>NC_054054.1:82355202-82980202 GCF_017639655.2 Falco naumanni
TATTTCAGATAGATATTTCCCACCCTCACCCCATCACACCCCCAGCTCCCCAAGATTTCCATAGATAGTAATATATCTTTAAATCAAACAGAAAAATGCATCTTGGCATTTTACAGCCAATCTACAGTCCTTCTGTTCACAGTCCAAGCCAGCAGGGAGCCATGCAAATGTAGATATTTTAGCACTGATCCTGTGCCAATACACCCCTCTTCTCAGTAGGCTTTTTGGTCTTCTATTAGCATACCAAAGAAAACGTACACCTGATCAGATCATGAGTAGATCAAGTTCCTGTCTACCTGCAATATACAGATGCCCCAGAACCTTGGTGGTATAATGTAGGGACATCTCTTTTTCGAAAGCACGAAGTGCTTCTTCTCCAAAAACAACAGCAGGGTTGTACTTTGGATTCTAGTCTACAGAGGAAATCTTCAGCATGCTCTTCAGCACAGCTCGCCAGTGATAGCCAAGGCACTATGAACTGGCAAGGTGTCATAGGGAAGATCCATGAATGTGTACAATTTCTTACCCTGTTTTTCTGAACATCTGTTACGGCCACTGCTGAAGACAGCATCTTTTGTTAGACAGACCTTTGGTCTGACCTAGCATGTCAACTGACAGTAGTAAGTAACCACGACAAATTATATACCTCTCAGTATACTTTTAACCCCCCAGGTTCCTTGATGATGCTGGTATTTTCTGCTTGAATGAATTTATGTGATGAAGACATAAAGCTGTCCAGAAACATTTTTAGTCTATAAGCTGTTTTCAGAATGCTTAAGAAAGGACCTTCAAAGATGTGGGCCTTGCTATTTTGAAATATCACTTTTAAAACAAAAATGAGAAGTTGTGTTATGTCTGCTTTGACACGGACAATTAACTCTGGAAGTCTGGGGAGTGGGAAGAAAGACAGTGAGAATTTCAACAGTTTGTCAATAGAAGTCAGAGCATGCTTAGATTTGCCCTTCAGAATGTAAGGGAAATATATGTAATATGTAATTAGTATTTATCATTCCAATTAAGTAAATAATTTTCATCCATAGAATACGTGAGTGACTGCAAGATGTCCCTAGCTTGAATGTAACATTGGATCTCACAGTAAACAACATAGCTAATTAATACTGTCTATATAATTGCACAACCATTTCAACTCCAGATGCATTACTGCACCAGAATATCACTCAGAGTAATCCTACAGCTACATGTGAAGTATTAATCGCTCAAGAAATATCAATAAATCTCTTTTACACTTGCTAGTACTGTCAAGCAAATAAGTTTTGTATTTTTAATCAAAACCAAAACCAAATAAATCTAATTAGTTTACAATTCAGCCAAAAGCAGTTTCTTTGTACCTGAGAACAGGTATAATCAGCCTGCTACTTGAAAAAGGAAATAGGGCTATTACTCCAAAGAAGAATCAAGCTTTAAAATGTATTTGAAGTTACAAATGACACACTAATGAATAAACTATTTGCTTTATTAAATGGTTGGTTTCTGAAGTTCTACAGCTCTTCAAGGGTTTCTCTGTAATTTTATGTTTCTCTTTGATATAATTTTAGAAAATAATGAAATACATCTCTAATCAGGCAAGATATATAAGCCCATGCTTGACATAATGACATGTGCTTTGCAATAGAAGATCAAGACCTAGCTAAATGTTCCTGTATTTAATACATGGCAGCTGTAATTTCAGTGTTTGAATTTTAGGCGTAGACCCACAGTTTAGTAATGTGTAGGTTATTGGTCCTTGTGGGTGTCTCAATTCACAACTGGTAACTTATTTTCTTAGCACTATACCCTGCTTTCCTTATTGCCCTTTTAAAGACTGTCATACCACATCGGCAAGTATATATAGCCCTCACATGTAGATCATCGCAACTCATGTAATATTGCATCCAGTGGCAATTTCCTATAATCACTGGTTTAAAATGGGGCTTATTTCTTCATTCAGTTCATTATGATATACTCAAACATAAAGATTGGGGGGGGGGGGGGGGGGGGGAATGAATGCCAAGTGAATACGGTTTGCTTCAGATTTGCTCGTTTAAACTGTATTGCAAAAAAATTGACCAGTGTGAAAGTACTTTTCTTCAGTTCATTATTTCTAGCACCAGGTTTTGTCTTTCCTATATGAACACAGTAAAGCAATTCTGAAATACACATGTGTATCTTCACATACATGTGCTAGTGCATAGTTGGAAATACGGTGTGAGGAGGCTTTTCTTTCATCAAATTTCTATTCTTTTCTTCTTTTGAAAACTCCTTCATAATTCTCGTGTACACAGTATATTGCAGATAAATCCATTTTATCGTGCTTTCTGAACTGTTATATTTATGTAAATTATAGTTCCATTCTCTGTCAAGGGATCGAAGTTTTCAGCTGTATCAGAAACTGTATTTTATATATCCATGGGAAGTAGTGAAATGTAATAGCTACTATGCTAATGGTAGTAGATAAGTAAATAATAGGGGTTTTTCTACTTCGTTTCCAGGTCAATCTAAAATACTGAAGATTTATCAGAATATACTAAAAATAATCTGCACAACTGAAAGGGGAAAAATACTCCTTAGAACTTTTAAAGGGTGAATTATTTTCATATCTTTGCAGATTTCAGTGTCATAAAGTTAAAAAGTAAAATATATTTTAAAACGGTAAATTAAGAATATGGACTGAAAAATTTCACACAGGACCATTATTGATGAGTCTCTAATGTCACATCCCTAAAACAAATGAGCTCCGAACTGGACTGCTTTTTCCTTGTGGGGTCTAGGTCTACTTCTCCTAATGAGAGTGGTCCAAGCAAAACCAGTTATTGTGTGTAATAGTGTCCTACAACATCTGGTCCTGATGAAACTGTCCCTGCTGACCTCAGAGAGACTCAGCAGCCTCCTGGGTTTCCCGGGAGCTCTGTAGATCACAGTGCTGAAGGTACCGCTGGGTTGCTCAGGAGTAAAAAATGCCATCCTGTAGCCAAGCGTGGCAACAAATTTCTGTACATGAAGTGAGCTCATAGTCTGACTGATGTGACCCTGCAGCTCTCCATGTAACACAGCGAGCGATCTACAACAAGACCGCGAGTCTGTGGTCTGAGCCTGCACTATGAGAAGAAAAAAAAAAAACCATTCCTACCGACAACCTCAGGCCCATATGGTGTGTATTGGATAGATAGGAGAACCTGACACCTAAACACACATGGGATCTGCAATACCTGCCTGACACCTTCCAGTTACAGCAGGCAGGATGATGGATGGCTTTGTACATCTATCTCATGCCTTGTACCTCAACACCTTCAAAGGGTGGATGGAGCACATGAGTACTGGGACAGATTGAAGGATGTAGGATGCCACTAGATGTACAGGCAAAGTAATGCCTGTCTCGGAGCACCAGAGGTAAGTTTCTTACCCTGAGGGGTTTTGTGAGGAAACAAAGCAGGCTGCTCTGTAAGAGAGAGTGAGCCAGGAGCCAAGGGTGACAGCCAGGCTGGTAGGGCAGTGCCTTCTCCCTCAGGGTGCAGTCCCACAGCACCCGAAAAAAAAAGAGCAGAGGAAGGGTTCAGTAGCCAGGTTCAGCCAACAGCCCTCTGATGACCAGACAAGTCTGCAGTGATGAGGCAGGCCTGAGGTCAGGCCAGGACGTCAAGTCAGGAAAGCAAGGCAAAATGCCACGCCAGGCCCAAGCACACCGGTTGCATAGCTCAGGCTAGCACCGCCTGGATGTCACTGCAGCTGCTGAGCCTGGAGGTCAGCCCCAGGCAAGGCTTCCCAGCCGATCTTCACGCCCCAACATAGCACTCAGGCCTAAGCTGGCACAGCTGTGCCCTACCAAAGCGGGCCTGAACACAGGCAGATAAACACCTAGGGGAGGGGAGAAGAGGTTAAAGGGGGGGATTGACAAAGGTTATTAACCGGTCAGGGCAGTTAGATCCTGTTGGTACATTCAAGGCCCTGGTAGTTTCGCAATTGCCATTGTCTGAAAAGGTGAATAAGCCTGTGGAGCTTGTAGGAGACCATAGGTTTCTATCTCTGCTCAGGGGAGGGAGATCATGCTGGGACTAGGACAGGCAATGCCATTTGAGAGAACTGTAGCTTTACTTGGCTTCTTGCTTCTTGTTTGTAGATGGTGGTATGGGGGCATCTTTCTTGCCTTACTAGTCTCAACAGGCAAAGCATCTGCCAGCAGCACTGGAGTTGTCACCAAAGGACCGCAGTAAAAATCTTTAAACAAAGTGTATAAGGTAAGTCACGGGGGGAAAGTTCATGGGGTGGGAACTTTAGGAGTTTATGTGCAAACTAAGAATGCCCCATGTGAAGTGCAAATGAGTTTATAATACCCAGGGCAAGAGTACTCTTCTGTTCATGCATGCTAAGGTTGTAGTATATGAACTCCAGTTTGATCCAATTCTCCGATTTGATCCCACGTACGTATACTGGATGGCTTTGGGCCCCAAAGGCATGCCCAGGCACAGCTACTGGAGGCAGCACAAACTCACCTCTCATTAGGTTTGTGTCCTGGGTGCTCCCTGTTGATGCAGAGTTGCCCTGCTGACTGAGCTGGGCACCCAAATAGAAGGGTGTCACTTGCTTCTTAGTCAGGAGCAGAGTCCATCATTCCCACATGATGGCATACAGCTTCAAGGAGGAACGAGAAGCCCTTTGGGGAAAATCTGTAGATTTTTAGCTCAGGAGGCTGTTTTGGAATAATATGACACAGAAGTGGTGTAAGCACAGACATGTCTCAGGGTTTTGTCATCTTAGAGTTAAATCAGAGAGGCAGATGAACACAAACTGGTTCCAAAGAGAAGGGTGACAGGTTAGCTGTGGAGGGCAGAGCTGCTGGAGCAGTTTGTGTCCTGGTTTGTACTACTTTTTGTTATAGGGGGATGGAGCTGGAGTTTTCTGGGCTCTGGAGAAAAATTGGCAGGGCAGTTCAGAAGCAAATAATGTGCATAGTTGTCCTTACATCCCCAAAGCAGCTAAAACAGGGACAATATGAAACAAAGAATTTTTAGAAAGAAAATACTGAGTGGGAAAAGGAGCAGATAAAAACAATGGATAATGGGGAAGCTGAGAGAGGTATGGAATATATGAAGATGGAAATTGTCCGAGAGGATGTAAAAAGAAGCAGAGACAAAAAGAAACTGAAAAACAGAGATGTTTAAGGGCTACCTTTCCAGACAGCATTAAAAAAGATTTTTGAATTAATGGCTGAAATTATTTGCTGCAGAGAGAGTTATCTGGAGGAATATGTTTTACTACTGTTTATAATTTTGTACGACAGCCATATGAGTTCTTTCATGATTAATTAAATCACTGCACGCTTTAGTGGCACAGTAAGCTGTGAAATGAGGAGCATCTCCTAGTCCTGGCCTGGCATCTTGATACAGTTAGTATTTTGGAAATTAATATTAAAAACCAATTGAAATGTTCTCTCGGGAGATAATAGGAATAAATTATAGACGATCATACCTTTTAATACCTCCAATATTTTTCAATACCTTTGCCAAAAGCACCTATTAAAAGATTGGTGTATCTCCCTATTCTTTACAAAGCTAAGAAATTTGGAGCTCAAATATTTTGTTGGAGACTTAATTGCCACATTTTTAGTTGGTTTGAAATAATATTATTTTTTAACCAATAAAATGAACTGAGGATAGCTCGCTTTCTGGCACTGGAGCTATCTATCTATTCATACTGAAGTATTATATTATGCCTTAAAACTGTGAATCAAAACAGCTATCTAACATTGCAGACCTATGCCAAATTCTTTGAAACAAGTATGTATTTAGCTTTGTGTATGTAAATAAACTGGTGGACTTGTCCATTGGTGATATTAGGCATGTTCATAAGTCCGTGCAGATTTGGAGTTTAATCATTTCCCAGTTTTTGTCTTTGAGTTTAAGCTTGTTGTCTAGACAATACAAGTTCAGACAGCTCTAAATTGCTATAATCTTCTTACATTTATTTGACAAATATCTGAAGCAAACATTTTGAGAAAAATTTTAAAAAGCTCCTTTTTAAGACTCTGCACTTCAAAGCAAATAATTAATGTTTTAACACAAAACCCAGAAAAAATTATGTATCTCATATCTTCCATTTTTAAAGCTCTGCAAAATGAGCTGTAAGGAACAATTTGCAAATGCTAGGTTTGTGTCTTTCAAATGCTTTATGCTTATGTTGACCTCATGCATATTAGTGTTTCTACAAATATGTGTAGAGTCAAGGTCATTGGTGAGAATGAAAAACTATTTGGCACTCTAGTGTCTGTGTAGTTGTTTCCTCAAAGCAGCTCCATGTTGTATGACCTTTTGCATAATGCCAGTACTGAAAGAGTTGTTTGCTTTGTTTTGAATGCTAAAATGGTGTAGAAGTCTTCAAAATACCTTGTTGATTGACAAGGGAAAATTGTATCCTGTAACCTAGGTGGATTTGCCTGGATCAGACTGGTAGTTATTTAAATCCATGTTTAACTCTAAAAAAAAAACCAAACAAAACAACCAACCAAACAAACAAAAAAAAAACCCCACAAACCCCCCAAAACAAGAAAACCTTGAACTCAAACACACATTTTAAAAAACCAAAAAAAACCCCAAAAAACCACCACCAGTTAAATGTGTGGGTGAGATAGTGTAAATGTTTTAAGTACTATTACGGAATACCCTTTTTGATAAACTGGGAACTACTTTTCATCATACATGGCACTATTGCATTTGGACTCCAGATGTTAAAAGTGCCATTTTAAAAAATGTCAGGTGAAATAGAAGCACAGCTTTGAAACTACTATGTGAAACTCTTACTTTGCTTCATACATGAAACTACTTTCTTGCCCACTAAAACAGCAGGGTCACCTCAGCCAAACAAATATGTGAGCTTCAGATTGTTTTCAAAATTGTGTATCCACAAGTTATTGGATAGATAATTTTGCATAATTTCAATTAAGTAAGCTGGATAGCCAAAGCCTTTTTAGTCCATTTATGAGTCAAGCAGAAGCAGATACACAGAAGCAATTAATTTTGACAACAAACCCTAAGCCTTTTATCTCTGTGTTCTGTAATGCGTTCCAAGTACTAAACATCTCAAATACAGAAATGTCAAGTAGCGAGTCTAGTTTGAAATTACAAATATGAAGTCTGACTTGCCTTAAGCGGTTTGGCAGTGGATAACATGATGTGCAAATAGTTTCTCAGTAACAAATATATTCAAATGTGGTTTTTCATCATATGCACAATACATTTTTCATAGCAGTACATTTTGAAGGTATGCTCTGATCCTGCATGCCATGTGATAGATATATGGGCACCTTTTACCTGTCATTCAGTTAAATGTTTGTACATCTCGAACTCTTGCTTCCACAATGTCAGTTGTCTCTACAGACATTCTTGAAGGAAAAGTAGTTCAGTTTTATGGTTAAAATGGGCAATGTTTTCCTGCTCCCCTGCTCACCCCGCTTTAAGCAAGGAACATGTTAACTCTGAATTGCTGTCTGTAGTTCTCTAGCTCCATTTCCAAATGAGGAAACCTTTGGGGTTTTTTTTGGTTTTTGGGTTTGGTTTTTTTTTTTTTTTCATTGCTTCTAATCCTTTTGACACTCTCCCTTTGGAGACAATCACAGAATGTTTTGGTGGGTTTGATTGTTGTACATTCAGAGTTATTACATTGGCATTTTTTCCCTTGTGTGATGTCTGTATCCTTCCTTGCTTAATATTTTCTCTTGAACTTAGCGCAATCTTTGAAGCATAACTGTGGATCATCATGGTTAACAATGACTTGAGAGTATGCCATAATGTGAATTCTGACTTAAACAGAGAAAATGTTTATCTGCAGCAAACTTTTTTAGGAGAATGTCTATATGTTAAGACATAGCAACCTTCTTTCTTATGTAGATGATGGCACCATCTCTAGAAAGTAACCTCTTAAAGCAGCAAAGGTCTATAACAAAGGCTAGTGAGACACAAACATTAAGGCCACTTGGAAATCTAATCCTTTCTCTGTTTTGTTTTGGTTTGTTGTTTTTTTTGCTGTAGTTGATAGGAGAATCACGTAACATGATCATAGATGGGTTTGTGCATCTGTTGGCTTTTCTCAGCTTTTCAATGAATGAGATACCTTTATTTTAATCAGTTAGGTTCCTTCCTTATAGTCACTTTTGAAACCTTGACACCAGTGTAACTTTTTCTTCACTTATAAATTGATTCATACCTTGTGAGATGAAGAATGTGTTTCCACAGAAGGTATTTCCAGAACAGAGTGAAAGAGCACTCCTCTGGTTAAAGAAAAGGTAGCAAAGAGGTGCCAGTTCAACTTCATGATGTCCCCCATAGTTGTCCAGGGGTTCTCTCACTCCTTACTTCCGTTTTATGCTCCTGCACAGATGCAGAATTTAAATCCCCATTTTCTCAAAAGAAGAGTTTTCTTCCAAAGCTCTGATATTGCTGAAGAATCACTAAGCTGCCACTATCTCCCTGTAGATTTACCTTGAAGGTTACTTGGATGTTGCATGTTCAGGGACACAAAACTTGCTTTTTGTTATTTTTGTCAGTTGTAAAATAACTGTCAATATACACACGGAGTATTTAAGGCTCTCTCAGAAAGCACTGCCAGGTAAGAAAGTGCCTTTTGGCATGAAAAGTGCTGTATGCATCTCTAGGAATAGTTCAGCAGTGAAGTTACAGAACTCTTCAGATTTATTCAGCAACAACAAAGTTTACTTCTTCATACAGACTGTTTGCTTTCTTAAGAGTCTTATTTCTTGATTGCTTCATATTGCAAATGAGTAATTTTCAGTATGAAGCTTGCTAGTCATTTACATCCTTGATGTTTTCCCATGATTTACTGACTAAATTACAGCTGAAGACTTTCAGTGTACATGACAAAGCTGTAGCCTTCAGCAAAAATTTTCAACTCTGAATTTGTCAAGTAAAAGAAAACAACTTTGACACATTTAGACCCCCCCCCTGACTTTTTATGGATGAAAATGAGCAAACACTCAACAGTCTGATGTAAAAGACTGCAGAGGGGAGCACTTGATAGGTCTCAGTTGTCAGTTTAGCCAAGGCACTTCTGGAATGAACAGGAGGAATGACAAAGCCATTTGCAGACATCTGTAATTCCAGTTTCCAAATTAGAGGACATATAGCAATTCTACAGATCATCTTGTGATGGTGGAAGGAAACAGGAATTCATGCAGAAACCTACTAAACAGGAAAAGAGCAAACAGCCTAGCCAGGCACATGGGATGGTAACAACCCATTCAGGGTAATGTCTACTATGAAAACAAAAACAAGTTTTCTACATAAATTCCATAAATACCCTATCAAGCCTTTACCTGCTTGATATCAAAAATAGTTTTCACCATTTCATTAGTAATTAAAAGACAAATTATAGAATAAAAAAATGGCTTTTTTCATTAGAACTAAAAGACAAATTATAGAATAATAATTAAAAAATAATGGCTTTTTATCCTCTTCAAGGTACAAACCTGGTATTCATATTTATAGGTTTAAATCTGCTATGTGGCAATCTAAATACAAATCATGACAGAATTTGTGTCTGGCACAAGTGAATTTCAAGGAGACCACAACTGTCATGGTTTAACACCAGCTGGTAATCCAGTGCCACAGAACAGCTTGCTCACTCCTCCCTCACTCAGAGGGACAGAAGGGAGAATCGGAAAGGAATGTAAAACTTGAGGGTTTAGATAGGAACAATTTAATAGTTGAAATAAAATAAAAAATGAAAGAATAATAATAACAATAACAGTTATAATGAAAAACAGGGAGAGGAATGAAATCCAAAGGGAAGGGAAGAAAGAACAAGTGCTGCACAATACAGTTGCTCACCACCCACTGGTTGATGCCAAGCCAGCCCATGAACAGTGACTGGCCCACTCCAGCAAACGCTCCCCGCCTACCCCACCCCACCCCCCCCCTCCCGTTTATATACAGAGTGTGATATCCCATGGTATGGAATACCTCTTTGGCTAGTTCAGGTCAGCTGATGTGACTGTGTCCCCTCCCAATTCCTTGTGCCCCTGCAGCCTTCTTGCTGGTCCGGCCTGAAAAACTAAAAAGTACTTGATTTAGTTTAAACAGCATCCAGCAACAGCCAAAGACATCAGTGTGCTATCAACATTGTTCTCACATAGCCAAAACACAGCACTGTGCCAGCTACTGAGAAGAAAATTAACTGTATCCCAATTGAAACCAGAACAGTATCTACTCTTTATTCCATGCCATTTACGTCATGATACATTTTCAAATACATAATCACCTCTCCTATCCTTTAACATAAATAGATACCATTCCCTTAGTCTATGAACCATTCCTCTGAAGTCTGTTGAGTCCATTTAGTCCATGATGTTGAGCTCTATCTGTTGTAACAGTTTTTCTAGGTGGGCAAGATGGTACAAGGTGTTGGATTGTTGCATGTTGAAGCTAGCTCTGATTCCATTATGGCTGCACTGATCTGGTTTCACCAAAGTTGTTCTTCATTGATATGGAAGCTGAAAAGGAGTCAGGTTCAGATCTTCAAATCCAAAGTGGTAGAGAGATGGGCGTCACAAGATGCCCGGTACTAATAGGCATATAGAAATGACAATATACAATACTATGTGACAATTAACATCACAGAACTCAATTCATTGGCTATTTTCACTTAAAATCAGACCCCCTTGAGGCACACATTGAACTTCCGCATCTTCCTACATAGGCCAGGTCCTTGAGCAAAAGCTATGCCACAAAGGTTTTGCCTTTCCCTGAAGCAGGAATTGACCCAGGCTGTTTTGCCAAGCATATTTTTAAGGTGCTTTAATGCCTTCTACAGTATGTAAAAGCTTTGGTTGGGCAGGAGCAGCTAGGCTGGCAGATCCTCTGGTATTGACTTACCAGGTGGCCTTTGTTAAATGTATATCCCAATGTCTGAAAGTTCTACCACCCATTACTTTCAGTGTAGTCTTTAACAGTCTTGTTACATCATTCAGTTTTCCCAGAGGCTGGTGACAGGGAATGTGATCTATCCACTCAGTGCCATGCTCTTTGGCCCGAGTATCTATGAGATAGTTTCAGAAATTCTGTTTTCTGATTGAATTCTTTCTGGGCCACAAGACTTGTCTTTCAAGGTCTAGGATACTGTTTTGGGCTGTGGTATGGGGCACAGGATATGTTTCCAGCCATTCAGTGGTTGCTTCCACCATTGTAAGCTCATGGCATTTGCTTTGGTGTGTCTGTTGGGAGTGTGATATAGTCAGTCTGCCAAGCCTCCAAATATTTATACTTTAGACGTCGTCCTTCGTACCAAAGAGGCTTTAACTGCTTGGCTTGCTAAATTGCAGCACATGATTCACATTCATGGATTACCTGTGCAATAGTGTCCGTAGTTAAGTCCACCCCTCAATCTTGGGCCCATATATCTATATGTTGCATCTCTTCTTTGATGGCCTGAAGTGTCATGGACCCACCAAGCTATAAATAATTCACCTTTAAGTTGCTAATCCAAATTTACCTGAGCCACTTCAATCTTGATTGTTTTATCTACCTGCTGGTTGTTTAGATAATCTTCAGTGGCCCGACTCTTGGGTACATCAGCATCTACATGACATACCTTTTCAACCAGGTTCTCCATCTGGGCAGCAGTATCTTGCCATAATGCAGCAGCCCAGATGGGTTTACCTCTGCGTTGCCAATTATTCTGCTTCAGAAAGCCTCTAGTCCTGTAAATGGAGATCACCAGGGTATTTTACCCTCAGGCCCCAAGTCTAGGAACCAATAACCTGGGATGTGCTCTGGCATACATCAACCCAGGTTCAGTTGTATTTAAATGACACCAAATAAAGTCATAATAACATCTGACTGTGCTAACTCAACTAATTCTAAAATAGCTTAAATAATAGGACTGGATGAAATGTTTACCACGGTTACCATGTGTACATTGGGAACACTATGCAAAATGGTCACTACTTTTGACAGTGGTTTAACAGCAGAGAAAGACACTAGTGTTTACAACAAAGCTGCCTCCCAGACAAAGGCCATGGCGTTAGCATTCGATAAAGAAAGGAAAGTACCATGGATTCATTTAGGCAGACAGTAAGAGGTTGAGATGGGCATAGGTCAAAAGAGAAAATGGTACAGATGTGTGGTGTGCTGGAAGTGAGGACTTACTGTACAATTGTAACTCCTGTTGTGCCAAGTGCTCCTATTATTGCTATTGAATGCAGTGTGGTGGTGAGGAGGAAATCTATGCAAATGTAGAGAAGGGCATTTGTTCAGAATTTTAGCTCCTAAAATGAAAGTCTCAGAGACCTCCCAGGAGCATTTGGGCCACACAAAGCTGATGTTTCATATTTACATCACAAGCTGTTTCACCCTGAGTTTTCTGTGTTGTTTTTAATGAAGAGAACAGACAAAGGCAGCGCTGTAAGTCAAATTCCCCTGAAGACAATGTAACTAGGCCAGCTGACGTACTGAGGCCTTGCTGAATAGAGACAAGTGCTGTTCATTCCCTCTGCTGCACTAAAAGCTGTGTCAAATACCTAAAAGCTTTGTAATGCCCATGCAGTCTTAATTTAGCTCACTTCTGTGCATGCACTGTGCATGTATATTTGTGTTTGATGTGACAGAAACCTCAGAAGTTCCAGCCCCTGGAAGACACCATCTACTTCATTTGAAACTGTGGTTATTTTTCCCTGAAATCTCATAACTCCATGAAATTTGGTGTAATTTCAAAGAAATAACTAGAACCACTTTCTTCATACAAACTTCTCCTTCTGATCCTGCCTGCAAAATATGCAGTACATGGTCCTAACTCTGAAGCTAGTAGACCCCTTCCATGGAAAGTGGGAGCAAATGGGGAGAACTTGAGCACAGGCTGCTGAGGGTCTCCTGTCTGCATGCATGTGTATGTGTGCATATGTGCATTTCTATTTCAGCTGTTCAGAACTGGTTAATGAGTTTTCTCAGCTACCAGACAGGATTACCATCCCAGGACTAAAGCTGCTGATTCAGTTCTGTCGGGAACAGAATGTGTTATTGAGGCTTACCAGAGAAAATGCAGTGGAGTAAGCAAGGAGTGCAGCCCACTGAGTTCACTCTAATCATTTGCTTAAAAGTACCTATTGTAGAAATATAAATGTACTTTCAGGTCTCCTGGGTTGTAGTTACATTCCTAAAGGGGAGAATTGTGATCCTATTGTGTTTTCCAGCAGCCTTCTTCAAGAACAGTCGATTCAGAGCAGGAATTCTGAAGCTAACTCCTTAGTTCAAAGTGTGCAGCTCTCAGAGGGCCCATGGCAACACCTGGCATATCCTTAGCTGTTCAATAGGTACGGACATGAGCAAGATGCCTGTTTACAATTGCGTTAGGTTTGGTATGAAACCTGTGATCCTGAACGCTGAACTCTAGCTTTCATGGTCTGGCTTGTGCCAAGACATGTGATTACAAGTCCCTAGCTGACCCTAGGTCTGCATGGAGAAGTTTTGCTGAGAGCTACAGAATCTGGTGTAAATGCCTTGGTTAGAACATAAGCAATGAAAGACAGTGAATATAACCAGTGTAAATGGAAAAAGTGATTTGGTGCTGTGGCACTGAACTGAAAGTGTGGCACAGAGATGAATCAGTACTAAAATTCCATGTATCTGTTTATGTACATACTATTACATAGAGGATATACTTTAGCAACATTCCTGGAAGCAATGAGCAAGGGATTTAAACAGTAAAAGGGATCTATTCAAAAGGTATGTACAAAATAGAAAAAAAGAAAGTTTCTCCTAAAGCCCTTGTAGCAGAGCTATAAATACAAATAACAGCAAAAAATATAAATACAAATAACAGCAAAAGGTTATATGAATTTTAGAATCTAGAGTCTTGCTCTGCTGTGCCATAACCAAGCAACTTTAAACACTGGGTTGTTCCCCCCTTCCCCCTTCTTTCTATATATCATAGAATAGTTTGTGTTGGAAGGGACCTTTAAAGGTCTAGACTTGTTACTGTTATTAAGAATTGCAATTTTTTTTAGAAAATGTAGGTACCTTTTTTATTTTTTTTCATACATAAGTGATCTATCAAGTTTACTGGGTTTCACAACATACCCTGAAGTTCCACTCTTCTTGTGTAAGCTACTAGTTATTTCCATTTTCATCAAGGTCTATTTTATAATCTTTGCTAATAGTCTCACAATTTTCTTCATTACCAGACTTTATTTGATATCATAGGGCTTGTGTTCAAATAAAGCAATTTAGCAGAGAAAAGCAGCATTATTAACCTCTGACCAATGTGTAACATTACAGTAACAAAGATATTTGTAGTTGTATTAGTCTAATTTATTTTTACAGTAATGGAATTCTTATTTTTTTTACTGACAGAGGGTAAGACCTATGTCAACATTTAATCTGAGATTTTTTCAAAATTGGAGGATAAATTTAGGCTCTGACATATCTTAGGACATTCCAATTCATACCCAATATTTACAGCAGTCAAAAATATCTCCCTTGGAGTATAACAGGAGGAGCTCCACAGCAGCTGTCAGTATTGCATAGCCTACATGGGCTTGCACAAGGTGACTGTCACCTATGGCTCTGCATGTGTTAAGACTCTGGCCATCGAAATGCATCTCATTTTGTCGGTGACAGCATGGTGTGTCAACAGAAAAACATAAGTATTATGCAGAGACCTTTCTGGGATTGGCATGGATTATATTTTGCACTAATAGGTATCTATAATTTTTAAAGAGATAAATTGCTGTAAATTACTCTTAGCAAAACAACTCAGAGTAGAAAAATAATTAAAGGACAATAATTTGATTAGAATAAGAAAAACTGAGAATTAGATGTTTCCCTTTGACGGAATAATCACTGGGGATTAGAATAATGTGGCACAGCAGTGTGAACTACCATGACTTCCAACAAGGTTGTGATAATTTCCTCTATCACAGTAGAAAAGCACAAGCATGAAATGACAATAGTGTTGAGCAGCAATACTGAAAGACCAGTTATCAAGAACAGCCTGACAAAGCAGTGTGATACCTCAAGGGCAATGCACCAGGGGTACCTAAAGGCTCAGATTCTATTCAGAATACTGATTGGCAGCTTAAAATAGAGTATATAGCTTTTTTAGCAATTAGGAAGCTTGTTGTGAAAACCTTGTCCTTGACCTCAAAATAAGATGAAATTCAGGAAGATTTTCAAAATTAAATGCTTAGATTAGGAAACTCACCTTCAGAAAGGCAAATCAGTGAAGCAGTAGTTTCACCACAGGTGAAAATTATGGTGATATTTGCAGGTAAATAATTAACATAATCCAGCAATGTCATATTATTGCACAAAAAGCAGATTTTATTCTAAGATGCACTAATAGAGCTGTCATATGAAATATATGTCTGAAAATACTGGGTATTAGGAAATATTCACCTTTTTATAACAACTTGGGCTTTGTTCAGTATTGCAGTTGAGGAACAGAGTCTTCTGGCTTGTGAAAACATTTTTTTCCCCTCTTGTACAAAGGAAAAAACACTACATGAAAAAATGTACAGTCACAATAATCTGAAGTTTTCCTAATAGGGAAATAGCTACTTTGTTAGGATATGACCACAGGAGGTCCACTGTATTTGTAAGGATGGACAATGTTTATTATTCAGGCAACAGCACTATTTTCATGAGAGAAGCCATTCTGCTTAACAAGGACTGTACTATAGTTCACAACAGTCACTTTCCCAGAGGGGTACAGAGCAGTGATGTTTTTAATACCATACAGATCATCATCACAATGCATTAAATAGCTAGTGACAGACTGTTTTGTCAATAGAGAGATTATTTGTAAATAGGACATAGGACAGCTGGAAGCTGACTGTTACTGAGTCAGGAATCACAGAAAATTTCATAGTGAAAGGAAGAATTGGAGTCCTTGGCACTTAATTTAGTCCTTATTTGTGAATTTCATCCTAAATTGCCTTAAAAATGGAATTTAAAAATCAAATATAGTTGCCAATAGGCATCTCATTTCAAGCTGTAAATAAACTATATCAGAGTAAAACCAACAGGGTTGCAGTTTAGGTGCAGTGAAAAATAGGCCATGATACAGAAAGCCTGAAGTTAACTTTAAATACTTTCAGATGACACAGAATGTTAATTGAATGAGCGTTTTGCTGCACATAATTGACAGGGCTCTTTCAGCATAATAAAAAAGAAGCATTGGAGAGCCCCATGGAATGACCCCCTCAGGAGAACTGACCCAGCTTTTGAAAATCTCTTTGGGGATTCTTGATAATCAGTGGAGAGGGGCCTTTAGGGAATCATTTCTCTCCTTTTAGCCACTGACAGTGTAAATGTCATGGATGCTTCACCAAAGTCTACAGAGAGTTATGCTAGTATCTACCAGGCTTTCCTAACAGGACCTAAGCACTGAATGTGGATTGTTTTGCTTTCTCAGTCCTAGGGAGAGTTATATTGCTTGCTTGCTGTTGCTTGCTGGTCAGAACATGATACTAAACCTTACTTACTGCAAGTAACGACAACATAGCCATTATGACTAGCATCTCCATAAATGACAGTCAGACAAGCCTACTTTTGCATCAGGTCAGTTGTCTTTCAATAGACACTCCAGCACTCACAGAATATCTGATATGTCACTACCTACAAAATGTGCATGAGCATTATTAATTATACAGCTAAACAGAAGATACTAGCTGAAGTAAGGGGCAGTGATAAATTAATTGAACTTGAGAGCTGGCTCCCCTCAACAGCTGTGCAACAGACAATGAAATCCCCCAAAAAATCTTATTAATCTTAATCAGGAGTAGGGGACACAGTTTTCTTTGTTTTGCTCATTTTGCATGCAGTTGGAAAGGAGAAGGTGACTTCCTGAACAAGAGATTAGATGGAGATGAGATTTCTGACATGCTGTTTGCCTCTGCATTTAACGGGATTAGGAATCCCAGTGCCTCAGTAGATCTTCTTCATTTTGTGTGTGGTTGCAGTAAACAGTGATGTGAGAAAAGGCTGAGGAATGTTGCAAAAGGAGTGGTTTAAGTCAGGTCGCTTAAAGAATTACCACCAGAGTTTGAGTGAAATACATTTAATACGAGTTTGTGGAAATGTGACTACACAAGATTTGATGGTAAGGTTCACTCTGTTACTTATTCTATGGACTAAATGCACACAGATTTTCCTTTTCATAAAAAGTGAATATAGTGGACAGGCAATGATGGAAAATCCAGGTACATGTTTTCTTTAATATCCTAGAGTACCCATAAGATGTTGGAATTCTTTCTTAGATCATGGTATTTGCAATTGTTCTGTTTTTCCTAAGTTATCTGGGGGAATCATTGCACTTCCTGCTATCCATCAAGTACCCAAAACCTTTACTTTACTTGGTCCCTGGCACTTTGCAAGTGGGATGTCAACTTCTGCTTCACGTAGTTTCTGTTTTTATTGCTGTTATTGCTTCTCCTACTTCCTTAGGGGACTCTCCTGTAATTAAAATATCATCTATATATTGGTATACTGTTACATTTGGAGGAAGCGAAACCATGTGTAAATGTTCAGCAAGTGCAGCAGGAGCAAGTGTGGGTGAATATTTCTACCCTTGTGGGAGTCTGTTAAAGGTATATTGTGCACCTTCCAATATAAAAGCAAATTTCCTTTTATCTTCTTGTAAGGGGACCATGAAAAACATGCTGTTTGCATATAGCGCTGCCATCCACTGGTGTGCAGCTGCTTGTAGTGTGGTTGTCAGGGTTGTAATATTAACTACTGCAGCAGCTAGTGGGGCTGTATTGGTGTTCAAGTGCCAGTAATCAATTGTGAGGCTCCATCTCCCATCTGGTTTTCAGACTGGCCAAACCAGTGAATTTTACAGGGAGTGGATTTTGGAAATAAGTAGTTGTTTTTCTAAGTCAGCTATGCCTTCAGAAATCCCTTTCTGTGCTGCAGTAGAAATCGGGTGTTGTGGTGTACTGGTGATAGAAATCGGGTGTTGTGGTGTACTGGTGACTTTCAGAAGAGGGAGTGCAGGTGCTGTGTGGAGTATGCGACTGTAGCCTCCTGATAGCTGTGAGGGTGAGGGTTGGCGTTTGAACTGAGGGACCATACACTGCCATTGGGCAGGCACCAGGTTTGGCTGTTCAAAACCTTAAAAAACCTTAAAAGTTCTCATTGTCATCTCTAGCTGCAAAGTGAGTAGCTGGCAAGCGCTCCTCGCCCAGGAGTCACAGATTAATTTTGGTGGTTTGACAAATACTGCTCCCTCCATTTACTCCAGTGTTTTCAACTCTGCCATCCAGGTTGCACACCCAGCTTCTCAGCATCCTGTTATAGTAATAATATTGAACTTTGTACTCCCATATCTATTAGAAATTTCATTAATTTTTCTTGAGGACCAACTGGAATCAAAATATAAAAAAGAGTTACAGTTAAGGGGTGCTTAACCACCCCGCACATGGCTCAGGTCACTGAGACCTAGTTGGCAGCTCCCAGCCCAGAGAGGGGGGAGAATTGCACCACCACAAGGGATCCTTGTGGGACTTATGGAGCATGTCAAAAAATAGTTTAGGATTTCTGCCTAATATCCTCATAATGTCCACAAAACACAAGTACCATTTCAGAAGCTGTGCTTATTTCCTATACCCACGTGTAATTCTGCTTCTCCTATAGTGTAGGTACTTTACCTCATCTGAAAGGATGGCTCACATATTTTAAGGGCAGTTAGTCCCTTAAAAGTATTAACTTCATAATCTTTACAGAGATTGTGCCAGAGCTACTTTTCTTTTAATTCCTTTTATTAAACTTATGGTTTCTTTAGTGATTGTAAGCACCTAGTACAGCTGGAACAACAAGTACCTAATTGAAAATACACTTCCTGAATAATGATTCTCATTAGTACACAGGAATCTTAAGTGTAGTGTATGCTGAAACCAAGCAAGGTTGTTGTGGTGGTTTTAATTTAAATATGTATTTTAAGTACATATTAAGTACAGCTGTCATAGGCTCTGGTTTCTCTAAGGATTGTGAACTGCATTCCTACAGCTCATTTGTCACAACACTGCCTGTGGCTCATGCCAAACGGATCCCAAGTAATCTATGCTGTGGATCCCAAGTAATCTATGCTGTATGTAACAGACTGCACGGTTGAGGCCATTCCCACTGCAGTAGCCTGTCTACTGCATACAGGTATCACAAATTATTTCGCACTTCGTTCACAGTGTTCTGTCAAAACACTTGTGGTACTGGATTGTTGCTTTTTTTAAGCCTTACTTCATTAATTTACCGGTTTTGTTTTTACAAGATTATTATCCTCATAGCTGTAAAGACTGCAAATTCAGTACTACTCAGGAACTGCTGCAGGAACTGGGAGAAAGAACCCTAAAGTATAAAGCAATATATTTATTATTCAGTACAATTATTTTTGATAGGTGTGTACTGGTGACACCTTCAGATGGAATATACACACTCTCTAAAACCAAGTATACTATTTGCATATATTACTAATTCCTAATAGACGTCTGCAAGTTTGACGGAATGAAAGAATCAAGTGTATGTTTAGTTTGGAGTAAATGTAAAATATCTGTATATTCATTTATACTTCAAACTGAACAGTGAGGCTTTTTTTGGTATTTGATAACAACCAGTAGTAGTTTGCACAGTAGTTTCTACAACCAGTAATGTTTGTAGGTTTTTCCAATGCCTTACTCAGTTTTCTCATGAAAGAAGCCATCTGCTTTTGTGGGTGATATTTAGCTCTGTGTCTGCTGAGCATGTGAAAGGGAGAGTGAAAGAGTCTTTTCCCCCCTCCTCCCTCCCTCTTCTTTCTCTTCCTCTTTTGTACTGCTTCCCAGCACATCAGCATTAGCAGTGGTGTGATGGCAGTCCATACTGGTTGCCAAAGGAGGAGGAGTAGAGAGGTTGTGTCAGCACAGGAGCACAAGGATTTAAAACTTATTATGTTTACAATACATTGGTAACTTCAAGAAAGCTGAAATTACAATGGGAGAAGGAAACAGCACTAAATATGATGGCTTGTCAACAATTTATCTATAAACTACCAATTGGTATGATCCATCTAATAAGATACTTAGCATAACACTCTCTCACTCACACATTTATATTATGTACTATCAGTTTTTAAAATTTACACTTTGTCCTTAATAAAAGGTGTGGTGTGGCTATACAGCTCAGGAAGGGGGCCTGGGAAGCTCCTTTCTCTCCTGTAGATCTTCGCTGATACAATCTGAAGTAAAGTGTTGTGGGGAAAAGGGAGGCTGCTGTCTCCCAGTTAGGTCTGCCTGCAATGGTGGACATTCTTGCCAAGCTCCTGCACATCCCTTTCCCTAGCCAGACTGTGGCTTTGTTCAGCTTTGCAGCTATTTCATGCTCTGAGGAATGAGACATCAAGCCCATGGAATTGGTGTAAAAGCTATACATCTTATATGAAAAAATAACCCCAAACCTAGTCTTGATTTAACATTTAAGTGTGATGGGTAGCCTACTGTGTATGTTGTTCCGTTGATTAACTGCCTTTACTTTTGACTGTTAAACTGTTTGTATTTTATTTCTAACTTAAATTTGCTAGCTTCAGCTACCTTCTGTTTGATCTTTTTATACCTTTATTATTATTCTGTCTGTAAGTACACTAACCTTCCATTAACTATCTTCCCTTGTATGCACTGATTCATTGTGACCAAGTTATGACCTAAATGTCTTATGGTGAAATATATAAATGAAACTCAATTAGTATTTATTAGACATATCACCCAGCAGACCTCAACTTACTTTTCTGAATCCTTTTAATCTTACCAACATCCTTTTGAAGTTGGAGACCCCAGAACTGGACACACTAATTCTTTAATGGCTTCTGAAACCTTTCAAAAGTGTAATCTCATGGCTTCCTGATTACACACCTAACGATCAAGGTTGTCCTTATAGTTTGGATGTGTGTGGTTTCTTAGTTTACAGTCTAAGTCATCCTGGCTTAGGGAAATACACTGCATCTACACTTTGATGTGACAATGTACACACAGTACATGCAGGGATAACCAACCTAGTCTTAGTCTAGGCTGGGTAACAGTGAATCTGTGAAAAGAGTTGCTTCTGCATAACTGTATTTATTTTGCTTTGGAAACCATGATGCAGCAGCTTCATAGTTTTTGCTAATCGAGCTGGATAGAACATATTTGGCACTTACAATCTTACTTTATTTTGTACTTTATGTTAGAGAACTGCACCAGCTGTTAGAAAGGATATTGCCATCATCTAGTCTTTATGCACCACCAGTGAGGTGCTGGAATACAGTGTCTCTAATTACTCTGGCTCTGTAATTTAAGGGCAGGCAGCTGAAGGATTGTAGAGATGTTTTACCTACACCATAAAATAAGGCAAAAGTGACCATAAAACCTTAATGCTAACTGTAAAAATCACTTTCACAATCACAAAGTTTTAGTATGCACAAAAGAACTCCTCAGAAAGAGCTGAATCTTTCACCAAAGCTTTGACAAAATCAGTTGCTTAAATCAGTCAAACAATTCAATCACAATGTGAACTGTGTGATTACAATAGATGGATGTCACAGGAACTTGAGCAACTACAAGTAAAGTTTTTTAGCTCTTCCCTTTCTTTAAGTTCACTTTTTTTTTATTCACTCGTTTTTGCCTTGTGTCCAATGGGTTTTTTGTCTTAGTATCTGTGCAATGTACAATTCTATTGCATTTAGTATGAGAGATTTATAGCTGCTATATATGACAGCAAAATAAAAGCTACACAATAAAGCACATTGGTACAAGGGATTTGGATTTCAAAACTAAATCATCAGTGGAGAGAGAGCCATTAAGACCAATTATCTGATTGTTTGTTGATTGCTTATGAAATAGCTCTGGCCAAATCCCTTCTCAGACTCCTTCATCACAAATTCTAATTAGTGAGAAATTTAATGGCCTAATGAGAAAGACAATAAGATTTGGAGATGAAGCTATTAAGGGACATATGCCAGACTTACCTGTCTAACACAATTAATTTTTCCATATTTAAATGTTCTCCCCTCCCTACAATTCTGCTTCTTGGAAAGCTGAGGAAGATATCCATTCTTGACTGAGCTGAATAACTTAGTGACTACTTCCTGATTAAGTCCTACCAGGCTTTGCAAAGTTTTGCTTATGTTTACATTATCACTTATGGTAAATATTTTGCTTTAAAATTCCAAAACTTGACCTTTGAGTTGATGTGTGGGACATACCTGTGAGATATGAACTCAAGCTGGAGAAAGAATTGTGTACAAGTTTTATGCATCTCAATGGCATTTAAATTCCTTGCTCAGCTGTTGATGAGATGTTTTTGCTTTGTTTTGAAAGACAGAACAGAAAATGCCTTAGTTAGGGGTGGGGGGGTGTTAGCTACTTTTTTTTTTTTTTTTTTTTTTTTTTTTTTTTTAAATAACTTAGGTCTCCAACATTCAGATATGGGATGCTAGATATGGTGAGATATGCCACCCCTACGTCCCAGGGTGAGGCTTTACAGTAAACTACTATGCTTATATATATATATATATATATAAAATTTCCTAATTGCTTCTTTCCAGTTTAAATTCCTTCCATGGGGACTTCATTTTGAGCCATACAGGAATCTAGGGAACATAATTTAGTTTGAGAAACTAGACTATGACTATGTGACTAACAGGCACTTCAATAAGCCAAAATATGCAATAATGTGAACTTTGAGCACTGAGCACCTTGCTTGACTCCAAAATTCATTTCTCGTTCTTTGAATGGCTATTTAATTATTGATATAAAGCTCAGCAGAGTACCATAGGATAGCTTTTTTCCTCCATGGTCCCACAGAAATTTAGTCCTTTTCTGTTCTATGAAATACTGTTTTCTGGACCAGGAGAATTTTCTTCCTATTGCTCCTCTAAGTCTTGTAAACTGATGATTCTGAAAGAGTGGTGTTACTGAAAAGTATTCTAGGGAGTATTTTTATTGCATAATACGCTGTTTTCAAAGTTGACAGAAAAAGGAATTGAAATCTTGTGTTTATTGTAGTGATAAAGATAGGCATATAATCTCTATTATTAATTGTATAGCACTAAACACACCTGGTTTTCAAAAAAAAAAAGAGCAAGCTAACTCACTTCTTGGGCAGTTGCAATAATTCTCATCAGTTTTACATTTTTTCTCTCTGCTTTCTATTTCTAAAACGAAGCTGAAACCTTGAATTTGACAAAAGTAAGAGAGTTTCATAAAATAGTCTCCCTTTCTAATATACAATGACCCTCAATGACTTAATGGATGTGATATCACTGCAACTTAATAATGCTGTTAAGTAGGTTTTTAATGGAACGGCATAGAACAGTATTACTGCCACAGACTTTGGCTGAAATAACTTCAAATTATGCTGACATTTAATTAATTATGTTATTCTTAGAATATTAAATAATTATGTAATTCAAAATGCTTAATTTATATAGTACTTGAATAAAACAACTCCTTCCCCATCCTTTTCAAACGAAGAGTGCTGCAAATACCAAGCAGCAAGTAAGAAAGATTCAGATATTAAAAAATGCTGTATTTTGAGATCAAAGGTTTTAAAGCTGAACACCTCAAAAGTTTTCTACAGGGAACTGTAGATAACTTTGTATATGTCTCTTATTGTACTTATTGTCAGGAATAAATCAAATTTTGAGTCTTATATATCAAGAACTGTCAGTGAGTCAATTCTTAGAGATGAAAAAGGTCTTATGTTCTAACTGAGTGTACAAACTTTTGGAATTAAATGACCAAAAGTTTGGGTTTTTTTCGAAGGAAAACTTTCAAACCTTGTATAAGCATGCCTCAGCAACTAAAAGTATTGATTTCTGGTTTCCCTCTCCAATTTTATATATGGTATGTCTAAGATCAAAAACACTTGGCAAAACCATCAAGGTCTTGTTGTGGGCTTGCAGCAGATGGGTAAAATCAAAGAGTAAAAGATTTCTCCAACACCACTGTCCACAGTTTACCAGGTCACCCTAGGACAGTCAAAAACTTCAGATATTTAGGTTGTGCTATGTTCAGAAGATAAAAGAGTAATGACTTTTTGCTTAGGGGCAAAGTATTACCTACGTTGGTCAACTGGTATGTTAGCTTTGCAGTTCTGTACGCTTGGGTCAGCCTTGCCCCTGTTTTACTTATGTTGCTCCCAGTTAGCAGCTGCTTAGGTCAGTGCAGATTACACAGGCTGTGCTGCCCTGACGAAGACAATGAAAGGGTTCCTCAGTAAGACAAAGAGTGGAGTAGCCCCCAACTCTATTCAGTACTGGACCCCTTTGCTCACGTCAAACAAGCATGCAGATACTGTTTAAAATCCAACTATTGAGCACAGTAGACTTAATGTATGTTCTTTGAACTTCCTTCACTATCTGCATCACATGCCCATCAGCAAGTAAACAATGGGACTCAGAAGACCTGAAAGCCTGTAGTGGCCTTATATATGTAGGGGTCAAAGAAACTACTGAGCATGTCATGATAAATGTATTAGGTTTCCTTCATAGGAAAATGCAAATGTTTGCATTCTTTGCTAAGGACATTTTACATACTGCTATTTGTTTGTTTGTGACAGCTTACTTGCTTCAAAAGACATTGAAAGGAAACAAGCTGGTCTGAGCAAGGATCATTTCAACAAATAGCCAAACAGAGCCACCACACTTTTAGCCATGGTTTTCCTGATTGCACAGAGAGTTTGCATGTGAAGGCATTGCTGCCCTTCTAAGGAAACCAGGGGAGACATACTCAGTGACACAGAGTTGGCTGCCTGGGAGACCAGGACTGGTGACCAGCAGGAGAAAAGGCATTAAATGAGGTCTGATTAGCAGCTTAAGATTCCTGACAAGCACGGGTAAGAGTATATGTGTGTCCATGTCTGTTGCTTTTAATCAATTTATCGAAGAATTAAGCATGTTTTGGACAAATAAATCAGACTTTACATTTGGTTTATTGCAAACAGGTTTTGCCAGCTGATATTTAAAAGGAAGGACTAGCAGTTAGTTGACTAGCTCATGAGGCCTGCTGGTGTCATGACAATTACTCAGGTAAGTCAGCTGAAGGTGTAACGGGAGATCAGTCTGATCCCTCAACTGCGTCTCCAAAGCAAATGGATTTTTAGTATGCATGCTCCAAATGAAGCTTGAAAAAGGCTCAGTACACAACCTGTGAACTGTGCAAGCAGGATGTTACAGCAGCAAATCCTATAAACCTGCTGTGAACACAAAACCAGCTGTCACCACCTCTCCGCATGCTGCATGGGGATAAGATTTGGGCACTCATTTCTACCTGTAGCTCAGGAAACTGCATGTGATTGCACTGCAGCATTTATTGGCATTCGAAACATCCATTTGCAGTTCCCAAAACAGCTTTGAAAGTAGTTAAGAATAACTGTGAATATGGCATGTAAAAGTATTCTGAAAAGACTGATCCTTTTTTATGAACTCTGATCTATGCTACAGCTTAAAGGTAGACCTAGGAGAAAAGACAGCCCAAAGGAAGATAGGTGACACTGTGTGACCCTATGCTCTGAAGTTGTGCAGAATTTTCTTTAGATTTATGGCGGCTCATAGTTATTAGCCCAGTAAGCCCAAACATTGCAAAATGCTTGGAAAATTAACGGATTTGGGATTGAGCATCAGAGACACACAGCAAAAAAATGTTTCTTCTTTTTTTTTTTCTGTAGGAACAAAGGCATTTTGGAAAAAATCAGATTTTGCTTTTCAAAATAAAAATGAGACATTTTGCAAGTACAGACTAATATAAGAACTACAGACAATATAAGTAATTCTTGTATGTCACTTTTCATTTTCTTTAGTGAAAGCCTATTTAAATTAGTTCACACTTTTTTCTTGTTTTAGCAGCAAATATCAAAAGGGACTTACTATTTTTAAAAAAGGTGAAATATGAAGGCTTCTCTACTTCAAATTAAAATAATTCCCTTTTTAGCTTCTGATTTTTATCTGCTAATAAAAATAAAACTCATACTACATTTTAATGAAATTGCTTTTAATTTATTAGCAATGTTTCTGCATGCAATTAGTATTGCTGCAACTAGTTGATAGCTCTAATATATAAGAATTGAATTATATTGTATTCCATTCTATTAGAGTCAAGTTCTATTTCCTTTCCAGAGGGTACAATATAGTCAGGTCAGTTTTATGTCTGGTCATCTTACGTTTAAGTCTGTTAGTATTTGTGTGACATGTTGCTGCCTTCTTAATGTCAAAGGTTAGAGTTGTTCAGCTAACCTTCCTGTGGATATTTCAAATTGCAGAATTCAGAAACACTTCACGCAAACTAAAAGAGCCCATAGTCCCATATAAGTTCAACAGAGGAAATAGAAACCCCATGAAAGCGATTCCCTCAGAAAGTCTGAACTTTGCTTACAGAAAAGCCCTGCTTCTACCCCTTTTACGTGTTGTGCTTGGAATAAGCCTCATCGGTTGGAACAGCGTACAGTCTGAATCTAAGTCAAAGCATTCTGAGTTGGCTTGTTATAACCACACATCAATTAACGCCTTAGCTATGCAAACATTTGATGGATAACTTACTGATTTTAATAACGGATGACCAAAGTACACAAATTTATTTAATTCTTTTTAAGAATTAGTTCTATTGTTTTGAAGTTAAAACACTAAAAAAACCCACAATACTCTTATTGTATGAATTTGCCAGAGAAAAATCTGTGGAAACAGGTATAATGAAATGATTTGGCTTGTCCTTTGTCCTGAAAGAAACAATGCAGCATTAGTTTTCATGACTGTTCTCTTCTGAATTCACCTGTGCTTAAATGCACCTTGAGGGCTTCTGAGAATGAGCCAATACCCTATTTAATGAAGTAACTGGTGTCTGCACCTAGGCAGAAATTTACCTCTAGGCAGAGTCAGCCAAAGGTCTCTCTACTGTTTAAATGGAATTAAGAGTTTATTCTGACCCTCTGCACTGTGTTAATCTTACCTTGGAGAAAAACCTCTACACTGTCTTCACATTTCAGAAGTGGAATATATATTTTACTAAAAGAGCCTAAGGTGAACTCTTCTAAGATTGTATTTCAGGATTTTGATTTCCTTTTCAGATTAAAATAATTGGTGAAGCTAAATGAAAACAATCAGAAAATTCTTTTCTGTCCTGCAAAATATGCATTCAGTTAAATTTAAACAGATCAAAATAGTCATGTGAGTCACGTTTGTCAATATTTAGGAGCAGCTGCTCCATTACATGAGTGTCCAGTGATAACTGCATATAAGAATAGATAACATTGGATAGCAGCTTATTTTCTCTGTTGAATGTTCCTGTATTCACATGTTATAATGAGAAAAATCTTCCTTCATGGGTATATTTATGTCTATCAGATGTCCTTTAAACTGCACAGGAAGGAAAAACCAAAAAAGTCCCTTTTCCAGTCTGTAATAGAGGATTTCAAGTGATGGCTCCTTTCCACGTTGCTGAGACCTGCCAAAGCAACAACTGATGAAGAATGGCAATGGGTATTAATTGCATTTGCATTTGTTTGGTTTGTCTCTGTTTTCTAATACACGAGGGCCTTTGCTTATTGTGTTTAGCAATCCACCAAAAGCTGTGCTGTGGTACAGCTGTTTCAAAGTGCTGCTCTGTGCAGCAGAGCTTTTCTTCTGTGGCCAAATGAGCAGGTCATCTTGGCTGTGGCCAACATCATGTTTGGCTGCTTGCTCAGCCCCTGGCTGAGGCATACATTTTCCATTAAGTTCCACTGACAGAACAGAAGGCGTAAACCCCCTTTTTTCCCCCTTCATCCACAGCCTAGCTGATGGCATGATACTGCTCAGTCAGCCATGTACACTCCAGCCTAGCATGGAATTGTCTCAGCTTGATGCCATTTCTTTGCACTGGTAAATAAAAAGCCACATGGAGCCTGTAGCTTGAAAAACATACTTGTATATCTATAAATACCTTCAAATTCAGTATAAATTATATGTTTTATTTTTTTTTAAAAAAAGACTTATAAAATGTTCCTATATCTGACAGAAGAGATAATCACTACAGGCAAAATTTTGCATACTTACCTAAATAAAGTTTTAGTGACTTTCAGCAATATTTACAGTGCTACAGAGTAGAACTAGGAGTTAGTTTAGTGGCTTGGTCCAAAACCAATGGATTGCAAAAGCCATGAGCCATTATATATGTTTCACTTAGCCATAAGGAAACGGGGAGAAAAAATTGGAGGTTAGGTGGTAGAAAGGAAGGAGAATCTGGAAGAAAATTATTTCACCATGAACTATAATAAAAGATTCTTTCGCAAAGCAAATAGTGTTGCTGTTGAAGTAATCTGCACACTTGCATTCAGTATTTATATTTAAGCAAGCTCCTGGAGATAGGCATCCTAAGAGGTAAAGAAATTTGCAAGTGAATAAAATGAAGATTCTTTGTGTCAGGAGCCTGCAACATTAAGGATAGTGCAACTTTTTAGCCATCAGAGTAAATTTATTTAGTAAAATGGAGAGCAAGCAAAAGTGAGCATGGGGAAAAAACACCGGAACAACATGGCTTAAAGATTTGTTACTCTTAGAGATGTTGCAACTTTGAAATGTACATACATGAGCATGAGTAAAAAAGAGATGGTAACAGGAACCTTAAAGTGAACTGCAGTGGGTGTAAATGTACACTGTAATCGTGACAAGTTCTTTGGTGATTTCAAAGGTAAGTATGAGAAAATCATGTATCTTGTACTTTATGTACTTTATATATGGAATCATTTCACTATGTAACAGATATAATGGGCATCTGGTGTGACAGTGTTTGATAGCAGCTGAAAACAAGATGATACTTGAACTAAAAGGCAAAATAATCAGCTTATCTTGCTGTTTGAGCTTGTAGAAGCATTTTTATTATGTTATGGACTGAAAATTCTTATTTGCTTGTTTGTTTGGGTTTTTTCAATGAGAAATAGAGTGTGAAAAAATAGGGTAGAAGCAATGCCAAGTGCACAGACTGTTCAGTTCTTGCAGTCACATCTCATGTGGTTTCCATGATTAGCTATACTTGCAGAGAATGAAAGGCTACTAAGTGCCGCTAGATCATAGCACAAGTCAGGCTGCCAGCTGCCATAATACTTTTCAATAAACCAGTACTATTTACTTGTGACACTGTTTTTTGAAATTATTTCTTTGGAATCAGTAGAAAAACAGTGCCTTTAATGGGAGCAGGATCAAATCTTACTGCAGTAGTTTTCATGACTAGCCCTGTATGTTTTGTATTTGAGAAGATGGGTGACATTGGGTAGCCTATGAAATGCTGAGACAGTTTGGGTAGACAAGTACCATGTCTCAGACCTGCCCAGTAAGTCATTTCCAGGAAGCACTTCCCCATTGAAATCCTCTAAGAATGAAACTCGAAGTAACCATTTTTGCCCAGTTTTTTGTTTAGCTTGGTGACAGAGCCAGTACCATTAAGACAGAGTATAAACTGGGTTTCTCCACATCCAGCTGTGGAGACAAAACAAGTCCAATTTTTTTTTTTATTTTATTATTATATATTTTTTACAGGAATAAATATTGAAAAACTACACAGAAATAAAAGGGGTCACGGAAACATAAAATGTGTGTAAGGGAGAGGAGAATTAAAGCATTTAACCTTGATAAGGCACAGTTGCTTCTGTGTCTCCCCAGTCTACAAATTGAATGCACCTGCTGTATAACCAATTAAAAAGACAACACTATGTTCACTATGTTCTTTTTTTGTTTGTTGGTTTTTTGTTTTTGTTTGGTTTTGTGTTTTTGTTTTGTTTTGTTTTTTTTTCCTAGATGCCTCCTGGATATTTGTCTTCCTGAAGTTCTGCCATGCCACCTGTTACCCAAATGTTCATCACCTTTCCCATCCACAACAGTAGGATTGCATTCTGCTATGGAGTAGTAAGCAGTCTCAGTTTTCAAGATGGTAAAAGCAATTGACTTGGTTCAGTCTCTAGAAAAGGTATGACAAAAGCATCTTTGTGCTTTTCATCTTTCTCTGTTAAAGAAATGGGAACCTTCAAACTGCTAGGAATTTGCTCTGTGTTCTGTAAATATTCCAAATGTTTTCTTCTGGTACATCTTGATATCTAATAAGAATAAATCTGTTTTATATACATATATATATAAATGAAGTATAGGTGCATATTCTGGATATGTTTTTTCTTGGATTTGGAAAAACCTTGTTTATTTATTCTTCATTTCTATTTTAATATCAAACAAATTATTTAATTACCTAATTTCATAATGTGTTTTCATTTGCTAAACACTGAGTTCATGATCTATTGCAAGCTTATTGCACAACCTGTCCAGTAGAAAGCCCTATATAGATAGCAACTGTAATGTTATTGTATTTTTATTTTTCTGTGAGATTTTAATTTTGTTAATATGAGTGAGAGTCTTTATTAAAAAAAATCCTGGATGCTTTTTATTCTTTATGGACAACACTGGGTAGTATCTTACAAGTAATTGCTAAGAATAATAAAAATACACAGGGAATTTTCTTCCCCTGAGATCTGCTGAGGTCTGAACAGATTTTGTTTATAATGAATGACATTTTTGTCTTTGTTAGACTGGTAAAACCCAATAGATTTTTGGAAGAGTTGTGTCAGTGTAACAAACTGGAGGATTGGTGGATTGCTTTATTATGTTACTGCAACAAAGATTTCCCTCATCTTTTTATTTTCTAGTTAGCTCTGCTGTTGTATAAATGAACTGCACTTATATAAGAGCCTGGCTGAGAGTCTGAATCAATTTTTTTACAATCATTCCTATGCTACTGCAGAGAAAACCACTCAGGGTGCCCAATATGAAAACTACTTATCCACATCTTAAACTGAACAGCACACACAGGGTTATGTGTTAAATATTGTTCCTTGTAAAGCATTAGCAAAACTTTTATGGAAACTGCTTCCTTTTATAGAAAACCAGGAAGATGCACTATTTTAACATTGAAAACTTTTTAAAATGTTACTGTGAAAAATGGCTGTTTCTAAGCCTATATAGTTATATATTCTTGGGCTACACACAAGCTCTTTATAATAACGGTATGTTCAATTCAATAGGTATCCCTCATAACTGGGGTGAGGAATACACACATGAAGAGAGATTAAAAATTTCTATTAGGTACGTTATCATTATTAACTACTTACATTATTGTTTACTCACGCTCCTTTCTCACAACAGTTCCTGGCATTCAGTGATGTAAAGATGTGACATATTTATTCTTTACTCTTCAGCATAAGGATAATACATCAATGATATTTGTGTTCTGAATGAACTGTTCTAGTTATCCAAATCTTCTATCAAAACGTATAGAGAACCAATATATTTCAATTTCCTGCAGAAAGGTTTCCCTGCATCTGAAGGCTGTTTATTTGGTACCTACTGAGAAATTGCATGTTCATTTGTGTACTACATCTCTTCATCTCAAAACCAAAAAACCTCAGACAGTGCTTCACTCAGTTGCATTCTCTAAACTGATGGCAGTCATCTTCAGTGTTTCCTTCCCCAAAAGAAAACAGTCGGTCCAGATGTCCCAGTTTTTGGGGAGGTGAGGCTGGGGTTGACTGCCTTTGAATGTGCGTCTGTCCCCCAGGAGCAGTGTCTAGGGGAACGTCTATTCAGTGGTACATTAAGCTGTGTTGTGTCCGTTCACAATGAACAAGCATATTTTGCTGGATGCATTCTGCTTGGTCATTTAGCAGTTACGGACTTAACTGTGCTGGCATTTAAACTGGGAATGATCAAATGAACCTCAACTTTATTAAGGAAAAAAATGCATTTGCTAGATAGTACCTTACTTAATCAAATGCCAAACTGCAATTGAACAGTGTCCCCATTTCAGTTGTGCAATTTTTTCCTAACATGAGTGTATAACACCTATGCAAAATACTTGCTCCATTGTGAGCTTTAGAAAAATACTTGATTTATTTCTTTCTACTTTTTAATCTGATTTAATAGTGGTAATAATAAGGAATGGTAGTATAGATTAAGCAGCCAGATATCTATAATCCATGATTGGTAAAGAGACCACAAACTGATAAACACTGCCCTGGGTTACTGTAATGCATTTTCAAGGGAATTGCAACAGGCTGTGATTATACTTTGATAATTCGTTTGAGAGAGAATGGTAGTCCTTGGGGCAGGTGTTCTGTCCTCACACTTGTCAGGGAGAGCAGCCTGGAGCCAGCCAGATTTCATTGTTCCTGGGCTAGGACTTCTGTGAGACCTTTCTCACTCTTGGACAATACATTTTCTCCGAGTGGAGGCTGTGGTTTGTTTCAGTTCAGAGTTCACCAGACGATGAGAAGGCAGGTCACAGCCAAACCATGGTGCTTTTATAGCCTGAGCGTGCAAGTATGTGCTTCACTTTTGCATATGAGTGTAGTAGTAGGGAAGGTTGTAAGGATGCGTTAATGTGGAGGTTTGTTGAATTTACCAGTGGAAGAATATCCCAGACAGAAGGAGCTTGAACAAGTTTATGCTATACTTATCCATACTGTTTCTCTGGAGAAGATCCTAGTGAGAAATCTTGAAGAAGGCAGAAAAAAGCCATTCACATAGTATGGGTGATCAGGAGACTGAGGTCCTGTTACAAAATAGGAAAGAAGACAAGCTGTTACTATAAATGCATAAAGATAGGTAATAAAGTAACAAAAGTTGTAATGTTTTGCTTAGTTTCTGCTCCATAAAAATCTGTGGTATACATTTCTTTCTGGACAGTTCTCTTTAAGCTAAAAAGGTACTATATTTTATTTAATGTAAGACAGGACAACAGGATAAGGTCCTTGGGAGTACATTTCAATCCATAAGGTGACCCAGAATACGTGCCCATCACTTAACTAATTCTTACTATTATAGGAGATCTATACTTTCTGAAAGGTCTTTATGCATGCCTCTAAGAGGTAAGCTCCATATCCTTTCAGAGGAGAGTCATAGCAATTCTCTAGCAAAAAAATCTCTAGGAAAAGGTGAAAAATTAACTGAATGGAGGCAGTTTTGATACAGCTTGAAGTGAAATTCTTATCAGCTAGGCTCACAAAGGTGAACTCAGAACTGTCACCATTCACTGTGATTTTCACCACCTCTCACAAAAAATAACCAGGCCCCCAAAAATGGTTACAGAAAGGATGATTGCCAAGAAGCATAGAATGCTGTATGAAATTTGCTCATGGAGATGAGAAAGGTTTTTTCCAGAGTGTCTGCTGCACTCCTAAATAATAACTAAGAATAGAAAACTTCATTTGTTTAGGTGAAGCTGAAGTAAAAATGATGGCGAATTGCTGCTGCCATTTTTGCTTTGACAATTAACTGTGTAATAAGGACACCTTCTTGAAACACATCCAGCAAATCTAGACAAAGCTTTACTTTCCAAGGCAGCAACAGTTAGGTCTTAAAAACACAACCATCCAGATCCCTTTGGTTAACAGCAGCAGAAACTATGAATATGCATGACTATTGCATGCAAATATTTACTATATATTCCTCTCACGCACCCCTGCTTTTCATCTCACATGGATGAGTCAGGCTCCTTAAAGTTTTCTTATAGATTATTCTAATTTCTTAATGCAATTCTTGCACTGCTTGTCTGAAGCTATTTGCAATCATGATTGTACTTCTAAAAATGAATAAATGTGTGACAGAAAAATTCAGGCAAAAAATAAACATTAACTAAAGAAAAGTAATGTTTTGAAATTTTCACTGACTAGTGAATTTCACCTTTTGCATTAGCCTACAATACATGTATAAGATTCACATCCAATAGCTACCCTAGGTAACTGTGGGCCTTAAGAGGATCACATAGCAATGACAATTTCCTAGACGAGCTTCTAAGGTTTCTGGGAAGTCGTAAAAATCTTCTGTCAGTAATTTAATCTTGCAAATATATGAGGCAAGGCCTACAAACACCAATCCATGTCACATTTCATGTTAAGGTATGTACCAAAGCTGTTAAAATCTGTAAACTAAGGAAGTCTGAAATCTCATCTGAAGCACAGCCTCGTGAAATTCTGGTTCCAGATATGTTAAAAATGATGCAAAGTTAGCTTTCTTCATTGTACCTGGGCTCATTCACAGACATAAAAAGATAGAAAAACTTCTTAAGATTGCTTTTAAAAATCTGGAAAAAGCACATGCAAAGCTAGGACACTAAATTACTATTTTTACCATATATCACTCACTTTACCCATTTCTGAGATAATATTTTTAATTAAATTTCTAAGAGGTGCTTAAGTGGTAGCTTCAGTGACATTATTAATGTGTAGATGGACTTACTTTATCTCTGAAGAATAGGAAATCATGAAGAAATAACTAGAGCTGTAAAAAATAACATTTTCCTGAGCAAATCATAATTCTTCATAGTAAAAGACAAGTTACTTAAACTATGACATCACTAGTTGATACCAACAGTGAAAAAATGACAGAATGAGTGTTAGTAACTGTTTTGTTTCTCTTTATCAAAGATGATGACAAAACACATCAACCACATATTATTTCCATGGTTCAGATACAAAATGTTAAGCAATTTATGGGGCAGAAAATTATGCAGTAAGATATTCTTAGAACTGTTGCTTTCTGCCTCCTGTGCTCAAATCTGGTGCCAAGTTTTAACTTTTAAAAATCAATTAGGCTTGGAAACAGGCGTTACTCATATTGCTCCCATTGCTGTGTAGTTGATTTCTACAAGTTTCTTTTCAAATTAGTAGTGTTGTTTTTACGTCTAGTCTGTTTAATGTTTTTGTTGTGCTTTGTTATGATGGTTCCATGGGTACCTGGCACCTTGATCATACTCCCAGGCTCTAAGTTTTCTTTCCAAGCTGTAAGCCCAAAGTGACCTCCTCCACTAGCAGAAATAGTTTCTCATTCTGCATTTACTCCACGTTGCCAGAAACAAAATTTCTATGAATTATTTTCCTCCCAGTGTTTCCATTTGGGTTTGGCCCCTTGTCTGGGTTAGATGGCAAAGCAGACTAAACAGAACAGCAACATTATGGCAGCATTAAAAACATCTTTTACCTATAGGACTCACTGGTCACTGGTGTCACCGTAGAACATAGTGAGGAAAAGGATGTAATTCACTGATGTAATTTAAGACAATATGGTAAGGGAAATTCTCATCTCCCAAGAACTGCTATGATTACCACCTGGAATATGCAGCAAGGGTTGCAGTGCTGTTTTAGGGGGGAAAAATCAGCTGTTCTGTGTGGAACTTAGGTTGTTGGCTTTTAAGCCCATAAGTAACTCTGTGCATCTGAGGAAGCAAGAGCAGTTCCCAAACAATGCAGAAACAGCAATTAATTTTTTTTTTTTCTATTCCTCCACAAGATTTGGAAGAATACTGGAAACCCAAGGGGACCAGAAGTTTTTTATACATTTTAAGCTATTTGGTCACCAACTTCATTATGGTTCAAATAAGACAGAGCTATAATTGTAGTAATGTCATACCAGAAATACTTTACTGGCCAGCATGAAAGCAGAAATCCAATCTGTCCACTGCAGATTGCGCTTCCCACTTATTGCAAGTAAATAATTGCTTCCTCTTCTGCACTCTGATTCTCTAACATCCTCTGAGACTCAGCACTTTCCTGTAATTCTTCATTTCCTTGAATGAAGTGACATTCAAATGTAGTGCAGTACAGCATGCATATATGTTGAAGAAGTTGTTGTCAAATTGCTATATTCACCAAGGGAAAATGTCCACCATAAAATTGCTCCATGGGTTACTTTATTTGCAGTATTTCTCCCTCAAAACATAGTGCCCCAAGACATTGAGGCAGCAGGAGTTAATGAAATGTATTTTTCATACTCTCACTTTTCATTTCAATATATCAAGCAGCTCTTTAAACTGCTAGTCTAAACTATAATGTCTTATTTTAGAAAGCCTTTATAATAATTGTGAATAATTAGAATCCAAAGTGCTTGCTATTTGTAAATGAAAATAAATGCTTAGCCCTTCTTGCAGAAGCCATTTAAAACATTCTTTTTAAAAAGCCATCAATTTTTTTTCATACTACTGGTTTCTTTGATTTTGCTAGAAATAAAGATATTCCCATAATTCCAAATGGTTAAATGCTTGAAACTACTACTGTGGTAGAATAGGTGTTATGCAAAAAGGGTTATGTCTGAGAGAATGAGAGTACAATTTTTCAACTTCACATTTTTTTCTTTCTTGTTAATAGCTGAGCAGAAAAATGAAGGCCCCAGTATAATTCTGTTCAGCCTTTAGCCCCTACTATCCTTAAGCTTACAAGCATTTGTAATGTCTTGGGATGTGAGAAGTGCTAAAGGTCATAGCCAGAAGTATTTTAAAAAATAAAATAAGAAAGGCAATAAAATGCTGAAGTGAAAATAGTCTTTAACAGGAAGGTCACCAGGAGACAAATTACCCATTTCTAGTTAAATAAATGTACGGAGACGTTAAAGAACAGGTCTAAATGTGCCGTAGGCATAGCTGACCAAATAAGCATAGATACTGTCACATCTAGTGGAAGGACACTTGGCTCTAACTACCACGCTCAGCAATACGCCCACAAGCAGCGTTATAAAGCTTCCAGCAGTATTGCTGGACACTATTACAGTCCCAGCGCTTGCCCTCTGTCCTTAGGCTCAGTGCGGTGAGTTCTGGACGCAGGCTTTCCCACACAGAGGACTGTGAGGGCCTTCCCAGACTCTCAATTCCTGCTTATTATGGGACAGTCAAACAACTGACATTGTGACCAAGCACCTTGCTTTTATGAAGTAAAATTTTGAATATCTATATTTGTCTGGATTATTCTAGTAGCCTGTACTAGCACAGTCCTAACAACTCAGAGCTTCTAGCAAAGAGGAAAGAATCACATCGTAGTACTGAGAGCCTGACACACACTGACCCATGTCTGAGCGAGCCCTTGCGTACAGGCGTGTTATCAGAAGGAAATGCTGAAGGCCGCCTTAATTTCCGAGGTCCTGTCTCACAGTCTCCCTGTGGCTGCATGAGGTATCTGTCATTCAGACTGGGCTACACCCACTCCTGCAAACTATTACCACTTATCAAGGTTACCTTTACAGCATTTTTAATGAAAAATGGTACTACCCGCACTGCAGTGTACAATTTGCTTCTCACCATCTGTACCAGGGGAATCAGTGCATGAAAAGGACACAGGTCACACTTTTGCTGTTCTCAGTGTCTGACTGTAAACAATCTGGGGATATTCTACTCTTCAGCTTTTTTAAGGTGTGTTTTTTAGCATCATTTCTGTAATTGCCATCTCTGCAAGAAAAACCAGACCATATGTAAAGTAATGGGAAGCAATGCCTAAGTGCTTGGTGTTGCCAGAGCACATCAGGCATAGAAAACGAAGGGAATGTTGTGTTACACCTTGTGCATCTGAACAGTGAAAATGTATCCTAGGACATATAGACAAAATCCTTAACCACTCACTAGGGTATTTTGGAATGTTTTTCTTTTTTTTTTTTTAATAGGCTTTTTTCCTCACTTATTTTCTATTATTCCCAGTTCAAATGTTCCTTTTGAAAGCAATCTTATGATACTTTAAACTGACAAGTGAGGATTTTACTTCATTCATTTTTTTTAAATTAAGGAGCTTAAAAACACAGATGTTCTAACAGCTACAAATTTATCTGCTGTGGACATAACAATTAAAAATAATTGCAGCACCTTATGCCATTTAACATTTTGTTTATACGTCTAAATAACCCACAACTTTCTTTAGATTGGTAAGTCTCAATATAATGAAATATCACAGAAATTTATTTTTATATTAATATAAATATATTTATTTTGAAAAGAGTGGTTTACTGAGACATAAAGAAATACAATATAAAATTATGGAAATGGTTGTAAGCTTTAATGCTAAACTCTTTTTATTGAGATGAGACTAACGTTACTCAATATATCCCCAAATTGGAGACATATTGTAACAAGCTTCTGGTTTTCACATATCCAACTGTTAGTTACATCTCAGTTTCACCAGTTTTACATGGGCAGGGTAATTGATACCGACAACCAGATACTAGTGAGACAGAGTGAATATTTGCCAAACTGTCGGGGACCTTTAGGCCTTTTAGCCTTGAATTCATTAACCAAATAACAACTGCTCATTCTTTTGTAATAATGATTATGGCCTAAATATATGCAAAGCTTTAAATGATCAATTATCAAAATGTCTTTTCAGTAAAACAGTTCTGCAGTCTATTGTGCAAATTTTATGAAAATGGGGTGCTTGGGTGCTGAACTAGTATTTTTTTTTTAGCTACTTATCAGTAACATTAAGTAATGTAACTGTGACCTCTCTTTACTGTGCAGCTTTTAAAACCAAATATTCCACATAGGTATGTGAAACCTATTTATAGCAAGGTACGAGCACAGTCTTCAAAGCTGTATGGGAACTAAATTAAATCATATATTATTCATTGATAAGGACACCCACCCCACCTCCCACCCCCAATCCCTAAAATAAAATGGCATTTAATTAAGTACAAACCAAACAAAAATAGAGTGATAAACAGAGATAGCTAGCTATGTAATCTTTAAAGGTATGCACAAAATGAATTTTTTAACCTAAAAGCAGTTAATGTTCTGAAATCTAGACTCAAAAACTTGTGAAAGGTAAAAATCTGCATTTCACCTCACTCATATATTCCTCTTGTACAGAACTACTACCTTGGTGTCATGCGACAAGTTATAAAGAATCGGAAAATAAAATTAAGATTTGTGTTCACAAAGAAAGTATTTTTAAGATATCTAGTGGAAAGCCATAGTGTGCAATAAGAGCATATGCAATTTATATGATACCTACGGGGAAATTGTAACACTACTGTTTTTCATTTTCCAAGTATTTTTGCTTTAGGAAGTTTGTAGTTGACGTGATCAGATCATTTCTGAAGCAGAAATTTTTTTCCAAGAAATAGTGTAAGAAATCTTACAGTACAGGAAAGAGTTACGGAGTAGTGTAGTAATGGTACAGTGGTAGAAATAAAGTTGTCACTGTAAGACTTAAGGTTCTAATTTTAGAAGTTAAGGCTTGTATAACCCAAATTAAAATAAGCATTTGTGTCCAGTGCAGCATTAGACATCTAAGTCCTCCAGACATAGAAAGGTAAAGCAGAATCCCTCTTCAGCAGCTGTTTCTTCAAGATATCTTTCCCTTCAGAATATTGGCTTCCGTGAATCCCTTTGCTCTTCTGCATTACCAGGAGGTTAAACGCTAAAAGCCTAGTTGTGAATTACTGTGGGCATTTCTGTGCCTGTGATTTGATGTGACAGTGCCCAGTACGGCCATGCCTAAGTTCCACCGGTGACTCTTAACACTTGCTTCTCGCTTTTGTTGGCTCATTTGTTTGTTCACACAGCTGCACAAAAATAATTCTAAATAAAATATATGGGCATATAATATATATAATGTGGTCTTCAAAACTCTTAAAGTAGCTGCTTATAAAGATTGTCTTAGTTATAATGTTTTCTTTTTAAAAAGGAATTCCCTGGATAGGTAGATAGGTTTCAAAGGAGGAAAAAAGAAACCTAAAAACCATGGTAATTTGTAGTTCAATTCTGTTTTCTTAAGATGACAATTTTTTGCTAATGCAAAATAAGGGTGGGTTGGGGTTTTTCTCTAGATGTACCTTAGTAAGTGGAGCTGTGAGGTAAAGAGATTTTTATGGGGTGATGAAGATGCACTCTATTTTCACAATGGCCTGACAGTGCTTTAACTAGACATTAAAAGCATACTTGTAGTAAGAAATCACTTCGGCTTTTATCATCCTAGTTATTTTTAAGGCACACAATACTTTAACTCTGCTAGTCTCCATAAAGAAAAGGAAAGAATATTAAGAAAATATATACGCAGCCCCATGAAAATATACAACAAAGACAAAATCAGCAATGCTAAAAATCAAAGTATACCTGGAAAAATTTCCAGCAGTCAGTTCTACAAAAAATGAGAGTTCTCAGTCATTTCTCAGAACTCTAATGCTTTAATTAAAAAAAAGTAGTTCTTTGTAGTAGTTCTTTGTACCATACAACATTTATGCATTATGCTGCTTCACTGGGCTGTTATCATGTACAAGTGCTATTTTGAAAGCATATTTTGATAATGGGCATTTTAAAGAATTTCCAAATCTGTTAAAGATTATGGGTTATAATTATGGTTGGAATTACTTGTGCATATGGAAGTAATTTTTCTGTGTCCTAGTCTCAGACTAGGAATTGTTTCTTATTTAACTAATTTTACACATTCATAGTATGAAAAATGAAGTGAAAATATTACAAAATAGAATAGCTCAATCCCCCTGCCCATAAATTATTGCCTTCTATATTTTCTATTCATGAAATTTATCACACACAATACATTACATAGTGTTAAGTTGGGTAATTCTAATATTTGAAAGTTGGAGGACAGTACAGATTTACATCAGCAAGCACTATATAAATTGCATATAAGTTTGCTTGCAGTTAAGTATTGACCTGATATAATTCAAATATTTTAGCATTGGTTTAGATAAACTGGGTTGAAATCCTGTGAATTTATACTTAAAATGTATTTAAACATGGTTTATACTTATTTAACATTCTGGTATTTGTTTTTACAAATTTTAAGAAAACATCTAGAAACCTCAACTTTTATGCTAAATCTCTGTAAAGAATATGACAATGAGAACGCCTAACTGAAATAAGCAGGATGAGAAAGAGTAAGTTCTCCCTTTTGTGTCTGCTATTACTTTTCTGTAGGCAGATTTCTATAATGCAGCAAACTCAAAGTTACCTGGTAGTCAATATAGGTATGTACTTAAAAAAAAAAATACAGTAACGTCCCATGACTGCTTGTAAAACTTTAGACTTGGTAAGGTTTTGGAAAACTGTACAAGTCTAAAATTAATTATTTCTAAAATTTCCTTAAATTAAGACCAATTTCTACCCTTATGGAATGATTTTTTTTGCATTCTTGTATTTAAGTTTTGATTTGGCTCTTAATTACTGTTGATAGTTAAGGGGAAATGGCAGCTAAGTTGTTTCACTGTTTCAGCTTTCAGCCAGTGACAGTGTTACACTTAAAAACTCCACATAGAGAACATACTTATGTGTTTGGTACCAATTTTTGGTATCAATACTACTAGCAATATACAGTTTTCACTCCTAAGACAGCATTACTATGTATTCCTCCATCTCAGAAATATAGACTGGGTCCAAGACAGACAAATCAATTGGACTGTAATTTAATAAGGACTTCAGGACCTGAACCCATTAAGATTGTTAAAAATGGAAATGTCTCATAACCTTGCTCTGACATTGTAATGACTGAAGCAGCTACACATCACTGTAATCAAACTTTTAAAGTCCTTTTTTCTTCTGTCATTGAATTTTCAACTATCTCATTTCAGTGGATGGGACCTGCAGTAGTAATGTCAAGGGATTTTGAATAATGTCCAAATGGTATAATTTAAATGTCAAGAAGTAGGAAATTCAGAACTAATGTTACTATTCCCCCAGACATTTGCCAGCAAATGTCTCATGATAATTACATGACATTCTTCAGAAATCATTGAGGTAAAGAATAGGATCGTCTGGTTTCCAGGCTTCTGAGATTTGGGCATATATGTTAGGTAGGAAACTGTTCTTTTGAAAACTTTTTCGATGTGTGTGTTGAAAAGTTACTTTAATACTTCTTTTAATTTAAGAGAAATGTTGTTTTCTTTAATCTGCAGGTTTGGAGAACACATTCTTTTATTGCTTAAGAGAATGAAATAGTACTTTATAAAGGAACGATAGTAATATAATATCATATCTATTAGAAATATAGGAAGAATGACTGATCACCTGCTTCATCTCTGCAAGAGAAAAGACTTTCTACTTCTGGCAAACTCTCCAATTACGTAAGTGCACGATCTTTATGAAAGGCATTGCTTTCTGAAAGGTGTTAACGATGGCTGGATAATCACCTTAACAACATTCCATTTTAATGTCGGGGGTAGGCAAGAAAACTCAATGCTCATTTTTTTCTGACATCATTTATGACTACACCTAGAAAGATCTATTTTCAAAGAACAGATTTGACAGCTGTTTCCCTTATCGCTATCTACAGTTTTGTGCATCCACTTTATTTCATGGTTACTAGTGTCTGTTTCTGGAAGAACACTGCACATGAGTATATTACTAGGAACACACTGCTTTCACATTGCTTTTATCAAATAAACTAAATAATTTGCTACTATTCTGTGCAAAAAATAGCAACAACTAAACCTGAAAGTTATAAATGTCATTAATGGGAACTGAAGTGAGAATGGCAGGATTTTGGCAGAGATTTAAGACAGCAGAAATGACACGAAAGAATCAAGACCAAATTCTCCCAAGCCTCCCCCATTTTTTTTTCCTAATTAGACACTAGTGAATACTGAAGTAAATTCTCTGCCACTGGTGACTTTTCATCCGTTTCAGGCAAGAAGACTCAACAAGGAGCAAGAAATACAGCAGCAGCTGAAGCACACATAACATGATGGAAAAATACAAGCAGGGTGGGAGAACAAATTAAGCAGGCAACAGACCGTCTTCAGTACTGAGTAGCCAACAGGGTTATCCCACTCCTGCTGCTGTACTGCGACACCTTCTTGGTCATGCTTCTGTTTTGGGTTGGCATTGAAGATATAATCCTACTCTACAGCATATCCTACCTTGGCGCTATTGGGCATCCCAAGAGAATGGACAAATCATTCAGTTCTTAAAGAGGAACAAAATGGAACATATTTACATGTGTAAGTACCCACCTACAGTATTATTTTAAATTACTTATTAAAAAAATATGATTTCTCCTTGGGAGCTAGGACTAAGGCTACCATGAAATGAGAGGCCAAGGACAGGTATGTCACATTTAAGTGGCTGATGGTCTGGCCAGGCAATCATTTTCCATTTTGAGGGCTCTCATGCAATTTTGTGAAGTTAAAAGGTCGTGTTTTCCCAGTGCATGGGGAAAAAAGCATTCAAAACTTAGGAAGTAGTAGAGAAAGAGAGCTCCATCAATGCGTACTTGTCTGTCATTATGTTCACAGAGGAAACTGAGCATATATGTGCAGGGTATATTCTGTTCAGGAAAGAGATGTCCCAAGAAATACTGCCCTTTCCTCTCTTCCATCCTCCTCATTCCCAGCCCCCTTCACTCTCCTCACTGTGTCATTCTCATGAAACTATTCTATTTTGGGGCACTGCAAATCAGAGCACTCAGCTGATCTAAATGAGTATCTTTGATTATTATTTTTTTTAAAACAAGGATCATTTGATTTACATTTTATAGCACAATTCCCTGAACTGTTGTATTAGTACAACATACACAGCAACATATATGAACAACAGCAGTTGAGAGAAGCAATGATGGAACAAGTTGCTCAGAGGGGTGGTAGATGTCCCATTCCTAGAAACATTCAAGGTCAGGTTGGATGGGTCTTTGAGCAACCTGATCTAGCTGAAGATGTCCCTGCTCATTGCAGAGAGATTGGACTAGATGGACTTTAAATGTCCCTTCCACCCCAAACTATTCTATGATTCTATGAATTTCAGTTCAAATCAGTAGCAAATGCAGTAAAATTTTGTTTATTTATCTCAATCTACATGTTGTACTGTGAAGGTTTATGCAGAGTGTTTGGTTGGGGTTTTTTTGGCTCGTTGTGTTTTTTTAAACATTGAGATCTAGTAAGAACAGCTAGAAAAATACTCTTTGGAAAAACCAGGAACCATATGTGGTACTACAGAATGGGAGAGGGAGAAGAGAGAGAGGGAGTAGAAATAAAGTTCAAGCTTCCAAAACTTTCCACCCTGCCAAACTGCATTAGCTTAGTCTGTATCTCACACCCTGGAACCTTTGCTGAGCACTGCGCAGCCAATCCAATGAATTCCTTTCAGGAATTAACTGAACCCAAATTTTCTGCCCATGAAGCCAGTATCCTAACTGGTATCTAAAGAGCGGGTGGGTCTACATTTGCTTTCTCCAGCAGAAATCCAAAAACGAGTGATCACAATTACACTAAATGCCTGTGATCTGAGAATTATCAAAATATTAAGCTCACTCAGAGAACATGATACCTAGATCATTGTTAGCCTTACCTGGAAAATGTAGGTAGAGCATACCTCTATATAGACCTAAGGCAGCACAGGTCAGTCCTGGATACACAGAAAATTGTAGTTGTTGGCTTCCAGGGAACCATGGAGCTGAACCGAATGCTGCCTAAGGAGTGCTGGTCCCTCGAGGGTTACCCTGTGACTTGATGAGGTCTTCAGAACAATGTTTTTCAACTTCATATGGCTGATGTAATCTCAATGTTTTTAGGCCTCTGTCACTGGGATGTGTTTTACGGCTTCAGAGAAACTTCCAGTCATGTATATATTTTCCGTTAATCCCTGAACTTCATAATCTCAGAATGATTTAAATAATTAGCAGAGAAAATAAGGTAAACCACTGTTCGCTCATGTAATAATAAAGCACAGAGACTCCCTGAGATTTTTGTCACTCATTCTGTGGAAGCTAAAGAGAATCAGTTGTAGACTTCTCAGACAGTATGACTAAGGTAAATCTGCTTCCCTCATGTCAAGGATTGTTCTGAGAGTTGTTTAGCATCATGCCAAGAATGGTGTTTAGACATTTAACTCCCCTCTAGGGCTTTTCTTTGCTAGAATCTGTAGACACCTACATTTCTTCTCTTTATTATGAACTCTGAAATCTGCAGAAGAATGAAAAGGGCAAAAAGCTCTGTAGGGATGCCTGACCTTAGAAGAAGTAGGATGCCTCCAGAAACTACAGAAACTATAGCAATTTATAAGTACTTAGACCATTATTAAAATCCAGAGATGTTTTTCATTATATGTGGGTGAAATGTCACTGAAATGTGGGTACATTTAAAGAACTCGCCAGATCATTGGAATGCTTTCTTCTCTGATTAGCTGGACTCCTTTCTGGTTTTTACTAAGAGATTTTAATTCAATTTAAGTGAACTCTCAGGAGAGCATGGAAGTGTGCTGTTAACTTCTGGTCAAAAAAAGGAACAAAGCTAATAGTAATACTATGTTCAGAACTCAGGAACCCAGAAAAATAAAAATAACCCTATCATAAAATCCCAGGATTGTTGAGGCTAAAAGGGACCTCTGGAGATGGTCTGGTCCAACCTTCTGCTCAAGTAAGGCCAGCTAGAGTAGGTTTCCCAGGACCATGTGCAGCCACTAACACTCTCAGTTTCCCCTTGTAGGACTGATGCTTCAGTCTCAGTCACCCTCATGGTCCTTCACTGGACTTGTTGCAGTATGGCCGCATCTTTCTCAGACTGTATTTCTTGTACTAATACCCAAAAATATTTGTTAATTATTTCCTAAAAACTACAGTAGAAAGAAGATTTTTGTACATTGATTAAAAAACCCAAACAAATTGGTTTGCGTTACATTCAGATGGAGCCTATTAATCACAACTTCCACAGCTTTTCATGGAGAACATCTTCCTAAAGCATTAGAATATAATAGCCAAAATATGCTCTTTAAAGTCTCAGTTGAAAGCAACAGCTTTTTATACTAACTTATGTGCCAATCCACTATACTTACTATAGTTTGTTCATAAATTTCTGAACAGATTAATGTAGGGGTAAAGGAAGATTCTTGTGTACAGAGAGACCTGTGCTGAGAGTATCAGCACACAACACAGCATGAAAAAGAAGGCAAGGAAAAGGACATTTAAACTGTTGAAAAAAGGCTTGGGTGCCCAAGACACAATTTAGGAACTGAAAACTCAGGGAAGTTTTAAAATAAAACAAATACTTAATAGTACTGTATAACACTGCAAATATTATATAGTCATAGAGTAAACTAAACAAACAAAGGAAAGACAGACACACAACTAGAAAAGGATCCTAAAAGCTCACTGGCTGTGAGGAAAGCTTTTACAAAGCAGTTCTCAGCAGACACATATACTTTATTCCTTGAGCTTGTAGATAACCTAACAGTGGACTGAAAATTAATTACAAAAGAATGTATTTAGATGATGAAGTTTCAGCATATGTCTATAGCATTGTTCAATAGCAAGAACTAGCATCCGCTGTACAAATAACACTCATTCCCTTCTTTAAATGAAACATCAAGACTTTTCAGCGTGTCACTTTCAACTTTGTTTCAAGAAAACTAGTCTTCACCATAATCATCCTAATGCTTTAAAAGACTTTATTAATAGACAGACTTTTGTACACTGGCAAGTGACAGTAAGTACCTGTTTTCCTGGATGTCACTGATGATATTCAATGCGAATTAGATTTTTGGAAGAATATTTCAAAAAAGCGTGTAAATATAGACTGTCATTTACCAAAGTGATGCTCAAACTTTTCAAAAGTACCACCTCTTTTTGTCTTGTCTATCTTTTCTACCTCTGACTCGGAAGGTTGTCCAAAAACAAGGGCATGTTCATATTAACTTTATATTTCTGTCTCCTGCTTGTAAGAAGTGCAATGTTGCCAGCAGTTTAAAGTAGATATCAACTCTATCGCTAAAGCAAACGTCGTGACCACTGATTGCACACACGGTCGCAAACACTGCCTTAGTGGATACACTTGCATGGGTGTTCCCATAAGGCAGTCCCAAATGCCTCTTTTGGGATCTTAACATTGCAAAAAAATATGGCATTTGACACACTCATTTCTTGAATGTGTATTATCTGGCTTACATGTGATCATACTTGTGTAATCATATAGAATCTAATTCTCAGACTGTGAATCAGCCCTGCCTTGGAGTCATATGCCTAGCTTGTAGAAGCAAAGCACTGCAGAGAATATGCATGGAATAGCTCATATCTTGAAGGTAAAAAATAGATTATGTTTTTTTAAAGTGGTATCTTTTTTAAAATTTCACACTATCAGAAATAGTACCAGAAACTTTTAACTTCTGCAGATGTTGTGGATAACTGGTAAGAAAACTGTTTCCTGTCTTCGTTTTGTGATCTTCTGAATTATAGAATCCTTTCTATGACTCAGCTGTATATAGATTGAGACTTCTGTCTCCAGAAACACACTTGCCTCTCCACATTTAAACAACACATTGTAATAACCACAAACGATTCTATGTAAGTGGTAGTTTTGGTTCACATAACTCTTGGAGCCCAGTGATATTGTAAAAACACAACTTGCACAAACCCCATTGAAATTTTAGGCCAGAACCTGGCACTACAGTTTAATACTTATCTAATCTTTAGAAGCATAATAGTTACAGACAAGTAGGAACTGAGTTACAGGTGAGTAAGCCAATGAATTTATAGCTTTTCCACCCCACGGACCGCAGAGCCTCAAGAAATAATGATTTGTCAACCTTTCTGTCTCTCACTTGCAATGCCACAACAATTTGTTAGTAACCAGAGTAGTTGGAAGAATAATTTAAAAGAAATTACTGTAGTTTGACTGTGTTATAGGTAAGAACCTAGCTCTGCATTTGCATGTACACTAAACTCAAATGCATTAAGCTAAAACCTGAAAGCAGCTTATTGGGTATTAGAGAATTAATAACCTGAGGATGGGTTGCCAGTAAAATAAAGACAGCAATATATCCAGGTTGCGTAAAGCTTTGTCAAACTGTAGATTCTTTCAAGTCTTTTGTTCTAGCACAGAGGCAGAAAAGGCATGGTGAAAGATACAAACAAAACCCTATTGCTTTGAAATGTGTGTGATCCCAGCGCAGTCAGCCTTGTGTATGGTCTTGTTGAGTACTTTATATTTTCTCAGATGAAGCACTATTTCTTTTACCGTCACTTTTTAAATTCTGACTGCATCTCATAACATTTAGTTCACAGCTGAGGGAGTCTGTAAGATTACATACTTTCATACTTCAGGAATTCTGAAATAATTGTCATGAATCTCTACCCCGACATCCAAAGCCTGTCCTTGTGCAGAAAGGAACTATGATCTTTTTCCAAAGCATCCTTTCCAAACCATCTTCACCAAAGCCATGTGCAACATTGTTCTAAGACATAGGAGAAAATCATATGATCATAATAAAAGAAACCAATCACATCTTCATGCTTTCAAGCAGTTCATAAGCAATATACACAACTACATAAAAAAGGAATTGTGTATACATAGCATAGGGTATGAACACTTCTTTAGAAAAGGCAAGATTTGTAACAAAATGCCTACTTTTTAGAAATACGAAATAGAAAGGTCTGATCTGACTAAAACGTTAACAATGTAGAAATCATTATTTGAAGGAGTTTTTTAGAAATAATAAAAGCAAAAGAAAGTTTATTTCCTCTTTGACAAGAATGTGATATATCAACACAATATAAACAGGTATAAATAGATAGAATTTACAACAAATGTTAACTCGTGTATATGTGAAGTATTATCTAGCATACCATTCCACTTGCCCAGCATGTTCATATCTACATTGTTTCACACTGCAAGCACATAGATTTAAGTCATCATATTATTACAGTACCTTAGTATTAAGCAGTGATTACACTACCTCACTTATTAGTCCCATATGTTCAGCACTGTCAATTCTGTTTGGATCTTACCTGTGTTAGAGAACCACACAAAGGTTTTCTGATTGGGCTTTGAGGGAAGAAAGTGTCAGATGTCCTCAGGTTATCAGAAGGTTTTCCTCTACACTGATGACTGATTGCAATGGCATTTTAATGTGAAATCCTTTTGTATCACAAAGCCAAATAATCAATAAAGGGAAAACCCATGTAGGGTATTACTGAGATGAAGAGCTAGATGAACACTTTAAATTATTAAGATTGCTCTTAATAGTTTTAGATTTACATATAAGTATATACTTAGATAGACCTGGCATTACAAAACACATTCTGAATTGAGATAAGCTGCAGCCATACCATCCTGCTGTTTCCCACCTCGTCTTCACACTGATACTCATGAGAAAGGACAGTTGTTAGGATCCTTCTAACAAGGCTGCAGCTACCTTGGCTGTGATCACATCTCCTGCTGCTGAGGCACCAGCGCAGAACCCAGTGCACGGTACATCTGTATGTGCCCTTCAATACCATGTTGCCGTATTGGAACTAGTTTTGAAGCAGTTGCTTGGGTGTAGTTAACAGCCGAGCCATGGCAACATGAAGCTCAATGCAGCTGTGATGGCAGTGTAGTCAAGGTAGATAAATTATTCAGGCAGGGGTGTTATAATGTGGTGAGGTGCATTTCTCTCATTCACAGAACACATTCTTTAATCTCTATAGCATGATTTCGTTTTCTGATAAGTCAGTCAAACAGTAAAAGCATAGGAACAATGAGTTGCTATGAAAAAATAATTAATTAGAATGAGCAGCATCCTCTAAAAGTAACTCGGTAGAAAGATTTGGGAGTCAGCTATTTTGTAGTTGAGGGAAATATGTTTTTATTTCCTAGTTTGAATGGGATGTAAGAAATTATGTGTAACTTTTTTCATGAGCCTGTCCCCATGCCCATAAAATATAACTTTTAATATATAAAAATAAAATGTTAATTTAGGTGATTGTATAGCACAGATCAGACTGGTAGGTTAACATAGTCCTAAGAAACAGCTATGACTGTCAGCAAGATGATTGTGAGCTGAGCCTTCCCATTTATGGAGCCACATCCAGCCCTGGTACAGCTATCTAAATGTTAATTTCTCATTCTGTATATCAAGTATTGTCTATAACTCAGTTTTGATGGTATTGCTCATCTCTACAGCACAGCATGGCTTCAGATCTCTTGCCACGTAGGACAGCTGACAATTCAACATGGAAAAAAAAGAAAATTATAAAAGAAGTCGTGTCATTCTGCCTTCCCACGGTCCATCTGTCCCTGCACCTGGTAGGAGTAGTCAGGAGTTGTCTTTGGCGTGAACACCATGTGTTCTTTGCTGAACTGAAAGTAAGTATTTCTGTGGCAAAGCATAAATGTGCTCTTAGGAGATACCCTTTCATTAATAAAAGTCTGTTTCATCTCCAAAATTTTGCAGCCATCCTCTTTGCCATCTTCCAAATACTAACAGCACTGATGAAATCATTTGGAGTTGGAACAAAAAGACCAATTTTTACTTTTCTTGAAAAAGTCATAATCTAGTAACATGAAAGGTAAGAAGTTATTTTCCGATGAGGCTAAAATTTGATACAACTCAATGTTAGAGTTCTGTCAGTACACTTGAAAGACCAAGGCCCTGACAAAAAGTGATTGGGAAATAAGATAACTGTGTTCTTTCTCTAAGCATCTCAGATACTTATGTATTTCATATCCTACAGAAAAGCTTAGTCACTGCATTAAAGAAGATAAGAAATCCTCATCTCTTTTGATGATGATGTTATGCTTTTCAAGGAGTAATTAAATAGCCACCAAGAATAAAAAGCTCTAATTCACCTGAGGAGAAAAACCTGGATTCATGTTTCTCCTTCATAAAATTGTTAAAATTTACACACACTTACAATATGAATTTGGGAACTTAAATGAGGATTTCTGACCCTCAGGTGCACTCCTTGATAAGTAGATCAAAAAGTCAGCCTCTCACTGTCCCTTGAATCTTAAGTTATTCATATGCAATTATGGGGAATTGAGACTTTGACCTAATGTCTCTGTAATCACACCAAATTATTGTGATTTAAGTAAAATGTTCAGAAATGATGGCTATAGCTCTTACTCATCAGGCATATGAGACATTTAAATATAGCTTAAACTATCCTAGACAACTAATCTAACCACTCAACTTCAGGGGAAAACACGTGACAAGGCAATTCTTCCTGCAGTACTTCATGAGAAAGAAACAACCTGAAGTCAATCAAGTTGTTTCATTCATTATCTGAAAAGACATTCCTAGTATAAGGGATTACTTAAAGAGCTTGCCTACAGAAAAGAGGGGATGTTTTCAGAGTTTACCATTTGGCTTTAAGGTTATTAATAATGATACCATGTTTCTGCCCCACAAAATAGTCACCATAGAATAATAATAATTAAAACAAAGTTTAATAAGAGGTTTGCTTGGTATTATCTTCATTTTTTCCCCTCTGACATTCTTGAGTAGTGCAATTAGAATGCAAATTCATTTATTTTTTTTTAATTTTTAATGTTTTTCTTTTTTTTACAATATTGAAAAAAGATTCCATAATTTCCCTGTTTTTCATAGTGGTTCAACAGTTCAATTCAGCTGCCAGGATATTAATTTTACCTCAGGAATAAAATTAATACATAGGTTTATTTCTGGTCACTGGATTTTTTGGAGTATCTCTTCTTCGTTATGACCACAATTGAATACCAAAAGCAATTTTGGGTAGGTGGGCAGACAGTAATGGATATTTCAAAAATGTTACAGAATGCTTTATGTACAAAATAAGTACATAAACATGCATGTTTGATGTTATTTCCTATTGTAGCAGATGGTATAGAATATTATTGCTTTTTTTAAGCAGATTCTAGGTGGCAATGTTTTTAAATACATGGGGAATCATCATTAATGCATTAAATAAGAAAAGAATAATTTAATAGCTATGTGGGCACAATTTGCAAATACATTCATATTTCATAATTGAACCAAGGTGAATTCCTAACGATAGTTTCATAAAATAAATAGATATTTAACAAAAACAGACCCAGTTGTGGCTTACAAAACTATATAATGAATATTTTGTATTGGTTTTATTCATATATGGATTTAATTATTTATTAAGTGAAAAGTTGTTTGTATTCCGAGGTAAGCAAATATAAATTATTTCCCAAAAATTCATTAAAATGTAGGAAAAGGTTTACAGTACCTCCATTTAAAACTACAAAGAGTATTCAAACTCAGAGATTCAAATGTGTTAGGCACTGTAGACCACATCTTATATCCAGAGAGTGAGGTAATTGTATCTAATTGATTTGATTAAAGACTTATTATATCTGTATAGATATATTTTGATTGAAGTGGTTCTTCTGTATATGTACACATACAATCAAACTCCTTTTTCAATGTTTTCTCTATTAAAGCAAATATCCTCATTTAGTTTTGAATTGTTTCTGCATTGTTTAGCATATTTTAAAGGAATTATTTCAGCTTCACATTTGCCTGAAAAAATACGCCTACTATTATGTTTTTTCTAACCAGTTAGTATAATACATTTTCAAAAGATTACAGAAACAGTGTTTGTTCTGTTGGTTCATAAATAACTTTTAAATGTGACCTTTGTATAGTGATCTTACTAAAGTATCCAAAATTGTTCATTCTATACTGCACCCTATTGCCTTGTAGATACTTTGTTTGCATTAATATGACATGTCCTAAAATTTTGCCATCAATATCATGCAGGATGCTTTTTTTAAAATCCAACAAGAAAGTAAAAACAAAGCTGAAATTGAAATTGGCAGCAGATAATCATGGACAGAAGTTTAGGTTTGCCAAAACATTTAACACATGTACTCCTGAGAGCTCCGCTTCATAACGACGTTAACATTGTGAGAAATCTTGGCCTGAGGAAGGAGACGGGTCGGTTGAGTGCATGATCTTGCTCTTCTTCATGTTCCCAAGCTAGACAGGCAAAATCAAGGCAAGTGAAATACAACAAACCCACTGTCCTGGGTGGGATGGGGGGGGGGGGTCATGCCCTGCGCTCTGGGTGTGCTGACCCCTGCGATTTCCCCAAAAGTGGGGAACTTGCTTGCATAACTTGTGATACTGGGAGATTGTGTGGTACTTAGTTGCAGGCTGGGGTTAAGCCATGACACCAACTAGCGTAAAAAGTAATTTAGAAGGGACTTAAAAATAGGACATGCTACTTAAAACATACTTTAAGACAAAGCTGATAAAAAGTCCAGACCTCTGGAATTGTCCTGGTTTCAGCTGGGACATGAGAAGCTGGGAGGGAGCAGAGCCGGGACAGCTGACCCGGACCAGCCAAAGGCAAGTTCCGTGCCACAGACGGTCGTGCTCAGTGTATAAAGTAGGGGGGTTTCACCAGGGCCGGCCGATCACTGCTTGGGGAGGGTCTGGGCATCAGTCAGCAGGTAGTGAGCAACTCTATTGTGCATCACTTGTTTGTTTGTTTGTTTGTTTCCTTTTGGGTTATAGTTCTCTCTCCCTTTCTCTCCCTTTCATTACTACTACTACTACTATTACTTATCTATTATTAATAATTATTGGTTATTAATATTATATTTTATTTCCTTTAAATTATTAAATTGTTCTTATCTCAACCCACGAGTTTTACCTTTCCTCCCCATCACACTTAGTGGGAAGGGGGAGTGGGTGAGCAGCTGCATGGTACATGGTTGCCAGATAAGACAAACCGTGACAGGAATTAAATCATTAAAAAGACCCCCTAAAACTAAGTGCATATTAATTTAACTTCTTAAAATACTGTGAATAACCTAAATCTACAATAGAATGTATTCAGTGCACCCTCCATCTCATTTTTAATTTACCACAAGTCATTTGACACCCATATGATACCAAAAGTCTAAATTAACCTGACCCGAGGAATTTTTTTTCAGGGTTATTTTACTGGATCCAAATCACACTGCAGTGCCACAGGCTGTTGCATTCCACTACTGATGGAGTGGTTTGTGGAGGTAAGGTGGTGGGATGAAAGGAAGGACATGTGGGTGGGCTAAGAAAGCGCAAGAACTTCTAAAGGTAATATTGCTGCTAAATTCCCAATGTGAACTTCAGCGTTATGGAATTGTGAGCTGCTGGGTCCACACACACACAAAAAAAAAAAAAAAAGGGGGGGGGGCGTGTGTCGGACTTTCAGCAATTCAGTAAATTGATACTTCTTAAAATGTCACAGATGGATTCTGGGATATGTATCCTAGAAAGTCACCTTGGTGCTACATTATAGGGGGTTGAAGGAGGTGGGAGGGAAACTGCTGGACTTCTGGGTGCCACAGATACTGTGACTACATAGCATCATCCTTAGAAATTTTCAAAGCTGTAGAAGAGTTCTGAGCCACCCAATTGTGATTTCAAAATTATCCCTGCTCTGAGCAGGGATCCAACCTAACTTTTTAATGCTGCTACAGCCCCTGGCTTTCTCTTTGTAGATGGTGAATCCTCTCCATAACCTCGTTCTGCAGCTGTGAACAACTCAGCTTCTATTTGCATGTGGACTGAGGCTGAATTTGTGAGTACTTCTGTTCCTAAACAAATTCAGAAAAAACCTGGCAGTTGATAGCTTTTCCTTTGCCCTACACCATACCTGCTAATGCTGACATGGGCATAGCCAATTTGCAGAAAAGGCCCAGTACAAAGCTGTTTGGTCCTTGCTTGGCCGCTTGGGTACTTGAATAGCAGGTAATTGCAGTGCCCGCACACCATTTTATCTTCACACTGTTCTTTTATACATCTGTTTCAAGGGAAAACACTCATCATGTCCTGTTCCAAACGAGTTTCATCTAGTTAGCTTTGCAGCTGCAGTAGTAGGTATGTCACTATGTTATCTATCAGCTAAATATTGCCTCCTCATACAGCATGGCAGCTGTTTTCACTTATCTACTAACCTATTCTGACTCAGCAGGAAACACATTTTGTGATGGTCAGGGTGGTAGGCAGAGGACCTGGGTCAAAGGATCAGGTATCAGATCCTATAAACATTTGTCTCAAGTACACAGGGATTTCTGAAAAATAGAGGTCTTTGAGACTATGTCCATCTCATTACATGTAATGCAGAATATTGCAGTTTAATGTGGGCATATTTAGGACAAAAATCTATATACATCATTAAAAGACATATTCTCAGAACACTGCTTATAAAAGGTCTTGTTTGGAGGGAGACTAAAAGGACAACTAAAGCATATTTTCAGCTCTTTGGCTCAATTTCTTTTGGAAGTCCGAGAAAACATCAGTGAAGTATTTAAAACACTTTGATAAGGAAGGCCCAGATTGCAACCACAGGTTCAAGGAAAATTTTGATTATGTCATTTAGCTAGTTATGTTCAGGTCTGAGCTGTTCTAAAACACATCCCTAAAACTTCAAAATCCTCAGAATAAACCTAAAAGCTGACTTCTATCAGCAGCTGCCTCCTCAAAGTAACAAGCGATTCAGTAGTTGAAGAGGGGGACCAAAATTTATTCTTCTCATTATAAAACTCCCATTTCTTTCAGTATAGAAGAAAAACTGTATGAAATGTCACCTTGTTACATCTTCTGTTTGCTACCGATATCTTCACAGGATGCCCATAAATCTGCCTACAGTGCATTTTGCATTCAGCCACAAGTGTACACTTGATGTCTGGTGAGCCATTGAAGTCATTTAGGAAATACCCGCAATCACAGGTCTATGAGCACATAAAGCATAGCTATCAGACTGGAGAGAAAAAAAAATCACAATTACGTTGAATCTTTATCATCAAGAAGTCAGTTGACTCTGTTTATGGGAGAGTAGGAAATAGGACCTTTCTCAATATTCCTCTTATGCAGAGTCTCACATATTTGTGATACATTGGGTGGCATTTCTGCTGTGAAACTCCCTCAGACAAGCTATATTGCAGCTGTAAATTTTAGATCTAGCCCACAACGTTGGGAAACATTCCCGAGCAGATGGTTTCATTCAATAAAACATCAAAGTACCATAGTAAATAATGCTGTTGAATTTTTTACCAGTCATTTTGCAGTGCCACATTAAACATTTCCAGAGGCAGCTGAAAGTGAAAGGGACAGGAACATTTGGCAGTGAACAGAGTGCCACAGGGCTGTTGTGACTGGTGATGTTGGGACCAGGGAAGGAAATGAGTGTCTGAGCGGAGTTTCAGGGATGGTCTTTGACTTGTAAAGAGCAGAGAGGTCTGGGCAGTTAGAGGTCATCTGTCCTTTCCCTGCCTTGTCCCCACTGCAAAGAAGTTTAGTTCCGCCTGCCCCCCCACCCCACCCCCCCCCCGCTGTTGGCTTTTTCTTTGTGCCCAAGTCTGGGGAAGCTCACCTCACTTGGGTGTCTCCTCATTTTTGAGGCAGTGGATTCTAAAAGCATGCCTGCAGGCAGTAGCAGGAGAAAGATTTCTCCAAAATCAGTCAAAATCCTTTCCGATCAGAACAAAATATTACCAGCGTGGAAAGAGACTGTGGAATTAGGTGGCTTTGCCCACATACCAAAAATAGAACAGATACCAGCACTTTGAGGATTCACTGCCTGTAAGGACAAGGGCAGAGATGGAACAGAATTATCTGGCCAGCCAGGCAAGCGATCTGCAGGATTCAGTGTCCTGGTACTAAAGTCAAAGGGTATGAAACAGTTCATTTGAATAAGCCTCAGGGAAATTCAACAGAAAAAAATTAAAATAAATCTGTGTTTGATATGTAGTATCCTGCTCTTCAAAGAACAGCTACTTTTACCTCTGAAAGCGCATTCTTGGAATGATCACAGGTTTCAAATAATTCTGTAAACTAAAGATCAGTATATATCTGTACATGAAAATATTTCTTCTTCTTTATATTCTTTGTAACAAACACAGTACTGCACGGATTTAACAGGCAAGCAATTTAGCATTCGTAAGACTTCAAGGGTAAAAATCAAATCACCTAATGCGAAAAGTAGTATCGTTCCCTTGGAATTTCCTGAAAGAGATTTGAAACATAAACCAGTTTCCCATTACTATAAAAATTGAGTGCACTATTCTTTTCCCCCACCTCTCTCCTTTGTCTCAAGGCACAGAAAAAATCTTGTCAGTTGCCAACACAAGCTAGCCCTCCTGCAGCAGCATTCACAGCTCTGTCTAACGTTGTACCCATGACTGTCAGGTTTTTCGCTGGCATGTCCAGAAAGTGTAATTCAGATCAGCCCAGGCCACAGCACCCTGCCTCTGCCGGAGTTGGTTCCCAGCAGATCCTACGGTGGATGGAGGATTCTCATTATGTAACCAGACCAACCGTGGGTCAAACAACTGCTTTTTACCGAACAGCCTGTGTGTGAGTCAAAGCGAGAGGCAAACCTAGGTCAAAAACAGAGACAACATGTGTCACTGCTGCTTGTCAGGGGATTCCCTAAAGCTCTTCACAGCGAGTGGCCTGGGAGCTGCAGCTCTACAGCAGTGCAGACCGCCTGCTGTCACAGGCCTCTCATGGGCTGAAGGTACAGAACAGTGACAAGTACAAGAACAAGAAGAGAGCAGGCAAATGAAGGAGAAGCACAAAAGTGAACTTTAAAGATGAAAACAATTTTTTAAGCATATGCATTCTGGCTAGATCTCTCTCGGGTGGGGGGTGGGGGAGGGGAAAGAAAAAAGGAAAAAAAAGGGGGAGAATTAGGTATAAACAGGACTTTTTTCTTCCCTAGCATGACACATTTTAATGAGATTTGAAATGAGCACAGGAAGACAGAGCAAGATAACAAGGTTATCTCCAACTCTAAATCTTCACACTATTTATGATGCTAAATTTGCAGGCTATGCTGCTCACTTACATTTCCATAAAGTAGCATAATAAAAGGAAAAGAACAACTAGATGGTAGCAATTTTAGTCTGAACTGTCCTTTCTGAAAAAATCTATGCAGTCCTGTGGGTTCTGGTATTCTTTTTACCTCTGCAGAATAATCTCCCTTTTATGTTTTATCCCTTCTTTGTGCAAAGATAAAGAGAATGAATGTACATCCGGACTCCTGCTCCCCTAAGTGATATGACTCATTCACACAAGCATCTGTACCCCTTAAGGGACTGTCAGTGCCTTTTCCTCTTAATTCATTAATTTTACTTTTCTGTTATAGTGAAGAACTGCTAATGAAGTAACTTTTCTCAATTGATATTCAATCATCTCCTCTATGCCCCTGCAGGCACCTCTTCCTCTTCAGGACTAAAAATACCATGTGTTGAACTCTCCCCACAGATGCCATGACAGAGGCATATATCTTCTATCATTCATTCCATCTTCTTGAAATGTCCTGTTCTGCAGGCTGCAAACAGCGACTAATGGCAGGCAGCAGTGACTGCAACAGTTAGAAAATTTAAATATTTCCCACTACCATCCAACACACACACCTGCTTCTGCTAGAGTGCAGCTACAAACTGGCTAGCCATTTTCTAAGGAAATTTTTCCTTAAAGCTCTCAGCTGTATTTACAACATAAAATCTCATAGCTTCCTTTGTGTTCCTGAATTAATCTTAGGAGTGGCCTTTAAGCAATGGCAAACTAGAAAAATGTATTTCACCAATTCAGTGATAGCATTAACATATTTTAAAAAAGAAGGAAGACATACAAAGGAGACCATGCCTTTTTTCCAGACGTTTTCTTTCTCTGCACTCTCACAAAGTCATTAACAATTAAGTCTTCTTCTGGTCTTTTAATGTGGGGTTGAATAAGTTAACAGCAGAATATGCAGTCCATCTTGTTTGAGGAAAGCTCTAGTATATTGTCCCAGTTTACACTGGTGTGAGTTGATATCCCAAAGTCTTTTCCTTTTTTATGAAAAATGACAGCATTTGCACAGGAGAGGAACAAGATAACTAACACAAATATTAGTTGATTTGACAGTAAATGGAGCTTCCAATCAGTAATGGGTGACACATTTCAGGAGCTCCCTTAGCGCTTTCAGAAGAGGTATAATGTTAGATAGTATTATATTACTCAAAAAATGACAGGTAATTGTAAGATTAATTGGAAACTTGAGTTATCTTATCTCTGCTGAATGGAAAACATCCCATTTGCCTTACTAGTCTTTGATCAGTCTCTCAGTCAGAGACTAATAGGACAACATAAAAGCAAGTAAAAGTTAATATGTAAAGTACTTTTGTTGGTGATTTTGACACTTATGAAACAAAGGGAGTACTACTGATAACCATGTCATTTCAAAAAGAAATAGCCATTGTTCTCTCATGTATTACTCATCTCAATCTGAAGAGTAGTGCAGCGTGCAGTGATTCTTTTCTATTTAAAGTCACTTAAAAGTTTAAATAGATCAAGGTTCAGAAACTATACATGTAAATCCATGAATCATTGTAGAACAACTTTAAATTCCCACTTTCTTTGAAATCACTGCTTACATTAAATGTAAGGCTATAACCCACTTACAGAATGCTATGAAGCTACTTAAGGAATGCTATGGGTATATAAAAAATGTAAACTGTGCTAATGAGATGTATCTGATAAATGAAAACTAGGTGAATGTAGAGCAATAGCTCTGAGACGGTTAAGTGGCCATGCATGTCAGTGAAATATAAGGTCTGACACCACTTTTACATCTCAAGAGGTAACAAAAGGGGTGAGGATTAGCGAGATTTTTACAAAACAGTAAGAGTGTGTTTTGGTGAATTCATTCTGAATCCTTTTTCCTCCATTGTGTAGCAAGTGTGTACAGGAGTGTCCTAAACTCAAACTGGACCAAGAAAATTGCCTAATGTATTCCGAATATTGGCACCGGTATTCTGTCTGGTCCTCTACATGTAGTACTGCCCCAAAATGACATCCCAGCTGGAATATCTAAGACTGTGAAGTGAAATGCCAGTTCTGTTAGCCAAGACTGTACCAGCCTTACCCACATTTTTAGGTCTGTGCTCCTCTAAAGCCTTATATTGGGAATATATTTGGTACATAGTCACATGGTCAATCTGAGGGTTTGCAGATGAGTTCTCCAGGGCAAGTGCTTTCATCCAGCTATTTGCATCTTCTTTGAAGGAGCAGATATTGTTTCCACTTTCTCAACATCAGAACAGATATTATTGTGTCCACATAATATGACAGAATATAGACCCATTCTCGTGCAATGCCCGTGTACATCCATGACATATTTGGTGTCTGTTTTCCTCAGCTAAAGCAATACGGCCAGTCAGGGCTACATCACCGAGCAGGTAGCTCAGTGGGCAGTGTTTGTTGTTTGTGGGGAATTTAGAGGAGGACAAGAGCATATCCAACATCAGATATAATTTTCAATTATTCCAAAACAGAACACCACGTACACGGCATGTGCAGTTAATGATAGTCTTTGAAGGCAAGCAGAATTGAATGTGTTGCTTTCCTAGAAGCTGGAGTCTCATGTTATTCGATGACCTTATCATCAAGCACTTGGATATCACCTAACATCTAGTTCAGATGGTGAATGAGGGACATTTGTCCAGATATTGCAGTGACTGGTAATTCTTCACTGATGCCCAGAGGAAACAGCCATGGTAAAGACAGTAGCATGATCCCTAGAGGAAACCACAAACCATATTTCTCAAGTGAAGCTATACTCCATTACTGCAATCAAAACTGTATTAAAAGAAACTAAAAGACAGGGTAAGTTCTAAGAACAAAACGATGAAAATGAAATGCAATTGTGGTGGTTTGACCTTGGCTGAATGCCAGGTGCCCACCAAAGAAAGCTGCTTTATCACACCCCTCCTCAACCAGACAGGGGAGAGAAAATATAATGGAAGGCTCTTGGGTTGACATAAGGGCAGGGAGATCCCCCACCAGTTACTGTCACAGGCAAAACTGACTTGGGGAAAATTAGTTTAATTTATTACCATCCAAATGAGAGAACACCTTCCCCCCACCCCTCCCTTCCTCCCAGGCTTAATTTAATTTCCAATTTCTCTACCTCCTCCCCCTAGCAGCACAGGGGGACGGGGAATGGGGCTTATGGTCAGTTCATCACAGGTTTCTGCTGCTCCTTCCTCCTCACTTTCTTCCCCTGCTCCATTGCGGAGTCCCTCCCACAGGAGACAGCTCCCCACAAACTTCTCCAATGTGAGTCCTTCCCACAGGCTGCAGCTCTTCACACACTGCTCCTGCGTGGGTCCCTTCCACAGGTGCGTCCCTTCAGGAATGGACTGCTCCAGTGTGGATCCCCCGTGGGGTCACAGTTCCTGCCACCAAACCTGTTTCAGTGTGGGCTCTTCTCTCCGTGGGTCCACAGCCCCTGCCAGCAAACCTGCTTCAGCACAGGCTTCCCACAGGGTCACAGCCTCCTTTGGGCACCCACCTGCTCTGGTGTGGGTTCCTCCATGGGCTGCAGGTGGGATCTGCTCCACCATTAACCTCCACAGGCTGCAGAGGGACAAGTGCCTCACTGTAGTCTTCACCACAGGCTGCAGGGGAATCTCTTCCTCTGTGCCTGGAGCACCCCCTGCCCCTCCTTCCTTACCAACCTCGGTTTCTCCAGAGTTGTTGCTCTCACATAGTCTCACACCTCTCTCCTGCTGGTGCCAATTTTTTGTTAATATGCTATCACAGAGATTCCACCACCATTGCTTATTAGCTCAGCCTTGGCCAGCAGCGAGTCCATCTTAGAGCCAGCTGGCATTGGCTCCATTGGACATGGGGGAAGCTTCTGGCATCTTCTTACAGAAGCCACCTCTGTAGCCCCCTCCGCTACCAAAACCTTGCCATGCAAACCCACTACAATAAACAAAATAGAAATCCAGGAGGCTTATCTGGCACAATGTAATTTGGTCCCATATGTTCTTTCTCTTTGGAACCAAGAATGGAAAAGATTACTGAAATTCATGAGCAACAAACATCAGCTATCACACACTGAAACTCATGCTAAGGAACTAGATAAGGTGCTAAAAGCCAGTGTTTTGTTTAGGTTTTTATTTTGCTATCCATGTTACAATGATTAATTATTGTACATCAATAGGTAAAGAGCTATTAGAAGGGCAACAGAAACAAGTCATCTTGCAAAGCCTGTAGCCTTATTCCCCCTTTCATATTTTCTTATCCTTTTTATAGAGTGCTGGACAGCATTTTCCATTAGCTAGTACTGCCTGTTGTGTCAAACAGATAATTTAAATTATTTTATTCTACTTACATTCAGTTTCCCCTGATTTCTTTAATAGTGTTATATTAAGAATGAGTTTAATTTCATGATGTTTTCTAACTATGGCTAATCGATAACACTGTGCTTAATGCATTATGTGAGTTTTGCATTTTGGTACCCCTCTGTTTACAATAGCTTAAAATATTTGCCTTTCGAAATGAATACAGCAATGTTTAGTAGCTGATATGCCCCTTCCTTATAAATTCTATTTGGGAAGAAAACAGCTGAGAATACACTTTCATCCCTGATAGAAGGAAATATCTTTAGCTGGTTTGGGCCCTACTGAGTTAAGTTAGATATTTATTGCCTGTGTTGTAACACACATCCCTGGTGAAGGATGAGCATGGTAAGTGTCAATAATATTTGATTCATGGTAGTACATACATGTTACATCCTGTATCAGAGCTCCGTTCTGCTTGGGGCTGTGGAAAGCATATGTGGTAGTATCTCTCTCATGAAGTGTTTTCAGACCAGCTAAGAAAAGGATGCATTATTAAACTTCTGAGAAAAAGAAGCATTAGGAATTGAAGGCTAAAATTCGTAATTGGCCTCAGATCATATTTATGCTGAGCAAAGAATCGGGCAGAGATCCTTCCCTTATCACTAGTGGAGCTGGCTCCCAGCTACAACCATTAGGGTAGGATAGGTGAAGTTAATTAGCATTCAATGATGTGGCTCTTCTGTTTTTGGAGTCTCAGTAGGGGACAGTCATCCCTCTTCTGCTGAGCCTATAGCTGGGTGATTTGGGCTGGCCAAGGTCTCTCAGGTCCTCAGGTATTTTAGTAGGCTAAGAAATGTGAGGGAACTCAAGGGACAGACAAGTCAGATTTGACCAAATCTTGTCTTACACAGACTACTGGTTGATGTCACCTCCTTCACTGGGTTTTTCATTGAGGCACAACATAAAATTCCCAGTAAGTTATTAAACAGGAACTTTCACACTTCTCCTAACTTTCTCAAAGTTATCCATCTATGCTATGTGTAACACTTATGATCTATACAACGGACTCAAAAGTCTTAATAAACCCACCATCACATAGCTCAGATGAGAGGAGTTAAGCTGAGCTGACAGTATACAGTACACTGAACCTCAAATTTTGTAAATGTAGACTACAGATGCTATCAGCACAGGTATGCTGAAGCTACTAATGCAAACTAAAGTTAAAGCCAGGTTTTTCCCTTCTTCTATTGGGAAGAATGACCAATTTTGAAGAAAAGCACTGGAGGGAAAGGAAAATTAAGAGCATGCACATGTCTGTGTAAAAGACTCCCAAATTCTCAAACTCTCTAATGCCTTTGCAAAGCACTACAGTTATCAGCAATTTACCCTTGGAAAAGAACCTGTCAAATAAATGCCTCCCTGTTCACATCATGTGGTACATTCAGATCCTGAGCTGATCCATGCTTCATGATTGAGCAGATAGGTCTCTTCCCTGCAATCAATGTCCATTAAAAACTGTCTTTGTGGTGCCGACAATCTGATGGGACTAAAAATAAAGTCTCCTGGACCCTTTGGTAATGAAAAGTTATCTACATGAAAGGAAGAAAGAGTACAAAAAAGGATTTCAGACTCCTATTTATTACCTTTAAAGTTGTAAAAAGTGTTTTTTCCAGTAAGTAAACAATACTTCTTTTTAATTTTGCTTTCATTAAGCACACTTTGATTGATAATGACCTGCTTTACCACAGTGGACCAGATTGCATCAAATCAGCTACTTCTGAACAATAAAAGAGCTTTGTCACTGGCATGTGGAACAGAAGAGACTCAAAGTGAAATCAGGTGAAAGCATCATTCACCTGATTGAATCAAGTGCTAACAGAAGATTGGCAGTGTCAGATATCCTCTTCTATAACCTCTGACCTTTAAAGGTTACCCTCTTGGGAAAGAGAACTGGAAGCATCTGTATCTTCTGGGTAGCAAATATTCAGAGAGAGATATGCTATTAAGTGGTGGAGTGCTGGTATCTGCACAGAAAGGTAAGAGGCATTTCTTCTTTCTTGCTTGTGCTTTGGCCAGGATACAGCTGTTAAGATTCATGATGCTATATTGTCCTTGGCCTAGTAGGGATATGGTACAAGCCTGGATAGCAAAAGTTAAGCAGTCAGGTAATTGTTTCATAATGTAGCAGTTTCTAAATAACTTCACTGCATCAAGCTGTGAACAACACATCAGCCAGTTTCTTATAATCATCACCTTCCTTACATTTATAACTCTCTACTCTATTTTTCTATTTCCATGTTTTAATCCTTTATTCTGAGGGTCTCTGCAACATGGAAGAGTTAAATGAATTTACATAACATCTCATCCCGTTTGCATTTCAAATTATTGATAATTAGTGAGTAAAAGCGCTAGACTTTCTCCTCCTAAAAAAGTGAAAGAACCATGGTTCCTGAAAAGTATAATGAACTTCAAAAGGGAAAGAAAAAAAGGAAAACCCTCTTTCTAATCCCTATATGGAGTTCTTTAAGATGAAATCAGTAGTTTCCCTCCAACTTGTAGTATAAGTGCTGGAGGAGATGGAAATAAGTGTCCTTCTGCTTTCAGTGACCAGAGATTTCTATTTGGAGGTAGTTCATTCAGAATAATTGTATAATGAAAATGTAGAAGCAAGTTGCTTGCAATCTGTACAGAAACAAAACTGGGGCAAATTTTTAAGAACACAGAGATTTTTTTCATCTTCTGTGAAGATCAGGCACAAACCTGTGTGTTTTGTGGCCAGAGGCAGGGGAGGCAGAAATCACATTGTGGTTCCCATGGCCTGTACACCTCAGGGTTACAAACCTAAGGTATGAGCTGAGAGTAAACAGGCAGTTTGAATTTTAGCAAGTACTCTGGCTCATGAGGCTAAACCAGAGATAGTGGAAAGCACAATCAATTTGTTTTTTCAGGAAATATCCAGTCTCTGTAAATTGATTCATGGGATGAGGCTTCCAGCAGCCAGTGCATCAGTCCGTGCAGGAAGTCAGGAACATGATGAGAACATGCGAAACAAGGAAGTTTCAGCAACTGCAGAAATTCCTCCGGGCCTAGAAGGGCCTTACAAATTTGTTTCCAAAAAGAAATTGCCAAGAGACACACTGAAGAGTTTAAACTTCCTGAACAAAGGCACCCAGAGGCACCTATCTGGCAACATCTGGTCCAAATCTGAAGGAAGGGAAGGCCGTGTTTTCTTAGCTGAGATGTCTGCTATTTCACTTTGTGGTCAAGGCAGCTGATGTTAGGCAGAGTGGGCTGTAATTCAGAAAACACTGCAGAGATCATTTACATCCATACTCCCACTGTTCTTCACAAATCTGACACCTCTGAAGCCTGAAAAATTGTGGTCCTTGTAGATTAAAAAAAAATACAGGTGACAAATAGAAAACTCATTAAACTAGTATGATCAATACAGTAAATAAATGTTAACAAGTAAGGAAAAAATCTGCCTGGTAAAACAAACAAACACCAAAACCAAGCAGTGAAATATTTAAATTGCAGACCCTTTGACTACCTTTGTCTAGTTCTGTAATTCTGTGTGCCATATGACCTTCAATTTTATTTTAAAAATAACATGTAGTCACCCAAAGTATCTTTTACATCATCAGTGTAAATCACAGCATTTTTTTATCGTTTCCTCTAGAAGACAGGAAATGTTGGCCGATTATCTCAAACGTTATTCCACATAAAGTCTCATAATAAGTAACTCTAAATTCGAAGCCTGTATTACTTTAAATTCTTTTGTACATTTCTCACTGAGGAAAAACGAACACATTTATTGCTTTAAAACAAATGTCTTTAAAGTATGTATCACTAGAATTAGAAGAATATGTCAAAATCTGTAAAATGTCACATTCAGACTTATATAACTAAATATCTTATTAATAGCAGCCTTTTAAAAAAATTGCGGAAAATTTCAGGCAAAACTGTTTTTAAAAGCAAGTTAGAGGTGGAAAGGATATAATTTTTTTATACAATATAAAGTGGGAGGACTTTTTTATTATTTTCACCATAAAATACTTCTTTTGAAGTACCAGCTTCTCAAGAAAGATGAAGAAAGGCGAATAGGTAAAGTTTTCCTGTTATGAAAATTAGGCTTTTAGTCAAACATTTGAAGCACAAGAAAACCTTGAAATTCGAAGACTATTCTATTCTCCCCATATTAGCAACAATTGTGTATAAAAGAACTACTTTGGTCGTGGTTTTTTTTTCCCCTAAATCCTGAGAATTTTAGTCTGAAAACTAATCACACTAATATAATAAAACTTGTTGGTTTATAGCAGGAGGTTCTTAGTTAAGTGCAGTTGTGGTCCCATTCAAAAAGAGAAAATTCTGGAGGGACTCTGGGCGCTTTTGAAAGATTGCTTCATATCTTGCAGTACCGCTGGTCAAGTGGCTGGCCAAGATGCACCAGACAAAGCAAACATTTCTTTTCAGAAGAAATTTAGAAGAAGTTTAGAAGCTAAGCTCTTCCAAGCTCCTCTTCCTTTCTGAGCCATCATCAATTCACTGCCTTGTTTCTAAATAGGCACCCACCAGCTTAAACATTGAAATATGCAGTTGCAGATGGTCCAGAGACCAACCTTTAATCTACCGTAAGAAAGCTGAGCTGATTTAATAATGACCACTATGAAATATCAAGTACAACCCACACTGAGTGGATTAACGAATGGCCAACTGACAGCCCTCAAAAGCATCTGTCACTGAGAAAACTGTCACAGAACAAGGATGTTTTTTCTAGTAGGTACACACATACTTTTCAATACAACTCTTACCAATACAAAATAAATATAAAATAAATCACTCCTGGTAGTATTTGTACATGTCTTAAAACTGAAAACTACACCTGATGAAGGTCTAAGGTACAACTGAAATGTTAAGTCCCACGTCATAATACAAAACCCTAACCTTGCTAAGGTAAAGAAAATCTGACCTTGGAGCTTTGCAAGTGACATTTTAACTTTAAAATTTCCAAGATGTGAAAGGTCTACCTTTTTCCAAAACGGCCCCTTTCTAACTACCCTGATTTATTTTTTTTCTACTTCAGACTATGCAAGGTCTAGAAATCAGCAAAGCTAAGACAGAGTGGTTGCAAAAGTCCGCTCACAAAATTTAGTTACTGCTACCCATCTTATGCAAAACGGATTAAAAACTGTTTAATGCTATATATCAGAGTTGCTCAACACTAAATTAAATTAAAAAAAAAAACAATGTTTTAGACTAATATCATACAAATCTCTCAGGTATTTATCATACTATCTCAATGACTGCTTGTAGCATGGCTGGTTTAGAGGTTTAGTTTAAGTAAGGTGACATTTTAGCATGACATACTGGTCTTTATTGTTGATAGCTATGCAGTTCTGTTTCACTTGTCCTAACTGGAATCAAGCATATATGATTTCTCATGCTATTTGCATATTTTTTTTTTACTTCATATAGTCTCTCATACCTACATAGGTAAAAGGTTGCAAACTAATACTATCTAATTGCACTGTAGTGAGACTTCAGATTTATCTGATTTTTTTTAAAATAAAACTTGCTTGAATGTTCTCCCTTGTACAGGACAAACGGCATCAGAAACAAACTATTTCTTGGTACATTTTGCTATTATACCACTGACATTCAGAACTGGATGTTTGGTTTCATGTAATTATTATACAGGTTTTTTCCTATGATTATAATGGAGTTTTAGCTGAAGTACCTGAATGGAAGGCATTAACAGAACACATTCTTCATAATGGTATTTTCTTTTTCAGTAAGATTTTATCTTCCCAATTCTTTTTGTCTGTTATCTTCCTTAAATAAGGAAAGACTAACCAGTTATTGATATGTCTTTGTGCCTTTCATAGGAAAGAACATATGTATAACATCTAATTTTTATTTTCATTTCAAAAGCTGGGAAGTTCTTCATCCAGGATGCAATAGAGACTTCAAAAGTTTTATCTACTGCCTATCATAAACCTAGGGATCATAGGCACTTGTGATGTTCCTCAAAAATTATGAAACTATAGTTCATAAATCTTGCATCTTTCCAACCTTTTAAGTACGATTTTGTCATGATGAGCAAAATTAAATAAAAACACCCCCAATCAGGCTTGGAAGAAGCCTTTTCCTTTTTAACTACAGAAATTAAGGCAGTATTATTACTTAGAGCAGGGAGGAAAAAAAACCCTACCTACAGTGACAAAATCAGACACAAGAAATGTGTATAACTTACTAGTAGTAGTCATTGTGATGCCAGTGGCCTGGTGTCACACACAGTTGTCTATGCCAGAAACATCTTTCTGGCACACATTTTCAAGTAAAGCGTAATGTTTATTACACATTTCACAAATACAGCTGTTCCACTCGATCAAGAAATATCTATATATCCTACCAAAATGGTTGAATGCACTTTATATTGCATATATGTTAAGCTTTTACTGGATGAGTGAATGATAAAAATGTCTGTCTTCAGAATCTATAGAATTCCCTTTACAGATTTCTCATTAGGTCGAGATAAACAGAGGGGCTGATAAAGTCAGTATCAGTCATCAAAGTCTCCCCAGAGCAGCAGGGAGATCCTGCCCTTCTCCAGGGAACGGCTACCTGAGGCAGCAGAACTTTCTATTGAGCAGCAGTGGAGGGTATGTAAAGGGCTGTTCAGATTCTTCCACAGACAGGGGAGCAAATGTAACAGCTTGCTGCTGCTGAAAGGAAGAGGTTTCACTCCCTCCTTCCTCCTGCCTGTTTCTCCTTTTCCATCCTTCCCCACTTTCCTCCTCTTCACTGTCCTATTGCTGAAAGCCAGCATGTCCTGCCCTCTCCCTTGTCCTGCCTTTAGAGCACTTCAGAATCCTTCACTGGCTCAATTTACTTTATTGACCTGGCAGAAAACCACCTGGGTTTTGCAGTGTTGTATGTCCTCTGTTTGAATGAGTTACATAAGCACAGAAATTCAGTAGGTTGTTAGAGCTGGCACAAAAGAAACTGTGGGACCACATGGCCAGGAGTAGGGAAGGAGTATAGGCAAAGGGATTTTCTTTCTAACAAAAGTGTGGATGTGAAACCAGCTCAGCTCCTGCCCCAGCCAGGGATGGGCTTCTCGTAGGTACTGTGTCATGAAAACTTAGTGTATTTCTTGCATACTGTACGGTATGAAAAACAGCATGAACTGCTCAAACAGCTTCTTTCATCCCATTTCATAAAATCAAAGCCTATGAGTTAATTGGTAACTCTGTGTATGTAGTTGTAATTTAATCAGATGAGACTGAATTATATGGGCAACATCACTGAAATACATGCTTTAGGTTGTCTCTTTCAGCACTCCAGTTATCTCTTCAAAATCAGCTATGTATCTTGTAGAGATACCAAAGATAAACAGGAATAGTACACAAATGCCTAATGACCATGAAGTAGTATGGTGCTGTAGCAGTATGATTGTAACGGTGTAAGGATATTAGTTACATCGGACTGTAAGAAGATAAATTGTTTGTCCTTAGTTCAATTACTATTGGTGAATTAATACAATCCTCTTCTAAGGTGTCACCCAGAATACCTTGAAAAGTGAACAGCAGGTATCCACCAGCAATGTGTGTGTTCAGCTGGAGAGAATAAACCCATCTATTTTGCCTGTGTTGCTAAGGTAAGTCAGAAATACTCTGTAATTCACTGTGTTAAAAGCAGCACAGACAGCAATACTTTGAGCAAGGTTCTTACCGTGGCCAGCATCTTGCAAGTAGGTCACAGTGTAATACCACTAATGTAATCTCTTTTCTGTGCCTGAGGCTGGACTCCGATTGTTGATTTAACATCTTATTCAAACTTGATGCTTCTTGCTTACTACTCGGGAAATGGAAGCCTGAGATGGGACCAGAGCTGAAAGTCTTTTGGCATCTTCTACTAGTTTCCTCAAGATTCAGTGAAGAAATCTACTTCCTAATCAGATTTCTTCTAATTTGAAATGGCAATGTTTGTCATATATTGCCAGAAATAGCATTGTTTAGTTTCAAAAATACTGACAAATATTTGTCAAGAATTCTTATCTTGGAGAAAATTGAAAAGGAGACAATGAGAGCAATAAAATGTTTATTTTGCATCTGGTTCAATATGTGATGGGATGATTTTATAGTTCACCTACGCTTGTGAGCATTCAGTGCTTAGTTTCAGTGGCTGATCCGTGTTATTTATGCAAAAGAGCTCTGCCGTACGTGATTTTGCCATTCTTGCAGGCGAAGAGTAGGAAACAATCTAGTCCTGTAAATCACAGTGATCATTTATTATGGTGGGTTTATTCTGACCACACGTCAGAACTTGCAGTTCTTCTCCAAATCCTCGTCCTCTTTTGGCCTTGGTGTTGGAATAGGCTGTCTGTAGCCATTAGTGATGGTGAACTACAGATGATTCTATGGTTATTTCTAACTTGCAAACATTTCAGTGATGCATTTGGATACACAATATCTCAGCTTCTATGACAGACAAGCCAAGGATAGAGATGAGAGAGACTCAGCTTCACAGCAGGGAGTCCCAAAGCTCTGAAATATTGTCTGTAATGCTATCAATATTAAGGCCTGTACTTTAATCACATAGGCTGTGAATGTGGCTCTCCAGGCTATGCTCCAGGGAAGTACAGCCAAGCCCCAATCTAGGAATAGTGCGCATTTGTCAGACTAAAATATTTTTGCTGAGCATTTTTTTTTGTTTGTTTCTCAACAGCATCTAAAAATAAAGGGTGGGGATTCAGTTCACAGAGAATGATATATAAATAGAGATGATTGTGATGTGTGCAGTGTCTAAACTCCAGTTACAAGGAAGACCTACACAGTATATCACCAGTGGAAAAAAACCTAGCATTTAATTCAGGATGAACAGAACTGTTCTCATGACTGTCTTTTCTAGATCTCGATCTCTTACCAACGGAGTGTAGACACTTACAGGTAGATAGCTAAAAACTCAGGTGTTCTAATCCTCCCCCACCTGATATAACCTCATGAAACAGAGAGGAAACGGGTATAAGGAAATGACATAAAATTACTGCAAGCCAGTTTGATGTCTCTGAGTCAAGCTACTGTCAACAGCAATAAAACTGCAGACCCCATCTCTGCCCAGTCAGCAAGCCTCATCTGCAGCCCTAATCTGGAGGGACTGACTCTGGGCTGAGGAAGCAGTATTGTTTCCTTGCTATACTTTCTTAGAGACTGCCAAACCCAGCCCAACTGTGAAGGTGCCTTTATGATTCAGACAATCTTCAACAAAAGGGACCACAATTTATTATGCTCGTTTGGTCATTGTTGTCTTAAAAAAAAAAATGAAGGATAAAATGAACCACATCCAGCCCTGGCATGAGTAAGTACAGCCCGTGCAAAAATAGCTACTTGCCATCTCTCTGCAATTCAGTATGCTTCCATTCATCAGTAGGCTTTGTCTTGTAGCCTGTTTGGAGCTCATGGGCTAGTGCTACAGTCCAAACCAATTTTAATTTGTTGTTTGGTTGGTGTTTTTCTTTCAAATCAGTTGCTGTGAGACAATATGAAGTAATTTACTGAAGTCCCAATGTTATACATATACTTTGGTTATACCCCAGTCACTAATCCTACAACCTTATTAAAAATCATAATAGAAAAGAAAAAAACAACAAAACCATAGACTGCTTAGAAAAAGGGTGTTGTTTATTTTTTTGCAATCAAAAACTCCTGATAATTCAGTGGTCAGATTTTATTTTTAATACTTTGCCATTATTTGAACCTGATAGAAGGAAGATCTGTAAAATTTAATAACCAGGAGCATTCTTTCTTGTCTTTAAAAGGAAGACTTGCTTTTGTGTGTGTGCATGAATTTATAGTTTTCTGTGAATTTCCAAAAAAGAAGCTTCATTAGTCCAGTAATAGCACTCCTCTTGCTATAAAACCTGGATATTAACATTCTCTTGGAATATTAGAATAATTAGAATTAGATCAAAATAATGTTAAAAAGGAAATATTTATTCTCTGACTTTACAGTGTTCATAGAATACATCCATTTTCATTTCAGAAACTACAGCTCTTTAGTCAATCCATTTTTTCTGCTTGAATCTGAACCTAAAACTATTACCTCCCCTCACACAAAAAGGTTTGACATTAATCACTGTTGCCAGTCTCAGAGCTGGCTTCTGCAAATTTGTCCTTGATTTCCCTGTAAGAGGACTAGCACCCTTAGACACGTGTATATCTATATGTTTTGTTAAATATATAACTTCATAAGTGTCATGGTTTAACCCTGGCCAGCAACCAAGCCCCACACATCTGCTTGCTCACTCCTCCCACAGTGGAGAGGATTGGAAGAGTAAGAGTGAGAAAACTCATGGGTTGAGATAAAGACAGTTTAATAGGTAAAGCAAAAGCTGCGCACACAAGCAAAACGAGGAATTCATTCACCACTTCCCATGGGCAGGCAGATGTTTGGCCACCTCCAGGACAGCAGGGCTCCATCTCATGCAGCGGTTACTTGGGAAGACAAACGCCATAATGCCAAATGTCCTCCCTTTCTTTCTTCTTCCCCCTGCTTATATGATGTTATGTTTGAGATATATAGTATAGAATACCTCTTTGGTTAGTTTGGGTCAGCTATCCTGCCTGTGCCTCCCCCCAATTTCCCATAACCCTTCAGCCTTCAGGCTGGCAAGCCCTGAAAAAATGAAAAGTCCTTGATTTAATATAAACACTTCCTAGCAACAACTAACAGCGTCTATGTATTATCAACATTGTTCTCACACCAAATCCAAAACACAGCACTGTACCAGCTACTCTATCCCAGCTGAAACCAGGACAGTAAGTTACAAGTGTTAGAAACAAGACTAGAATTTTCTTGTATTTCCCTTCATTATTGATGTCTTCTTTCTGATTTGCCTTTTTCTGTATTCACAAAACTTCTATGTATACATTGCTAAAGAAACATTTCTGCCTCTCTTAAACACGAGTTCATTGTTGGTGTTAAACATGTATTCTCTAGTAACATGTTAGTTTCACACATTAAGTTAATGTGCACGCCCTGCCTTGGAGACCACCACAGATCTAAGCCTTGATTATCCTTCTGTTGGTGATAGAGACTGCACTCATCAACCTAAGTGCTGACTTACACGATACCTTGGGTAGGTACGGTATTAGTAGTCATTACACTTGTTCTGTTAAACCAATGACTTTGGCAGACAGGCTGTTTGCAGGTACATCGTGAAGGTGAAAGGGTAGCAGCAAAAGTCTCCACCATGGTAACAAAAACTTTCAGGAAGACAGGATTTTCCACCATTCTGTAAATGAAATGGAAGCTGAGTTTCCCTGGGAGAATATAAAGAAACCATCCCAAAACTATATTTGTAGATTAGTACTTCAGAATAATTTACTAGATTAAGTGTTTCTTTATTGTGTTTTCTGAAGTGTAGTCTATTGTTAGTTTCCTGTTTCCTTTAAATACAAACAATGTTACATTTATATTTTGGACAAACAACATTTTATCAATTAATACAATAAAAGAGCAAATTATTTAAATTCTCTCCAGTTCTAATCTGCATCTATCTGTCCAGACGTGGTTCAAGTATGAGTTCAAGAACTAAACCAGAGTGTTTCAGAAATTATAATAGTCTATGGGCTGAACTTCAGCTTCCTGGTCCTTGAGACTGAACCCACAGAGGTGTATGAAGGATTCAGATTCAGAAGGTTGATTAAGAGCAATGGTCTGGAGTTAGCTAGCAGTAAACGCTGAGAGTAGGGGAGGACACGTGAAATCTCGTGCCTTTTATTTTACTTCAGTACCTACATGGCTGAAGGATCCATTAACTCTGCCTAGAAGCATTTTTTCAAGTATCTGGGAGGAAGAAACATTTTTACATACACAGTTTGATCATATGAGCTTCATGCCCTGCATGTATACTCACAACAGTAATATGGTACCATTCATTACACCTATAAATGCATAAATGCAAATACACAGCCATATGTTGAATACAACTTCTTAAATAAAGCTTTCTTTCTTTTGGAAAGTAAGTGCACTGTACTCATTTTCTATAATACTAACCTTGGAAATGCTTGGGCCTTCAACCATGTCTTTCCTTGAGATTACACACTGAAGGATTCTGATTTTTTTTAAATGTTTTTGAAAATATAAGCTAGAAAAAAACAGACTTTTACTGGTGTGGAAGCTCACAGTTGCATATGGTGGCCATTAACAGTGCCCTTCTTTGTTGTCATAGATGTCAATTGTCCCTTTGTGGAACATAGACTGGGTCCCAGTAGCTTATTTATTCTACACATATACCTACCACACCAAGGATCAATGTATTTCATGACTTAGTAATGATTAAATGCAGTCCCCAAAATCTGGAGATCAGAAATGTACATTTCATTAATTTTTTAATAAGCTGTTATTTTGATAATGGTTGTGCTAAAAAGTATTGCAGACATACATAATGAGTGTTGAATATTAGATGATACAATACATAAAAAAAGAATTCATATAATTCAAACTCTATTGATAACTGAGTTATGATAAGAACAAATCCATGAACAGTAATCATCTTACGTTTATCTATTAGTCTGTCCAAGTATCTGTATGGCGCTCAGGTTGCCTTTGATTTCACTGCACAGGACATTTCTCATTCATGAAGGAGTACAATCTTATTAAAAATTAATTTAAAAGCATATTTAAAATTTAAACATGTTTATGAATCAGGGCTGCAATGATACATAATTTAGAGGAAAGTTTTGCTAAGATATAAAAAACAGTTGAATGTGAAGCACACTGCTTCTACCTGTTCAGCTGTACATATTTCTGGTGACACTATCAGCAGACTAGCAGATCTCTTGAATTGAACGAATTAATCCTCTGCTGTTGCTCCTGCTGTGTTTTTCATGAACCACCTGTGCAGCAAAGAATGACTTTTTGCCACTTTCTCCTGAAGACTTCAGGATTAGCTGTATTCTAAAAGTTATTTCTTTGGTATTAGTAGAAACAGATAAGGAAAAAACCTTCCAACCCTCATTCCCTCTCCCAGAGGGATTTTTTATCTTTTCCTCCACCAGAAACCAGAATGCTGAACCGAAGCCAGAACAATGTCAAATCAACCTGAAAAACTTCCAGGTTTTTGTCATCCTGTGAACAGATGATTTTCAAGTTTAGGTTGGTTTGGTAAGAATGGCCCACAACAACAGAAGGGGTTGGTTGTGCCAAGATATTTCACCTACAATTAGCTTGAAACAGCTGCTTAGACAAAACCAAGTTTTGTTTTTGTATTTATATTACCTGACATAGGACTTTACATAATGTGACTTACATGGAGCACCAAGCAGAATGAAAAATGATACAGACTTTAACCAGCTGAAAGCTATGCCAAAATTTTAAATTATAACTGTGATACACAAATTTAACTGAAGTGCGTATATATAACACAACTACTTCAGGAATCTCAGAGTCATATGTAAATTTTAGGTTTGCTTACTTCAGCAGCATAACACAAAGAGGTGGGGAACAAGAACTGGTATACTGGTGATGCTTATGCAAATTAAATGGTTTCTTCTAATGAAAAAGCATAGAGTTAATACCATTCCAAACTGGAGATTAGGGGCTGGATTTTTTTCATTTTGTGTATGTTAAGAATGACATTAACTCATGAGATGCATTCTGTGTGTCTACATGTGGACCCTTTACAATACATTTTCAAAAGCATTCAAGCAAAATCATTATATGAAATCTGCCTAATAACCATGTAAATGCAGATGCTGTGAGATTTTTGTTGCTTTCCATGGCAGGCTAGGATACAGCAAGAATCACCTGTTGGGTTTTTACTTAACGTAATTCTGATTCCCATCCTTTCCAAAAATTGTCAGGTTAAAAAAGATTTGGGGAGAGTGGGCAAGTGAGAACAAAATCATCAGAACAAGTCTTATACTGGAATACTCAACATTTAACTATCTGAAAGAGCAAATAGTATCTTAAAATCATGGGAAACAAGAATGAAATGCCTATTTTAGCTCCTTACAAGAATATTGGGAAAGAGGACGCACAGTGTCTTGCTACTGGGAGGCATATGCTAGTGATTAGAGTAGAATCTTCTCTAATTTAATCAAGCTTTTCTCCCCGAAAGAAGTATAACTCTTTCTAACGAAGGGTGGAACCTACAGCATTGTGACACGTATTGGCTTAACTTAACCATAACATACTTTAAAATGATCTTCTCAATATTTCCAAATGAGAAATATTACAAATTGAGTTTTTTCTCCCCAGTGTCTTCCTACAATTGCCATTTTTTTTTTTTTTTTTTTTTTTTTTTTTAAGCTAGAGAGAGTCTGTCCTGACCATAATGATCTGAGGTGACACTATGCCAAATCCTTTCCCATTGTATTTGAGATGACATGACAGTACATTACACAGTGAAGTAAAAGTTACCACCTTTGTGACCTGATGAAACCTATAAAGAATGTTTGGGCTTTTATATTATAGGTTTTTTTGACTTTTAGCCGTCTTCTAGATAAAAGTAGAATACTTTGATGCAGCATTTTCATTTGTTGCTATCCAGAGAACAATAGGATGATAAAGTACTCTATAGAATTTTTCCATAACCCCAACAGACAAAGATATAAAAACATAGTTCATGGGTGTTTTGATGTACAAGTCTTCTATAACAGGATTTAAGTGCATTGTAAAGTAGAAACATGTATGCTTTAGTTTTTGTGTAAATTGATTGTAACTACGAAAAGAAACTACTTTGTTTTAAACCATAAAGCTATAACTGTGTATTTTAATCTAATGTGGACCTTTTTCAAAACTACCTCGTATCAGTTGAAGGCTGAGGCCTTCAAACATTTTCCAACTCAGCAAGCCTACAGGCTTTAATGGGGTCATTCAAACAAGGTGACCATTTCAAGGTGAACAGTGGTTAACCGATCAGGCCTCAGATTCACGCAACAAAGCTGAGGCAAACAAACAGTAAAAAGCTACAGAATAATTTTGTCTTCCTAATATATGTGATAATAAAACCTTTTTATATTACCTGAAAAATTCAACTTTGTACAGTTAAACCAGAAAATATATTTAGAACCCATTTTTCTGACCTCATTCACACTAATTTCACACAAACATAATTTCATATACTTTAGTTGTATTACTTTTGTTTTTCCTCATTGTAGACTGTCAGGCCTAAACCCTTATTATCCCTCAAAATAAATTGCTCATTATTTTAACAGCTTTCTGCAGTCAGAGCTTCTCAGTGTGTACCACATTTCTGTTTCTTAAGTTAGAAGTGTAAAGCAGTTGGGGGCCTAGCTGATTTAATGTCCAGATTTGCTTAGAGGAAGTAAAGATTATTTTATGTTTCTCTGTTCACTGATGATACGTGGTCTTTTAGCTGGTTCAACTATATTTAGAAGGACTCATCAGACACCATTACTGAGAAGAGAAACACAAACTAAGGCCGAGACTTGAACAAGGTAAACAGAGTTTAAAAAACACCCAACAAGCCCCTTTGCTGAACAAGAGCCATTGTGCTGCTGAGGGCTCCTCTGGGGCAGCCAGATGCCTACTCTCCTCAACACAAACTTGGATCTTACTATTTGGGTTTCAAAGGCATGAGTGGGCAATCTAATCCCTGAAAACAGCTATGTGCATACTTAATTTCAGCACAACTAATCCCGCTGAATTACTGATTGTTTGGCACAAGGCTGAAAATTTTTATTGTTATTGAAGGTTGGAGGCTGGATGATGAACCACTCAGAAATTTAGTATTTTATCCCCTACTTATACAGTTTCAACAGTATCTTATTTCAAGTGTGAAAACTGAATTATAAATTTAAAAAGCTGCAGATGAAAAGGCAGACCAGGATATTTGGGGAAAGCTGTAAATCTTGGAAAATAAAAAGCAAATATATGCATATCACTTGAAAACATAATTAAGCCTTTGCTTAATTTTGGCAAAACACAGCAATTTAACTCATTAAAGTTGGCATTTGTGTTACGCCAAAATCCTGAGAAAGATAAGGCTACTTTTTTTAGATATTTGACCTATAAATTGCCTACTTCCTAATGATACAGACTTTCTGGAAAAAAATAAGAATGATTTTTAATGTCTTATTAAGTTTGTGTGAACAGTTTTTCTAGAAGAATGCCCTCACCTAAGCCAAATAATTTCTAGATTAAATGAAAGTGAAATACAGCCTTGCTACAATTAGAGATCTGTCTTCCTTCCCCTTGTTTCAATCTAGTCCTTCATATGGGATCAACTAGCATTTTAGTCTCCTGTCTTCAGGGACTAAATTAGGAGCCTTGATTCTAAATTCCCTCTAAGCCATTAGGGAAAGACAATTCCACAGGGCATTAAATGATTACATAAAGAAACCAAACGAATGAAATTCTCAATGCGGGTACCTGCAGCCAGGTAGGATTAATCCAGGCCAGACATCCTACAAGAGGATCTGTTATTAAACAAAGGTGCTAGAACATATCCATAAAATCCACCAAAACGTCATGTAAAAGTCTTTCAGAAATAAATTAACTTTTAACAGAGTAAATAATGAATAATGGCTCAGGACTTGGTTCTATGTAGCAGCAACTATTTGAAGCAAGAGAAATCCATGCAACAGAAATCTGTTTCTGATTGAAACAGAATCACTTTCTCTGCCACAGCAATTCAGTGTTGGTCTGAGCAGCTACAGAGTGGATCTTAACATTGCAGTGAATATACGTGTTGAAAATGTTGAAGTAGCTTACTATACTCACAGCTCTGAAACATGTATATAGGCTTCTCTTTTCAGTTCCACCTGCAGGATCTCCACCAGAAGAGTTGGTACACAGAATGGAAGAGAATCTAATAAGCCTAACAATGAAACAAGATTATTATGTCTTAACTGGTTTAAAGGGAAGTGCTCCTTCTGCTGAGCATTTAATACCTTAGACTTAGTTCCCACTGAAGTATTTTTGTCAGCCAAAGGTAGGATGAGGAAGTGCATCAGTATTTAATCACATTTTGGCCTTCTTGTTCCATGACAGGAGGTTAAGAACAGTATTGCTTGTACAAGCTATATCCATACTTTGGCAATATGGCTTATTGATACACTGATGTTATAGTAAATGTATAGTAAATAAGAAAAATAATTTACTATATAGTAAATAGCAAAATTTTACTATATAGTAAATATAGTAAAAAAATGATGTTATAGTAAAATATAGTAAACATACTATATAGTAAATATAAAAAACCCCATAGTAAATATAATAGATACACCCACGATAAAGGAAGATTAGGGAATGACCTCATGCACTAGACTCAAAATCAACCCTGTCGCCCAGCTCTCTGGCTTCTGCTTGAGTTCTGTATCTGTCTCTCTCCAGTGCAGTTCACTTAAAAGACTTTTTGAAAAAGTTTGTATGGAAGCCATAGCATGAGTTTTGGATCCCTCTATAGTGCACAACAATTATCACAATTTCTATCTCATACAGCAGAACACCTTAAACTGTAAAATCCACACTTGGAAAACACCATGAACAAAGGTATGAACCAAAGTTATTTGAATCACTTTAAAATCTTAGATTCCAATAAGTTTTGAAAACTGAAGGATATATCACACTTTTGCAGACTAGGAGAGGGTACTATAATAAAGTGGGAAACCAGTGGCTTTCCCAGAAGACTTCTCTGTCTGCTCCTCTACCAATTCAATGTGAAGTATTTTATTCCAGCATTGAGTAGAAAGCCATTCTGAAGCCAAAACAAACTAGGCAGGCAGTCCCAGGGGCATGATAATAAACAGAGATAGGTTCTGCCAGCCAAACCAAGCAAGGCAAACAAAGGAACTCAAACTGACAACCCTCATGACAGTAACTTCTAAGTTTTGAGAGTTAATCATGCTGCATTTTGACAGATTACTGATGTAGTCTTTCAGATTTGGCTTGTCAGTCATTTATTGGGGGACATCTAATGAACAGCATATAAAGTAGGTTTTTTTAAGTATACTGCCTGCTGACAGTTCAATTTAAAATTGAAGGACATAGAAAATTCACTCCAGAGCAATTGTCAGTTTTTCCGCAGGAAAATTCAGCATAAAATTTACAATATAAAATGTGTTTTTATAAAATGTTTCCTATTGATGTTGGAAACAAGGTCGATTAAAATCATTGCTGAATGTTCAAAACCCTAAAGGAAGAGATTAAACCAGATCCAAGAAAAACTCCATTTTTATTTTTATATGAGAATATATATCTCTGCACACATTAAAATACAGCATTGTTAGAACAGTGAAATAAGACAAAATAACAAGAGTGCAAATAGAAAACCTTAGTATTAGAAATTGATAAAACAGATTTTTTTTTAATATATATTCTGAACAAATATAGTTTTTATGAAGGAACTTTAGAGGTTTTCATTCACAGTCTTCTAATTTTTTTAACCTATGTTGGAATAAAAAATGGAAACAAGTAGATTTTACAACTATGTCACTCAAACAGGATTTGACTGGATGGAAATGTCACATTCAGGAACAGCTGCAACTAAGATCAGACTGAGTGTTCACTGGTAAACAGGCTAACACTAAGAAACTTTCATCTCTCTTCACATGGTCCTTTCCATACCTTTTGGTCATTTACCTGTTACTTGATAGACTTATTACAGTTATGAATCCACATTTATTGTTGTCCTTCATCATGTCCTAAGAATGAGGGTGATAGAAGACTGGAAACAGAATAAGAGCAGTGTAGGCTAAAAAGGGCAAATTAAATGCAAGTAAGGCATTTCATCACAGCTTGAACTTCCCAGAAATGCAATAGACCATGAGGAGACATCCATAAAGAGAAGCAGATCATCAGAAAAGCATAATGATGGCCTTCCACTTTTTTGCGTTGTTTTGTTTTTGTTGTTAATATTCAGCATTATAACTACTCGTCAAATAGTTTACAGTGGCTTCCTAAGGGAAAGAGCTGCATGGTTTTCAGTTAGTGATAGGAAGGTGTGAAGAATACTAGTCCCCTGGAAAGCGTGAATCTTTGAAAGGTATCTGTTTCATATGAAGGAATAAAGAAGGGAGAAACTTCCAAAGCTTATGTGGATTTGAAACGACTGTTTCGAATGTAATCCTGGAAGGTTCAATACATGCAAAGAATCCTTAATTCTAGCAGTGATTCTAGTGGTGACCAGAAACTGAATAAAATCTAAATTTTAATCATTATTAGGAAAAGAAAGTAAATGTCTTAGAAGATTCAATATTAAGTAAAAGAAGCTTCAGAGGCTGATGTTAAATGCATAGATGCGGTGCGTCAGGACATGGCTTAGTGATGGACTTGGCAGTCCTGGGTTAACAGTTGGACTAGGTGGTCTTACAGGTTTTTTCTAACCTAAATGATTCTATTATTCTATACATATAGATGCACTCAGGAAAATCTAAATCCAAGTTTAGAAGGGGCTTTCTGGCATAAGATGGAGAAAAAGTATGTATTTGGTTCTAGGTTATTAATCACATTTCTTAGAAATGCAGTCATTGGAGGAAAACAGTTATACATACAATTCTATATATGCAATTATTATTTCCTAGAGCAGTTCTGCCTGGTGTCTGAAAATAATTAGCAGTTTCTTACCCATCCTTATTCTGCATGTGAAACCACTGAGGTGACTCAGGAGTCTTCAGGCCTTCTTAGTGGTCTAGGGTTCATTTCTGAAGCTCAGTATGCTCAGGAATCCTAGTTACATCCTATTACAAATAATGTTTTCAATATTACTAAAATTTATGCATTTAACAAGTGTTAGAAGTAAGAGTGTGGAAGGACATGTTATGTAAGTTTACCCAGAAAATTATATCTAAAGTTTTAATATAGATTTCTCTCTCCAGACACAGGAATATGTTGCATGAAAAACAGATGCTGAAGAGTAGGGTAATAAATACTATCATAAAGAGACTCCAAAGCAGTTTCAGCTGTTTGCACACCCACAGCAGGCTAAAAAGTGGTCCCATACAAAATTACAGAAACTTGTAGCCGCTGACTTAGCAACCTCGACAACCATTAGCACCACGTAGAATGCTGCCAAATTACACTTCCACATTAAAATTAAGAGTGGCATTTTTATTCCACTAAGAAAGATACGACTGAACCCTGGAAACTCAATATAGTGGATGTTACAGTCTTTAGATCTAAATATCTTTGTTATATCTCAAGCAGAATAAAATCTTTGGAGAAGTGAGACTGCAGTTATTTAATTGTAAAGAACTTGTTTGTTTGTTTTTGTTTGTTTTTCCCCACTCAATTGTTACTCATATAAGGAGAAAAATAATCTTCCTTCTTACCTCTAGAAGAACTTAATATGGATGAAGTCATAATTGTGTTAGGACTCCAACATGTGTTCCAATTAAATATGAATTACATTTAGGAGGTCACTGAGCACAGAAATTCATTCATTTGATAAAGGAATTTGATGGGGAAAAAACAATGAAAGGAATCTTACAGAAAATCCCCCAGCAAAGGAAATGAAGATGTTGTCTCTGACCCTTCAATTCAAAGGAACCTGGCAAGACAAGAGCTGCTCCACCAAAAGTCACAATGAATTCTGGCCACAGATAGGTTTCCTGTGAAAAACAGCCAAAAGATTGTTCAGTGACATCTATCTGATGGTTGCACCTGTGTCTTCTGCAGAATTGACACCTCTGTCTACCATCAAAAAGCAAACAGGTGAAGCCCTATAAAAATCAGTTATTTCCTTAGGGTTAGATCTGTTTGTGAAAAATACTGCTCAAAAATCTAAGACAAATAAAGTAACTCCCCAGCATTTCAACAGGAACATCTGTATGTCTTCTATGCATATTGGAAGTTCATAGGGTAAATGCCTGTATTGTTTGCAAACCTATAAGTAAATAGAAAATTCTTGAAAATGAGCAGTTGAGGGTCATGTTCTCGAGGGGGAAAAAACAACTTTTAAAATGTTGTTTTAAAAAGAGTACACACCTTAAAATAAAGAAGGATTTATATGAAATTAAGTGTGCACAGAATTATTTAAAACATTTTGGAAATTTCAATATTAAGCATCCTTTTTATTAAAAGTTAATAACAGTTCTTTATAATCTTTTGTCACTTGTTTTTACAAACCCTATACAACAAACTATGCAAACCTACAGATTTACAGGTCTAATTTTAATAGTTGCAGTGCAACCTTGTTTTTAGGAGCTTTCACTGCTACATAATAGAATGCATGTGCTGAACTCGGTGTCAACAGTATTTGTTTGCTTGAATGCTGGACTCAGTGACATGGTGCTCTTCCAGCCCTGTATTCACAGGGTAAATTTCAAACATTTCCAGAAAGGAAGGCATCTGCAGAGTTGCTGATCTTGGAAAGGATTGGAAGTATACAGAAAATCAAAAAGTAGCTGTATAATTTCCTCAAAAATGAGGAAAAAAAATCCAATAAAAATTACTATGCTCACAGAAAGAAAAAAAGCAAATTGAATGGACATCAGCAGCCAACCTCGTTAGTATCCAGGCAGTAATTTAAAAATCCACCAATTTCACTGCCTAAGAAGGTTGCCAAAGCACGAATTCATTTGTTAAAACAAATACTTTAGACAGTCTGATAGCTCCATCTGTGACAGCTGTGATAGTCCAATGACTAAAACCAAAAGGAATGAGAAAGACATACGACACTTAATCAAACTTATCAAGAGTAAACCACACTTTCCTACTTTGTTACTTTAAAAGGACTACAGACCCCCCCAAAAAATGTTTTTACAGCAAACCCTTCTCATCCTGAAGTTTACCATTCTGAGGGACAGGCTCTCAGTCAAGTCTTTCTGCAAATGGTTGTTGTATGAGGAAGAAAGATCAGACTAAAATTGTTGGTTGCTGATACATTTCTGACAAGCTATCCAGATGAAATAGTTGGGGTGTGGGTGGATGTACCCCATCTTCTCCTGAATGAACAGCAAGTCTGAAACTTCTAGACAGCCCACACTGGTGGGACAGTTAAACGCTTCACTGGTCCTGAGACACTTGTATGTTCTCAGAGACTTGCCTACTGTGACTTGATCACAAAACTGGGAATCAAGATGAATGTCATATTTAGGATCAGGACCTTATTTTGCTTTTGTTCCACCTCAGACAGGTAGGAACCATGGGACTCACAGCAGGATGGGAGAGATCTTCCTCCTGACCTGTCCTGCCAGGGCTCTGGCCCTGACAGCACTGCAGTCTCCTGAGCTTAGCCTGCAGCACCCCACATCTTAGTCTTCTGCAGACTGAAATGATTTAGATCAGCTTAAGATATTCAGTTCTGTACAGGAGTGATGCACCACTTGTCACACAGGTTGACACTCAACAGTGTGATACATACAAACCCACCATCCCAGCCCTTAGGATATCTTGCAATCCTAGCATTACTAAAGGAGACAGGTAGAGCAATGAGCATGGGGCACACACATCTGTTCTACTACACACTTCAGAAATACTCCTCAGAGGATTGAAAATATTACTGCCGGTTACTTTATGCACATTATTATTTCAAGTTATTATTGGCAAATAATTACTGATACCCATGAGCAATTTGTGCAGAGCAAAACTCTTGAAAAATACTTGTTCCAATCCTTAGCTTCATTGTGGAAAAAAATTTATTCATTGCTATGGCCATCACGTGGGCTATAAATAGTAAATCCATTTAACAGGATTGTAGAATCGGTCAGAACACTGAAAAAATATTTTCTTTTTATACTTACCTCAAAACCCATACCTAGCAGTATCTTCAGATTCGTCATCTTAGGAGGGCTACCATAGAAAAAAGGTCAACCTAACATTCATCATACTTCAAATTGTTCAAATGCATATTAAGATACAGATGTAGTGGATTGACAGACTAAATTATTTTTTCGCTACTCTCAGCCTGCAATCCCATAGTTCTCAGTGATGATGGTTATTGGGTATTTTTTCAAGGCTTTGTCCCAATAGTACAAAATGCACATATGTATAGCACTGAAAGACATTAATTCCCTTTCAGCCTTCACACTCTGCAAATCTTCTTTACTCCTCCACCCTAGTCTGCCTCTAGTCACATTAATAGTCACACCAGCTTTGTCAGATAGCTGGATTATTTAGGGAACGCTGTACCAGAGTTTGTACTTTTTCTTTTGCTCAAATTTGTAATCCAGATTATTATTTTTTTTTAAGATTAAATATACAAGTACCTAATTCCCAATTCCCAGCACCTTCAGTCATTTGCAGGCAGCTGATTTGCTTGTAGATTATATACAAAGCCATTCAGATGAACATGACTTTATAGTCAAAATGACTTTATGTGGATACTGCAAGCAGATAAACACGACACATTAATTGTTTCTGGTTTTAGACCTGTCCCTGTCACCTTTCTGGTTTTCTTTTCAACATGAAGTTCATCTACTTTTTTACCATGTTGGGTTTTAGTCATATTTGGTTACCCAGAACAATAGGTATTGCTCTACTATCCCTCCATAGTTGCCTATGTGGGTTTTGTACCAAAAGCAAAAAAGGCCCAGAGATACACGATTTAGTCTCTACAGCTCTTGGAAGTTGGTCAGCCTTTGCCTGCAGAAAGATTAAAAGAAATGCATCTTGCTCTGAGTAACGAGCGAGAAGGGAAAGAATCTGTCTCTTAGAAGCAAAATATCTAAACTACGAATCAACCTCAGGAAAGAGCTTGAATAGGGGTTTCAAGATGCAGCTTAGTAGGAATTTGATAGATTTCACATCGTTGGCTGACCAATTTATTTTCTGCCAGCCAAAACAGTGTTTGTAAACTGTAAGGCCTGGTGACTGATGATGCTAAGGGCAAACAACGAACAGAAAATAAGAGAAAAGATGAAAAGAAGCTCTGCTAGCATAATGAGGAGAAACGGTCCTTCATCATCCCATCAGGGCTGCTGATCTGCGAGTGATAAATCACTGTCATCTGCCTTACAGCCTGGGATAAGCACAGCACAATAAATTCATTAAAATAAAGCATTGGGAGTGTTTGCATGTGTTTTTATGTGGTAACAGGTCTGCTTTCCTGACAGCTTCACAGAAATGCCTGTTTTGTCAGAGTGTATCCACGCAGATATAAACCGAGCTGTGTTCATGATATACATTAATATCTGAGCAACAATAAATGAGAAGCACACTTTATTTGATAGTGTAAATCAGTTTTGATACTATTTTGAACTAAACAGTGCTTTTTCATTGCCTTTATGCCAGACTCAGTGGACAGGAGCACTCTACTGGGTTTTGTTTCCTTTTGAATAATTTAAAACAAATTAAGAATGGTTTATGATTTGCTGCAGTTTGAACCTATAAAGCTAAGTTTAATAAGAAAGTTAGTGACTCCAATTGTCCATTTTGAAATTAGAATATTATTAAAAACAAAACTATAAAAAGGGCTATGGACCTTCAAATTTTGGTATTGGGGAACAATTGCTTTTTGATGGGATTAATATCCATCATTACTTTATACACACACAAATATGTACATTTACACCTACTAATGAAAGAGATTCCTTAATCACTGATGAAAATGAACAGCACTTCATCCAAGACAAGCACACAGCATTTTGTTTTTATGTAAGGCCACAGGTGTTATGGGCCAGATCTTGTAAACTCATAGTCTAATACAGGCAAAAATTCTATGGATTTCAGCACTATATGTGATTTATGGATTTGGACTTACACTATTAACAAGAAAAACACTTCACTAGATGTAAAGGTTTAAAGTACTACAGAAAACTGAGTTGAAGACTTAATTTTAAAAACAACCATTTAATCAAACCTACCTTTGTGGTAACCTGAACTTTTTAAGGATACTCAGCTGTACCATTGACACAAATTTGATCAGAAAAAGTTCCTTTAATCAAAACAGAATGAACATCATGAAGGTTTAATTGATTCTCCATCCACTCCTTTTAAAAATTAACATTTTCCCATATATTACTTATTTTTTCTAAATCTTTCTGAAAAGTAAATACAGCAGGAGATTAAAGAATATAAAATGTGGATTAATTTTAGACATTTATTTCACCCTCTTTCTGCAATAAGGTCATTTAGATGGTCCTTGTCATCTTTCCCTCCTAAGAGTCCTAGTAAGCCAACGTCACATTTTTCCATTATTATTCTGTTATTCTTATATTTGCAGCATCTTCATGTTTCAAAACTAGTATCTCAAAGTTGTTTTAGCTTTTCCTCTCACTAGAGGGCTACATGAAAATATCAGTACCAAATATTATCTTCTTGTTTGTGTCTTGCAACTCTTTAGAGAGTACATAAACTTTTGCATATATTTATTCATTCAGCACTGCAACACCCACAAATGGACTCACTATTTGTTAACCATTGCAAAAGCCTATACAGTGTCTAACATACATTATGCAAACATTATCTCTACATGAAGAAAACCAAATGATTGATGCCTTCATGCCTGTGCTGAATGGAATCACTGAGGGTTTTCTTAAACTGAAAGCAAATCTGGTCTGTCAAGGCAGTATCAGAACACCTACCCACTCTCATGAACAGACCACTTTCTGTATTATAAATGAAATTTTAGAGGCAGAACTCAATTATTTCTCATAGTTTATTTCATGCATTCAGAACCCCAGTCTGCAGTGAAAAGCAGTTTCAAAGGAAATTCTTTTGACATTAAATTTTCTTTACATTACAATATGATTTGTGTATATCCATCATGTAAACCTCACATTAACTTCTTTAGTAAAATTTCTCAAGCAACTACTCCCACCATGGTTTAATGTATATATTAGACTTACAATTTCTTGTTTCGTAAGTAAGGAAAGAATTAAACAGTGCTGTAAGGACATTTAGTTTTCTCACGTAATGGCTTTCTTGTGTGTATTTGATTTAATCTGATCTGATCTAATTAAACTCCATGCAATGTCATAAATCATTAAGGCTGATTAACAAAACTCAGCATTTTCCTCTGCCATTAAATACTCATAGTAATATTTCAATTCAAATATAAAAGTTTGATAATTTAATTAGTGCTTTCAAAAGAAAATACAAACTAAATTGCTTATATTAGAGGAACTGAGAGAAAGTTGAAACTAGGTTGTAAAAAATCTCTTATTGTAACCCCAAAACAATTGGCAAATGTATTACGTGTTGGTTTGGAATATATTTCACATATATTACTATCTTATACCATGGACGTCCCTATGAAGTCTCAAAAACCTCTGTTGACCCCTGCTGACACTGCAGTAGCCTAGGCTTCAAGACCACACTTTCAAATACTAAACTTTCAGATAAGCTGTGCAAAATCACCCAAAGTTTTAGGAGGATTAGATGGAAAAGATTCAATCTCTCATAAGTAATGAACTCTTTACTGCATACTTGTCCTTTGGGTAGCTACTTTTTTATTTAGTTACTTCAATTTTATTTTGCTCTACTTGCTTTAATTGAAATGGAAATGACATTCCTAATAAACTGTTAGCTCTGGGCTTCAGGTTACCTGTGTTCCCAAAGGACATTTAAGGTTCAAATATGGGCACATGTTCTGACAATCTCTAAATACCATGTACCTGGGGCCACAGAGCGTTGCACAGAGCCATTTACACAGAGAAGGCTGCAGGACCACAGTTACATTATATGGTGCAAATGCTTAAGTTAAACATTATTTCTATTTCTAAAGGAAGGGTGGAAGGCACGAAATGTACTTACTTACTAAACACTCTTCCTCCTTCCAGTGAACCCACCTCTGAATAAATGGGAGTGATAAACTGAAGCTTTAGTCTGCAAGTGCATTATCTCATAACTGACTAAAATCTAATGCCTCTAGCAGACATTTGTTGTACATAGAGCATAGAAGGGTGCTCTATAGCCTAGCACAACCGAGAAATACCAGCTCAATACCTTTCAAACAGAACTGAAGTATTTTCAGAAAGCAAACTGCTTATATGACTTTGTGATGAGCCACTACCTAAAGCAGAGCTCAAAATTCCCCTTGCTGTAATGACACCCCATGAAAGTCCACAGGCCAAGTCACATGATGGCTACAATCACTGCTTGGACGGAGAGTGGATAACCTTCCCGACCACACAAGTTTTGTACAGTGAAATACCTGTGGCCCAGGGACAGGAACGTCGTATTTCCTCGCTCTGAGCCCAAGGGCAGCAGCAAGCCTAGGGCAAGCTTTGAGAAGCAGCTGGGGCTGCTGCAGCCGTTGTGTTCCCACTCAGGAGGGAAGCTGGAGACATCAGACCCAGCAGCCCTGCACCTCATTTCTGCCCGTATGGGGGACATGACCCAGCCCAGCAGTGATGTGGCCCTTCCCTGCAGCAGAAAGGTGCAATCCAGTATCCAGGTGGAGGGCTCCCACCACCACCGAATGATAAAATCATTTAGATCGGAAAAGACATTTATGATCATTGAGTCCAGCTATTAACACCCAGGACTGCCAAGTCCATCACTAAACCATGTCTCTAAGCAACATAGCTATGTGTTTTTTAAACACCTCCAGGGATGGTGAATCCACCACCTCCCTGGGCAGCCTGTTCCAATGACTGACCACCCTTTCAGTGAAGAAATTCTTCCTAACGTCCACTATAAACCTCTCCTGGCAAAACTTGAGGCCTTTTCTTCTTGTCCTGTCACTTGTTACCTGGGAGGAGAGACCAACCCCCACCTGCCTACAACCCCCTCTCAGGCAGCTGTAGGCAGCAATAAGGCCCCCCCGAGCCTCCTCCTCTCCAGGCTGAACACCCCGGTTCCCTCAGCCGCCCCTGCCAAGACTTGTGCTCCAGACCCCCCACCAGCCTCGCTGCCCGTCCCTGGACACGCTCCAGCACCTCCCTGTCCCTCTTGCAGCGAGGGGCCCAAACCTGAACTCGGTACCTGAGGTGCGGCCTCACCAGTGCCGAGCGCAGGGGGACGGTCACTGCCCTTGCCCCGCTGGCCACACCGTTTCAGACACCAGCCAGGACGCTGCCGGCCTTCCTGGCCACCTGGGCACCCTGCTGGCTCCTGCCCAGCCGGCTGCCAGCCAGCACCCCCAGGCCCTTTCCCCCCAGGCCCTGCCCAGCCGCTCTCCCCCAGCCTGTAGCGCTGCGGGGGGTTGCTGTGACCCAAGGGCAGGGCCCGGCACTGAGCCTACTGGAACCTCGTACAGTGGCCTCGGCCCATCGGTGCAGCCTGCCCAGACCCTCTGCAGAGCCTCCTGCCCTCAGGCCGACCAACACTCCCGCCCAGCTGGGGGCCATCTGCAAACTGGCTGAGGCTGCGCTCCATCCCCTCAGCCAGGCCCTCCATAAAGACACTGAACAGGCCCCAGCACGGAGCCCTGGGGACACCGCGTGTGACCGGCCACCAGCTGGGTGTAACCCCACTCACAACTGCTTGGGCCTGGCTGCCCAGGTAGTTTTCTTACCCAACAAATAGCATACCCACCCAAGCCATGGACAGACAGTTTCTCCAGGAGAATCGTATTGGAGATGGGGTCAAAGGCTTTATAATGTCTAGATTGACAACATCCACAGCCTTTCCCTCAGCTACTGGGTGGGTCACCTTGTCTTACAAGACCAGGTTCATCCAGCAGGACCTGCCTTTCATCAGCCCAGGCTGGCTGGGCCTGATCCACTGGTTGTCTTGAACATGCTGTGTGATAGTGCTGAGGATGACCTGCTTAATCATCTTCCACGCACCGAGGTCAGGCTGACAGCCCTGGAGTTCCACGGATCCTCCTTCCTGCCCTTCTTGTAGATGGGGGTCACACTGGCTAACTTCCAGTCTTCTGGGACCTCCCCAGTTTGCCAGAGCTGTTGATAAATGACGGAGAGTGGCTTGGAGAGCTCTTCTATTGGCTCCCTCAATGCCCTCGGGTGGATCCCATCTGGCCCCATAGATTTGTGTGTGTCCAAGCAGAGCAGCAGGTCACTAACCATTTCCTCCTGGACTGTGGGGACTTCATTCTGCTCCTCATACCGTCTTCCAGCTCAGGGGGCTGAGTACCCTCAAGGAACAACTGGTCTTGCTATTAAAGACTGAAGTAAAGAAAGCATTAAGTACCTCAGCTTTTTCCTCATCCTTTGTGGCAATGTTCTCCGTGCATCCAATAAAGGATGCAGATTGTCCTTGGCCCTCCTTTTGCTTCTAATATATTCGTAAAAACATTTTTTGTTATCTTCTACAGCAGTGGCCAGCCTGAGTTCTAGCCTTTTTAATCTTCACTCTGCATAACCTCACAACGTCTCTGTAGTCCTCCTGAGTTGCCTGCCAAAGGTGGTAAACTCTCCTTTTTCCCCTGAGCTCCAGCCAAAGCTCTTCTCTGTTCAGCCCGGCCAGTCTTCTGTCCTGCCTGCTCATCTTCCCACACACAGGGACAGCCTGCTCCTGGGCCTTTAAGATTTCCTTCTTGAAGAATGTCCAGCCTTCCTGGACCCCCTGGCCCTTCAGGACTGCCTCCCAAGGGACTCTGTCAACCAGGCTCCTAAACAGGCCAAAGCTGGCCCTCCAGATGTCCAAGATAACAGTTCTGCTGAACCCCTTCCTTATTTCTCCAAGACCTGAAAACTCTATCATTTCATGATTGCTGTGCCCAAGACAGCCTCCAACCACCACATCACCCACCAGTTCTCCTCTGTTCATAAAGAGCAGGTCCAGTGGGGCATCTTCACTGGTTGGCTCACTCACCAGCTGTGTCAGGGAATTGTCTTCCACTCACTCCAGGAACCTCCTGGACTGTTTCCCCTCTGCTGTGCTGTATTTCCAGCGGACATCTGTGGCGTTCGAGGCATGGACTTGGCAAGGGTGGTGAAGCAAAGGCATTTATTATTAGTTACAGCTTTTATAAGTTCATACTCTGTACGCGCACAGCTAAAAGCTTTACTATTGGTCAAACTCCACTGTCCGCACGCCCAGCCACTGTTCACTATAGACTACTCTCTGCTGTTCGTGCTGTTCCCTTATCTTCTAGAGGTGAGATCACATTCCTCCTTTGTTTTTGTCTCATCTGGGTTTCTCTTTATACTCCCTCAAAGTTATTTACCTCTTTGCTGCAGGATCACAGCTGCACATTGTCAAAGCAAGGCCACAGCTGCACATTATCAATTTAAAAAAAACCCCACTGTCTCCTCCCTACGGACATCCAGTAGGCTGAAGTCCCCCACGAGAACAAGGGCCAGCAATCATGAGACTTCTCCCAGCTGCTTGTGGAATGTTTTATCTGCCTCTTCATCCTGGTTGGGTAGTCTGTAACAGACTCCCACCAGGATATCTGCCTTGCAGGCCTTCCCCCTGATTCTTGCCCATAAACCTTTGACCATGTTTTTACCATCATCAAGTTCTAGGCAGTCAAAACACTCCCTGACATACATGGCTACCCCACCACCTCTCCTTCCTTGACTGTCCCTTCTAAACAGTTCATAGCCATCCCCTGCAGTCATGTGAGTTATCCCACCATGTTTCCATGATGGTGACTGTCATAGTTTTTCTGTCATGCACAATCGATAGGGCATGGAGGGGTTTCAAGCATGGTCAGCTGTAGTTTGCTCCCTCCTTGATCCTCTTGCCATGGCTGGAACATAAGTAAGTAGTCATGTGATGGAAAGAAAATGAGGGGTTGCTTTGTCGTGATGGTTTTTGGATTCATCGTGTTTCTAGTGTACTTTCATAACAGGGAACAAACCTTAGGCACCATTCTCATTTTATTAAGATGTTTACATAAATATTGAAATAGCTCACTAAACCCAGTAGGTGTGTATCAGAGTATAACTGCTGTGAGCAGGGAATAATATTAATGGCATGGAGATGTCTGCTTATAGAGGTGGCATTAGAAAAATCATATATTCATATAACAAATACATGAGACTGGAGAGTGTATTTGAAACACCTTGAAATCGGATAGACTGTTTTCTGCCTGCGTGAGTGGAATCTAAACTAGCTAGCAATATAGTTGGCCTTTAAGTTATTGTAAACATCAAGACAGAGCAATTCTCTTGCTCTTCAGTAAGAACAAAAAACTGGCACACTAGGACTCCATTACCTTGTCAGGACTGATTAAGAACTTAGTTTTGTGTAGTATTGTTACTCCCCTCAGCTGGAAAGTATGTAAGGGGAATAAAATATGATATCTCATTATTCTGCCAGGTCTGATACTCTGGATAATCCAAGTGCATTTTCATAAAGAATTATCCACATACTCCTTTATTTTCTAAACAAAAATCTAAATTTCTAAACAAAAAAATGAATGTTGTGGTTTAACCCTGGCTGGTAATTAAGTGCCACACAGCCGCTCGCTCACTCTCCTCTCACTTAGAGGGATGGGGAGGAGAATTGGAAAGGAATGTAAAACTTGGGGGGCTGAGAAAAGAACAATTTAACTGTTGAAATAAAATAAAACCCCAAATAATAATAATAACAATAACAGTAACAGTTATAATGAAAAGGAGGGAGAGGAGGAGAGGAATGAAATCCAAAAGGAAGGGAGGAAATAAAACCAGTGACACACAATACCACTGCTCACTGCCCGCTGACTGATGCCCAGCCAGTCCCCGAGCAGTGATCCGCAGCCCTGGCCAACCCCCCCAGTTTACATACCAGGCATGACGTCCCATGGTATGGGATGCCTCTTTAGCTAGTTTGGGTCACCTGTCCCTGCTGTGTCCCCTCCCAGTGTCCTGTGTCCCCCCAGCCCCCTCGCTGGCAGGGCCTGAGGAACTGAGAAGTCCTTGGCTTAGTGCAAACATCACCCAGCAACAACTAAAACCGTGTGCTATCAACATCTCAGTCCACATCCAAAGCACAGCACTGCACCAGCTACTAATGAGAAAATTAACTCCATCCCAGCTGAAACCAGGACAATGAAGAAAGCCATTTTCTGATTCTCCTCACCAGGGATGGGTTCATCCAGGAAAATTACATTTTATTTCCTGTCCAATAGCTTGCTTCCCAGTTATATTTCTGGCCCTGCCCAGAAAGAGATTTTCATTCTTCCTGATATCAAGCATAAAAGAAAAAAAAAACCAAACAACTAAACTTGTAGCTGTGGTGACCTCCTTACCTTACAGAGAACACAGAATTAATGTGATGTAAATACCTTTGTGCTACCCACACAACAGTCACTTCTCCCCACACCATTATCCACCCCAGACCTAAATTCCACCTGCTTACAAGCTTTATATCTGTTCAGTGATCCATATCTCTCACTTCATTATGAAATCAGAGGGGGAAAAATGAAATGTATAGACCTAGTACAAATCAGAACACCTTCACAAGTACAAGGAGCACTCATTTAACACATTTGGAAGAAATACTTCAAGAAACCTACTTCAGAGGACCCATGGCACATTCTTTCCGACATTTTATTCCAACTTCAATCATATTTAGGTGCATTTTGTGAACATTTGTAACCTTACAAGGAGGATAATCACCAAGTAACACCCTAAGAGCACCTTTGTTCAAAACATTTTCACTAGTTTTCCTCAGGTAACAACAGGAATACTCAAACAATGGGAATGTCCTTTCCCTAAATGTTTTACTTATTTTAAAGGATTTGTTCTTGAGTTTTGTTTGTAAAAAGTGATACAAAAACAACATTTGGAGGATGGATTTCTAACTCCATCAGACAGAAAATACAAAGGCTTAGGTCAGAATCTGGTATTTGGTTTGGTTTTTTTTAATAATTCATTGATATTTAGGTATAGGACTAAAGTTAATGGCACTTAAAGCATTGTAAATCAATATTAATTAAAGTGAAAATTAAACACCTATCAACTAACATTAGGCCAATAGTATGATAAAAACTGAAAGGTAAGTTTTTTATGCAACAGGGAAAGAAAGAAAATTACTTTTTAAAAGGACTTTAAATAAATTTTAAAATAAATTAATACAATTTTCAATCCCATTGAACTGTAGAGATTATTTTAAATTAATCTTTTAAAATCCACTTTTAAAAATCCTTCCAAATGTAATCCTTGGTTTAGATAAAAACCCAATTCCATTTCATTTTTTGTTGTTTATTTTTTGTTTAAACAGGCTATTCTATTTTAGATCACACGAGCTGCTATTAGAGTCAATGAATAATGATATTTCTTATGCAGTAGGGGCTTAGTCAGTCCCCATCATCTGTGGTTTATCCAAGGGGATTAACAATTTATAAACAAATCCAGGTGGATTAATCATGCCCTGGATAGGAAGGCTCAGAGCTGGCCTAGTGCAGAGCCAGGTCAGATCGGCTGGGCTTCTGAGGGCAGGTGTGGGACAGGGAATGTGCTCTGCTGTTTCCAGGCCACCTCACACACACACAAAAGGTTACTCATTTCTGTGTTGTGCAGAACCTTAGGAAACCAAACACAAAGACGCAAGTTAGTCATATTCACTGCCAATTTGTTCTTTCGAGCTCCACAAAATTAAAGTATAGAAAAATATGATGCAGATACAAATGGTGGTATGCAGTTAGCTTGGGTGCTGTTGGATTTACCAGTCCCCACTCAGATGCTTCCCCAATGTAATTCACTGTTCTTTCAGTCCAGAGCAGCTGTGCATAAAGGACAGAAGCCAACTCAATTCTCACTCTCACCAGCAAACCTGAGAAGCTCCCCAGAATCTGAAGCACCAGGCACAAAGAAGATCTTTTGAGTGGATGCGTGTGGACAGACTCTGCCTGCGTTGAGAGGGCTGGTGAAGAGCTGAAGCAGAGTGAGCTCAAGCTGCCTTTGAGCAGTGCCACACCACAACCTTCTTTGTATTTCAAGTGCTTCCATTATGTGGTTTTCCTGTTCTTTGCCTACCTTGGTCTCTGATTAATTAAACAGTGGATCACACAGCTTAGAAATTCAGTGTTAGCTTTTGCACTTGCCTGTCTTACTAAGTGATATAGTCTAATTAATTAAGTACTACATTCAGGTATAACCCTGATGCTACAGAAGCAGACCACTAGAGGCTTTACAGCATCCTGTAGTGCAGAGGTAGGCTTGCATGCCTCTGTAACAGCACCATGGCACGGCTATAGACACAGCAAGCCCTAGCTCTGTGTCTTAGAGCCAGAAGTCTTCCTGAGCTGTATTCCTTTCCTTATACCTGTACAAGGGCTATTTACAAAATCTGCCACTGTCTTTAGGTCTGCCCTCATTTTCTGCACTACCTTTCATATGATGATTTGGAAGGCAAGAAAAAAAGGAAGAAAACATAAGAAATAACAGTCAAGAGGACTGCTCTTTTACAAGCTCATTTACTTAGTTGCTTTGTGCAGAACAAGTCCATTTTCTTCTTGTCTTATGGCAAATATTTTTTCATCATCTTCCTTTTGTGCAAAACATTTCTTTTGGCTACATTATCTAGGTAGCAGCTGAAGGTGAAACATACGTTCAAAGACTAATAGGAAACACAAAGCCACTTGAATTCCACACAACAAAAATACACAAAACAGATCACAAACAGACATAGGAAATATTTTTGATTTGCTTGTCAAAAGCAAGTCAACTACATGGTTACATGTAGTATGAGTAAATTGTTCTTATAATTTCAGTGTTATCCCTAGCATAACATGTAATTCAGTAGGCCACATACTGAAAGAAAATGCCTAAATCATTTTATTTATGAAAGACTGAGAAAATTTTGCTTTGTTTTTATTGCTTCTTTGGAATTTTTAATGATTTTGAAAAGCCTAACACTAAAAAGAAAGCAAAATCAGCTAATATCAAGTATTTTGTAACCTGTATTGTCCAGCTCCTTGTAATATGCAAATCTATATAAAGTACATAGCTTTGAAAGCATTCTTGATTATGAAAAAACATACATAAATGTAGATTTTGGAAACCAACTCACTCCCTTACAAAAGTTGCACCAATAATCCTGAAATCATTTATGTATTCAGACATAAAAGTGCTCTTAGTAGCTGTAATTGCATATTTTACAACAGTCTAATTAAAGAGCACATCCATTATATATAATATCTTGTTTGTAGTGAGCAGACATAAATCAGCACAAGGAAAAGCAGACAGTCTATTTCCTGCTCCCACCTGCTGACTCTTCAGTAAACAGCTTGAGGAGAGGGCAGTCTCACAAGAGAGATGAATAAATAATACATGATTTGGCTTCCCATTTCTGCACCTTTGGTCACAGGTCCCTGTACTTCTCCAAATAACGCTAGTATCTGTACTAACAAGGGTTAGCTGTACCTGATCACTGCCGTCACCTAGACTGTGTCTGGTGTAATCCGTTGGTAACAAACGATTTGCTCTAGAGGAAAGATCAAGAAAGAATTGGTTACTGAGATCTTCCTCTCTCTAACTTTGGAAATGCTGGGATCAAGAAATAAAGAAATTGACTTTAAGCACGTTGTGGAGTTGGCATTTAATGGGGTATGGGATCCCTTGATTCAGATATCTCCTTTAACTTGGACAGAGCATGAATTTGAATTTGGGTTTCCAGTAGCCTGTGTAAGGGCTCTGAATATTACAGTGAGAGTCATAGAATAGTTTAGGCTGGTAGGGACTCCTTAAGGTCGTGTAGTCCAAGCTTCTGCTTAGCACGACTAACTTCAAAGCTTGTTCAGGACTTCAGCCAACAGAGTTTTGAAAACCTCTAGTGATGGACAGAGACCCTGCAGCCCCGCTGAGCAAGTTGTCCCAGGGCTTAACCACTCTCACTGTTAAGTACTTTTTCTTATGTGTAATCTCAATGTCCTTTGTTAAAACATCCAAAAAATGCAAATTATTCTTGCACTGTTCACCTCCAAGGCGTGGAAAAACACCATCCTTTCTGTTCAGGTAAGCATGGATCTGGGCTGTTCATGGATCAGCTTAAGCATTAAACTAAAGCCAATCTTAAAGTGTCTATCCCTCTCCAACTATTTTTTTTTTTAAATTTCATTTTAGATGGCAATTTATTAATTTTGATACAAATTAACTACTGTGTATACATGACTTTGCTATTTTTGTAATACATTCCGTGTAATATTGTATCAGTTGAAGGTTTAGACTACAGGTCAGTATCAGATCTTTCCCCTATTCATCAGAAATTGTGCCTGTCCCTGCATAAAAAACAAACAGAAAAAAATTAAAGCTTTACTACTTCTCTACCTTCATCCTGATATAGCATAGCACAGCTATCATTTTATGGGGAAAAAAGAAATTATAAGGAATACCATACACCAATGCTAAAAACAAAAAAAGTCATGGTCAGGAAACCTTAGTGGTGATTTCAAACTCTAAGTGCTCAGTACAAAAATACTATGTCAACACATTTTATAAAAAGTAAAACTAATGAAATAAATAATTTTTGCCAATACAACCAATGAAATGTCACTCGTTTCTTCAATTTAAAAGCAAGATTGTTCTTGACCTTTGGAGACACTTGAAGTCCATTGCAAAGGAACATTTAGTAGCTGCAGCTTGTACAAAGCTAAACAAGAATAAAGCCGCTTTAGCACAAGAAGTACAATTTAATATATGTTCCTCAAGGACTTCTGGTGCCATTTGCCACATATTTATAGGTGTCTTATATTTAAAAAGTTATAAACAAACTATTATTTTCTTAATGAAAAGAAGTATTTTACAGTGCAAGCAAAAAACTAGGTTACCTAGCTGCAGCTGAAATTCAGAGTAAGTTAAAAAAATTGCCTTTTGCTCATTGCAAAATTAAGACCAGGTTCTGATACAGAAAATTCAAATGGTGGTGTTTTTCAATAGTGACTGAGAAGTAATTGAGTAACATAAGCAAGGGTGAATATTATACTGTAATTTTTTTAAGGCACATGTTTACCTAACTGAAGAAATGAGAAATTGGCTTATATCCTTATTTGCTCTGGATTCTATCTATATGAATTTTGAAAGGTGAGTTATCACACAAGAGTTCTGCAGTCACTGACATCCAGTGGTAAAAGGATCAGCGAATCTGCTGTCAGGAAAGAACTTCTCCGCTCAGACAGAAATGGAGCAATGTTTTTTTTGTGGAATTTTGTTGGAGAAGGTATGTCTGATGTTTTGTTTTACTTTTGTAGTCGAGGTATGGTCCAGTACCCCAAAAACTCCCTGTGATGTTTATGCAATAGTGTCTACTTCTGGAAGGCTTCTGGGAAACAAAGAACCATTTCTGCTTTCTCCTTGCAGCTTTCAGTCTTTTCTGTAGCTAGTTGCATGGGAATACATATTGATGACACCCATGTTCTTAATCAAACACCTACTGTTTGTGATTGTGAAGATGGTCTTTTCCTGACCATTATCACTTTGCTCCTAAATCTGAAAATGATTTGGTGGCAATAATATTCACCTGGATCCACACATAGAAAACACTGGCTAAAATTGATCAACTGATTCTCATAAGTTAAACTATCATTGAAATATCAGTATTTTTGATGGAAAACTGCCTCCCCTCCCCAAAATGTGAGAGAATTTCAGAGCATGTGGAGAAAGCAGAAACTTATTCCTGCTATGTAATGCATGGCTGATAGAAAATTAATGTAAGATATGTTCAAACTGACTGACAATGGCAACATAGAAAATGAGATGGAGAGAACAAAAGAGGTGTTAAATGCATTAAAAACTTGAAAATAGAGTAGAAATATATGAAAGGAAATGAAGATGGAAAAAGAAGAGTGAAGAAAAATGTATGAGCAGGAAAAATGATGAAAAGCAGGGCAAAAAGGTAAAAAGTAAACAGTATGAAGAGCAAGAAGCAGTAAGTGCTAGGAAGAGATATTTAATGAAATGTGCTGTACAGAGAAATAATAGCAAAAGGAGGATATAAATTGGAAACAGATCAAGTGCTTAATTTTATAAAAGTTACTTGCTTACAAGAAAATGTGTAATTTATGCTTCACATTAAGAAGAGATTTGACTATACCGTCTGTTACAATTTAATAAATATTCATTTTTCACACAAAGCCTCTGTAAACTGAAAAGTAAACCAGAATAAAATAAAATAAAACAAATAATCAAACAAAACAGCACAAGGAGAAAAAAACAAACACACACACACACACCCCAAAACTAAATATGCTGTTCTGAGCTTTTTGCAGTACTTCAGCACTGAGGCTCTTAAACGTTGGGGTCCATCAAATTCAGTCAAGAACATTAGCCAGTAGATAAGGGAAATGCAGAAAAATATATTGAAGCAGCCGTTCTTAACTTTTTTACCAGGCATATTATACAGACTTAGACTTCCATGAAGTATGTTTTGCAATGTGGAAGAAACTGTAAAAATGAGAGAAAACAGAGATGTTAATATCAAGGGCATAGATTAAGACAATTACATTAATTTCCACCTGACAAATTACAAATTAACAGAAAGAGACCTCAGTTCATATGGCTCTGAAAAGTACTGAAAGAGACGGTCCTGAGGAAGGTTACTGCTGATGGGCTATTCCGTGAGATAATGCAGGACCTAAAGCAGGAAGGCAAGAACTGACGCTGAGAAGAGGCTAGGCATGAAAGGCATTTAGGAAACAATGTCTTTGCACAGACGGTGATTAATATGTGAAATGCACCACCGAAGACAGCAGCAATAGCTGTAACCGTAAACTCACTCCGAAACAGTTATACAAGCACTTAGAACAAAAAAACTATTACAGAGTATAAAGTCTAGACAGGTATTACTTGGTTATTGTCAGAAAAGGCAATGTGCCACCAAACATATATTTAACATTCTGCGGGAAGGAGTTTTCTCCCCACTGCACACTGCTCATAGCCATTATCTTGCTGGCTGTTTCACAGATCTTTTGCACGTGCCCCTTCAGCAAATAGGTGTGAAAGTTAGTTATTCCTTTGAGAATGAGATATATCTTTATGGAGAAGGGCATCTTACAGGGAAATTGACAGTGCATGAGGGAGAATCAGAAAACAAAGATATTACCTAGTCTGCCTAGAACACATGAGTCTCACCTACACTCCCCCCACCCCCCCAAAAAATCCAATAATAAATTAATCAACAGAATTGGGATATTCCTTCCTTACCCTTATACTAGTACAGGACATTGATTATATAGGCTGAAAAGTTTGGTGGTGTTTTTTTTTGTTTGTTTGTTTGGTTTTTTAATTAATCCTATATCCACCATTTTTATTAACTACAAAGACTGAGTGTGTGTTTATGGCTGTCTATAGCAGAATTTTTGGTGAGTGCACATATAAGGGTGCATGGACATATATTTGCCTTTTTAATACTAAATTATACAAATTCTTACACATAGATGTAATCTAATCCTGAGGTTTAACTTTGCAGTTACCTGTCATCCTCTAAAGTCATTCATTAGACAAAAACCTAAACCGTTGCTACTTGTGTCATCCTAGAAGAAGGAAGTCAAGCTGCTGCCTCCAAAAGGACGTACATCTCCTAGCCCCAGCACACAGACTGAAGGGCAGAAAACCAAAGTCTGCTGCAATGAAAGCAAATGGGAAAGTCTTGGAAAGAGGTGGAAAATTGTTGTGGACAATGAGCTTAGAGAGGAAAGAGAACTCAGTGAACTGCTAGTTCAACATCCTTAGAAACATCCCAAAGATTGACCTGTATGATCATTGCATCCTAAATTCTTTGGAGCAGTTGTCTGGCCTCATTTATTATTGTTATTGTTTGTTTCATAATACCAGCAAACAAGAATCAGGAGTGCTTAGTAGGATATACTGCATGAATGAGGAGAACGTTTCTTCTGCTGTGACACGAGCCACAATAATCTATGCAAGTAGAGATCACCAAGGAGAAGCAAATGCATAGAATTAAGGTAACCAACCTGAAGTCATTACACATTAGGACAGGAAAGCAGCTAGAAACAGTGCCAAATTATTTCATCCAAGTGTTAAAAGAGTTTTTCTTGTAATAAAGATTATATTATCATTATTTACCCATCAATATTGTTGGGGGTTTATTCCTCCTGTTAAAATGGTTTCTACAGTCATGAGACAGTAGCTCTTTTCACAGCACATATGTAATCAGTGTGTTAGATGCCAGGAAGGCTGGCAACCTAAGATGGAAAGAATAGGATAACAAGGAGAAATAAAGGTAACAGTGAAATGTCTTTTGTGAAGAACATCCTGAAATACCATTGCAGCCACTATAGGGATATTGACCTTTGAAACAAAGAAACTGCAATGCAATTTTTTTATTTTTTTTTTCGTATGCCAGCACCTTCTATAGTGACTTGAACTTCTATATTTTATGGACACAAATCTTCTCACTATATATTAATTCCCTTTTACCACTATCCATTTCCTGTAACCTCTGCCTATTTGTCCTTAGATTCTGAATGTCTTGTAGTAGTCCAGCTCTTTTACTGAATTTTTGGCAGATGTCTAGGACATTGTAGATGATAACAAAGGAATTACAGTTAGTATTGAAATTAAATACCCTCCTGCTTTTCACTCGGCTTTTGTGGGAACTGTAAGATGAAGCTATTCCTGTTTTAATGGCAGCAATTCTCATGAAGTCAAAAGTGAAAATAAAGAGGTAGAGGGAAAATATATTTATCACGCTTAAAGCAACCGTTTTTATGGAACTACTCATACAGATGAGCATGTCCTTTCCTAGTTAGTTATAGCTAAAACTTTTTACTTCCAGTGTGTATCTAATCCGCATGAATTTTACTTTTTCCCATCAAGTTGGCTGGGTTTGTTAGGTACTTTCAAAGTCCCTAAAAATCCTCTCAGATTTAAACGAATATGAATAATTGGGTGACATCTGAAAAACGTTTATTCTTTCCCTTTTCACCCAGTGCTTCAAGGTTTTTAGTAAATACATTATGCCATGGCCTAATGTGAGTCTTGGAGGACTCTAACCATTACAAAGCTTTGCAGATGAGAGTTTGGTTTTCTGCCAAACAAGAAAAACTTAATTTTTACAGTAACAGTATATTAATTTATGATCATTGTGAAATAGCACTTACTGAAATCAAGTAAATTCATTTTTGCACACAACTGATGACACACAATCAATAGAAACGAAATCCTAAGGAACAATATTCATTGCTTTAATGATAATGTAGCAGGTTTCATCAGTTTCCAGATCAGTTTGTATTTTAAAGTCTATATTTCTGAAAATCTAATACACCAATAATTAATAGCACATATGAATAAAGTTTTCCTTGGCTTAACATAACTGAATAGCATGTTTTCTGTCTTCTGCACATGCATAGCTGTTTTACAGTGAAAAAAGAACAAATCCTTGATGCAGTGTAATTATTACAGTGCACTCTGTGCAGTCATTGTAGCCCTTGAAGTGTTAAGAAACAAGAGTTTTTGCGACTATGTAACAGATGGAAAAATAGATTATTAGAGATGAGACTGCCCAAAGGTACAATCCTGTTAAACAATTGTGGACAGAAGCATTCTTCATGCACCATTTTCCAGTGTTAATGATTTCTTACAATTTCTCTCTTGTTCTGCACTGGAACAGACTTTTTTTGCTTCACATAAAATTTGCACAAAATAACATGAAATACTTAAGGTTAAGGGATGTTTGTTCTACACCTGTTTAGACTGTGACAGAGAGCAACATGGGAAGGAAGGGAGCAGCATGGGAAGGAAGAGAGCATCAATTAATTCATAATCCAGAGAAATGCAGGAAACAGTGAAAAACAATAAAGACACTAATAAAAGCAAATAACATGGAAAGGGAGAAAAACTAAATGATAATGCCATTCTGGGGCAGCAAATGCATCCAATTCATCCATTTAGAAGAAGAAATGTATCCTTAAGGGCAAATACAAATTTTCAGGACCTTGCCTCAAAATATCCCTGTCTACAAAAGATTTAGGCTATTTATTAGCTTAACTTATTTAAAAGGCAAAAGGCAACAATAAATACTAATGCCAGTTGGTTGCTGTGCTGCCACCCAGTCTCTCGCTTACTCCCCCAAAGGGGGATGGGGTAGAGAATCAGAAGAGCAAATCTCAACACTGGTGGGTCATGATAAAGACAGTTTAATACGTGAAGCAAAGCTGTGCATACAAGGAAAGCGAGTGAAAGAATTAATTCAGTTTCCCATCACCAGTCAGATGTCCAGCCACCTCGTGGAAAGCCTGGCCTCAGCATATGTCATGGTTACTTGGACAACTCCCATAACCATGAACATTCTTCCTTCCTCCTCCTTTCCCACAGCTTTTACTGCTGAGCACAACACTGTAGAGTGTGGAATATTCCTTCAGTGGGAAAAAGAAAACCTCGACATGATGTAGACACTGTTCAGTAATAGCTAAAACACGGCTGTGTTACCCACACTGTTCTAGTCACAAATCCAAAGCACAGCATCATTTGGGCTGCTATAAAGAAAATTATCTCTGTCCCAGCCAGACCCAGTACACCCATAGATGACGTACAGGCCAGATGTCGATTCCTGTGCCTGACAAACAACCAGCAACCAGAGTCAATGAAAGAAATGTAATTTATGTATTTTCTTATGCATTGATTCGGACATAGCAGACATTGTTTATCCAGGTAGCAGGTTGCTTAAGTACCAGAGTTTACAAAACAGCAGCATTATGCTGGTTCACAATAGTTAGCATCTGTTTCAGGCACATGACCTTCTAATAATATATATATAAAATAAATAATAAATATATATAGCTAATAAGACCCTTATAAAGGCTCAGAAGAAAATATGGTTTAGTGGATATGATCCAAATCTGTAAGCTTGAGCTGCAAGTGAAATATAATGCTTAAGTACTGCATATGAAAATACAGTTAAAAAAAAGAAGAAAATAGACTAGTGTCCTATTTACTACATAAGACAATGTCACTATGAACTATTGTCATCTGTAGTTTTATTAAATCTACTGATGCAGTGACACAGATAAAACTATAGAAGAAGAAACAGCGCTCTGAGTAATGAAATACTATTTATTAGTGTGGCTTCATTTTGTAAGGAAGATGTGTGGAAAAGATGAATAGTTTAACTGACTTATAGTCAAAGACATCGTAGCTGGAATTACAGGTAATTATAATTTCTGAGAAACTCACCTCTGAGTTTGGACAAAGCATCAAGGATTCTTGATTAGCAATCTGCCACCTTTATAATGCTGTGAAAGGCGCAGGAAGTAAGGAGGGCAGTCAAATCAACCTTCATTAATCTTCTGTGCTTAAGCTTATAGCTCTTATATAAATAGAATATTAAGATAAATTACTAAGAGCCAGTGTTCTGCCAGAAAAGCAGTCTCAACCTCTTTTGTTGGCATACAGCTTTGACAGTGTTTTAATCCATATTAACTCTGTGCTATATTGTAAGTTTATATCCCTCAAGCAGATGGCACTCCAATTATTTATATTTGTAATAGACTCCCTCCTCCCTTGGAGAAAGCTAATGTGAGATAAATTTTAGAGCACCAAACCAGTATTTTAAATTGCCTTCAGTTGATGAACTAACTGTGGAGGATTTCTTAGCCCCTCTACCTACAGCCTTGTGGAAACCGCAAGACACCCTTTAGGTCAGTTTTTATGAGATATTATTTCCTCATTATATCATTAGCTGTGGTTTCATTAAGCTTGAGGCAGATACATCCAGCTGCACAAATCACACTATCCTTCAGACACAATTAGATTTAGGCAAAAAAAGAAGGAAGATACTGTAATTCAAAATGTCTTTCTTAACTGGGATTGGTGTCTTAGAAAATATCCAGACATCAGACTCAAAATTTGCTTTAAACTTAGTTCTTTAGAGTCCTAAATAGTCACAGGTCTTAGGGAGCAGTAGCAGGAATGTTTTAGATCTAGCAGCACTGAATTCAAAGATAATTTGCATCTGCAAATACTCATAAGGGAGGCATGATTCACTTGAGGGCAAGATTTTCATATACATCCTGTAATAGTCTATATGTTGGTTTCTTGTGGACACCAAAACTCAGTTTTTGAGGACTTTCGTGGTTATATTTTTGCCTTGAAATATTAGTTGCTGACGTGATGATATCTGTAAATCTTTCATTGCTAAAGTAAATGATGCAGAAAACAAATGTGGGATCTGAGTTGAAACAGGACAGCTGAACCAAGGCAAAAGGTGTCTGGTTCCAGTGACATTTTCTGCTAGAACTTAAAAGTGATCATGAAGAAAGACTTTTGCATTAGAGATATTAAAAACCTATGGTCCTCACTGATGAAGGGTGTTGTAATATATAAAGGAATCAGGAGCCTGTGCCATACTGGACAGTATTTAGGTATTGGTCATTCTCATACCAAATCTCCTTGTTCCAGGTGGAGCTGATTTATATAAGGGCAGAAGATACCCCTGTCTTAGGGAATATTCATAAAATTTTCTTTTGGAATTTTTTTAACCAATACACAAAAAATGAAGTCTGAAAAATGCATTCAAAAATGTCTGTGATTGATTACCCCACCTAATGCATCAGTTTGTAGATGTTTACCACAGAGACAGCCTAAAGAGGAGGGAAGGAGGTCTCTGAGTTGGTCTAAACTTCTGTGATAATCTGCTTACAGAGCAAAACTGTGTACATACAAACAGGTTTGTCAGTATGCAAGTTTTGGTCAAAAAACCATGAAACCAATTATGTAATTCTTAGCCCACAGCTACTGGTCACTGTAAATGCCATTAATACCCATCATCTAATAACACAGAGAAGACAGATGTGTGTGCCCCATTGCTCTTCCTTATGCTAACTTCTGCCATTTATGTGCTAAACCACAAAGAACATCCATAACCCTTTATGATTTATGACACAGAAAGCTCTTATGCAGATTTACTCTCTAGAAAACAGAGAACAAGTTAATTAACCTCCATGTCACCTCTGAAGCACAGAAACATTTTTTAGAAAAAAAAAAAGTATACTTCTGCACCTAATATTATTTAGGTATTTACCCAGTGTAACTCACACTCCCCTATCAGGCCACTGAAGTGCATGCAATTAATAATCTGGTCTCAGGTAAGTCTGAGTTGCTTTGTCTGAAAAAATAACTAAACCCAAATTTAAAAGGAATTCGATCAAATTTGAAATTAGATCATTATCTTTAAAGGCCAGATTCTCAGCAAGCACAAATGAAGGTATGAAAACTTACACAATATGACAACCAGACTATTAATGCTAAGCTTTGGCACCTGACATTAGAAATACTTGATATTTTTTCCTTTACTACAATGCAATTATTTTAAGCCACGTAGATCACGGAAGTTATTGCCACAGTATCATACTTATTAAAAATACCAAAAACAATAAATCATCTTATTAATCATCTTTCTTGCTAGCATAATAAGGAGATATGGCGCAATATGTCTAAGCACAGAAAAAGTACATCAGCTGTACAAATTGTATTGACTAAATGGTACTGGCTCCATCACTCTTACCACATGTGTTTTTCGTTGTTATTTCCCTGGTTGTTTTAATGTACACGTTCTCCTAGCTTGTTTACTAGATAGATACCAAATTTACTTGGTATTCCTAACACTAGTAGTCATGCCACATGCCATTTGGAAGGTCATTTTTTCCCCCCGACATTTGCAGAAATCTTCAGATTTCCTTAAACAGCAAAAATTTCAGCCTATTTTAATTATTCTTATCTTCAGCAACCTCTACTAGCTCATAATAATTTTTATTTGTGGTCATCAGTAGTACATGGTGTAACAAGCCTACAAGACATCAGGGACAGCTCAAGTTCAGCACTACCAGGCTTTTTTCGCTGATGTGAGCAAAATCCGAAAGCCAATATTATATTAAGTGTGACCACTGTACAATACTTGGGAATTCTTGCATACTACTTTTTCTCTAAGTCATCTACGGGACTTTACAGTCTTACATACTCTCAGCAGGTTAACATTTTACCTTCTTTATTTTGAAGGCCACTTCACGGAAGTTTGCAGTTTCCTCTCAAATTGGCTTTGGCTGATCAAGCACACCTTGGGGAAGACAGAGCTAAAAAAAGTATTTTTTTTAACTGTCTTGGTTTTTGCTGCAATTGTCAAACTTTGTACTTTTCAGAATTCAAACACTCTGCAATGATCACTCAGGACAGACACTCTGAACATTGTTAAAAGTAGGGACAGTTTATTTTCATCAGTCGGGTAGATTTTTCTAAACAGCAGGGATGCTCTTCTGTTTGAGATACAATGGCTGTTCTACTGCTTACATCCAGAAAATAACAGTTGTTTACGTCCTATATGATTCCAGCAGGCTCAGATTTAATATATGTTTCAGAAGTGTTTCTCATTTTGTTTGTCATCACAGTTTCCAAAATAAAATTCTCCAGCTTGACTGATCTGTTTGCATTGCTCTTTAGGGTTTTGGGGATTTTTAACAAACTGTGTACACTTAAGGTGGTCAGATTTATCTTAGTTGTATAGATTCAGAATGAAAACATCTTCAAAGTGTTTTCTCCAACAAAAGCATATTACATATTATTACAGGATATCATATAAATTAAGTTATGGAACTATGCAATGTTGCATTTTGTCTAATGATAGAGAATAATTAAGCTATAAATACATGTTTAGATTATATTAAGTGGCATATTTTCCAGTTGATGCACAGGAAATTAGCTGTAAAAGTCCTATTAGTGTTAAGTGGAAGCTGTATTACTAAATCTGTTTGCATCACTCTAAAGTTCTACCACTTAAGTATAGAAGCAGTCAGGAAATTTACTGAGAGGAAAATTATACCTATCTCTCCATAAAGATGTCAAAGTTAAAAAACCCAGTATATGACAATATTCATCACATTCAAGCATAATTTTTAACATGTTACATATGCATTTACTCTGTCAGAGGTAACATAACTCGAGCTATTATTTTGAGGTAACAGGTAGTCTATATTGAACCAATATACCATAAACCACATCACAAAACCCCTAGAGTCAGCAGTTTCAGCATCCAAATCCACTTATTATCCCCATTTATTTTGTAGGATAGATTTATGCAACCAGACAGTGTTAATACATCACTTTCTGTTTGCCTGTTGTCCTATTAGACTTTATCACAAATTTTGCAAAAACAGCATCTGCATAGAAGACAGATCATTGCCAGGGACCTCGCACAAATCTACAAGAACAATTGCGCCTTTCATCTAAACCACGGTAAAATCCTTCACCTCCAAGCCTGCAGACAAGTCCCAGCATTCATTCCAGAAATCAGATTTTAGGAACCCTTGCAATTGTTACTCAGAATAGTCTATCTGTTTCACACTTCATACCAAATCTGACTACCATATATATATAAACATGTATCAAGTGCAACACGCATAGACAAAATAGCCAGCAGACAGACTGGTGGCACTGTAATCACAGCTACATTGAACTTGGTAGGTGAAAATTTACCTTGCCTCAGTGGATAAAGTATTGGGTGTTTTTCCACGCGAATATTTTGTAGGAATAATTGTTATATTTCCATCACAATAAAGAAGTGCAGAATAAAGAGTTTAGATGTAAAACTTGTCATCTTAGTGATTTATTAAAACAGCAGATCCAGATATTTTTATTAAATATTTTTAATAAGGCTTTAAAAATTCAGTAAGATTTTTCTGTTACAAAATGCTGATTTATTGGTACTGAAAATCCTTACAAAAAAGGCCAGTTTAAGTGCATCATTTTATCAAACATTTCTAGAGCTCCTAGACACTTGTAATATTCAGTTTAACATTTTCAAACTGAAAAAAATCTTGTTTTCTCATTTCAAGTCCACTTTTCTTTTAGGACACCTAAGTTTAAAAACAAAGAAAAAAAGACATAAAAATATAAATTCTTTAAAACTTATTACTGATATTTTTACATAATCACTGTGTAATCACTTTGTCTACACTGAATCAGTGAAATCAGTGGAATCAGAGAAAGACTCTTCATCTGCATTTGTTACATATGAAAAATCATAGTTCAGGTGCAAAACTTGTTTATTGACTCTAATGAACCTGTCATCACATCTTTCCTCCAATCCCAGTGTCAACAGAAATGAGTTACAGTACTCTGTCTTGACACCGTTTGTTTTTTGTTTTTTTTTTTTTTTCTCCCCTCTAGGTTTTATTTCCAGGTCTTTTTTCAATATTCCATTTTTTTTCCTCTAATTAAGCATTACAGTAAGTTTCATGAGAGTATGTCCATTCTTTTTCAATTAGTTTTACTTTTCTGTCTGTGTCCATGGGTTTGTATCAGCTCACTCAATCCAGGAAAGGATATCCACTTACTTTAACAAGTACTAAATCCGATCCTAAATCTAAGGGAGTCTTCTAATAATTCTGCTAATGATGTAGGAATGGTTACAGTGAAAAGATATTGAGTCTCAGGCTAGCTAGTTTCTCTAGTATTCCAATATGCTGAAAGTGGTCTATTATTTGATTTGTTAGCTTTATCTGGTATCAAACAGCCATTGGTTCCATCATATGTTGGACCCAACCTTCATTCACCAGGTCTGCCACAGCTACACTAAATCCTTCAAAATTGCCAGCATATGTAGCAGACTCTCCATATAAACAGAATCAGTCTTTTCAGCCACATCGAGACTGACATCAAATCATCTATACTGAAAAAAACCCAAATCTCCACTTACGTTTTTTTTCTCTGTCTACTAGGAAAATTTTAAATCACCCTTCCAAACCAGCTGTGAATATCTGCATTGCCAAACAGCATGTCCAGAAAATTATGACAGAAAAAAATCCATTGTATGCTTATGCAGTATAAAACATGTAAATATTTCATTTGTTAAGGAGGTTAAGGACTATGTCCCAAAGGAAAACATCAATTCAGTGCTAGCTGTGGAGTGCACTTGAGTAAAACAGACGTAAATCATGAGTGAGACAACAAGGTGCTTGGGGAACGGCCTGCCATCTCTTTCATCTTGGCCCTGAGCACCACAGAAATGTTCTTAAAGTCTATTCTTAAAATCTATCATACAAAAAAAGGAGTATGAAGTAAAAGGACAACCGTGCTAAACACGAACAAGACTGAGTTGTCACTGTTTTGCACGGATGTATGCATAGCTGTGGACTCTGTCCAGGGGGAGAGCTGTTTATGGCACAGCACAAAAGCAGAAGTGCTGTGAGTCCTAACGCTACAGCCAAGGTCTCGGTGGTGGAACAGAAAAAGGAGCAGAAGCCTGTCAGCTTTCATTCTGGCCCTATTTCCTCAGGCGCAAATTATGAACCTCAGTGGATCTTATAGGAAAATACAGATGTTTTTCAGCAACATTGTGGGAAACACCTTTCTTCAATCTGTAAAAGAACTTAATACAGAATAATCTCAGATCACCCAGTTTTATGGAGTTTTTGTACATACAGGCTATGACATAAGCATGAGATTCCAAAATCAAAATCAATGGCAAATTGAAAAAGAAATAAGTATGTATTATACTAAAGCAAGTAAAAATCATGCAAGGAAATGGACATCTTTTATTTTTCATGCCCCTACTTGTTCTGTTATCTTGAAGTGGGACATCAAAGAGATACATGTCCCAAACATGACAAGCCATATGTTTCTTATCACAACAGTCAGGCAAATGAAGCAGAGTAGTTACCATGCCTATAAAAAAACATTTTAAAGTCTGCTTTTAAAAATAAACTTTATATCAATGTACATTTTACAAAGTAATGTTTTAAATGCATAAATCAAAAATTAAAAGTGTCATGGACAGGCAGCAGTATATACAACATAGATACCATGAATAAGCAGCTACGGCCCCTATTATGTGTTGCAAACCAAATAAAAACACTAGTCTTTTAGAAGCAGTTTCAGATCTTTGTTTTTAAGAAGACCAAATGGGCAGGTCTATAATTAATTCCTAGTACAGAAACCTGCTTCTAGTTCACTTAGGGGCAGTCAATTGCAAGGATTAAAGTCAACAGAAACACAAGTAGATAAGTTTTTATTATTGTTATTATCTTTATAAAGAATACTGTAGATTTGTAGGACGATGTTAAAAATATATTTCAAATAATATTTATATCTCTCTTTGGTTATTACAGATTTTATCTGGAAAAATGGAACTTGAAATTGCTAGTGCTCTACAATGCTCTGGAGCCTGCACGAGTCATTAAGTCTGAATGTCACCTTGCTAGTTTCCTGTTGTCTTGAGGAATAACGATCAGGTGGATCCTATCACTACATCATTTGTTATTCAAATACCTTGATGTATTTTTCTGCTGTCTAGAAGTTGCAGTAATGAAGAGTCACCCGGAACTGACTCTCATTTACTGGCACAGACAGTCAGAAAAAAAAAAGAATAATCTCGATGCCCCAAAAAACAGCTAGCACAGGTCCTATATTCTTTCTTCTTGGATGTCTTAATTCAGCTCAAAACGCTAAGTACAATCGCCTCCTGTGCCTCCTATGACACAGCTACTTTAAGCTTCATACCAGAACCGTAACCAAGTTCTTTCTGATACACATCGATTAGTGCTGCTTGTCAGCATCTTTGATGGATATACCCTTGGAGAGAAACGCAAACATATGGCAAAAGCAGAGACGGGGACTGGAATCGCCTGCAACTCAGTGCTGCTTGGTTACGAACTGCTGAAAAACCTGCCCTGACACAATGACTCAGAACACAGTGTGCCCGGGGATGCCACCTTGCATTCTTTTCAAAATAAACAATCTCCACATATATTTAATTATCAATTACAAGGTGTGCAAAAATTTTCACTACATACTGTGGGCTAAATTTTTCAGATGGGACTATCTTCTGGGAAAAAAAAAGCAATGCTAATTTTAGCCCTTTATAAACAAGAATATATTTTATTGCATGTAAATACAGAAGAGACAAACCTGCTGATTAATATTGATGTTTCTTTATGAAAATTCATAGTTTTTGTGAAGCATACATAAAATTGGCACACGTTTCTTAGCTTGTGATCTTACCATAAAATTCATCCTTTCTGGGTTCTGCAACACAGGGGAATCTAAAGCTTCAGGATTTGGTGTACAGGAACCTCTTAGAAATTCCATCTCCTGAAACATCTCCTACTGGAAAAGTGTTTCCTGTGATAAATTTCACACAGTAACATTTCTCATTTCTTATGACACCCTCTATTAATGTAGGGTTTGTCTCCCCTTCAAGTACAATGTTTGTTAGCCCACAACAAACTATTTTGCCATTTCTGTTGTTAATTTGAAGGGTATTCTACAATCCAAGCTTTTAAAAATAAGATTTAGTTTCATGTTTTCATTGTAAAATTGCTTATGAGACTGAAGAAAAGATTTATCAATAATTATTCTACTTACAAACTTGCCATACATTCTTCTTTGTGAGTAATTATTCAGGCAAGCCAGCTATACAAACTGTCAGAATAAAGTAATGCATTTTTTTAAGAACAAGTTGAAAGGTAAATACACTTCACTCTTTTTAAAGCTAAGGGGAAGTTTACATTTAACAAGTAAATATGAAGCTTATAAAATTTGAGATTTGAAAACTGATGAAGGATATAAGTTACTGGACCCTACTCTGGGAGTTTAAAATTATGCACATTATTAAAAATAATACTGCATACAGTAACACAAACAATACTATTTTTCTTTCCATAGCACATGTAGAGTGTGACCAATCCCATAAATAATGGCACATTGCTGATGTTTTCTCATTCAAGAAAGCCTCCCCTGTGTGAGGCTTACTGAGAAAGATAGACTTTAAAATTGATGGCATGCTGTGAAAATGTTAGTTTGTATGTCGTACATAGTGTTATGCCAGTTGTAATCCATTTTATTTTTTTGTGATTTTGGCAGTTGAGAAATGTTCTGGCTTAACACTAAAGACACAACAAGCCCACATTTATCTACATTTTGGGGAGGCAGAGCACAAACCTTTTCTTTCTGCCCTCCTTCATGTATGCCTCATGCCACCTTCAATGAAATGTTTCTCAGCTGTAGAAGAACAACCCTCTGTGATGTGGCAGAAGATAACCCCATCTCCAAGCTCCAATGCTAAAAATGACAGAAAACATGTAAACACTATTTTCATGTTGAAAGCAGCCATTCACAAAGGTTTGTGGACTGAAAGAAATCTTCCCACTGACAGCAAAAGACCATTCTGTTGAAGGAGATACTGGTCAGACTTCAGGTGGAAGCAACTTTATGACATGACCAATGATGCATGCAGTTTGAGGGCTTTAAGAATCCTGATTCTTGGAGATTTTAAAGTATCTGCTACTTCTGAGTCCTCAATATGTTTTACGACCTCTACTCACTAAAAAAAACCAACAAACACTTGCATAATCACTTCCAGCAAAAGAAAGTTTTAAAAAATTAACAATCTTTAAAGCAAATTATTTTTAAGTGAAATAGATATAAAAAAAATATTTTTCATTCAAGCAACTAATCTTTTAAAACCTGTATCTAATTTATCTTTAATGAAGGTTCACATCTGGCACTTTCTCCATGAAGTTGCTGGGATCTGTGTCGGCACCATTTTCTGAGGAATACCACCATTTACTTTTTCTGAGTTGCATATATCAACATTCTTTTAAACTTAAATTTCATGAAGATTTCCTGTTTGTTTTCAACTTCCATGCCTTCAAGGGTGTCCAAATAGCTCTTTATTCCATATGTATCAATTTTATGACTAAAAGAGGAGCACAGAAAGCTATCCCTAGCCTGTCAGGTCCCTGTTGCCAATAAAGATCTCATTTCCATAGCTGTTGCGCGTATCACAGCTGTTTCTATGCTCAATGGTAGTCTGAAAACTAGCCACACAACCTTCCTCCCTATACACTTCTTCACATGCAGAACCAGTCCAGTCATGTATCCCTGATAAAAGATATGATGTGTTCTAACCAGTGCTTCATATGCAGCCTTCATACATAGGATCCATATGTAGGATTCATGTTAGTTAAGCTGTAGCAAGCAACAGAACATCAAAATAAAAGCTAACTGAGGGATCTCCTTAATTCAGTCCTTTATTATCACAGGCAATTGTGCTATATTTTTTGCCATAATAATTTTGTCTTAGTTCTAAACACTATAAAATAAATCAAGTATCTAAATACATACCCATAGATGCCTAGCTGTTGAGAAACTGTGGGCAGGGAAAATGAAAAAAAAAACCAAAACCAAACCCCCACACAAAACTCGGAATTATTTTGCTTTAAAATACAGGAAGACATTTGGTTTGTTAATGAAATATAACATACTCATTTCTTGGAATAGAAATACTTTAAGGTTCATGAAGATGTTTTGATATTTTTTAAGAATTATAATTTAAGTGGTCTGTCACACTGAGCAACTTTGTAAAATACTTGTAAGATAACTAGGAACATAACAATACTGCAAGTATAAGTGTAATAGATATTCAATCAGGGGTATAAAATGTAATATATCAGGAAATATTCATTAATTAGATGCTTTGAGTTATAAAAAGGCACATTTAAGAAAGAGGTTTAAGCAGTTTTTTTCCCCAAGATGTTACCTTTTCCATCTGTTGACTATCTCATTTTTCAATATCAAGAAGGTTGTCAGTATTCAAGAAAAAAAGATACCTATCAAACTTTTTGCTTCTTTGATCTTAATGAGCAATGATGACACTTCCCTCCTGTTTTCTGTTTAAGTCAAGCTTAGGTTTTCAGTTAGAAGGTAAGGACTGGGAATAAGAGGAGGATAAGCATAATGGGGATAGTTTTAACAAACACATTAGGTTCTGATGCTGAATAAACATGTCTATTGACATTAAATATTCACTGTTTTTGATATATGGGATACTGGGAAGGAAAAACTGTCACATTATTGTACTGCTTACCAAAAGAAAAAAACCCTGTCATCTGACATGTGGTGACTGAGAAGCTTCCTTTGATGTATTAAACTGCAAGGATCTTCTCTCTATAGAGAACGTCGTACAGCTCCCTCCAGTACATGGACTTAGAATAGTATTTCTATGACATATTCAGCACTAGGTCTTTGCCAGAGACTAATTCTTGATAGAAAAAGACAAACAGTAAATATCAAGCTATACTCTAGATTAGCTGAACAATTTATTTTCCAGAATTTTCAGCAAAATCAATTCTAATTAAAAATATGCAGGTATTTCAACTAGCCTTATAAATGAAAAGGAGGTGTTGAAGCCTTTTCAACTCCTTCTCCTCCTTTTTCACACACACCCACCCTGTCCCCAGAAATGAGAGAGACTCATCCTGATATCAAAGACACAGGTTAATTTGGAGCAGCAGTTCAAAACTGCATTGATACAATTGCCAGGGTGTAGGTCTGTGATTCCCAGGCTACAACTCACTGGTACCTTGACCACAAGACCCTCTCAGGTTGCTTGTACCTTCTGCTTTCCATAACTGTGTCATCTCACAGACTGACTAGAAAAGCAACATGTGATGCTGCTCACAGCATCTTATTAGAGCGGAAAAGCTGGAGATTGCTGCTTGGAGCATCAGGTTTCATTCAAGTTACTGAAGCAGGAAAACCTGGATAATGTTAATTCATGATTTTTCCATCACCCAGTAAATCTTGCAGCAGCAAGTTAAGGAGTGTTAGTGAAATATTTGTTTTAATGTGTCTTGGAGAACATATTGATGTCCGGCTTTGTTACTATTGCAGCTGAAAACATTGCTACCAAAAATAGAAACCAAATAATCAAATCTCAACTGATTCCTGTACATGTCTATTTCCAGAAATTCGTATTGCATTAGTAATGCATTAAAATTCTCCACAAGCATTATCAATTGCCGAAGTTAGTTAAATACTAAGCTTTTCCTCATTATAATGCCATTAAGGATGGAAGTGTCCCTTCATGTGATTAATGGAATCATGCAGAAATTTGTGCTAAGCACCAATCCATTTCTAGTACTTGCACTTCTTGGTGGCATTGACCTTCTTGTATCTTTCTGGGATTCTTGCATACAGATTCAAAATAGCTTCACCCAGCCTCAGTAACTTGTAACCTCTGCAGCAGGGAGAATCAGGTACTGAACTGTCTGGCACTTTGTTGAAAGCTTTTGTTAGTTTTTATTAAACAAAGTTATCCCACTGATATGACTGCAAATCTACTGACTTGTGTTCTGCCCATGGGAGGAAACTGTTCAATTAGGGATCAAAGCGATTGTACTGCTGCCAAAACCTAACCAATGGCTATGGTGACATGCCTCAAAAAACTATACAGTGAAGGTCATTGTAACATTGTTTCTCTTTTAATATTAAACTTTTAATTTAATTAACCTGTGCATTACTTCTTTCCTCATTATGCTGTGGGTTTTCCAAGTTGGATTTTAGTCTGCTATTATTTCAAGGCTGATTTTTGTAAGCTTTCTTTTCTTGTGGGTACTATTTTCCTCCTGCATGCTCAAGAGGTCTATTATGGCATGAAAAATAGACTCCAGAACATGCATTTCACATTGACAGCATTATACAGGTGGGATTTCCAAAAATACTTCTCTGGTGAACTCTCACTGGCTCTGGGTAGGAGCAATTTTCTGCCCTTCAGAAAATTCTGCTGTCATTTGTGACTGGTATTGGAAATGCAACTCCTTATTGCCACCACTGTAGGGAAGGGTCAGTTGTATTTGGGATGCTACCCAGAGTCCATGGGTACACAGGTGTCACCGCTGAAAGGGGCTGCCATCAGAAACAATCCTTTTAATTACCCAGACAGTCTTTCTTTAGCCAGCAGTTTCTGCACTCACAGCCTGCTGCCTCCCATTCACACACATCTGCTTTCAATGGTTTTGCTTATATTTATTCAGTACACGAACAATTCTGTGTTTAGATTTTTAGTAGCATTTTAAAATGTATTTGTGAAAGGAAGAGCAAAGAAATTACTGTGGCAATGGACTTACAAGTCAATATTCGCATGCTAGTTCTGGTTTTAAGAAGAGGTTTTCTTTTGTCAATACACTGTAGGATTGATTTTCATTCTCCTTCAAAGTAGCTTTAAAAGTTTCCCAGTATTAGCAATAAGAAATGCTCAATATCGGTTAGCAAAGTTAAGAACCCAAAGATAACAATGATAATCATAACACTTCAATCAATACAGAGGTTATTAATATTTAACCTCTGTGTCAAACCCACAAAACAATGTGAAATAACACAGACCTTAGGGATATTTTTTTCTTCATCTTGTAGTATATAAACCTTGCTGAAATGTGGCCTCATTTTAGCAGGCAGACCTGATATTTCCTAAAGGGAAAATTAAATGGGTCAGAGAAAAATAATCTTAAAACAATTTGATGCCATGAGGATTTGAAACTATTGCTAAAGTGCAGGTCCTTTGACTAAAACAAGAAGCTGTAAAGTTGGTAATTTAGGCAATATTCAGGGCCTCCACTTGTCAGGATACTGCCTGAACATCAAAGAAAAGCTGTAGAAAAAGTCTAGAAAATCTGAAAATAACAAACCTTCCATCTTTTTCCCCATGCACCTCAGTGACTTTCTTCCCTCTTCTACCCCAAGAAATCAAGTTACGAAAACTGCTGCGTTTCCTCTGTCTCAAATACATTTCAGGCACAGTTTTACTTCTTAAACCCTTCAGAGTTTTTATAGTACTGTGTTATCACCAAAACTGTTTTTTACACCTTCAAATTTGCTAAGACAGTGATTTTCTAAGAAGAAAGGAAAAAAAAAAAACCAACAACCCACCAAATCTATTGAATTACTATTTAGGACCAGATGGAATTTTTTCAGGTTTTTCAAACTTACCTTGTCTTTTGAAGCATTCTGAGAAATGATTCTGCAGAAAACTTTCATCTGTCTTCCCTTTGAGGTGTCCTGCTTAATGTGGTATGTATTTCAGGAGCTCTCTAGCTCCAAGCCTCTTCTGGGCTACGTATACAGGCCAGTAGCGAAACAAATGTCAATTATGTTGGGACCTCAAAAGTGCGCAAACAAAATCTTTACTCAGTTGCCTGGCAAAAAAAGCTGAAGTTTTACAGTTTTAATCATTCACTAAGTAAATGTTTGAACGAAGATTAATGATTCTGTATAGAGTTGAAACAGTAAGTGCAAATGCTAATGCTTTGCTTCATTTCTTGTTATGCTGAGGATTTAATAGAACTATATAAAGTTCCAAATTAATTTCTTTTCAGAATTAATGTTTAAAACTTTCTGTATTTCCCCCCTTATCCAAGGAATTGTACACAGTGACCAGCAAGCCTGGGCTGGTGGTGTGCCCTGCCTGAGAAGGGTCACAGTCTCCTGGCTGTCAGTCCTACCCTTTCAGGCTGCCACTGTTCAGTCTGTCCCAAAGGACCACACCTGCCTGTGGTTTGGTCCACATAGCAAAAGGAATCCCCTTGTTACAGCTGAAGTTTCATAAAATCCAAAAATAGCCAACATAAAGCTATGTGCCTTATTTGAATCCCTGCCACAAACTCACCAGTGATCTCTAAAAATCTTCCCCTCTTCGTATTGTCCTCTGTAGACTGAGCAGCGTGGGTGATGGCAGTATCAGACAGGGCAACACCACTGTAGGTCCAGGGGCATTTCCATGAGCAGCAAGAAGAATTTGTACCCACAGTCAGAAATTTTAACTTCTGGAAATTAAAGGTTTTCATATTGAGCTACACACTGGGCAGCTGCCACAATATAACCTGAAAAAAAAAAAAAAAAAAAAAAAAAAAAAGGAAGGAAGGAATGAAGTCCCCCTGCTTACTGCTGACCTCTGAAAGGGAGAGAGAAAGGCGGGGGGAGCACACCACACAAAATGGATGGAAATTTTAAGTAACGACGTGTAAGATTATAGTTGGATTACGGTTGATTTTCCACCCTGTTCTCCAAGCAAACAGAAAGCCCTAAAAATATGAAGTACTTCCACGTGAAGGAACTTGTCTGACCACTAGTTAGTGTCGATAGCTTTGGGACCAACAGCACCAATAACTCTGTGATAAATCATCATGAGTAATCTTCAGAGACATGGCTTGTACCCATGTTGAGGTCCGTTCAAAAACCTGGTGGAGCTCCTTGCTTCCGTACAGCTGAGTGAAAAATACTATGAAAACTTTTTCTTTTAGGTCAAAAATGCCCTTCAGGAAACAGTGAAGTGTCTTCTGAATCTGCATTCTTTTGGTTTACCTGGTTGATACAGTAAAAAATCCTTTGTGGAAAAATAAAACAGAACTTCTACTTCCCATTTGAAGCTGTGCTTGGATTTGCCATTTATTTCACTTTCAAATACTTTAAATAAAAATATTTAATTTCTTTCAATCTCACTTTTCCCCCCACATTTAATTATTTTTTGAGGCAGGACTAAATTTAAAATGGGAAACATCAGAATTTTGTATCTGTCACTCAGCTCTTATTGCTGCCGTTTAGAAAAGATAGTGTGTGTCTCAGCAGAAAAGCTGAGGATCAAAATACTTTTAATTTAATAATTATTTTAAAAACTAGTTCAGTCAACTTACTTGTGTCTAAGCATATAATAAACAAAGTGGCTATGAACATATACAATGGAATATCTTATCATTAAAGAAAAATAATCCTTCATGTTTCCCTGCTTATACTATTAATGGTGAAAGTCAACCTCTGCTTTCCAGCAATGAAGCCCCATCAGGAAGAAATCTCTTCCTTATGTAGCAAAGGCAATATGAGGTGATCAGGTAAACAATCTAGAAACAAAACAGGAAAACACAGCTTATACTAATACTATTATATGTAAAATTTTGTGCTGGTTTTGGCTGGGGCAGGGTTGATTTTCTTCCCAGTAGCTGGTGTGGGGCTGTGCTCTGGATTTGTGCTGGGAGCAGTGCTGGTGACACTGGGATGTCCCTTGCTGCTGAGCAGCGCTGGCACAGAGCCGAGGGCTCTTCTGCCTCTCACCCCCCAGCGAGCAGGCTGGGGGGCACAGGGAGCTGGGGGGGCACAGCCGGGACAGCTGGACACAGCTGGCACAAGGGACACCCCATAGCGTATGGCGGTATGGTGTCGTGCTCAGTGTATAAAGCTGGGGGAAGGAGAAGGAAAAGAGGGGATGCTCAGAGTGACGGCATTTCTCTTCCCAAGCGGCCATTATGTGTGACACAGCCCGGCTGTCCTGGGGATGGCTGAACACCTGCCTGCCTGTGGGATGTGGTGAATGAATGCCTTGTTTTGCTTTGCTGCATGAGTAACTATTACTTTACATATTAAACTGTCTTTACCTCAACCCGAGTTTCCTCGTGTTTACTCTTCTGATTCTCTCCCCCATTCCCCCAGAGTGAGCGAGCAGCTGGGTGGTGCTTAGTTGCTGGCTGGGGTTAAACCATGAAAAACTGTTAGTGGATTTTGTTGCCACAATAATAGGACTGAGAAAAAACCCTAGCAAATTAGTTCTAATTAATGAGAATTAACATTGATGTATTCACAAAAATAAAGCTCTCTTGCTTTCCTGCATCACCTATATTATCTCAAAGTCAAAGCATATATAATTTAGAAATCTCTCAACATTTCAGGGGAAGAGGAAAGAAACACGGCATTTGGTCATCATAACATCTGGAGAGAAGCAAGGAGAACAGAGAAACAGAGGTAGCTACCAGTGTAATAGGTATTAAGTATTATTACTAACAGGGAGAGGATTTGATGTTAGCAGCTTTTGATTGACTTGATCCTAAATTCACTGAAGTAAATGAAAATCTTCCCACCTATTTCAGTGGGATTTAGAGTAGTTTTCAGTATGTTACAGCCGAGATCCAGTTACCAAAACAATTATTTCTTCATTCCTCCTGGAAAGAGTTCTCTGTACAACCTCTAGGGGCACTTAATGCTTCTTAAGTCTGAAAGTTATTGCTGAAGAAAGAAATACTTGCTGAATGTAAAACCTCAGAATATAGTCAGTGAACACGAAACAAGAACCGAAGGATTTTTTAAAAAGAAGCAGGAAAGCATCAAGGACACTTCTCACATCTAATTACTGAAAGAATTATCATTGCAATATTTATATTGTGTTATATATATAAACTGTGTGCAAGGATGCGTTATTTAATAAGACATTCTACACAAGAATATCACTAGTTATAAACACAAAATTTGCTTAGTACTAAACCCCTGTCCATGAATAAAGACCTTTTTATTATATGGTCTGTGTAGATATTGCACAGAGAAGCTGTAAAGAGATGTAACAAGCACCTTTCTAGCCTCCAAACAATCTCCACATTTCAAATAATTTGTATCTGAGAACCAGTTCTCCTTTGAGAGAGATTTTCTCCATCACTGTTTTGAAGGCAAGCATTACTTAAATGTAGCAAAAGGGAGACATATGGAAAAGAGAGCCGAGGAAGTACTTTGAAAAATCTCTGTAGTAAAATAGAGAAAATCATAGCATAATCTTAGCAGTAATACTGTCATTCTTGTTTTAACAAGGTATTTGTTCAATATGTATATGCATGTAATATTTCATTGAGTCTTTAACATCTGTCATTTTGCACATGAAAAATCATGCTCAGTTCTTGAAACAGCTGTATGTAAACCTGCAGCTTAAAAAAAACCAACGCGAAACACAACCATCAGTACCTGGTTAGAATAACATTTGAGAAAAGAAAGGTGAATCCTCAGCAATAAACAAAGCCAATTAATTTATCAGAGCTCTGCAAAGCACCTGGCAGGCAGCAACATCCCGAATTCAAGGTCTTCTTGCTAGTGCTTGCTGACTTTTGTCCACATATTAGAACATAAGGAATGTTTTGCCATCATTCAGCTACAACCTCCTTTTCAATCTCTCCTCTCAACAACAAGCTTTTCCTGACATTTATTTGTGAAGTTCTTTATCATGCAAGAGAAAGCACAGAAACTTCAGTTGAGGCCAATGTCATCTCAGCTGATGAATCCATTATTTCAGAGCTCCAGAGCTTCCAAGTGGTGACAAAGCCATGCTGCAGAGAATAATTTAAAACTGAAAAATGTTCACATACAAAAATGAATGAAATTTGAACCTGAGAAGTAATAAATCTGTTGGGCAAAAAATCTAAATATTTAAAGGGACAGGGTAGAAGTACTCAGGACATGAAGCAGAAATAGAGCATATACAGATACAGATGACGACATGTCTGGCATAAAATCTAACTAAAGGTAATTTTTCTTATACAGACTTGCCTTTCCTTATATCTGCTGAGACACTCAAAAGGAAAACCTGCAGAGAAGGGCTGAATGGAGCATCTATGTAGTTTGTGCGAAGTGAGAAACCAGCCAGGACGCTGCCGGCCTTCCTGGCCACCTGGGCACCCTGCTGGCTCCTGCCCAGCCGGCTGCCAGCCAGCACCCCCAGGCCCTTTCCCCCCAGGCCCTGCCCAGCCGCTCTCCCCCAGCCTGTAGCGCTGCGGGGGGTTGCTGTGACCCAAGGGCAGGGCCCGGCACTGAGCCTGCTGGAACCTCGTACAGTGGCCTCGGCCCATCGGTGCAGCCTGCCCAGACCCTCTGCAGAGCCTCCTGCCCTCAGGCCGACCAACACTCCCGCCCAGCTGGGGGCCATCTGCAAACTGGCTGAGGCTGCGCTCCATCCCCTCAGCCAGGCCCTCCATAAAGACACTGAACGGGCCCCAGCACGGAGCCCTGCGGACACCGCGTGTGACCGGCCACCAGCTGGGTGTAACCCCACTCACCACCACTCTGGGCTCAGCCATCCAGCCAGCTTTTTACCCAGCACAGAATCCACCTGCCCCAGCCATGAGCAGCCAGTTTCTCCAGGACAATGCTGTGGGAAATGGTGTAAAAGGTTTTACTTAGTCCAGGTGGACAATACCCACAGCCTTTCCATTCATCCACTAGGTGGGTCATCTTCTAGAAGGAGACCAGGTTCATCCAGCAGGACCTGCCTTTCATCAGCCCAGGCTGGCTGGGCCTGATCCCCCAGCTGTGCTGCACGTGCTGTGTGATGGCACTCGGGGTGACCTGCTCCATCACCTTCCCCGGCACCGAGGTCAGGCTGACAGCCCTGGAGTTCCACGGATCCTCCTTCCTGCCCTTCTTGTAGATGGGCATCACGTTAGCTAACCCCCAGTCACGAAGGCAACAATGCAGTTCATTTAGCTGCCAAATGTGACAGCAATGCAGGTCAAATATGTTACGATAGTTAATTATTGAAGATGCTACCCAGGACAGACTACCAGCTCATCAGGAAACCTCCCACTTCACCTCTTGATCTTGCTCTTTTAATTACAAAAAGCATTTTTTTGTAGTGTGATCAAGAACATCTCAAGAACTTACTCAGTGAGAAAGTAATTCTAAGTACTCCCGTCATTCAGCAGCTTTAAATTAAGCATACGCCATTATGGACTCCAGAAGGAATCTGATACTTTTTTGTTTAGATATTTTCTTAGCATCAAAAAGTTGGAGATGTGTAAGGTAAGGAATCCATAAGGTATTATGTAATTTTTTTAGAGAACTACGCTATTATTCTCTCTTATCACTGACTTGTCACTATCCGGGGAGATTACTGAATGGTCTACCCACTGCTAATGGATATCTTTGATTACCTTCTAAAACATCTGAAATGAACATTAGCCTGCTGAGACCCCTGGCACAGTTTTAAAGTAATTTTTCTTCAATATAGACACAAGCTATCCAGCATTGGTCACATCCATTGGTGTATCAGATACTGTCATTCAGTATTTTCAGCTCCTGAGATACGAACTTACTTGATCTGAAATTCTGACAATGATGTGGCAGAAAATAGCAGCCTTTGAGAAAAATTTTATTTTCCTAGCTGCAACAGCTTGAAATGCTTTTACCTTAGCAAACATTTCTGGGGGCAGGACTAATTTTTTTTTTTTTTTCATTTTGTGTTTTGAACCCTATTATGTGATACTTAAAGATACCAGATAAGGTGCTGTCCCAAGAGTGCTTATGTTGGCCTTGTTACAATGAGTAATCAGGTCTTGTTGATTTTTGGATGCTTTCTGTTGTCTTGGGGAAAAGATATTCTCAGGTTTATCTTACAGTGACAGATGGTTTGATTAATAAATGTGGCAAGAACTCTGTGTCATAGTCCTGGCAGCTGAGGCTCCACGGCACACTGTACACAGTGGTGTTGAGTGAGTCAATGCAGTGTTATACATGTATGTACCTGTAAGCACCTTTTCTTCATTCTTTCCGAGCTGTTATAAGAACAACTTGCCATAGCCCGTTTCCAAATGTCCATGGTTTCTGAACTCTCCCTGGTCAGCGGGAAGTTTCCTTGCCTTCAGTGACACCACAGAAGCAGCAGGGAGTTACTGAAAAGGCTTCTTTTATAAACTTTGAGGAAGGGTAGAGTGCACAAGCACCTAGCTCTGTCCCTCTCTCCACTAGTACAATTAGGATGACTCTTCAGGGTCCCTTCTGCCACTCCTTGCAAGTGCCTTTGTCAGTCTCAATGCTATGTCATTTCCTCAGATCAGCAGCATCTTTCTTGGACATGTCTGCAGGATGAGAAAAGCACAGGGAGTCGATAAAGAGGAAAACAGCATGAAATGATTCCCAAGCAGCCGAGGTATAGCAGAAAAAGCCAGGAGAAAACTTTATGAAGTACATGGTAACAGGCTAAAGAAGACTGAATGTGTCAAAAGATGAGTTTGGGGATAAACAGATGGGCAATTACAATGAATTAATTACCAAACATGGAGTTGGAAGAAATCACATAACAGATTGGAGTTGTTCTTGGCCATTTTCAAAAGGTTCATTTTAAATAGATTTCTTAATAGACAGAAAATGGTGTCTGAAATGTGGAGAAGGCAGATTTCTAGTCTAGTTTCAAAAACATTAAGATTCACTTGAGCCATTTGCTAAGGTGGAACTGGAATCTAAATCTACCATTGTTCATAGGAAAATACAAGGAAAGATCTCAGAAACTGAATCCATACTTCACTTGTTCAAGTGATTTAGCCTTTCTTACCTGTTTTTTCCCCAATATATCTACATTAGTATAAGTTTGCCTCATTTTGGCTCAGAAGAAATCACCCTCTAAATACACTCAACTCAAAGATACACCTAATTAAAGGCCCAATGTTTAGTATTTTTCATTAGGTAGGTTCACAGGGACTAAACACATAATACATAGGTGGTTGGTCCACCTCAGACAGATGCTCTCACCTCCCTTCTGCTTTTCCAAGCTCCGCTGCAGAACCCTCCACTTCCTTTTCTCCCTCCAAACAGGTCTTCCTCCCTTGCTCTTCAGGATACATAAATCACTGAGCTCAATCCTGAAATAGCATTTGAAATTACAGGAAAGCATTTACAACAGATGAAATGGAGAGAGATAAGGGTTCTATTTGAAATGAGACACTGGTTAATCTAATCTGTTGCTCACCTCACAGAAACTGCATACCTTGGTTAAAGAAATGCCTGAGATCTCTGCAATTGCTTTCATTCAATCACACTCAAGAAACAGGAAATACCTTAGTGTATTTACAACCCATTTCTTCATGCAGGAGGTCATAAAGTAAAATATGCAAGGATAATACTTGTTAGTAAGCTGCAACCCAAAAAGTATTTGCTAGTTTTATTTCTAATGCGAGTCTGCCAAACTAACTCCCTGACAGAATGCTGATTCGCATCTTTGTTTTTCAGCTGTTAAACGACATTAAAAGATGCTAAATGATGCACTGAGTGCTTTCATAATATTATGCTTCAAATTGCTGCCATTGTTACAAGAATTCACTTGGTGGTAAAAAACAGAGGGGCTGGCTCAGGAGACTGCCATTGTAGTCTGTCTGTATGAGAAGGTCTGTGCTTCCTCAGTCTTACTACTCTCAACAGCACTGAGTTGCAAGTACTGTGTATACATGGCACCTTCTAAAACATTCAGATTTTAACAGATTAGCTTTTTCTGGAAGAAATGTAAAGAAAGGACTATAAATACCCTATCTCAGTCTCTTTTAATGTTATTATTTAATCTAGGAATATATTTTCCTCCTGAAGATCTACTAGCTTTCATAAATAATTCATTTGGAGAAAAATTCATTTTGTTCTCTTAAAAATAAAATAAACAAGAAAAGGAAGGTAAGGGGAGGACATTTTTGCAATCCATTTGTCAGTTCATGAACTAGGGGTCATGAAAGGGCTCTGAAAAGTCTGGACTCTTTTTTTTTTCCTCAAAAATAAGTGTTTCATCTCACAGAGCCATTAAATACTTTTTTTTCCTTGCACTCAGAAAAGTGAGGACAATTCTGCTGCAGAGAAAACCCAAAGATTAAATCCAAATATTGGCAGGTGAAAAGGTGGGAGCTTTTTCTTTCCTGTTTGTTAGCTTGGCAACAAAATGAAATTACTATCTGAAAAGGCTCACAGCAGTGTATTGCACCTTTCACACTTAGCAGCCCCATGAACATAGTGACTGGATTCACTTTTTTCTTCATAAAATATCTGACTTACTCTGACAAAGATTGGGACAGAGTAATGACTGGAACAAGACTGAAAAAACCCTCTGCTATACATGTTGCTTTGTATTTTTGTTCCGTAACATTCAACTCTAAGGATCATCTTCCTTTTGTTGTAGGTAGATGGCAGGTGGCTTCTCAGAAGAGATTTTTTCTAACTAAATATCTCAAATAAATAGCAAATAATGTCATACCATTATACAAAGTCATGCAAGGCATTCAGGTACTTGAAAGTACAACAACATAGCATTTTAAAAACCTTTTAGAGAGCTCACTTTCATCTATACAACATGAAAACAAAATCAATTCTGCTTAAAAATAACATAAGTGATCTAGTAATTGAAGCAATCTTTACAATACAGCTTGTGCAGTGACAGGAGAAAATGCAAGATATTTTTTATTTTCTAGAAAATGGCTCAAAGGCAAAGTGAGTGTAGCCCTTTGAGACCTGCAATAACCTACAACGAGGGCAATAGCCATCATACAGAAAATATAACAGATGGCAGCATGGTTGCCTTACTTTCAGATACAGGTTACTGAACAGATGCCTTTAGGGCTTAATATTAGATTTTTTCCCCTTTCTTCCAGACCATGGCATGGCTTTGTGCATATGTTTATAAAAAAAATAATGTAAAACACTACAGGGAAATGAATAAAGTTTCAAATGGTAAAATGTCAACAGAAATACAAATTTACGGAGGATAATGCAATTATCAATGTTGCTAGTACAGACCGAAATATAACCTTACCCTCTGCAGTACACTGTATCTATCACACATTATTCTGAGCTATGTTACCATAGTTCAAAAAGCAGAGACATAAAATCTGTTACAAACCCTCCGTTTTCTTTGCCAGAAAGGTCAGCCACCCAACTGGATAAAAGTCACCTCTCTTGCTTACCAGCTTTAATCGCTCAAAAGCAGCAAGGCGAGCATAGGAAGAAAAACTGTCATACACAGCTAGCATGAGGATTTCTACAATCATCTGAAAAGCTAAACCATGCAGAGAAATAGATCATCCATTGGTAAAATGTAACAGCAAGAAAGATCATTTCCATCTCCTTGGGCACCACAGAGTTCACAGCTTAAACCAAGTCGAAATCAGAGTATGTTAATGTGCTTATGGCAGATCTGCCTCCTAACACGGATTCAGCCTTGGATTGCTCTGATACATTACAAGACCCCTAAGGACACGCTAGGGTTTTCAGGTCCTGGGTCTTTTTTCTAGGTGACAAGACAAAACTCCTTTTGCCTTCACTAAGACTAGAATTTCATCTTATATACGCATACACAAATACACTTGAGTGCAGACACACATTTTTTCTAAAATTCTTTCAGGACAAATTACAGCTGTGTCCAGAAAATAAAAGAATCATCTAGAGACTACTCATCTCCCTTTCACAATGGGATGTTTCTATATGAAAATGGTGCATTCTTCAGGACATTTTAGTGAATATTTCTTAGCTACAACTGTATTTGTACTACTAAAACTGCACTGCTTAACTAAGGAAGAAAAATGTTTAACAAAAAAACTGGCTTCCTTGTTTTAAAACAAAGGCACATTGTTTGTACTAAAGAAGCATTCAGGTGGAAAGCATTGTGAGAAGTGAGCATCACTGTCACTTCCGCAGTTTCCCCTGTAGGAAAGGAAACGGTATTTTTACTGGTCTAACTAGTAAAACTGGAGGAAAGATGGGGATAGTGAAATACCTGAAAGCAGATACTGTGTGTCAGAGTACTTGCTGTAGCTTACACTGCTAGAAATGTGGTGTCAAAAACACCACAGGGAACCTTTCCTAAGTTTCACAGAGATTTTGACATGATTTATTTTCCTAGGGAAAGTAGGGTAACCTTCAGCTGAGGATGAATAGACATAGTTTGCTTTCATTTTACTATGACGACCTTACGACCTTAATTAATCTATTTTCTCTGCCTCAATTCTCCTTCAGCATTGTGGCTACTTTCCAACACTTTATGAAGTCGTTGGACAGTGTGGCATTGAAGGTTGGTGGAAATCTGTAAGAAAGGCAAACTTCAAAGGCTATCTGAACAAACTTTAAGTGCTCCCAAGGAAATAATCTAGTGTTAGGGAAATAGCGTTAGCAATAGACCACAACAATTTAATATATGGATCGGTGAAAACAGAAGAACTTTCTACTTCTGTAGCTCTCCAGTCAGTTTTTCATCATGCTTATGTCATCAAATCATTAGTTGCTAATTAGAAGCCAATTTCTTTCTCTGGAAGCCAGTTAGGGACACATCATCATCCTTGTCATCTTACTGTACTTATTAAAACAAAACACTGTGGAAATGGACTATAAGAGAAAACCCATCCAACCTATCCTACAAGAAGAGTGTTAAGTAACTACAGAGTATGTTTCCTTTGTCCTTTTCTCTTTCACAATCTCAAAGTATTCAATTACCATAGTAAACAGACTGACACGAGTAGACTGGCTTAGTAATAAAAAGCTTTCATTTAAACAATATTCTTTCACCCGAAAGACTCACAAGGAGAAAGGCTATATCATGAGCTGGTTAATCTAGATAGGAAAGCAGAATATTTCAATGGAATCAATATAAGGTATTGTGTTGGTCCTCATCTTCACTGATCATTGCAGTACGGTAATAAACAGCACAGAATTATATATAATGATGAAGCCAAAATGGAAGGGGATACAAAGTATTACAAAAGAGAAACAAAACAAGAGAACTGAACTACAGAAAATCATACAAAACACAGTAAACTAAAATTTGAAAAATACTGGCTACTTGACCTTTAGATAAATCAGGAAAATTTATTCCATTATAGTGACATAGATACTAAATGCAAATGTTGAAAAAAAAATGATAGTTGAAAGAAATTTTGTATCAAGTTGCAAAAGTCCCACTCACATTGGACAAAAGAAACAAGTGCACGTCAGCTGTAAGGGTAGCAGGAATACTGTGCCTCATTTCCAGGCATATAAATACAAGAAAAATATTTAGTAAGTGGAAGAGAATTCTAACCTACATGATTATTAAGAAAGAGTGAGAAGAACAAATGTAGAAAGAAGCTGGCACTCAAGCTGCTGAGTTTGGACTTGGCAATGCTCTCAATGGTGCATAATATGATACTGTAAATATTTGAAAGGTATAAATGCCAAGGTGGTACAGCAGACATAGTGGTATGAACAAACCCCTGTAAAAGCAGTTGAGTTGGTCATGTAGCTGGATTTATTTTGGATGAGCAGATCCTTAACCAGATCGTTCATATTGCAGACACTAAAAATACAGCTTCTTCTTGCCTCCTTTGAATCAGAAACATTTTCCATCTGAGTACTAAATATTCCAAGAGATGTGAACCTTCCTGAGAATCCCCTTTCTTTTTATGCCTGTATACAAAATGTTAAAAATGTGCAAACTAACATAGGAAGCTCCTTGGTTTGACATTCAGACACTATCCTGCATTGAGCCAGCAATATAAATAAAATTTGGGGTCTGTTCTCAAATGAGTAAGTTCCATGGCTGGTGATATAACCCATCACCAATTACACGCCTCATCTAGTTGAAGAAAGGTAGGCTGACTTTGCTAGAGAAGTGCAGCAGCTGACTTCAGCCCGCAGGGACGATTGATTCCACATTTAAAGAAGGCATATTATAAACTGAAGTATATATGACAGGAGGCATATTATAAACTGCAACACAAATTTAAGATGTTTACAAATGATTTTCTACCTTCTCTCCCCATCACTTCTTACCCAAAGCATACACTACATTGCAATTGCAATTAATTTTTGGTTTTTTTTGGGGGGGAGAACATGGGGCTAAAAACGATTGCTCTTTTCCCCTTTATGTTTACATTCACTCACTTGTACGTTAACCAGACTGTTTTAGTGCTCTGCTTCTAAAGCAAATAGTCTAGTGTCTTCTGAATCCACTTCAGCTTTTCAGTGTTAATTGCCTTTCCCCCATATGTTCATTATTCTGTGCTTCAAAGGTTTTAGTTTACTTTGTTTCTCAGGATTTAGATTGTATTGACTTGGTGTCTTCATCCATTACTAGCACACAGAAGGTAATGTCCTCAGTAGTCAGCTCTTTCCAGAACCAAGGTATTGGGTGTATTATTTTGAAACCCATAAGGTGAATAGTAAATATTTTAGAAAAGCCACGTATTGGACAGATCTTTTAAAAATGGTAATAAACCAGGATTCTAAATTGACAGATTTTCTTTCCCCCCTTCCTCCTTGTCTCCCTCCTTTCATATGACTGCGTTCACAACTAACAGTAGGTAAGTAAACACACCTCTCATTTTTCTGTACCAACCATGCCTTCTCTTTTTCAAATGCAGTAAAAAATGCTGCTGATAATTTATTGAACAATAATCCATACCATCAGGGCAAAAAATATAGATTCATTTGTGCATCCAGAGTTAATTTGAGACTATGTTCCCTTTGTAAATTAAATGCAAGAGATAGTGTTCCCAATAGCATTGTTTTAAGTAGAAGTGACAGCGATCTCGAGACCATAAGAGTGATTTCTACCTAACAAAGGCACAATCCCATCACAGCCTCTCAGAGCTGTCAGGGTAGAGCACCTTGCCTAAACAGCTTAACGTCTCTGAGGTATATATAAATACATCCAACAGTTTATGTGGTACCTTGTGTTCCCTGTATGCGATGCTGTGATGAGCACTGAGTGGAGGTCTGAGCAGTCTGCATACAAGGTAATACAGGGTATACTTTGTGGGCTGCTTCTCTTTCCTTCTTCTTACTTCTTTTCCTTTTAATCAGGAACAACAAAATCCCCCATGAAAAAGAACCCAAGAGCCACCAGTCCACCTATAACTTCAAAGGCAGCAATCTTGGGGCAGAGCAGCTGACCAGGTAGGCATAGCAGTGAACAGACCAAACACTTCACCTTCTTGAGTCGGATCATGACCAAGGTCAGTTTTTCTGTCATGATATATCAGGGTACAATAGAAATTTGGAAGGAGTGTTGCATGTAACTTTGGATTTACAGCATCCTTATAGTGTGGGGACCATGAGAACTGTGCTCATTAGTGCGGCCTTGGTCCCTGACACCCATATGCTAGTTTCTACCTGGTGCTTCATTTCTACTCAGTGTAAGTCATGGCACAGGAAACTCTCACAGGCATTTCACAGGTATATTCCAGTGGTAGCCATAGATATTTTACCTAACTCATCAAGCTTATGCTTAACAAGTCCCATCACTACACATGTATTTTGTAGGCTATCTCCCAATTAGAACGTGATGACTCATTAAAGTATTTGTGCCTATATTTTGTAGGAAAAATACTATTATAATCTACACATGTTCATATTTCCTGACTTTCTCATTCTATTAATATAATAAAAATCCATTGTTCCTTTTTTTTCCCTAACAGAAGGCAACTATATTATGTTAAAAAAACACAGAGTAGAACTCAGATCAATAATTTTTTAAGTCCAAAGGGGTCTGTATAAACCTTTAGTCTGACCTGAATAAAAGAGAAGTTGGAGTTTCCTGGAATTTCTGCCTCCATACAGATGCAGGAGCAGAGCAGAGCCGCTCAGACGGCAGCAGCCGGCCTTGCCTGCAGCAGCTGTGCGGAGGGAGGGACTCCTCTGTGGCCCACGGCAACTTGCTTCTTGTCTACCTAGTAACTAGTTCTCTCTAACCTAGAAGCAACCTCTTCTCACTAGTAACATTCTACAACATTAAGCAAGACAGAGTCCGCATTGCTTGAGCTTCTGGCCATCAGTCCTTTCAGTTTTAACTCACTGTTCACAGACCACAGCACTGGCACTCCTGAGGGGCAGGCAGGGGAAGCGTGACCCTTCTCAGCCAGCGAGCTGCTGCAGGTGCTGATGGCACACGTTACGGTGGAGTCCAGGTTCATTTTAGGCCAACCATACAGCGTGGCCCCACAACATCCTGAAGCTCACAGCTGGATACCCTAGACATGTTGCCACAGTTGTCTTAATATTCCACTATTAGCACACCATTTGGTATTTGGCCAAAATGTCACCTTCTGGCTGTGATCCACTAACTACTCTTCACAAGTCCTTGTCAGAAACATTTCTGCCTGAGAGAGAAGAGCCCACCCTCTACATCACAGTCTTCCCTGTTTGTTCCCCAGATACATGGTTGAACCTTTACCTATATTAAAATTCTTATGGGGAGTTTGGGTCTAGCTAACCAGAGCACTGTGGCCTGTCATCTTCATTACATATCACTCCACTAGGCTTTGTGCCATTTGCAGAATTTCAGTGCTCTCAGCCAAAAACCAACAAAGTACTCAAAAACCCTGAATAGTTGATACAAGTCCCCAGTTGAACCAAGAGAAGGTAAAAATAATAGATGCCCATCAGTTTGAGTCTATACTATACTTCTATAATCCCAATCAATTAATTTGTAATCTCATCAGAAATGATGAATATGTTATCAAAAGTTACACCATTATCAGTCACACAGTTCCCTGCATTGCCCCTCCACAGAAATCAGTATTTGACTGACCTGCCTATAATGACGTTATGCCATTATCCTTCTGAAATGTTGGTTCAAACCTGTTTTCTTTTACTAAGAAGACATTAGTTGTCTAAAGTTTACAAGTCTGTTTTCTTAAACTTCTGCAAACAATTGATTATTAACTCATATAGACATTGTTATAATTCCTTTTGAGGATTGTATCTTTTAAAAATGTACTCTTTGCCTCTCAAGGTTCAAGGAAAACAAAATATTCAGTATCTTTTATACAGATGAATAAATGAGCCACAGTGAGATAAATGACTAGATCCGCACAAAAGACAGTGTGGGACTGGGACAGAATCTATGTCAACAACTACAGTCCTGAAATAAAACACTTACTTCTCCTCTATACAATTTTTTGTATTCCTGGGTGCATCAAGTCCTTTTGCAATGTTCCTCAAACAACAGGCTGGGTAAATAGGTATCTATCTCATGGTTTAGCTTGGGGCTGAATCCAGAAACCAGGAACTTCTTTAGTCCCTTCTCTTAAGACTTTAAATATAGAACACCTAAACATCCAGAAACTCTCATATTTCCCCTCAGAATTCTGTTCCCTGGATCAGACCTGTAGAAATGTGAGTATTGTCACACTAGAAATTACTCTAATTGATAGGTCCTGCGAAAGCAAACCTTTATCACAGCATCACCCTACCTATATTTCCCCAATATAATTCATATAGTTCGTGGATGGTTTGTCCAATCTTCTTGTTATGGGCTGTGGGCTTTCATTCTATGCTACTGTTTTTCTTCAAAGATCCCTCCTACTATGAACAGTTTTCTATATACCTTTTTCTTCTGATTTCAGTTGTGTAAATTCACTGCTTTTCCTGAAACTGCATCCGTGCCTCTGAGAAAAACAAAAAATCCAAACCAAAAGCCAGCAATACATTCTGTGGTTTTTTAAGTTCCATCACTGAAACATACTTCGGGGCAGCAGGTGCACTAATGTGACAGAGAAGAGTTTTGCTCATTAACTTCAGTGGTTTAAGTTAGGATAATATTTGGCCCTAGAGCATTATCTTATAATCTTTAGATGAAAGCAGGAAAAGCTATTTATGATACACCAGTACACTGAAACAGATTTAAGCTGCCTACCATAAAAAAAGTCTTTGATATGCCAAAAAAAGGGGAGTGCTTTCCTGAAATTCCTAATAACTCTCACTGTTGAGCACATCTCTGACTTTCAGTGTCCACCTACTGGCATGAACCCAAATATATAATGGTTTTTTTCATTCTGAGTTATATGTAAACTCTAACCTGTTCCACTTCAGACTGCACACAGATAAATCACTTTCTGTGGAGAAGGATTTTTTAAACTGATCTTATTTAAGAAGTGTTATTGAACTTCAGAAGAAGATGGATATATCTTCAGTATCAATAACCTCAACAAACACTCTATTCTGCAGTCACTACTGTTGATTCTATACAGGTTGTGTGCTTGTGCTATCAAATAGTAAAAAAAAAAACCACTAAAAAACCCCAACCAAAGCAAAAGCGTGCTCCTCCTTCAGGCACTCTCTCACACAGAAACCCTTCTTTTGTGTTTTTCCTGAGATCTCATTTTGGGCAGATAGACGGGGAATGAATAGCACAATCCAGTAACCATTGTAAGTATTTCATCTATATTTAGGGGAAAAGTACTAACTTCCTGTGCACACAGACACTTCAGAAGCTACTCTGAGGCATTTTGTCAGACAATATATTAATGGAAACAAAGAAGAGGTGAAGTGGACCTACATGAGCAGTCTAGTTCAAACCTAGTGCTCCTTGAGGACATGCTGATTGTCCTCACTTACTGATCTGTGCCCAAAGGCAAGGACTGTCCTGGGGCACACAAGAATTTATTTTTTTGTGAATGCATACAACAGTATGCATTTAATATTAGGAAATCTGAAGCTGCCATAGATTGTGAGGCTCCCTACGAAATTCAGAAAAACAGTCATTCAGCCCAGCACAGGTTTTATTTCCTGACTACGCATAAAATTACATGTGCAAAATCAGTGATGCGCTACATTAATTGGCCTCAAAACCAAAAAAAAAAAAAAAAAAAAAAAAAATAGACAGATGTGCCTGGGCTTTGGCAAGAAAAAAATTTTTTTTTTCTTCCCATACAAGCCTAGAAGCCTTTAACATATTAAAAATCTACCAAATTAGAAGCAGCAGATAAAACCCTCGGCTGTCCAGAGACTCAGCACAAGTAGGACTGTTCTGACTTGGCACAAGAGTAAGAGTCACTATTTTCTGGTTTTGCGTTACTGTTGGACAAAGAGCAAGTTTGTCCCCATCCTTGCTGGTTTGGCATGTTTACAAGGAGGCTCATCAAGACCTTTTAGCAAAAGCTTGTTGAGAAGAGCAGCAAGTAACTTAATCGCCAGCCACACACAGAGTTACAGACCAGGCTTGAAGGGTTCATGCATCTTTTATGTTATGGATAGAGATTTTAATCATATCTATGTTTATTCTGCTCTCCTTTAATATGTCTAGATGAGAAAATAAATAGAAAGGTAATATGACAGTGATAGAACAAACAGACACTGCCTAAATGCTTTTCCGAGCTTCTTAAGCAAGGCACTAAAGCTGGCAAAAAAAATGTTTGCTAGAAGTTCTGTTTTCATCATTCACCCCTTGGCTGGCACCTGTGATTGCTCACAGAGTTAATGGCAGCCTGGCAATTACTTTGATATGTTTCACTTCTCTGCAACACAGTTTTGAAGAATTTGCATCAGCAATACAGTAATCTGTAATGGCAGGGACCACAATAACACTAAGGTTCAGTTTGACATACCCATGTAATCTGCCGTGTTTTCCTTTATGCCTCCCAGGTAAGTACTGCTCACATACGCACCAAGAAAATGTATAATATGAGCCAAAGCAAAGCCCTTGAGGAACGGGGCTGTCAATAGTAAGTAATTCTTACCAGCAACAAATCAGTGACTTAAAACATGGATCCAGGGGAAACAGCTTCTGAATACTAGGACAGAACTCGCTTGGCAAAATTCATTTTTATCCCCGTCAGTCCCATTCAGATAGATGCCATCTTTCCTATTACTAAAAGGATCCATACATTCTTCCAACCACCAGCTCAGATAATTCTGCTGAGAACTATTTTTTGCAGTACATCATTATAAGTTTGCCTTTAAAATGAGTTATAAGTATCTAAGCCTGAAATATGCCAGCATGGCAGTTAAGGAAGTTCAGAGGAAGAGAAAAAGGTGCTAAGCCTGTCAAGCTGAGACAGTGGAGTGTTATGAATGCAGCTACCTAGCAAATCAGTCATGGGAGAAAGTTAAGCAAAAAGCAGCAGTCTTGAACTCCACAGTAAATCTGAGTGTGGAATATCGACGGTCCACTAGAAAAAAATGTTGAGAAACTTTTTATTGAGACCATCAAAGAAATTATTGCATGGTAAGTCCAAAAATGCCAAGGTCAGGTAATTCTTTTGAAAAAAGATTCCAGTTACATTGTCTCTACACATTTATAAATTTGCCAAAACAGCACAAAATTTAAAGCTGCACAATAACTCCACTTTCAAAACCGAGAAGCAAGGGATTCAGGTTCATGCAAATACTCGGTAGCAAAGTTTCAGACTGAATAACTCAACACAAAATGCATAAAACATCCAGGATTCTTCTTTCTTCAGAACATGAATATCTGAATACACAATCTCTTTCAGATTATACATTACCTCTGATTGGAAACAGAGGAGATCAGACAACCAATGATCATTTTTTATTGTGGGTTTATTACCTGTATAAAATGAGTTGAAGACTTCACACTAAACTAATGTAAATAGATGACCATAGAAAACTCGTTTCAAGCAATCTCTTTGCTGATGGCCTCAGTAAACCTTTCCAAATCCTCATAACTAGAGAATACAAAATCCTGATCATATTTTTTTCCAGATAAATGCATTTGTACATGATGTTTTGGGAAAAGCAAGCCTCAGCCTATAGATCAATCCCTTAGTCTCCCTGGGCTTCAAACTTCACTCACTACAAAAAAATTGGAGGAAAGGCCAGTCAACATGCTAAGGGGAAGAGGTCCAGCTCCCTAGCAGATGAATGTCTGGTAGATGTTCAGAGATAATCCATTTCAGATCTCCTGTAGTCATTAGAGAAGGTCAGTTAACCAGCCTCAAGAGTTTAGCTATGCATCAAGTTTGACTTACCGAGGCTTTCTTCATTATTTGTCTTAAAAAGAGAAAACCAAACCGGTCAGGACCACTTCAGTGTTCACACCCAGTTTAGGTTGCAGGAGAAAAAAAAAAAAAAAAAACCAAGTACAAACCTACATGTTTTAGAAAGAGGAGGCTAAGGAGATTTTGCTTTCCTAGTGGTTTTCATCTAGAGCTAGAAATGCACAAGCAGGAAAGCATGTTCGGCTTATTAGTGTAACAGCAAGATGCCGGCAGTTCTTTGCGGTTAAGTTTCTCACTTCAGACACCCAGACTGTAACATCCTGAGCATGAAATACATTGCTCTCCCACCTTTCTGTAGAACTAAATGTGATGAAATCAACCATTAGACCCTTTCAAAGTTTTCAAATCAAAGTTTTTTAAATAAGAAATTAATCAGACTATCTGGCTTAGGGAATTTAAATTACTTCCCTCTCACATTTGGTATTTACCTCTAATTAGATCAATACAGCTGAAACTTCACTAGATCAACAAAAATACCATTACCTCCTTTGTCCTGCATTTCTGTCCTTGCACACTACTGTGCAGTCCCAAAAGTATAGCTCTGCCATTCCCTTGCTGTCCATAGTATATTTTCACAAGAAGTTGGAAATCTGGAAAGATAAGTATTTTCTAAACCTGCTATTGGCTTCAAAGAGAAGACGGATCAAGCTTCCCATGCAGTGCAGCCCCATCTCCCTGCAGAAGAGTAGCAGATAAGAAGCCTACGGGACAGCTGAGCGCACAGCTGTGGGGACACATGTTGCCCACGGATTCCAAGAAGTGGCATGTAATCAGAAATGTGGATCACACTTGTTAATATCAATTTTTTTATTTGATTTTACAGCTCAGCCACCTTGCCACTGCAGGAATGAATATGACCCTCCTGTAATGGATATTCATTGCTTCTCTGTGTATATAGATTTTAGACACTGCACAGACTTGTTTGCCAGTAACTTCATGACAGGGCATTTCCAAATTAACAGAGACTAAGTGATTTTTTTAAGCTCTTTTTAGGCCCCTTCCCACATATTTTACAGCAATTCAGGTGTAAAAATGTGAGAACTTTCTAATTATTAGGTGTTTACTGGATTAGCTAGACTTCTTTTTCTTACATTTGACAGGCAAATCAGCTTCTCAAGGCTGCGAAGTCTCCAGTGATAAAATGGTCCTCTTTGTGTTGTCATTAATTTGTCATTCTCTTGACTGCAAAGCAAATGAAAGTTCCTTAGACCCATCAGTGTTTGTGTTTTTTTTTCCCAGGATGGTAAAAAATTAAGAAATTTGGTCTTAATATGAGTCCAATGGCAACTCATCAACCATGGGGGAGACTAAGCTCAAGACTGGCATTAAAAAATCCCACGGTGAAGGAATCTGACCTTAGAGCAAACACAACCTGCAGCACTTACAAGGAACTTTATCTGGTACAGCCTGCAATGTTTAGATAATAAAGCAAGACTAAATTTTCCTCAGGACAGATTCTTCAGTTCTTTCTCAAACAAAAATACTGCTTACCAGGTGACAAGGAATTATTTGCAAATTGTGTAAAGGCTTCTGCATTTTGCTTCTGAACCACAAAAATTTATAGAGAATAGGTAAAAAAATCTGGCATCCCATAAATCATTCTTTTCATTGGAAATAATACAAACAGAGTTTCTTTTATCCTTAAGCTGCCACATCACATTGTAACTACAGGCTTAATCAGAGCCCTCGCAGCGTGCTGCCAGTCTGTCTCAGTCCCTGCTGTCACCAACAAACACGGCTGTTTCTGTCAGAAGTGTGGAGCTACTCAAACCCTGCTTCTCTTTATTGCTTAGCCACAATAACCTTTCTTTCCTGACAGCTAACATACAATAAATATGTAAGGTACGTAATAAAGACAGATGGCACACATATCGAACAAACAAAAAAGTGAAGATTTCTCTAGTGTTTTCCTTCATATTGGCTAAGAACATGCTATAGAGAGTCCCTGTGTCAAAGAAACAGGGAGAGGATTGCTCCCTCCTGTCACAGTGACATCTGCTTCCATATTGCCAGGTGAAATCCGAAATTCTTTTCTAAGTAGCCCAATGGACCTACAGCTATCTGTTCCTGAATAGTGAATGAAAATGAAGCTTTTAATCCCAAATTCATTTTAAGGTCAGATCTGTAGTTAAATAAACCAAGTAGCAGGAGAAAGAAGCAGACAGCTAAAACCATTAGGAGGCAGGATGCGCAGACACAAAACACAGTGACATGGAACACTTTGCAGCGAGTTTCAGATATGGAAATGGTATAAAACCCCAACCATTTTCTAAAAGAAGAAAAAGCCACATCAACAAGAAGTATCAATATAGTAACAATTATGATTTTGAATAAAGTTTTATTGGACAGTAGTGATGCAGGGATTGTAGTAACCCTTGACACGTGCAGCAGTTTGCTTGTATTTTTGAGTGCTATAAATGGCATGTGCTATATACAGAACAGTTCTGGGTTTGGGGGAGGGAAGTCTTGTGAGTTTCCGTATACCAACTTTTGGCCTACTAATTCTCTCAAACTTCCTTCTGGGACTCCCCTATCTCCCCTGTATCCCCTGTTTCTACCAAAAAAAAAAAAAAAAAAAGAAAAAAAAGAAAAAAAGTCCCCCAAATGTAATGAAAACAATGCAACTCGTACTGATGTCTCCTCATCCAGGTCTTATACATTACTCAGGAGCACAGTCACTATACGCTCACAGCATTTAGAACATGTCTTCTCTTTTAATGACATTGTGTAAAAGCCACAGCAGTCCTGAGCTGACAATCCCATCCACATGAACTACTTCGTAGGCTGTTTGCCAACTTCCATTTTTCTTGTTACATCATTCTTCTTTTAAAAAATATAAACCCATTGAATTATAATCCATAGCTCAGTCTTCAAAAACTTGTGTCTATCTAGCTGTTGGCATTTCCTAATTGGAAGAATCTGTTTATTAATTCCTAATAGACGTTACTCTCTGGAATTCACCAAGGGCAGGGCAGAAGTTCACAGCAAATAGCAACACACGTCTGCTTTACATATGAAACAGTTGGTTATTCTCATTTGTGTCACAGCCACACATAGATTCCCCACAAAGATCTCGGCTACATTTCTGTAAGTGGTAACTAAATAATGTGGTCCCTGAATAATGCGGTCCCTGAATAATGCATGCTGTCTTCTAGTACTCTCTAAGAGGAAACAGACGAGGAAGAAGGGTTGGCATGTGCTAAACCCTATCTAAGATCAATGATGGATAGTGGACAGGAAATGGCTTTGTGATTCCTGTTTCACAGAATCACAGGATGGCTGAGGTTGGCAGAGACCTCTGGAGGTCATCTGGTCCAACGCTCTGCTCAAGCAGTATCACCTAGAACAGGATGCCCAGGACCATGTCCAGCTGGCGTCTGAATGTCTCCAAGGATGGAGATATTACCACCTCTCTGGGTTCATTTCAGAGCTCTATTCTCCAGGTACATTATGAAACTCACTTAAAAAAAAAATGAAAAAGGAAAATTAATCCTGATTTTTAAAATTTCTAACAAAAACTAAACTTAAAAAAATTCCCAAATAGTTTTGCTGTGATTTTAAAATTGCTTTTATGGCATTCACTAATTGTCAAGGTTTTAACAAGAGTAGTGTTCTCTATGATCAGCAGCAGAACTCAAATACAAATAGAATATTGATAAGTTCTTCCAAGCTATTGCACAGCACATGTTTAGTACTTGATACAGAAACACTTAGGCAGTATTTTGCACATGTTAAAAGCAAAATGGGCAATTACACAACTATGACATTTTACCATATTCCAGAACATATGCTACATAATAAAAACTTTAATTACCACAATTATTGCTTTCTATGTATTTCTTTGTGTAGAAACAAGGCCTTCCTCCTTGTGTATTGCAAAGGAGAATTTACAATCACTTTTTTTTCCTGAGGAAAAGAAGCTAAAATTTATCTTCTGGGCAGTAAACACATGCATGTAATATTCTGCCTGTTCTGTCATCTAGTGCTTATCCAAGAGTAGACATGACCACTGCCTTTCTGGAATCACCTCCTCATAGAATAAATCCCATTCTGAAGTTAGTAATCATGGCGTTATCCTTGTCTACTGAAAATGTTCATTAGACACTGCCTTCACAGATAGTATTATTCATAAACCTGGTCCTACCCCCACAAACTCAAATAAAATTTAAAAATGAATGGAATTACCTTTTAATTACATTGAAAAGTTTCATACTTTGCCCTCAAAAATTAATATGATAAATTTTGGTGTCCCAGAAATACTACAATCAATATACCTAAATCTTCAGAGTGCATGTTTAAAAATGGAAGTATGAGATATAAATTTTTCTATGTATATATTTTGACCTCTAGGAAAAAAAAAAAAAAGTGGGAGAAAGAAAAAGTAATAAAATCTCTTGGAATTGCTTTAGTTAAAAAGGCATTAATTACTTTTTTTCCCAGTAATAAAAAAGCCAAACACATTTATCTCATAGAAACTTTTAGCATTTAACCAAGACTGAAATAAAAATCCAGGTTGTAACTGGAGCGGGGTATTAAATAATTTCTCATGAAAAAATAACATTACATTTGAACTGCTATAAAGGTCTTTTTCCTCACAAGAATGTTAAAGTAAATTATCAGTGACTCCTTTATGCCAGTCAAATGCTATTAATATCAAAAAGCTTGGTGAAAGGAAAGCTTACTATTTCTACATACATTGTTTAATACTACCGGATGAGATCCTTAAGCAAGATGTTACACATACCAATTCCAGCCAATAGGTCATGCAATACTTTTTTTCCTGAGGATCCAGATGTGGCTTTCCCAGTATACTATTCAACCAATAAAAGTGAAGGGCAACAGGCCCCACAGGAACACTTGCCTTAACACTAGGTCTCCCTTTCAAGAATTTACAATTAAAGTCAACAATGGCAAGACGTATGTCCTGATTATTTGGACTTTTTATAAAGCATTTGACAAATTTCCACTAGGTAAGCCTTCTTTCAAGGAACAAACATGAGAGAGAGGAAAGGGTGGTGTAAGAAGGAAAATAATAGGGCGTGAAGTGCTTGTAAAAACATTTATTTTCTGAGTCAACTGCTAGTTCCCAAGGAGTATGAAGTTGGCCATCTGCTGCTGCTCAAATCATATGTGAAGGGTCTTTGCTGAAAGAGATCTGAAAGACTGAGACCAAGAGCAACCTTGGAGCTCCCTGGCTGCTCTAGTAATTCTTAGAAGACTGGAATTATTTAGTGGCAAAATAGATGCAATGAAGGTGGAAAATATATCCAGATGCATGGAGAATTGACTTGGGCAGCAGCCAGACATTAGCTGTGATCATTTTCAATAGTTAACAGCCTAAGAGAGCAGAAGGACAGTGAACAGGCTTTTATAATGAAAAAGTCTGCCCACTGAAGTCATGTTTGAAAAAGGAAACAATATATTACAGTTTGGCATAGTTAAAGCAGGTGTAATTGAAAGTCATACCTGCTCCCTCTGTAGTCAAGATCATGCCTTCAGAGGATGTGTTGATTTCTTCATGAGCCTGTTGAGAAGACACCACTTGAAGAGTGACTCCTAGGACAGGAAGGATGTGTAGAAGTTCTGTTTTGGTTCTCTCCAACAGCTTCAGGGAGGAAAGGCTGGATCTGCTATATACTTCCATAGCTCGAAGAACACTGGAAGCCATTTTCTGGAGAAAGACACTTGAGCAATGGCTAGAAGGCTAACTAGGAATTTATTTTCTGCAAAAAGAGGCACTTATTAATGTCCTTAATGGCTGTTCTTTTGCACATGTGTAGTCCACATATTGACCTTTTGAATTTACTTCAGGGAAGAAATGATAGAATCTCATCTAAAAATAGTATCTGGTCTAACAGGATTTGGAGGGAAGGGCTCAGATTACCACTACAATTAGATCATACGCTGAAGAACATATTGTTGCACTGCACAAACAGAAGAAGTAACTATTCTCACAACCATTCATTTTCATTCATTTCCTTCTTTATCATATGTCAGGTAGCGTCTGCTAGACAGCACTGCTTAGGCATAGTGCTTTTTACTAAATGGCAGCTGTTATGGTCTTCCACGAGGTCAAGGTAAAGCCCAGTGGACACTGGTGCTTTTGGTTCAGTGTGTCCCATCTTAGATGATTTGGTATTCTTATACTGAGTTGATGAATATCTTTAGTATCACATGAAATTGCTCCTCCAGAACTCAAGGGGATTTGAAAAACTGGTATTTGCTTCCTCTAAGGTACCTATAATTTTATCATAGCCTATCGTATCCCTAAGTTATCATCTTTACTCCAGGACTCAGCATCCCAAACTGTTTATCTTCTTCATATGAACCAGTCTTAACTTTGATGATCCTCATCATCCTTTCCTTTTATGGCCTTTGGAAACAGGAAAGACACAGAGATCAGGACAGAGAAGGAGCAGCAAGGGTTTATACAATGACATAAATTACGTTGTTTGGGTTTTGCTTTCTATTTCTTTCCATTCACAACAAAATAATTCCTGATATGATTGGCTTTCTTTGACTGCCATTGAGCATCCAAGTGATATTTTTTAAAAACTTTGTGCATAAATCTATTCTAAGTCACTATCCATTTCTGAACTGGTAATATTTAATTTGGACCTTCCCATGTGTCAGTGCCTAAACACTGTTTTGTATTTCCAATATGGGAAAAAAAATAATTCAGCTCACACCTTCCAAACATATATTGTTGAGTGGAAAATTGTAAAGCTACAAGCAGCCTGTGAGGTGGACTATGAACACCTGGAAAGGACGCCAATTCTGACAAATAACTTAAGCCAGGATGAAACATAATATTGGATAACGTATCTCTGCCTATCTGTAGCTGATATTCTTACTTAAGTTCCGTAGAAAAACTTAGAAAATTTTCTTAACTTTCAGTTGGTATGATTTCAAATTTAAGGATGCCTGGAAACTGCATAATTTAGCTCATTTCTTAGCAACATAGCTTTAAAAAAAAAGTCAGGGAGTTCTGGAAATTTCACTGCAGCATTCTGATGCAGTAATCATTTGATGACACCAAGGTGAGTGGTGTAGTTGACATGCCCAAGGGACAGGATGCTATTCAGAAGGGCCTGGACAAGCTTGAGAAGGGAGCCCACATGAACCTCATGAGGTTCAGCAAGGCCGAGTGCAAGGCCCTGCACCTGGGTCAGGGCATCCCTGGTATCTGTACAGGCTGGGGGTCAATGAACAAGCCCTGTGGAGGACTTGGGGGTGCTGGTGGATGAAAAGCTGGGTGTTAGCTGGCAATGTGTGCTTGCTGCCCAGAAGGCTAACTGTATCCTGGGCTACATCAAAAGAAGTGTGGCTAGCAGGTGATGCTGCCCCTTCTACTCCTCTCTGGTGAGACCTCACCTGAAGCGCTGCACCCGGCTCCGAGGTCCTCGGTATAAGGTGGTCATGGACCTGCTGGAGTCCAGAGGAGGCCACAAAGCTGATCAGAGGGCCAGAGCACACTCTCCTACGAGGCCAGGCTGAGAGAGCTGGTTTTCCAGCCTGGAGAAGAGAAGGCTCTGGGCAGACCTGGCTGCAGCCTTTCAGTACTTAAAGGGGGCTTCTAAGAAAGATGGAGACAGACTTTTTAGTAGGGCGTGTTGTGATAGGAGAAGGGGTAATGGTTTTAAACTGAAAGAGGATAGATTCAGGCTAAATATAAAGAAGAAATTTTTCACAATAAGGGTGGTGAAGCACTGGAACAGGTTGCCCTGAGAGGTGTTGAATGCCCCATCTCTGGAAACATTCATGGCCAAGCTGGATGGGGCTCTGAGAAGCCTGATCTAGTTGAAGATGTCTCTGCTCATTGCAAGGGGCTTGGATAGATGGCCTGATGACCTTTAAAGGCCCCTTCCAACCCAAACCATTCCACGATTCTATGATTATTTCAAAAATCAATGTTTTTGGTTCCTGGATTCAACTAAAGGAAATTATTGGAAGCCATTGCTTTCTAGGTGAAATACCTGACCTGCTGTAATGTCAGCATTCTTAATAGGAAAAAAAAAAGTTATAATTAGGTTTAAGAGAGTAATTTCAATGCGTAACTTTCAACGTGGTTTTTTTTAAAGTGTTTTTATTACAAACATACTATGCTGAAGGAAAACTGCAACTTCTGGCTTTTTTTCTGTAGATAGGCTACAGTATCATTTCTTCCATCCCAAAGGAAAGGGATTGGAATCTCTCCCCGTGTGAAAAACACAGGCTTGACAATTTAAAGATGTTTGCTCCATGAGCAGGTATAATCCCAGAAGGATGGGATAAAGCGTTGGCTACAGACTGAGACATAATGATCACAAGACTGACAGCCTTTAGAAAAAACGGTGGGGACCAAGATCAGTGTGGGGCTTTCTCACTAGGTTACTATTCTGAACTCTGCCTTAGTAGTGTACTATTTTTTAGACTTCTGCCATGTTTTTTCTCCCCTTTGCTATAATTTCTCTTTTTTTCTAACAATAGTTGGACCAAGAACACTTTAAGAAAGTGAAGTTAAGAAGAAAAATTGGGAACAAACCTCAGAAGCACAATACCTGTTTCTTTTTGAGATAGATAAAATGTTAGGGAGAAGCAGCTAGCTATTCTGTTCTCATAGTCCAGCCCGGAGAAATGGTAAGTTGACACACCTGACCGAGCAAATGTCTTTTATGAAGATATAAGTACAGAGCGCAGAGAGGCCACTGTTGTGGGACTATCCAGTTTGCATAACCTCACTGTGCAAAAAGAGAAAAATCTTTCCCTTTCTTCCATCACGCTCAGGCAAACAGCAGCACTACCATAAAGCCCTTAGGCGTATGCAGTTCCCCTTCAACAGATCATTACTCTGTGGCAGAGCTGATCCCTCTGTGCTCAGGTCTCAAAGTAACTACACCAGCTGCAGAGGAGCATGGAAAAGGGTAACACAGAGATGACATGTGCCAGGCAGGAGAGGCTTCTGAACCCCTGCGCTGCTCGCCATAGCTACATTCCTCTGCTGCGTCAAAGGAGATGGGGGCTGCATGGCAAGGTTCCTGCCGGAATGTAGGAAGGAAAAGACCTGTCCCTGTAGAGTAGCAAATAATAGGAATTTTATTCCTGCTGTTGAAGATTAAAAGGCTTTTTTTCCTATTGTCATGTAGTGGCATTCAAGGAGCAGTGGAGTGGCAGATAATTTAAAACAAATTGACCTCTAATTAACAGTAAAAGATGACATGTATTACAGATTTGAAAGGGGGGGGGGGGAAAGACCTTTTTTCACTCAGGTTCTCATAATAATTGAAATCTAAATATGGCCAGAGAACAGTTAGCCAGGCACCTAGTGCTTAAGGTGTAAGTCAGATCTATGAATCATAGAAGTGAACTGTGAATTAGAGGATCTACTTATTACCTGTTTGGCCTTAAGAGGTACCTTGTGCCAGCACTATCATTTCTTTTATCTTTGCAAAACAGATACAGGAAATTTGCTTAGATGGCAATGCTTTTTCTGCGGATATTGCCAATTCAAATAAAAGTTAATATGCAGAGAGATAAAATAGCAATGCAATTTCTACTACCTAAGAATCGAGCTACCTTAATGGACAAGATAATACAATTTTCGATAGCATCATTCCCCTTTTATATCAGAATCTAAGTAAATTAACATTTACATAAACATACAACTCTGGACAATTCCCTGCACTGAGTCAGGCAAGCATTTGTAGTGGATGTACTAGATTACATCTGGGCAAACACCTGCTATAAACTACTTCTTCTGAGGAACTCCTTAATGTGCCAGTAACATGTCCTCAGCTCCTAGGCTGGTCAATGGTGCAATTCCTACAGATGCTCTGTGCCACGATGCCACTATGGGAGCAGAAATTGTCTCAGCATTCGTGTAATTTCTGATGTGAATAATATCCTCTAAAGCTAAGTCTAACAAAAACATGCGTGTGTGTGGAAATTATGAGGGGAAAGAGCAACATGAGCAATGAACTTAGAAGCCTCAGTCTTTTATTCAGTGAGAAGATCAGTCAGCTACTCAAATACATAAATGCCCCAACACTGTCTTATTCTAATTTTTCTCCTGCCTTCCTTTCCTTTGAGCTGGCTTTAATTACAGTCTTACTTCTTTTTTTTATTATTATTATTTTTCTTTAGCTAATAAAATTGTATTCCCATGAGTAACGATTATACTGAGGTACATTTTCAAGGCATAAATTAAATCTGTTGGTAGGTTTTCTTTACAAAAAACAGTAAAAGTAATCAGTTTTAGACCATGCATTTTAAGCTGTTGTGCCTTCAAAGAAGCATCCTTCCTATGTTCTGGAAAGATTTCCCAGGAGAGATCCTAGAGCTCTTGCTGCTGAAGGAAGCTGCCCTACTCAACATTTGATTTCCTCCTTTAATTGGAAACTACTTTTCCAAGCATATGGGGGAATTAAGGGAAGCGAGATCACTTGCACATGAAGAAACATGGACCGGTATCATCATCCCATGATGTTATAGTGTGATTTCACATGGTGTATCCTCTCATTTGAATTACACTAACATATAAACTTGTCATCCACTTGGTCACAATTAATTACAACAAAGACAGTCTAGTGATGTTAGCTTTGCACAAATATTTTTATCACGTTGAGCAAACATGAAAACTTCCCAACACAAAACAAATACATAAACCTCCATATAGATAACAACTGTACTTTTCAGGTAGCTGTGACAGATGTTAGAACGGTAAGAATTCTTAAGACAGTTTTAACCATTTCAACCTCAATTTCAAAATGTATGCCTCATATGAACCAAGCACATTTTTATATTAATTTTTCACTTTGGGGGATTTGGCTTGGATTTATACTGGTAACATCTTTAAAATACTCTCTAGATTTTGTTTTCTTCATAAAAGAATATTTACACTATAAAACAGATAAGCAACTTCACTCAACAGATTTTGAATTAGTGTGTTTTTCATTCAGTTCCTTAACACTAATGCAGCATAATGGAATACACAGAAGTGTGGTAAAACTGAGCAAGCACTGAAGTTTTGCATAATGCTCAAAATCAATTGATTCTGAATTACAGTGTGCTTTTAAATAACTGCATTACTCTTGAGAAGTAAGGAAAAAGAATCACAGCATTAAGGCTGCAAAATTGGACTCTTACTATAGATTGCTATTGCTGGGTTGTTGTAATATTTTTTTTTTTGAAAGAGGAAACCTCTGTAATATTTGCTAGCTTTCAAACAAAACCAACAAAGTATTTTGTTAATCACCACTCTGTTCTAACACCTCAGACTTTCAGACTTTGTAAAACTTGGTGTGGCTCTCCAGCCCCTCAGGCACACGGAAATCAATCAGAAGCATTACAGTTACAGTAGAAAAGATCCAAACCCCCTTCTTCACAGGGGTCCATCAGAGAACAACCTCCCCAAAACATGTTGGTATGTAACCCTGTGAAGTAAATAAATATGAAAAGGGAAAGGAATTTGAGAGTCTTCCTCCAAAACGGGTACCTGATATTAACACCAAGATCTATAGAGCACACACTCAGTGCCCTGTGTTGGGTATAGCCAGCTCTTTCACCACTGCACTTGCCTGATGAGCAGTACAATGACCCAAGTTGGATGAATGTGTATTCATAATATATATTTTTATTTATTTATTAATTCACCAGACTGCAGAATGTTCTAGGAGTTTACAAAGCAGCTGTGAATGCTATGGACAGACAGGGACAACAGGCCACCTCTGTCCATCTTGATTTTAGTTGATAAATTTCAACCATCTTGGCAAACATGGTAACACACATGAGCAGGGAGTTTGTGGATACCCTCGTCCGAAGTTTCAATCAAATTTTTCTGTGGGATCATGTGGAACACTGGTAAAGAGATGTACAATTTTCTACGTTATTATTAACATTATTTATATGTATATATAAACATTTACATAATTACTAACCTTATAGCGTGGAAACTCTTTTTAAAAATAGGCATGTACATTTCACTTGTAAAACTCACCTTCAAGCAGACAGACAGATATTGTGCAGTAGTCTCTTTTTTTCAGGATTGGGTTCAATTAGCATCTGAAACACAACAAAAAATGCAAAGCGAGGTCATCTTTCAGGCTAGGCAACTCTTTCCCATGGTTACTCTGGCTCCTTAACTTCCAAGAATAATTTCTACTAGCACGTCACATGAATTAACAAATTAGTAAACTGCACCCACCTTGTATTAAGAGTACAATGACACTGTGTTAGTAGAGATCTACTCACGACAAAGGGTTACCCTATTGCATCAGCATGTCCAATATGGTACTTGCCATCAGGAGTGGGTTGGTTTTTAAAAAAACTTTTGATATTTTAATTACTTACCTAGTGATAACTGGTGAAGTTGGAGACCTTCCAATTCATTATATTGTTCTTCATGTTTATCCCAATCTGTTTCATCAAATAGAAACTTGGTGACAAACTACTTTGTGTCCACTCAACTAGCTGAAATAAAATTGTGGATGATTTGCTACTATATATTTAGATTAGTGGAAAAACTAAAAAGGATTACTGTGTTTCAAATAAATTTGTGCTGCCATGGCTTTATTTCAATCAAGTTTTTAAAAGCTTTTAGCAATTAGAAATATATATGCTGTTCTAATGAAGAAACCCTGTAAATGCAGATATTTTAAAATTTCCTATAAATCACAGAATCTGCTTTCTGTTAAACGTTACTTATTCTACCTGGGCACTGTATTCTTTAATAATAATGAAAGAAATCCAGTTATTGTCCATGTGCACAAAAGAAGTAAAAAAAAAAAGTAAATCATTACAGTCGATCCATTCTCAGTCTTGTACAATAATCCAATTTTTGCCCAAGCAAACTAATGATGCTAATTGACTTGCTTTTAAACTAAGTGTATCTATCTGTGTAGCTTGACCTGAAATACTCTGTTGAAAGACTATATAATAATCTATTTCACTGAACTCGGTATTCCTTACTTTTCAATGAATCAGAATTATAATTCCACACATTCTCAGAAGAGAACAAGGATTAATCACTGTTTCTGAAAACCTCCACAATTTCATCAGTATTCTTCGCATATTTATAAGCACATATATATGTGCACAATTATAAGATACAGAAAAATCAACAATAACACTGTAAAAATAATGAAGTTTTAAAATCAAGGGATCCCTACGGTTTTCTGCTTGACTGTACTCATGAGGACATACCTCTGTGCAGATTTATGGATATGATGGAAAGAAGGAAAAAGATTCTGAATGGTTTAGTTATTTAGTGATTTTATATTACCAACCTTTGCCTTTATTTGTTCTACCTGCTCCTGATTTCATGTGTTTCTTCAATACTGCAGTGGCTTCCAGTTCATTTGGTGTCATGAAAGCAAATCAGCACCATAATATTAATCCACAGACAAATGATCCTTTAATTTTTAAAGGGATGTTTTCAAAGAAGTCTCACACTATCAGCCTCTTCTCTGGCTTTCCCTCATGAATGAGAAACAAGTAAATTGTTTGTTATTGCTGGTTTAGTTTTGGATGAAAAAAAATCTGCAAAATTACCCTGAATCTCCACTGTCACAGTTCTTTAGTAAATTTAGCTATCCTGTCTTACTTCTGACTTTACGATAGGTAGCTTTGATACTCAGGAACTAACATCCATGCATATTCCTTCCTTTTCCAGTTCAGTAGGGAGTTTTCAGGGAAGAAATATAACCTCCTTTTGTGCTCTTCTGCATGACAGTTCATTTTAGAATGGTCTTCATATTGTAATCCCATTAGGCTAAACACATTATGAATGATCTTTCCACACTAATTCTTCTAATATCACAAGTTCTAATGAAACCCATCTTTAGTTTGTCATCTAATGACCATTTGTCACATCAGAAAAAAAAAAAAAACCCGCAACAGTACTTGCTACATCAGCCAATAATGACAACATTTTTTCTTTAGCTTCTTTATTTAAAATCAATTTATATATCAGTTAATTTCAGCCATAAGAAATTGTTCGCTGATAAAATCCCACTAAATTGGAATGGTACACTCTTAACTACTTTTATTTAAGAAAATAATACAACTATGCCCCACAAATTATGACAGTTTGAAAAGAAACCTCTTTCTTTACTATGCAATGAAGATAATGTCATAAAAGTACATAAGAAAGCTCTTGAAATTTCAGGGAAAAATACAGAATATTAAAAGCTCCCTATGGGTTTTGCCTTAGTCAAAAATTCTTTACTGGAAATAAAACATTAATAAATGGCTTTATACAAATAAATACATATTTTAATAGGTGAAATGTATCTGAAACATGAATTCTTCTTGTTTCACCATTTCAAACTATGCAAAAAGTCAAAATGATGGGCTATACTGGCCAAAGGTTGGTTACAAGAATCTTTATTTTGCAAACTATACAGAAACGGTAAAAAGAAAATGCATTATACTTTTCAATACCACATAGGATAAACAGTAAATTTAGTATTTAATGTGTAGAAATTAATTCAAATTAGAAACTGATTTTCCTTGTAATTAATGATGGGAAACTAGTGATCCAATTTTGAAATTATACAACCTGTAGTATTACAGTACACAGGTCACGTCAATTCTATTCTGGGCAAAAAGAAATAGATATGATATGAACGAAGATGGTGGAGTCCCAAAATGTCTACACAATTAATTAACATGCTAACATAAATACAGTGATTAAAGTAATTTTCTCTACAGTCAAATCTTAAGTGCTACTCTACACAATAATTATAATCTAGTCCACATGGTAATTACATAACAATAGGAAAAAAATTGAAATAACCCATTTTCTTCATTCCAGCAGCAGTACCTATACTGGTATTAATTTGGTAATTGGGTGTGCTTAGCTATTGCCTAACATCCTATACTGGTATGCATGCTAAAACCTCTCTATTTTGCTATTTTGCAAGGCACCTTTACAAAACATTCTCTAAGTTTCTGCACTAGTAACAGAAAACAACATGAATTAAGATGAAGATGCAAAACTATTTTCTGAATTGAGAAAATAAAAAAGTATCATTATATATTTATTAAAATCTACCTTGGGGCAAGTGCCAATACTCTGAAATACAGTCATGTATAAAGGTAATATAATTTTAAGCATTTTTTCCCCCATGTAAAATATTTTACGCTAATCTGATTAGAGAGAAATACAGGGAAGCAACGAAGGGTAAAGCAATGTTTGAGTAAATAATGATAAAGCCTATATGATCTTGACATGAAATTAAAAAAAATAAGGACAAGAAAACTTTAGATTACAGAACTGGTGCTTGTCCATGCTACTGCTTTTAAAAAATCCTTTCAATAACCTAGCCATTTCCTAATAAAAAATGTAACTACAAATGCAAACACAAAGGAGGATTTTGCTTTATTTTTCCCTCCTGATAAATTTTCTCCATACCTTTGGTTAATTAAAGGCTGGCGAGATGCTACTCATGCACCAATGTTTTTCTACTGTAATACATTTTTGATTTATTAAATGGACAATTTGCAAAGCCCGCAGGGCCTAAAACACTGACAGAACTAAAGTTAAATTACAGTATGTGTTCTGAAGAGGACATGCACATTTCCAAGTAAGGGCAAATATATTTTCACCGGAGTTTTAAAAAGACTGGTTGTCTTTATAGTGTGTTTTGCACATTTATATTTTCAGTAGCACATAACATCTCTTTCTTCAGGCTAGACTTCCAATGTGTTTTCTTCAGCGCAAAGGCATTTAAAAACTCAAAAGCACATAATATAATTATTCTTATTTAAACAAAAGAAGTCTATGACTCCAGCTGCAACGTTTGAAATAATTATACAAAATATACATGTTATTTAGAATCCTTTTGATCTCGGAGAGCAAAGGGATTTTATGAAATGTCGTCTTGTGAATTTTAGAAAGGTATGATTCATGGACCCCTTAACATCATCAGATATATCCATCATGATCATCATCATCATCGACATCATCATCTCCTTCATCTTCATCATCATCTTCAATTTCGTCTTCATCATTCATTATTTCATCTTCATCATCTTCATCATCTGTCCATTCATGGAAATCACCAGAGGCAAAATCACCTGAAGTCTCTAAATCGATAGCTAAAAAGGTATCATAGTTATAGAAAACATACACAAGATACACTACATATTTATAGTATAACATACATATGCATACAAAAGGCACACCAGTATATCTTGTTTCAGGACCATTACTCATTTTAAACTACCTAGTGTGACACAGAAATAAAACATAAACAATAGGAAAATTCTTTTGTCTTAGAAGAAAACCACTTCAACAGGGTTAAGTTTCTCAATGTTAACAAAAGGAGACAAATTTTATGGATCTGTAGAACTGTAATAAGTGCCAGAACAACCTAAAGGGATTTAAGTCCAACTTACAGATTACAATAAATACTGCTGATAACATACACTGTCTATTGTTCAGTTCTTACATATTGCCCTGAACTGCCCATCCATCTAGAAAGGATTCTGGATTAGATGGACAATAGGATTGAGGTTGTACTTCACATACTGTGTTACATTTACCCTTTGTTTCAGGCTGTGTTCTTTTGTTGCAAAAGAAGTGGAAAGGAGTAATGTAAAACGTTTGTTTGGTTTTTTTTTAAATGGAAAATATTTTTTTTTGCCATTTTTTCTATCTATGACATCAAATGAAGGTGACATGGGAATTCTTGGAAGAAGTTGCACAGTGCTGCAGGGAAGGGAAAAATAAGGGAAGATTTAGTGTGCTAGGAACTTTTGGCAATTCCCTCAAACAAAATGAAAAGAACGTCAAATTGAATTCACTAGCATGCTGATTACCCAAAGGGATTTCATCAAGCATTTTGAGGCTTGTGTAATGCTGCTTTAGATAATTAATTTTCCCTAGGTTTATATATACCATGCCAAGCACATAGATAAGGTCTATCAATAGCTGACACAGTGATAGGAGTTGCAAAAACTAATGAAGTAATAGTAATAACAACAAATTATAATTTGTTATTTTTTGTTTCAAAATCCATGCAGTTAGGTCCCATGTCTGTTCTCACTGATGAAATTTAATCTGGTTGGTAATCAAAGGGAACAACACCTCTAAACTAAATTCCACAAACGGTTCTTAACTTACCGCATTCTGCGGCACCATTTGTCCTGGATCCTGTTACCTCATTGCCGTATCTGTCAACACACCAGCACTGCCCTACACTTCCATGGCACTGGCTTGGTTTGTAATATCCATCTTCATCACATAAGGGGATGTACTGCCCTGTGATATATAAATATTGAGTGAGAATATTAAAAACTGCCTCTTGGCCAATGTAACAATTATAGCAGAAAGTAAAACCTTTTGCTGTTTCCTCCCCATTCCAGACTCTACACTGAAGAGTTTACTGTTACTAAATTCAGGTCAGCTGAAAGTGACTGGATGAATCAAATGTCGGAGGGAAAATAACGTCTATCGGTCTTGGCAGTGATTTCAAGAAATAAAATGACCAGTCTTCCTTTAAATTTTTCACTGATCCTGTGATACATCTTCCCTACTCCCTGAACATCTTGGTCAAGATCTTTGCTGTATTCTGGAGAACAGGCTCAAAGGTAATACCCAAGCCTGAATGGGATATTCTATGATCTGTGGAGTAGAAGCGAGTCAGAATAAGAACGGCCAGGCTTCATGGACTAACAAACTATCTGCTATAAGGCTTTGGAGCTATTTTTATTTAATATACATTTTACAATCCATTGAGTTACATAATATTTAATTATCCCACAGAAGACAAATGCAGTGTAACAAACCAATTTTATCAACTACAAATGTAAAAAAAAGAACGTTACATTTGCACTTACATGCAGATTACCTATGCAAATTAGGTTCTAAGCCAAAAGGGTTCCCCACCAAAAGTACAAGAAACACAGTCAGGGACTTATTTTGTGAGGCAGTGACTTCCTTAAAGCTGAATAATCCACTGTTTTTAATTTGGAATGAACAGAGACTTTTTGAAAGAAACACAAAATGTAGACAAACCACAATGAACAAAACACTCATATGAAAGCATTTCGAAGCGTATAGTTGTTGTTAGAGACCATCCTTTAGCAGAAATAAAGTGTTGACTACTTTGGGCCAAGCCTTTTATTGCAGCTTTTATAGAGTGGCTAACAGTAAAATGAAGATTTTACATTTCAGTAATATTGATACAGTATAAACTGATTCACAACAAAGATTTCAATTACTTAATATTACAGGTAAAGGATCAGCAGAGATACTAATTTAGGAGTGCCTTAGACTGTCCCCTCTATAATGGTAAAAACATACCTTATATTAGGGTAATAAAACAGATGTAATATCTTTTGGTAGGTAAGGTAATAAAACTAAGTTTAATAGCTTTCAAAAATTTCATAAATTTTGTTGCTGGAATTTACTGCAGTCTATCTTTGTTGGATTAATATTGATTTTATGTTTCTGTTTCACTAGGGTTATTTATGTAAGCAATAAAACCTTCAAAAGAATGATCTGTGGCTCACCTAGGAGCTTCTTTCTTCCTTGCTGCTTCTGAATGTTGCTGACTTCTGTCTGGCAAGGTGGGTCTAAAACGACATTACAAAAGTTAAATAGATTATACCGTATATTTGAAAAAAAAACATATGACTAAGTTTTCACAGTTTGCTACATTCTAAGATCACTTTAATTACTGATCTTAAGAAATACATCCATCCTGCATTAGTAGTCATGTTCTAAGCTCTGAAATAAAAGAATTACTGCACCTTGCCACAGCTCCAGAATGATGAATTAGAGCATCATCATGGATTTGTGCAGAAGGCCACACCCAGTTAACCCAGCTGTAAATGAGCACCTAGTCACTAATCTGGAGGATTGAGGAATGCTAGACCAAACTACTAACTCTATCACACCCTGTTTTATTGGTCTATAGAAAACAAGAGTGTGATGATGAAGCTTGCCTCATGTATTGGTTAAAAACATCATGGCTCTTTTAATTCTTTCCCTTTCGTCCTTGTTAGAAATCATGTTCAAGATTTGTATTTCACATACTACACTAAGAAAATAAGAATTTTCTCCACTGAAGTCTGCAAGATTGTGATTCCGTTGCAACAATTTAAGACTGAATCCCATAGGTACAAAGCCCCATGTTCAGCAAACTAAGTTAAAAACAGCGGTAAACTTTAGATGGCTTGAAGAGGCAGAATAGGTATTAAAAATCAGTTTTCCATTTTTCAGCTATAGCTTACTCCACTTCTGAATCACTTAATTGTCTACCGTCTACAAAAGCAAGTCACAGTACGCTGCATGAATGGGAAGGAAATAAGACATGAATGTGTATGCATCAGTTGTGAATAGTGAAAGGATCAAAGACGGCAAAGTACTAATCTTTTAACGCTGATACTGCATACTACATTAGACTGTGAGCACAAAGCCATTTCTCATTCTGAATTAGTAGTAATATTACTGAGTTTACTCACATGTTTAGCTTATACTGTTCTCAGACAATATTCTGGTAACACCTCACTAAAGTCTCCAATTCTATGACTATTAAATGCATTTGCCATTTTAGCAGACTATTTAGAATACATCTTTGCCATGCAAATAATTCAAGGCTCCCTTCTGAAATACAGTGAAACTACTTTTTTTCAATGCAAACAGAAAAAAATCTGAGCTGGTTTAAAGGTGAGTGAGATTGTCCTAGCTTATTGATGAAGCACACACTTAGACCAGAATCCAGCCACTGTGTAAGGCAATAGGTAGGCAAAAATCACTTGAGTGGTGATAGTCCAAAGCAGCCTTTCCTAAATCGCTCCTAAAGGAAAACAAGAGTGCTCACCTTTAGCCAGCTGAGAGTAGCACAGGCTGCACAAAGGAGTGCAGGAATGGTAAGAATACATTATAATACACGGACGTGCCTTTTTTGTGGAAATGCTCAAACTCTGGTAACAAATGCCTAGATGAACTGGGGATCAAAAATGTATTTCTGGTGAACACAGAACCTCTTGGCTGGCACAGCCTAGATGTACCAACAGGCCTTTGGTATTATTCATGAGCTCTTCTCTAACAGAGTAGATTGGAAATAATAATAACCCCTTAATGACAGCAGGCTGTTAATCTCTCCTGGGTTTACATTTTAAATACTATTTGCATATCCCATATGTTTAAAGCAGTTTATAAACATTTAGAATGGCCTCGACTCTGGTGGACCAGGTTTTCACACTAAGTCTGTAATGACTCTTTCAGAGTGAAGGCCTTAAAAGTAGGCTCTGCTTTTAAAACACTGTTCACAGGAGTCTTAGTGCCAGAACAAATTTTCAAGATACGCGTTTCCAGACAACCAAGCAATTTTCTGTGTGTGCTCTTGAAAACCACTGGGACTTGACATTTTTGGGTAGGTACTAGGTTTTAAGTATTTAGTCTTTTGAATATTTGCTAAGGCTATTTAAAGTTATTTTTGTGTTGCAAGAAGTGCTTTGATGATGATCATGCTCACTATTATGCCAGACAAGTTAATTACCTTTCAAAACTAAGGCTTCTGTCTTTCCCGATACATAAAGTGTTAAGCTCTTAATTGTACAATATTCTGAGCACTGATTATTTCTTAAATCAAAGGTATTTTCAATTAATTATTAATTTAAAAATTATAGTGATTTATGCACACAAGTACCACAGGCTAGAAGAATCTAGGATTGTGGTGGACTTGGCAGTATTAGGTTAAAGATTGGGCTCCGTGATCTTAAAGGTCCTTTGCAATCTAAATGACTCTATTCCATTCTATCTTTCAAAGAACATGGGAAATATGCTGAAGAAGAACTAGTCAAATAGGAAAAATACATGTATTTTGTTCTATGGCAAAAAAAATCCTAAATTAGAAACAGAGTTGCACACATGAGCACTAACGTGGAAATGTGAACACGATGGACAATGCCTAAATCAAAACTAATCTTCATTTACAACTATAAAGCTTAGGTGGTATAATTACAAAGGGAATACCACTAACCAAAATGTAACAAGGCAATATGAGAAAGTTACTTACCCAAAACTCTCATCTTCTCAGAAGCTAAGTCTTCAAGATTCACACTTAAGCTCTGCTTCTCAGGACAAAAGCAGCAAAAACTCTGAACTAAATCACTCTGGTACTTAAAACTGTCAAAAAGAATGGCAGGCTAGAAGTTCAACCAATTCCTATTGGTCCACAGCATATCCTTTTTCCTCTCTTTCCAAATTATAATGCTTTCCTCTTTATTTTCCAGTTAGTTCCTGAGACTGGAAAAGCTTTCTTTTGCATTTCTAAACTTCTATAAAAAAGCAGTGTCATTTGACAATTTTTGGGATTCTCGAGCCAAGGAGAAAAAATTCCTTTACAAAAATCAGTATGGAGGCTTCCTTTGAAACAGAAATTAATCTGACATGAGTCTTTCTAATATTCTGAATACAAATAAGAGACCTAATCATCTTCATCCTTAATCTACTTGCACAGATGTGGCAGGAACTTCCTTTCTGACAATATCACTGCATTGTTATGAGCGATTCATGAACCACTTAACAGCATCCATCCACAGTTCTTCAGTGCTTGAAGTACTGATGTACACCTGAGTATCCCACGTTATTAATACTGGCCCTTGAGACACCAGTATCCCGTTGCGTCAAGAAATGCTGCAAGGCTAGTATGATTAAGTTTTGATTTACCAAAAGAAGGCACATTTAACAGAGCAATGGGAGTGAAAGTAGTAGATTTGACAAAGAATGTCTAAGATTTTTAACAGACATGTCTCAAGCAGCTGCTACTCACACGGTAAGCCTCCAGCTTTCACAGGTTCTCCATCTTATTTAATTACAAAACAGTGATATTACATCTATTTGGTCAATAATATCTGGCAGAGCCCATAGCTTCTGGCACATGGAACACTGCAGATTAGGCTGCCAGGCTGTGCCTTGACTGTGCTTGGGGTCAATTATTATAATTGTTCTTGAACAAGGACAACATCTGACAAACATGAACTTTAAGGATTTAAAGCATCAACACTGCACTTCAAGAAATCTTTTTGGGGACTGCAGTTATGTGTTAAGGCATGTTACATCTTTCCTTTAGAACCATCTGTAAACATATTTGAAGTCCTGTAATTTGAAAAGACTGATGTAACAAATATGAATCACGATAATTATAATTTTTCTGTAAGATGGACTAATTTTAAAGTCATAAAGATGTCTTCCAACACTGACAGACAGAAAAGCCTGTAAAAGGCATCTATAGAAGTGCTGGACTAATAGATCCATGCAGAGCCCTGCGGTAAAGAAATACTTGGCTGCTAAGCATTAATATTCCCAGCAAAATCAGGTAATCTCCCACTCGGAAGCAGTGATGCAACAAAAACAAGGCCGTAATAATGATAAAGTACTGGCAGAAAGAAATTTAGCCTATAAAAAGGCCAACACTGCCAGTGCCTCAGCATTTCAATAAGGACTAAATTGTTAAGCTACTGTCAAACAACTAAGAAAATAAGTTCTGAAGATGGACACTGAAGCACTTGCATGAACTGTAGTTGAAACTACAGGGCAACAGCAACCAAAGCATACATAAAGACTTGCAAAGAGCACTGGCAAAATGCAGATTTCAAAGTCTTGCAGAAACACATTATAGTGTCTTGGAGGTATCTCAGAAATACTAAACTACACTTAAAACAGAATAAGGCCAAGAAAAAAATGCAATAAACACCACTGAGCCATACATAAGTGTTCAAGCATTAGTCAAGGCAGGACAGCTACTACAAGAAGATCTTTTCCTGAGGAAGAAAGATCTGACTTAAGTATTCATAAGAAGTTGCTTATATCAACTAGAAGTTGTGAGTAACGTGCAGCAATGGGTCTAGTGTACTGAAATGCGTCATGAAAGACCTCAAGCAGAAAGAAAGAATGAAAAAGAGTTGCAAGTGCTTGTCTGATCCTGACAGTCTTGAATTGTGAAGCTAAGATCAAAGGGCAAGAGGGCTTCTCAGATAATGACTCAAGCAAATACTATTTATTTTTAAAAAGCACAATGCAATTTCTATCTCAGTATGATACATACTGTTGACTTAATTTTGTATTCACTTTGAACATTATTAATCTAAAGTGGTGCTGTAAAACTGCAAATCTGCCCAGAAAGCACCTACTAAGCTCAATGAATACAGGGAACTGTCTACATGGCTTGAAGCATTCTGTGAATATCAACTTAGTTTAGTAAACATCAGAAGAAGCCAATGAATTCCTCTACCTAGCTATCTCTTTCCTATTAATAGCACAGGTCCAGGTAAAGGTCTTACTTAGATTGTTCAATCAAGTAAAATATAACCAAACATGAACATACTACAAGGTTTAGCATTAACAATGTAAATTATGAATAGAGAATTCAGTGGGTCACTAATACAGTAGATAGGACTGAAACAGTTGTGCAAGAGCTAATAGTAAGATGTGACAAAAGATGACTAAGCTTTTTCTTCTTATACCTTCAAGAATACAGGTTTTGTTGACAGTGTTAACTTGGAAAGATGAAGTGCATGTTTAATGTGCAAGGATTGCCAAAACTGAGATTCCATCTCATTTACAATGTTGAGGATACATCTTTTTTACCGTATGCTCAAACACACTGTGGTATCAAAAGCTATCTAATCTGTTTTAAACCAGCACCTTATCACCTTAATACCATGGTCAAGACAGTGAGGAAACTGGTAAAAAGGGAAGAAAAATCTTGATAATATTAGATTTTGAAATGGGGAGAATCAGTGTAATCGAAAGTCAGATCCCAGATGTTTACCCTTTGGGGTACCATTAATATAATTCAGGAGTGTCCAGATCAGTCTTTATGATACCATCCTTGGGTTTCCGCAGTATATTGAACAAATGTTTTAGATAATAAAGTATTTATAGGCTATAGAATGCAAAACTACTTGAAACTAATCTGTGGGAGTGCTTTCTTAATGCCCTGGCTATGCTGTACATGAAAAGCCAAGTGGTAGAAAAACCTTGGACCATACTAGGCCACACATCATGGCTGTACTTCCTCTGACAACTGAAAAGTATTACATTGCCCTTCAAAAAATAAGGGTATTTACAGATTAACCTGAAATGGTTGTGATGGTGGTTTTTTTTATATTTTATTTTAAAGACAACTAACAAAAATGTGTTATGTTCTTTACTTTAAGAACAACTTTACTTCTGGGATGGGTTATTTTTAATTTAATAATATTGTTAGCGACACATAGATGCTTATAAAAGAAAAATATTGTTCTACTACAAAACAAACAAGGTATTTTGAAAGATTGAATGTTAAATTTTTAACTACAAAGTTACCAAAGTTAACCAAAGCAGACCAAAGTCTGCTATTTAGTACTTATCTGCAGAAGTGCAGCTTTATTTTTGTTCAGATTTACAACTGGCAGATGTGCATGATAAAAATCTTTATTTCCACAGAAATCAGAGTCAAACCACAGATGCTGAGTGCTAATGGGAATTTATTGAAAGAGTTTTAAGGGCACAAGTGAGATTTAAAAACTGATATTAAAATTTTCAAGATCGATGAACTGACTTTGAAAATTTCCCACCAAATCAATCTTATCTTCTCTGCTGGCAGTAGAAATTTGGACCCTTGCTGCTATTTACCTCTTTGAAAATCTCCCTCATGTTACTAAGAAAAATGAAGGGGCAATTCTGTCCAGTTTCAGCCAATATTTAACAAGTAAATTATTTGATTCATTACAAGTAGTTTGATTATACAATCTGTGTGATGTCTCATCTTGATCTAAAATTGTTATATGATTCTCAGGAAACTAATGCTTATAGGTTGTGTTTATTTGTTTAATGAAATCACATCAGGACATTAATAAGAGATTCATCTAGGCAGTAAAAATCAATTGGGTTTACGTCCAAATGACTGGAAAGAATGTTATCTGTAATGTTCATTCAGTTATTTTAATAGGCTCACAAAATAGAACATTAAGAATCCCTACTTTAGCAATAAAAAAGTTTATTTTATAATGTAGGCAAAGTAGATTGGGAAAGAAATACTTGAAGTAATTTTGTTCTTTATTTTGGTGTCTTCCCTCTGCATACTTACTGGAATTTGGCATGATAACCAATACTGCTCTAAAAGCACTAGCTGCTGTTCTGCACTTTATTTAGAACCCTTGAATTTCTAGCAAGCCTCTCCATTTAGTTGGGTTGGATGGTTGGGTTTTGTTACTTCGCTTTAGGTATTCAAAGCAGGTCAAAAACCTTAACACAAATTATGGTACAGGATTTAAGAGCTTGTAGTTCACTGTAATCTTCTTAATACATTAAAAAAGATAAAGCCCTACAAATAGGTCAATCATATACATACACAGATTGTTCTCATCTTTTACCTTGCTGTCTTTGGAAGCAGTAGCACCACTCATTGTTAGATATCAAACTGTCCTTGTATGTGTCACAAGAATTGAAGAACGCCCTGGTACATGGCTCATTCTTGTCAAGGTAAATGCTTCCAAGTTCTGACTGGTCCAACAATAGGTCATAGTTCGTATCAAGCCTGTTAAACATCCAGCCAAGGGAGTCTTTACAAATTGGCAAAATGCTGGTATCAAATCCTAAGAGGCAAAAAAAAATTAAAAAATAAAATCATACAGCAGGAAAGATACAGCAGCTGCTGAGCTCAGCACCACAAAAGAATACTGCATCACGGAAACTGCTCCAGTGGTACATAGATACAGGACATAAGCAGTGTATGCTTTTGAAATACTACGTATAAATTATATGTCAGCTTCACATTAAAAATCATTAATCTGCTAAAAAAAATAATCTCACCATCAGTCTCAAAGCATTCAGAAATATGAGTTTTCTTGTAAAACATTATATATATAGCACACACATAATGTATAATTATAAATGATCTATAGTGATTTCCTGGAAAATAATTCTGTTGAGGAATTTCAGTGATATTATAAATCAGAAGAGTGAAGCTTAATTGGTTTGCAATGTTTACAGAACTAAGAGAATAAATTCCAGGTAAGTTGTTGGAGTCCATCTTTTTCTTCATATAACTTATATTCAAATATATGAAAAAGGAACATGACACTCAGCCTCAACTATGCCTTGAAAGTTATTATATTTTACCTTTATCTGATATGCTTTACATCCTGGAGGAGGCAATGGAAAAGATGATTGCCAAGAGCAGCTGGCTGCCAGTATCAGACCTACTAAAATGGCTTGCATCTTCCTAAAAATTATTGCTTGGAAAAAGGGCCATCAGGACCAGGCTAAGTTAATTATTCCTGTAGCCAGAGTTCAGACCTCATGTTTGTTTTTCCTGCATCACCGGTAAAGTACATACAAGACTTCCATATGGACATGGATGAGAAATTCAGAAACTACCAGGCTTCTTGCCTATGTAGGTGTGGGTTGCATGGGATATACACACACTTGTTTTCCTGTTCATGCACTATGGGTTGTACCACAGGCTTATTGTGCAAGTGGCCAGGCAGTCGAGTATACATCTTAATATAGAACGAGATTTAATGCTACTAAATATTATTCTTCTGAAAGGTTTTCAGCTAAAACTAAGCACTGAAAAACTGAGATTGGTGAATATGGCCATAGAAAAGTTGACATGAGAGCACACAGGAATTCCCAGTTTCTACTGCTGTTATAATCAAACCTGCCTCCCTTAGTTGTTGTTCTGAAAACAATGAAAAATATCTGAAAAGTGTTTCTAAACTGCTAAAACAGGTCAACTTGGATAACTCTATCATCAGATTTAGAAATCAATAGATTTTCTGTCAGATATATATGTATATGTAGAAATGTCCCTACTGTGGTAGAAGAACCATTTCAGAAAGGAAAAGAAGAAAGGTGATATCTCCAAAAACTCCCTGGGGAAGTCAGACAACCACATAAACTTCCTTCCCCAGAAATTCTAAGTTAACTATGACTTTTTTTCAGGGCAGCCTCACTTTTTCTTTCTCCCTGTTGATCTGTCGTATTCATTATTATTTCTGCTTGAACAGAAGGAAAAGAAGAAAGAAAAAAAATATGGCAAGCCATTTTATATTTATGACGTGTTTAACACAATTTAAAAACATAGCAAAGCATTCAGCCAGTGGTCTCTCCCTTCCTTCCTCTCCAGCTCGTGATAAAAAACAAGACAAAACAACTTATTTTTTGTGGATTTGGAAGAACAGAGAGAGACAGAACCTGAATGAATGAATAAGGATATACAGTTGAAGTGTTATTCAACTTTACCTGTAAAAGTAATCAAAATTATTTAACAGATGTTTCTGATTTGAAAAATTCTGGAAGGTTCCTCCATCTTAAAACATTTTGTCTAAGGATGAATGTCCAGTATAACATATTTACATCTAAGGCTCTCTTCATGAAGGCCTCTTAACACTTCCCAAATATTTCTCTTTTCTCTGCTAGTCCTACTTTAGCTAGAGATCCTCCTCAAGACCCTGGATTCACAAAGGGCTCGATGTAAAACCTACCATTTCCTATCCTGCCTTTTGTGTACTTGCATGAAGGAAGGAATTATTGTGCTCACAAAATTTTTCTGCATTTGGCATTCTGGCCAGCTCACCAAAATGTAAGAGAAGTTGCATGAAAAGAGCAACCATGAGGAGACAGATTTTAATGAATAAGATGCCAGCCAGAAGTGAATATTAGATAAAAGCCAGTTTTAAGGTGTGTTCAAGAATGAATCTTGTGGCCAAATGAGATAATTGTAGAAAATACATCTGCATGTAGAATTATAAGTGTAAGTTTATTGAAAGAGGTATCACTTTAAAGCTCCAGAAAAAGTATTTTTAAATTAGCATTTATGCTCCATGCTAGAAAAGCTCACATCATTAAGTACTTTGTATTTTAGGACACTAGAACCTAGTGCTATGTATTTAATAAACTCTACTAAGGGGGAAAAACCCCAAACACTTGCTTATTTTATTTCTCTCAGTCAGTTTCCAATTTTACTCTAAAAAGAAACAGATTTGTCTGAAGAATAATGAAAGACCACTGAACATTTCAAAGGTTTTACACATCACTAAATTAAGGTTGGAATGATACTATATATCTGCAGAAGATTTTATCCCTACTTTTTTTCCTGATTCCCTAAACTAGCAGTAGCCTGTAAATAGAGTTAATCCTCTATTCCCATTCTTCATTTTTTTCTCACTTCTTTCTATATAGCTTTTAAACTTTTTAAAAAGTGTGTCTAACAGTGATGTCCTACTGGATGTTTATCTATCATATTTATCATAGCTGACAGAGCTTGCAATTAAAAGATTTGCACTGGAGTCATAATTAAAAACCAGATGATTTTGTTAAAATCACTGATATCAACAGTAAAGCACCACCAAAATGTCATTATGTTCTAATAATTTCTATAAATCTAGCTAAAATTCAACTTAACTACAGTTCAATATTTAAATATAGTCTGAAGTCTGATATTGGCGATATACACTCCCTAACAAACACAAATATATTACAACTGGCACTTCAGAATTAATAAACCTACTTCAAACAATAACATTTCATATCGGAAACTCATTTTGCTGTTGCCAGCCTGAAAAATAAACTTTACACATATTAAAGCTGTCATAAACTATCTATTAAATAGAATCATATACTAGAGAAAAAACACTATGGGTCATGGGGCCTCCACTGAATAACTGCTTGATATAATAATTTCAAAACCTAATCATGCTTTACCTTGAAAGTAGCTTATGTTTCTTTTTTTCAGAATTTGATTATAAAGTGATTTGCATTATTATTTATAGCCCCAGTATATTTGTTGTTGATGTTACTACTTTTTTTAATTCTTTCTCTTCTCTGGTACTTACAATTTTAGTATTTTAAACAGAGAAAATCACATCCCTTCTTAGCTTTCATTTGGCTTGTTTCACCAAGCCAAACTTTCACGACCATCAGTCCCTGCACTACAGCATAGAAATGTCTGAAATCTAGGTCAAATAAATAAAAATGGCTAATGTATTTCAGAGGTAAGCCAGGCACATGTTGACAGAGACAGAAGCAGCTTTGTTTGATCTAAAACAGAGCAGTGCTCCTCCTCCAGAACTGCTGCACCACGTAAAGATCATCACCTCAGTTCCATGTTCATGTTATAAACCTTTAAGAAACTGCTGTGGTAAAGTAAAACTCTTGGTTCAATTTTGAAGAACCTTTAAGGAACTGTCTCAGTTTAAGATTATCAAAAGTGCTTTTCCTCTGCAATAACCTTCTTCCTCTACTATAATGTTGGTAAAATAATACAGCTGTCACTCCTGAAGGTGATAGACTTGAGAAAAAGTGTACAGGAAAGCACTTAAGGACATACCTAGGGTTTAACATCTGCTAACATGGTTTGACACAAGGGGGTCAGGTGATACAGAACTAAGAATCACAAAATCGCCAGGTGACCTTGAACTAGGAAATTAATTGCCCAAATCACAGTCTACATATATTATCACTCTGAGCACCAACCAGAATGCCGTTCTGACACATTATTCACAGTTGTGACATAAAACAAAAAGCAGAAACTGAAGGGGAAAAAATTAGTATAGTGAAGAACAGTAATTTATTCTTGATGATTAAGTACCAGGACATTACACTGAGGAGAACAGAAATTGCTGCCTAGATGTCTAGATTATGAAAGAAGATTTTCTCTCATTTGAACCACTTATTTGAAATCTATTTCTATATACCATAACGAAATGAGCTTTAATGCAGCTATTTCTGAACGCTGCCTAGAAAAATGTGAAGTACTAGCTTAGGCTTTTTTCCTCAGCTAAGACAATCCCAAGGGAAATATTCTTGAGAAATATACCTCTCCTCCATGGCTTACACACTTGCATTCAAAACATTTCCTCAAAAGGAACCAACAGAAAGGCTCCTGTGCTTCTGATTATTTCTCAGGGGAGAATTTAAACTTTTAGTAAATATAATCTACTTTTCAAGGTAAAACTATTGTTTGCCTGCTTATTAAGCTCATAAGCAATAAATTCTTGTGTACAATGAAGAAGATAGCTTTTGACATTCTGTGGAAATCAAACCAGCATACATACATATGGCTCATGTATTGAATTATAGAAAAACTGTTTATCTAATATACCAAAAAAAGTAAACTCTGTGATTCTTTTCAATACCAGTACTGTCTGGTACAATAAAAGACAGTGATAAATCATACATGTGAATAAACACACATGCACTCCGCTGGAGTCCTGACTGCCATCTAGACCACAGCTTTGTGCATCTAGGCCATAGCTTTGACTTTTTCAGTGTGCAAGCTGCATAGCAAGAAGGTTTTCACTTGTGATGGATTTGTCTAATATTTTGACTACCAGAAAATCTTCAGTTAGCAGCATCTCACAGCTGAGACCTACTACGCACAATCTGGGAACAAGTTTTCCTTCCTAATGTAGTTTTATCAGGACAGATCTGAGCAGGAAAGACTAAACTGAAGAAAGAACTAAGCAGACACGAATGCTTTCTGTTGCATTTGCTGTTCACAAAAGTGCTGATGTAGCTGAGACTCATCTGGCTCCATACTAGGCCAGAAAGGAGGTTGCATTAAGCACGACATTCCCTGTCACATATCTAAAGCTGTAATGTATTCCTGCTCACGGTGATTACACAGCTGGGAGCAGAACCTGGCTTAGGGCAAGACGTGGGTCAAGTACTAAGGGTCTTACAATAAACCCAGGATAACTGACACTTGTTGTACAAAAAAAACAGATAGAAGGGAAAGAAATAAAGCACAGCTGCAATGTCCCTTAAACACCTGTGAAAGTTTGCATCCTGAAGCCTCTCCTTCGCCAGAAAGTGTTTTAGAGAATTTTATGGCTGGGGGGGGGTGCGATGTGGGAGGGGGAAGCAGAATCAAGATGAATCCTATTGCTGGAAGCTACCAGTTTGCTAATAGATCAATAGTTCAGACGAAATGTATTCTGTGGGACACCAGACTTAGCATTTTATTAATAGGAGTGACTGTTAAGGAAGAGAGAGAAATAAAATAAAATGCTACAATAAACATCTACATATGTTTCGTTGTGTGTAAGGATAATTGTTTACAAAAGATTGAGTCAAAACAAGCTTCAGTCAATAATACTGATTTAGTTAATTGAAAATATTAATTTTACATAAAGATGAATTAATTTAAAATTCATGCTCAGAATTACTTCTAGGTTGATTCTTCTTCTAGACTGTTGCTCTAAGGGTGCCTGGGCCTATGCTAACCCAACACATGCAGAAAATCATTAGAAGAACCTTTTCTTTCTAGGAAATTAGAACCATGGTTCAGGTTGCCAGCCTGTACAACTTCGCAGTACAGCTTATGGGACATTTTCTGAGATAAACTCAGGAAGTACCCAAATTATCAGGTAGTTAGCATATTCAAGATGTCAAAAATGATGTTTAAAACTGCAGTTCTTTTTATCTCTTCTAACTCTACAATAACTGAATGTAAGAGTACTGACAGGAGTAAGCAAAAATGTATTGTTCTGCTTACAAGTTCTGTCTGTACATCAGGCTTTCGATGTATTATTCAGCAATAAAGATCAGGGAAATTTAATTATCTCTGCATAATGTCAGCTGTGTCACTTCATCAATAAGGAATTAGGATAGTCAGAATGAAGTAAAAACCTCCAATCAAAGAACTTAAGTTGTTAATTTTATTTACACTTTTCTGTATGAAATTGGTCTTTTCTTGATGCAAGCTTGTAAGGGTAATTGGCAATTTTATTCTAATAATACCTGACTATGTTTGTTCTAGACAAGCCAATTACAGGTAATTTTTTTCAGACTTCTCATATTTTCCTGTTATTTTCAAAATTGTTAGTGTATTAGATTCCAAATAATCATATATTCCCGAGCCATAAGAAGATTCTCTTTTACCTTTGGCCTCTGGTCTTTCATATTCTAACATGACAAGGCACACAAGTATTCTTCAGAAACAGACTGCCTGCTAGCAGAAATATTTGTGGGACTATGATAATTTCTGTGCTTTGCATTTGATGCATTAATTCCCTAGAATTTTATCACACAAAGTTAATACAGAAACAATACAAATTATTTCTAAAGACTTTAAATTGGTACGTAAAATCACAATTTTTCAACTTGTTATTTCCCCATCCACAAGGGAATAATAATGGGGTTTTACTGTAGTATGGTGGTAAAGTACTCATTTCCCCTTTGTGTCATCTATTTAGACGACAAATGACCTGAGGATGTGATTTAAGTGTTTATATAGCATACATAGTAATGATACTTATAGTTACATGCAATCTGAATACATCTGGACACAAAAGGGATTTTGGAAATAAACCCCTATTAATTATTTGAAATATTCTAGTGCGCGTTGCTAAGAAGAGTCAGCTTTGGGAAAAAATAAGTGTCAGTTAAAGAAAATTATGTAACTCCTGTAAAAACAGAACCATGTAGGCACTTTACAATTTTTAACTTGTCAGCACATTGATGGCTGTAGCAGAACAACTTAAAACACTGTGGTTTGGTTTGTTTACAAATAATATTAATGATTGTACAGATCAATGTGGACTATTTAAAGCTGGATAAAAACTCTTAAAAGCACCAGCCAGGCACTATAAACTTGTACCACATCTACCTTGGTCAGAAGGACTGTGCACAAGCCTTTTAATAACTTTGGTCCCAAGGGCCACCTGAGAGAATGAGATGTGAAAAATCCTAAATGCAAACAGAGAACCAGAAAGGATGTCACAAATTACTTTTTTAAATACAGGATCGTTTACTATCCAAAAGTAATGAACAACTCCAGGGATCTACTAGAATAATCAGGACTCTGAAAGAGGGAGTTGTGTTCCGGTGGCTTTTTGTCATAGCCGTTGTTCTGTACAGATTACTGCACCTCATGTGCTAAGTAAAAGGTCATTACACATAAGTTATTTCCAAGATCTATTTCCATGTGTAGCTCTCAAATATCCCCAAAATAAGGGCTGGACTCCCTGGCATATTTAAAAACTAATGCTCCTGATGTCTTGGACCTACAATGGCTTTGGAGACCAACTTTGAGGAATTTCATTAATACTTGAAAGCTTAGCTCTTGAAGAAAGTTTTAAGAATTTCTTAATGGTATTAGAAAGAAAATTACTGTGTTGCATGGTTATCATTATTTTTGTTTCTTTGTGTTTACAGTGACATACTGACCTAGTATTTTCTTCTAAACCACAGACATGTTAATTTCTCATAAGATGCAATATCTTTTGCTGCTTCAAATGAGGAATTTTGAAGATCAGAAATGTACATACTAGAAAAATCATATAGTTGCATTAATGAAATCAGTCTTTAAACAATTTTTACATCCCCAAATCCACAAATGAAAGAAAACGACTACTGACTGTGCATTCATTCGATCACTTTCAGTCTACAGACGGACTGCCTTTTTGCGGTACCCTGTCAAATTAAATCAATCAGGTAAATATTGGCTATTTATAAAATCTAGTAAATAAGATCTTTTATAATTGAAAGCATTTTTTTTTTGCACAAATAGATATATGCAATTTGAGTAACTAACCACAGTACTGCACCACTAGCCTCTAAAGAGTTATTGTTCAAATGTTTTTGTGAAACTCTGTGGGTTTTGTCGAAAAAACTCTATTTGAAAGAAGAAAAGAAGAAAAGATAGGACAAACTCAATGTTTTACATGTAACCAGTTTCTACAATTTGATTGGCTTTAGTAAAGAGAAAATAAACATGCCAGGGCCTTGTTTACATCTTAGCATTCCTACAAGAAATAGCAAACTCTTCAAGACTCTTGTAACAACACCACCTCTGTTGTTAAGATTAATGAGTTACAACTCTTTGAGGCAGAAAAACTAATTTTAAATCAGTATAGTAATAAATTAATATTTAGCACAACATTCTAGCTGTTTAGGATTAATTTCAAGTACCAAGTTACAAGTGTGAATCAAATATTTCTGACAGCACCGCGTTTAAAGGGAATTTAAAGTCACAATGAAAACAATGGTTTTTTTCACACAGATTATATTTCCTTACCTCTTGAAGAAAAAGAGACCTGAAGAGACTATTCTTAGCCGTCTAAATCAACTCTTGATTCTGTCGCTTGAAAAACTGGTAGGGTAGGATCCAAGTCTGACTTATGCCTAAAATTTCAGATGCCTCCTAAAGTACATGTTAATACTTCATACTGTCAAAGGAAAGAACTTCATGACTTCGAAGGCTTCCAAAAGAAAATTCTGAAAACTGGGCCAGAAACTCTTTTTTTACCCCTCAATTGCAACAATTGTATGTTTGAGGCAAATATATCTCTCTACCTGCCTTAGAATGAGTCCTCCACTAGCTCAGCTTAGGTGGAAAAGATCCCACAGACCCTAAACCTTTGGAAGAAGCTAATCAGAATGGGACCACAAACTTTTCTGCAGAAGAGCTCGTAATGCTCACAGACCTCACAGACCAAAGTGCTTCATGCAATTGAACAATCTGTTCTAAAAATACCCATGTAACTCACAACTGCTTTGGTCTACATAATCTAAGCAGATGGTCATTATGTTCTGCATTGAACATGAAGTCCCATAACATGAACGCTTAGGATGTACTAGATGTAAAATCAACATTAGGTAGACACCACTCAATCTTATGCTGATTCAAGTCTGAAAACAACCAAGCAGTTTGGATCACAGAACATATTTCTAGGTCCAAAAATTGACAAGATCCAAAAATCCACAAGTCTCTTGCATTTTCAGTCACATATAATAAAATCTTAGATCTTCAGTCTAAATACAGTCCTTGATTGCTATTATTGAGTAAAAATTTGCAAACATAAAAGTGATAAAATATATGTGAGTAAACTATATTCACATACACATCGTGATACAAATACCTGTTTCAAGTACAGATACTAGGTCTTACCAATGCAACCTATGTGTCTAAGGAAAAAAGACCAAGGAAAATGTCTATGGGAAAAATCCACACTCTTAAGAATTTTGTGCTTGCACTACATTTCAGTGTATTCAAAGTATTGATTATGAACTTCACATTCCTATATTACATAGGACCCAATTACTTGAAACACTGACTTTTTATTTATGTATGCTATAGTACTTAATAGCTGTACAGTCGTTTCTTTTATCATTGCCTGAATTTTATTGAACTTTTACTGCATCATCAGGCTTCTAAACAGCTGTGCTGCATTTCTGACCTTACCTATTCAGTGTTACCCCCAATAAAGTGAGTATTCAGCAAGAAACAGGACCCTATGCAATGGTTCAGCTGACCTTTAACTGAGTGATGTGCTAACACAAGCTGTATTATTAGATACATTGTATTTATTACTATCCAATAAATGCTTACGTAAGAGGTGCAAACTTTGTATTTCTGTTGTTTTCATTACTGGATGAGAAGCAGATCATGTGCCAGTTATGGGCACCAACCAGAATGTAAATTGGAAATACGTATTTTTAAATGTGTTTTTTTCAATACTGATAAAAAGTGGCATGATGGTATTACTACCTTACCTCAGAGACATTTTTTCTCAATATTAAGAGAATTATTCCCAGATAACACAGAATCATCTTTAAATCATTGTTTTACCAAATTATTTGTATTTCTTTTAGCATGAAAAATCACACAAAGAAATGACATTTCCAATTAAATGAAATAAATGGATTTCTTAAAAAAAGAAAAACTAATGCTACAAATAGCAATCAAAGAAAAGGCAAAAAAAAAAAAAGAGAAATAAATCCCAAATACTTAAAACGTTAATAATGAAGGACTAAGGTAAGCAGCCAGTGCTGGCCAAGTTCTGTGAAACATACTTTGGAGGAATTCATATATCAATGAAAGGTAGAGTTTTATGGCCTATGAAATCTAATTTGACCCTCCTTCACAGTAGGACATCAGTCTTGAAACTATTATTGCACATTTATAAGCCCTTTGATAATTCCATTTTAAAACTTTACTGCTTTCCACAAGGAAACACCTATTTAAATATCTGAGCAAGTTAAAAACAAATTATGCTCCCTACTGTTTCCACTTCATTAGTACACCTGAGTCCTCCCATTTGAAGTATATCCTTGAAAGTTCCTTTTTGCTTACAAGCTTCTTTTCCTTATGTTCTTCTGTACCAGTACCTACAGTGGCATCAACTAGCAGTGATGGGTCACACGTAATTTTATCTCCTGTACATTATTTCTTAGGGCTAGCCATTTCACAACTCACTTTTCTCTATGAAAAAGCTGCTCAAAAATCCCTACTTGTTTCTTCTGTTTAGTCTTCTTATACAGCAGCTAATTATCAATCAAATAGACAATTTAATAACATTCACAAATGAAAGCACTGTGAATCGTAGCTGCCATACATTCTTACCAGAGTCCTGCAAAACACCACTGAAAGTTTGAAATGAATATTTTATATCAGTACTAAACCTTAAATAAGGAATTAACTTTAGTAAAGCACAAAGTTATGGTTTTGTACGCACGCCTATTTAAAGCACATAAGAATAAGGCTAGTCTTAGCAATGGAGATATAGAAGTACAAAAAACTATCAAAGAGAACATGAAATAAGACAAGCAGAAATCTCTTACGGGTTCTTTCAGGCCTTTGAACAATCCTAGTCTTCTTATTGTGAATTCCACTTTCATGAAGTGCCTTAAACCAGTCTCTCAATCTGTTTGCAACCTCCCTGAATTCCAGGTCACTGCACACTGAAAAACAAAACATAGACTTGTTTAATGTTTTTCTCCTGAGTGCTAAATAGAACTTTTCAAACTATGCAAAAAAACCCCCACAAAACACAAAAAAACATAAAATATAAACGTATATGTTCCACAGCTTTCTTTAATTCATAAACTTCAGTTTCATTACTTCATGCCTTCAAAACTCAATTAAGATCCTCAGAAATAAATGACTGATGTATAAAGCAATTATGAAAATATATATAACTAGAAATTAAAATTATCCTATGCAAACTACTGCCAACTGCAAACAGTTCTAGCACAGGTATTATCACATCTCACTGTAGATGAGGCTGTATGGCAGAGACACCCATGACGGTCTTTTGGAGTTTCATTTTTATGTTCATTAAGGCAATAGTAATGGAAGCCCTACCAGAACAGGCTGGAGATGTGATTTAGGCAGATAATGCAGGAACACCCAACTTGCTTTCCTATGCTGAAAAGTGAAAAGAGGAAGTAGGGTTGGCAGAGAAACTGCTTCAGGGAGTGTCCTGGAAGCTTATCTGATTGAATGTGGTTTTACAAGCCAACATTCATGAGCACGTAACTGCAAACAGGCAGCCATACAGCTGCTTGGTGATGGAAAGGATGGTTTCTTTGACTAGAAACAGCAAGGGTAGAAAAAGCATGCAGGACCAAGGACAGCATCTGTAGCATCAAGAACAGCTGATTAGGAGCAGACTGGCTGAAGTGTTGTACAGTACTGGTAGTACTGAAACCAGCAGCAGAAGCAGATAATAGAGATAGCAGCGAGGAAACCTATCCACTATTGAGCTGCTGGAGAAGACGAAGAAAAGGTGTGCTTGGAGCAAGCAGATATCCCTTCCAGAACTCCGCTTTCATGTATTGGAGAGAAGCTGGGAGAAGACAAGAAATAATAGGACCTGGAAGATGACAAAAGCAGGAAAGGCACTGAAGATATGCTTCCCTAGGTAACAAAATACCTTCCAGTGCCCTTATCAACAGTTACCACTTCCAAATCAGGTTTTCCAGGTCTACCAGTAAATGACTAAGCTACAATCTGAAGAGCTCACACCTAAGTTAGCAGAGCTTCACAGTGACACTCTTGCAAATAATTCTCCAGTTCAGCTTACTTTTCCTTTATTATGTAGCAAACCATAATATTTGGAGACCTAGCCTTCAGCACACCTTATTAAATTGAACAACACTGTGAAACACCTGTTTGTACTTCACAGTAGGACTGAAACATGTCAATACATCAACAACTATCAATGCCTGTACAACTGCAGGCATCGAAGCTTTTGTTTATTCATTCTTTGCTGAAGTCTCTCCTGAGACTTTGTTTTTTTCCTTGAAAGAGTTAGGTTCAAACTATACATACATTTGCACATATTATGAATTGACATTTTTATAAAACTTGTATTCTGCTTTTCTGTTGTGTAATGGATATTTTTTTTTTCCCTGATAATTTGATAGCGAACTGGGGAAAGAATTTTTTATGATATGCGGGCATGCATGCTCAAAACCATATCGCAACAACTAGATGGAAATATTCCCCTGAGCCAAGACTACACATCAGATTTAAAACTTGTGGGATTTCTATGTTTGCTATGACGACGCCTTCCATTACCAACCTTTGCACCAGCTGACAGGTCAGTATAAGAAATCAGACATGAACTTTGGACACCTTGCTCATCTTTAATTTCACCTCTCGTTACAGGTGAAATAGATTACAGGTGAAATGGAATAATATTGTTCCCTCCTCCAACTACCTTCCCTTGGTTTAAGAGAAAGACTTCTAGAATGGAATCAAAGGGCATGGAGCACAGCACAATCATTAGGGGTACCTGACCTGCAATCTAACCATTTTGATTTATCTACCCTGCACAATACTGTGTACTGTTGCCACAGGTCCCAGAAATAACATAGCTACATTAATATATACATACACTAACCTGGCTATTTTCATCTACTTCTAATTTGCCTATTTGCAGCTCAACACCAATTAACCTCTGATGCTGAGCTGACCTACTCAGAGCCAGTATATAAACTCATTTACAGGCACAGACACACACGTATACCCATATATGTGCATGTGTATTTATTTATTTATTACATATATAAAACTGAGAGCATGAGGAAGTGTCAGTTTCAAGTAAAAGCTTAGCTTTAATAACATGAACAAAGAGATGCACATGACAGATGCATGACAGAGAATGTAGGAATTCCTCCTTTCTGTAGAAGCAGTGAAATAATACACTGAAGCTAATCATCTATTAAACTCATTAAGGTGTAAAATCAAAGCATTAAGAAAAAGAGATAGTGCCTCTTTGATTATTAGGTATAAGAATAAAATAGATTTTGCTGTTTCAGCATGTGGTACTAGCCACTGTCATGCACGATATGACATAAAATGGCATTTTCTGTGCTCCTGTGAATTGCATTCCTTTCAAAATGGAGCGTATATATGGCACATTTGGGGAATCTGACGCATCCCCTATCAGATCGCAGATTAGGGGCATTCTTCCAAATTCAACTTCTTACAATCCTTTTCCCAAACTTTACTTGACAATTTAAGTTACGGGTTTTTATCTCAAAACCAAGAATTAGAGAATTGTCATAATTTTTGGTTCATTGTAATGATTTTGATAAGTTTTGATAATATCTATAACCAATGCAAAACAAACTGATTAAAACTGTCATTTGCTTATTTTCCACCAGATAGCTATTCAGATGCTGGAGTCAGCTCTCAAACATGGCATGTAATGACATTTACTGTATTACTGATTTAAATGCACAGTGAAATTCTGGTTCATGACATTTCTAACATGTCAAGTAAAAGTAGATGTCTTTTATATATGAAATATACACGAGAGATGCAAAACTATACCACTCTACACATTTAATAATTTACATGGCTAAACTGTGTTCTCAATAAGCATTTAAAGCATGGGTTTATAACAAAGTCTCGCATTTCAGTATTTCAATATCACAGAATATTTAGTTTATATACCAGCACCTCAGGAAAAGATTTAAAAGGTAGAACCAGACAGCAAATTAGAATTATTGCCATAAACCTTTCTATCAATTATGTCATTTCCACAGGATGCCTAAAATTTGTTAAAATTATGAGTTGGTTAAATAACAATAATGCACTTCATTTTGACTGCTGGAAACTAAAATACACTGGGGTCTTCTTTTTGTTTCTGTTTCCCACTCCCCCACCCCTCCACTTTTAAATTTCTCAATGGAAAATTCCAAAATAGAGAAGAAATTTCAGGTTTTAGTATACTTACTATTTTCCAGAGTGCTTTTCCAGATCTAGCTATCATAACATTAAACCAGCAGAATAAGAAGCATTGCACCTTAATTCACATGGATTAACATGAATAAATATCGTATTCTTTAACAGAGAGAGTATCAGCCTAACACTCCATTCACTAGAATGCTACTTGCCATTAAAAAGTGCTTGCTCAGGTTTATGCTATATGATGAAAAATTATATTAATTAATGGTTTGGTGCATTCTAGAATATGTTTAGGGACTTCTCATCCTGGTGATCAGCTTCTAAAGATACATGCTGGTGAAATTATTGTACGCATTGGTCTGTACTGATTTAAAATAGGTCAAGATGAGGTAATTCAGATCTATTCAGACTATTATTTCATCTGATAGACTGGGAGATGAATCTTTAATGGCAAAAGACAGACAGTAAAGGTTGTAGAAGGTTAGACAGTAATAAAAAAATGCATATTAAATGACATGAATCCACTCGGGAACCTGCCAAAAAGTACTTCTGTTTTTGTCTAATGCCAATGCAAGGCATTCCTGCTATTACAATCAATTCTAGTAGCCATTAAAAGCATTAGTATGGGGTAAAGTGAAGTCACTAGCTCAAAGGTTACTGGAGTCTCCTGTCATTAGATGTAATAAAAAATGACTATCTTTTAAAACCAATGTATATGAATATGCAAAAAATGAAGGGATCTGAAAACTTAATAGGTACTCAATCCAGAAATATCTTTATGGAAGTATTATTTAAATGTTAGGTGGAACTAAGTGTTCAATTTGTTTTCACATGCAGTAAATGTTACAATTTGTGTTGGTATTTGAGTAGAATTTACTGATTGGAAGTAGAATATTTGAAAATGCTAATCAATATGTGTTCATTCAGTGACTTTCAACTCAATCTAATTGATGAAGTAAAACCAGTGCTATTGAAAGCTATAAAGACATGCAGAACATATTTGGAACTAGCATAATGGATTGAATTCCCTATCATATGTAAATAAGTCTTGGCTTTCTGACATAACAGAAAATAAGTTAACAATATATACTTTTTATATAAACATAGCGACATATATACATATAATTATATGTAGTTTAAAAAATGTAAATCATTGCCATATTGACATAATAAGCACACTGAAATACTGTTGTTTTAAGGAGAAGCTTTCATTATATGAAGGGTCAAAAAGTGATTTAGGAAAAAAAAAACCAAACCACACTCACACTGTGGAGCATCACACACGGGATCACAAGGCTGTGGATAGAAACTGTGTCTCTGTTTACTTCAGGAGAAGATAGTTTCATCTACTTTTTCAGCAGCAGACCTCAGTTAAATATTCACCTCTAAGAGTAAAGGCCTGACAATTGTGAAAGAAGCTCTACAGACCTAAAGAAATTATCACCACAGCTTAACAGTAATTTAAATGTAGAACTCACCAATTCATCTGTTTTCTTTTCTGCCCTGCAGCCAGAATATTCCTAAAGTCTTTTTATAATTTAACAACATGACACTTCCATTTCTAAATCCACTAAACAGCCAGTTACCCTGAAAACTATGATTTACTGACGATACGGCCAGTGGGATTAAGTTGTAGGAGAAAGATTAAGGCTTTGTTTCAGAGTCAGATGTGAAGTACCTTGCCCTGCCAGAAGGCACACATCCACGTCACGATGTGGTCTGCACTATCCCATTGTGTGGTTGTGCTTGCTGCACAACTCTATCCTGTTACAAGACACACAGTCCTTATAACCAGAACTGCAGAAGATCATCCCCAGCAGACAATCTCAAGCAATAATGTAGAACTATATTCATAAATACATGTGTATAATAAAACAATAAGTAAATATACAGACAGCATATGGACAATTTGAAGACCATACAATCATAGAATCATTGAGGTTGGAAAAGACCTTTAAGATCATCAAGTCCAATTGTCAACCCAGGACTGCCAAGTCATAAACTTGCCACTAAACTATGTCCCTAAGCAGCACATGTAAGTGTTTTTTTAAACACTTCCAGGGATGGTGATTCCATCACCTCACTGGGCAGCCTGTTCCAATGACTGACCACCCTTTCAGTGAAGAAATTCTTCCTAACGTCCACTATAAACCTCTCCTGGCAAAACTTGAAGACATTTCCTCCTCTCTTATTGCTGGTTACCTGGGAGAAGAAAGCAACCCCCACCTGTATACAACCTCCTTCCAGGCAGTTGTGGAGAGCAATAAATTCTCCTGAGCCTCCTCCTCTCCAGGCTGAACACCCCGGTTCCCTCAGCCGCCCCTGCCAAGACTTGTGCTCCAGACCCCCCACCAGCCTCGCTGCCCGTCCCTGGACACGCTCCAGCACCTCCCTGTCCCTCTTGCAGCGAGGGGCCCAAACCTGAACTCGGTACCTGAGGTGCGGCCTCACCAGTGCCGAGCGCAGGGGGACGGTCACTGCCCTTGCCCCGCTGGCCACACCGTTTCAGACACCAGCCAGGACGCTGCCGGCCTTCCTGGCCACCTGGGCACCCTGCTGGCTCCTGCCCAGCCGGCTGCCAGCCAGCACCCCCAGGCCCTTTCCCCCCAGGCCCTGCCCAGCCGCTCTCCCCCAGCCTGTAGCGCTGCGGGGGGTTGCTGTGACCCAAGGGCAGGGCCCGGCACTGAGCCTGCTGGAACCTCGTACAGTGGCCTCGGCCCATCGGTGCAGCCTGCCCAGACCCTCTGCAGAGCCTCCTGCCCTCAGGCCGACCAACACTCCCGCCCAGCTGGGGGCCATCTGCAAACTGGCTGAGGCTGCGCTCCATCCCCTCAGCCAGGCCCTCCATAAAGACACTGAACGGGCCCCAGCATGGAGCCCTGGGGACACCGCGTGTGACCGGCCACCACCTGGGTGTAACCCCACTCACCACCACTCTGGGCTCAGCCATCCAGCCAGCTTTTTACCCAGCACAGAGTCCACCTGCCCCAGCCATGAGCAGCCAGTTTCTCCAGGAGAATGCTGTGGGAAATGGTGTAAAAGGTTTTACTTAGTCCAGGTGGACAATACCCACAGCCTTTCCATTCATCCACTAGGTGGGTCATCTTCTAGAAGGAGATCAGGTTCATCCAGCAGGACCTGCCTTTCATCAGCCCAGGCTGGCTGGGCCCGACCCCCCAGCTCTGCTGCACGTGCTGTGTGATGGCGCTCGGGGTGACCTGCTCCATCACCTTCCCCGGCACCGAGGTCAGGCTGACAGCCCTGGAGTTCCCCGGATCCTCCTTCCTGCCCTTCTTGTAGATGGGCATCACACTGGCTAACTTCCAGTCTTCTGGGACCTTCCGGGTTAGCCAGGACTGCTGATAAACGATGGAGAACAGCTTGGGAAGCCACATCAACCACCTCCTACAGAAAACTAGGAATTACTTCATGTGAGATGGATAACTTAAACAGTGTATGCTAAAGCAATACTTCTAATCATCCTAATGTTTTCTATGTGTTGGAATCACTGTATGTGTTCACAGAGTCACAGAATAATTTATGTTTGAAAGGACGTCCAGAAGTCATTCAGCCTTACCCTCTGTAAAAAACAGGTCTAATTACATCTGGTTGCTCAGGACAGTGTCCAGTCAAACATGTCCTGTGATCATCCTGCCATTCACATGAAGGTTCCTCACTATGTGAAAGACCAGTCCTCCTTAAGAGGAACAATATACTACTATCTACTGTCTTGAACTCTACTGTTTACCCTGGAAAGCACAATAGCATTTTCTCATGCTGTAACTTGAGGATTGAACCCATGTCTCCAGGATTCCTAAGTATCCAGAAACTTGATTACAGCAGCAATTCCAGCTCAGTTGTGAGAAGGATTATTTAGAGCAGTTTACACTGATGCTTATGTAGTCCAACACCCTTTCAATGCATTGCCTACCTTTCATGTACTACTGTATGGCTGTACAGTTAATCTTATGCATCTGAGCTGCACTGATTAACTGGCATATCCATGTGTGCATTTAAACATATTATTTTTCAGAGGGCCCTGTGTAAAATTACTGTAACCCTAATGTCGCCATTAGAATTCAGTGCTGCCTTTAAAGACAGCATCTATTAAAGTAAACGGGAACATTATATGAACCGTACCTACTCAATGTCAGTATTCTGCAAGGTTGCCATTCCGCACACCTTTATGAATTTAGCCCAGAGGAACTGATTGCTTGAACTGAAAATTCCTGGCCCCAGACTAAGGGCTAGGTCCACATTTGGCTAAATCTAAATGTCTAAGAAAACCAGAACCAAAACTGTATGGAAATGGCATGATTCCTGCAATATACGTCAGCACTTCTAGGTCTGTATCATATCTGTCACAAATGGGAATAACAACATACGGCAAAAAGTAATGTGGTCACAAAGCCAAATAAATTTGGCAGAAGGACAAAAAGCCTTTCAAAATTGTAAATAAAGGATGGGACAGTCATTTCAGTCATCTTTTTACAGTCCCGTATGTACAATCACAACTTTTTTTTTTTTTATAAAAAAGTTTGTAATTTGGAAAACATAATATGTATCTTTCTAGTTATATAAGCTTATGAAGTTTATTAGCCATCTGTTACCTCTATGGCCAATGATTTTAGGAAGATACCTGGAAATTAACAAATAAAAGCATTCTGATCTCCTTACTATTTCACTAAACATAATGAATTTTCTACTTCAGTTAGTCTATGTTACGAGATAATTAATATAAATGCTGCAGACACCATATCAGGGAACTGCAGCTGCTTATTCTTACTGCCTCAAATTAATGTTCCATACAAACATTCTGCTCATGATTAATGTTTCATAAAATCTAAAATTATTTTAATTAAATTCTATTTTCATAAAATAAATCTCATCTTTTTGTGTCCTCACAGTTTTAAAGACTTCACATTTAAATATAATGACCATTTCTGAGTGCAGGAAAAATAGCAGTAACCACAACATACAGAATTTGTGTCCAAAAATATTATCTTCAACTTAAAATACATAAACTTACTAAAACATTGCAACCTGAAATTAAATAAGACAAAAGTAATTCTTTAATCTGTCAGAAGTATCACAGACCTGTTGTGGTATTTGTTAATTTTCTGGAGGACAGTCAATATATATGGCTTCCTTTGCTAACTGCTGCTAGCCTTTAGCATCAGTTATTTCCTATCACGCTCTGTTATTCTGAACTACTAATTACTGAGGATGAAAATGATGTCATTAATGTGTACATTGCACACTTATGAAGCAAGGTAGTCAGCAAAAAATGTTAGCTAGCAAGGAAATGCTCTACTGTAACACGGTATAGTCCAAGATCTTTTCATTCCCAAATATTTTTATATATTCAATTGAATACGGTATTTCACATAATAGAATATATGAAAAGTATCAAATAGGGACAGAACAGCAATTTTCTTAGTGGTGAAAGCTTTCCAGACAAACAAAGGTGAGGTAGTTTTCTGAATTTAGTTTCAAGGATTCCTGAAAGCAGTACACAGCTCTGGTACAAAGTCAGGATATTTCCCTCCTTTCAAGGACAAGATCAACAGGGTCCTGCAAAGACTTTTTTGCATTTGACATAAAATCCCGTGAAACCTAGACAAGGTTAAGGACAAGACTGAGACAAGGAAAAGTAGAAAAGGATAAAAAGACCACTGAACAATGCTCTTTATAAAGAGAAAAAAAAAATAATAATAAAAATCATTTCCAGTATTTAAAATTAGACATTTTTTGAAAACAGAAATGTTTTTGTGCTGATAAGAGGCTTCAAAGGTCTACCAAACCAGGTAATTCTGTGCACAGAACCTGGAAGGGACTAATGGAGTTTCTTTCTATTGTGAGAGAAAATTATCATTGTGCCTAGGTAGGACTGTCCACTGTTTTGCACCTTTTCCCTTGCAGAGAAGGACAGCAGAATTGAACATTGGGCTGAACAATCACCAACGTATAGAAATCAACTAAATGCTGTTCTGCAAGTGGCTGGTGTAAAGGTATTTTACATCACATCTGGATCCCACTAAAGCCTGACAGATTTAAGGCTGGCATTGCAGCAGTTTCCTCCTTTTTGTATTTAGATTGTGATCTGATGCTTTAAAACACATTGTACTTCCCTAAGCATTTCCTTGTGTGTCCTTCTTGAATGCTTAATCCCTAACATTGCTCTTAATCACCTAGAAATGTGCATTAAAGAGCACAGTCGCCTGTACACCTCTCAGTGAGGACTGAGAGGCCGGAATCTCTCCAATTTAGCTAATTATTTGTGGTTTTCCTAAAGTGAGGCCATCAGAGGTAGTAAAGCTCTTCCTCCAATACTGAAGAAAACTATAGCAGCCGATCCATTATATCAGTAATATAACTGCAGGACCCTCTCCCCCTGGCACAAATCACATGCACTGAGATGCAAACTCTGCTACACTGTACCACCACCTGATTGAAATCAGAACTCTAGTTAAGTAAATGTAATCTGCAGCTGTGTCTCCACACAAACTCATTAATCAAAAGCTGAAGGAGAAATGAAGAAAGTAATGATTTTTAAAAGATATGATTAGGGTACAAATCTGAAATGTTTACACATGCATATATGAAATATGTTATCAAAGTGCAATTATGTTTTGCTAGTCTACGCACTGAACACCAAATGGATTGTTCATGAATGTATGACGTAGATCAGACAATTTTTATGAGATGTATATGAATATTCATAGGGATAAGAATTTATTTAGCATTGGTAATTCCCAATACATCTTTTAAATCCAAAACTGCTGTGTTACCAACAGTGACCCAACTGAATTACAATTACTATTTTTGGAGAGGAAGGGGAAACTTGTTCAAAGTGCTGTTTTATAAATAAGTAAGAAGGATACAAGAAGCATACACTGGTGAAGCATGTGGGGGTAAATGAAAATGTTGGAGGGTACAGTGTCCAACAGGATACCATTTGCAAGTTAAAGGACTATAAATCTGTTGTTTTTTCATTCATAAAGTCTGCAGGAAGTCGTCCATGGAGAAAACTATTCCCAGAGGTACATCTGAAAAGGGAACCGCTACTTTACCTGAGCAGAGAGTCTGGCAGTGATATGTGTGGACAACCACGGACAAAAGCCAAGGAGCAAACCAAGAAGCTAGATTATTTGACAGTGCAAATATACCCTTATGTGCTCTCCCATATTTCTTCACCCCAAGTTTGCGGCTCAGAAACGGAGACCATGTCATGTTCAATACAAGAAGAAATGGCTGCAGAGCAAGTTCATGGTCACTGAACTACTCCACAAGGCACAACAACATTCAGAAAAGGGATACATTTTAGGTGCTCTCTTAGTATAAGGGACAGCTTTTAACACCTTTCTTCAGGGGAAATACTGAACTGCAATGCCGAAGACTAACTGAGTATCCTAATAAACTGCTTCATCATAAAGCAGTTATTAAATAAATATGGCTAAGTTAGCAAAGCTTTCAACTTTCTACAGAAGAAGAGAAAATAAGACTTCCAGAGGTTAGCACCCTTCTTTCAAAATAAAATTGTTAAGACAGAATTAATGAAAAAGGAAAAAGTTTCCACCAAGAAAACTTCCTTTTTTCATCAAAATAATTCAATCTTTTCAACTTGTTATACCGACTGATGTACTCAGATAATACAGGTTTTGTCTGAGCAGACTGTATTCTAACCCCAGGGTTGCTGTTTTCCCATTACAGATAAGGGTCCATGCATGTAGACACAATACAGATACCCAGTTAAACCTAGCAACAGCATGTGCTTTTTGGAAAGCTTAAACTATGCTTTTCTGCCCTAACATATCATGTCAGTGAGCAACAAAACAGAAAGTTCCTCATCTATATAACCTTTCCATTTAAACTGAACAAAGACTACAAAGGAAGAAATAGAAGACATTTGCCATTTAACCAGCTGTATTGAATGACTCTCCTGAACTCTTTAAAAAAACTCGCCTTAACCACAGTGATAAAAAACTGTCACCTGAGACATTAAAACTAGAAACTAAGTTATCTGAATTGGCAGCTGAAGACCCTGTATAACTTTAACAAAATCAAAGCACTCCATGAATTTAATGTGCAAGGCCATCAGAGACTTTGTAGCTTTTGTCACTCACAGTAATACCAAATACAATGCTGAGGAAATCCACAGTTATACCACTGCCATCTAAGATTTCTGAAATCTATAAACTTTCTCCAGAAGAATTGATGGCATTTCTTTTGTTAAGATGAACACTTGGTCTCCAAATGTCTCCGTGCATTCTTTAGCTATATATATAACTCTTACGGCAACTAGGAAATGCAGTGTTTCTTGGGAACAGCAGTGGCTGTACAAGATCTGTGGTATGTGTTACAATTCAAGCCCATCACAGAGGAAAAGCAGGCTTCAGTCAGAAAATCTGCAAAAGGAAGATAAACTAAGGAAAGGACTGTAAAACTGCCAGTGATGGTACTCCATTAACTTCCTCTGCAGGGGGAATAAGCTTGCTAGGCAGGAAAAGGAGATGGAATACAATTTTGACTACAGCAAATGCAGGAAAATGGTAACATCCCATCATCAAGAATGACAATTCAGTGGCTGCAGAGCCATGCCTAAGAATGGCTGCTTATGGTCAGCCCAAACTCTATCAAGCCTCATGTCTTGTCTCCAAACACAGCTATTCATACAGAGATGCTGTGGAAAAAAAGTGATATTTTCATGGTATGCCTTCTCCCCTTGATCCATGGCTCAGAGATGTCTTGCGTTCACATAATTTAAATGGGTAATGCACAATCTCATAGTTTCTGACTATCTACATATTTCACATTCCAAGGAAACACAGACTTTATTTTTATGGAAGAAGGAGAGAAAATCTACTTGATCAAGATCCTCCTGAAATCTATTCACAATTTCTTTGTTATCCATAAGGGTAAACTTGCAAAGCACCACTTGCAAACCCTATTAAGAAATCTCTCTGCAGCCAACAAAACAGGATAGTGATATAACTCTGTATCGCCATTTATGAGACTCTCCTGCTTACTTAGCCAGCTAAACAGCCAGTGTCTCCTATCATTTTCTTTTTGTGAAATGGGTATGGCCTACAAATACTGGAAGCAACTTCTCAAAACAGCCCTTGACAAGACGTCATCTGTGTGGGTCATGGAAGAACGGAAGTGTGACAACAGTATGTCAGATCGAAGGCTCATCTAGCCCAGTACTCAGGTCTCCAAGAATGGGAAAAAGTGGATGCATAGTGAGGTAGAGAAACACTGAAAAGGCATTTGCCTGGTCTCCAACCACCTGTGCACAAAAGATTTCTAAAGACAGATATGAACCTATAAGAGTAATCTGGTTTCTCTCTTGGTAGCCTCAACCCAAAGCACATGTAATAAAAAACTCCACACATTTTTAAATAAAATTTCAGGTCATGCTTTCAGATATAAAACTAGAAAAAGAAGAGTACAAATACACCAAGTACAAAATACAATGCTAGTTTAACATTAACCAGCTGTTCTTAAGTCCTGAAAATGCGTCCAAGTCTTCACTGAGACGCCCAACTCTCTTTCTCTCAGCTGAGAGATGTCAGTGTTACCTGTACAGCCATTAACTCATCTGGTGCAAACCACAGAAAAGAAATGGTCATTGTCAGAGGGACTCAGCTCCACCATCAAAGAAAACCATCAAGTCATCTTCATATGTGTGCAATTCTCATATAAGATGGGTGTGTTACAGACAATCTTTAATACACAAGCGTTCTGTGACATCAAACAACTCCAGATTCAAACCAAGCACCATGAGGGATCACTCTTGGTATCATGATGTATTTTAGGAAACCTTTTCAAGCTGTAGTCTATGCGCATGGGACTGCTGTCTACCTGCATGCAGTTTATCTGCATGGCTATGTTGCAAGTACCAAAGTTTTTGAAAGGAGCTACTTAGAGCAGGCACAGATCAGCACCATTTGTACGCAGAACAGAGCAAAGCCAATACTGATAACAAAGACCACTGTCTCTTTAAGCAAACTTCTTGTAACATTAGATTCTATCAAGGATCCTGGCATATTTTCTGACATTTAGAGAAATTCTCATCATATTGAATTCAGTAGTAAAATGCTTGCTGATTTCAGAACAGCCAGAATTTCACCTCCCCCTTTGGTGCTGTCTAGAGCAGCTACTTGGCCCTTTGAAGAGGAAAGGAAATCTAATACTGATCAAGAGACATCTTGGCTATCGATTAAACAATTTTGTTGACACTTTATAAGTTACAAATGAAAGAAAATAAAAAATATAAACTTTTTGCTTAAAGAAATACGATGGGGTTTTTTTTGAAAAAATATATCTACGCAATAAAATGTATTGTATTATAGACAAAATGTATACAATAAGAAAGTACATTGCTTTTCCATATGGTAATTAAGGACCTTTCAAGACAAAAAGACTATGGACAATTAGAGATGCCAGGCAGTAATCTATTCAGTTATAATTCTGCTTGTTAATCATAAAGCATGAAAAGTATTTCAACTAACTGGATGTGCTGATTATCAGCACTGTTGCCTACAGCTAAAAAGAACTGTCAAATGTCATCAACTGTGAATCTCCACCACTGCATCTGTGACTTTGAAACAACTATTACCCCTAAAAACAGCATCATGGTTCTGTACTGCTTGTAAAATTCATGAAAATGTTTAAACTGCCAGTGACATCAAGACATCAAGACAAAAAAATCAAGACAATGAAAATAATGCAACAGTAGCTGAGGCTTTAAAAGTAAAAACCAAAAGTGGCATTTAATTATTTTAAGAAATAATCAAATGCCTACTGATAATAGTTTTGAAAATCTAGTAAGAGCAGTAAGAAATAGTGTGAAATTATGTCAATTTTTAACAGACTCTTCTGTTCTCTGTCAAAAGATTTTTAACACAATTTTTTAGTTATTATTCAGATAGCGCTATCTTTTATGTTATTGAACTTCAATTTCATGCATGTTTTTCTTCTGCCCTTTGTAGGCTACGCTCTTAAAGTTCTGAACACGCATCATTAACTACAGAGAAACTTGCAGAAATATATCAGAGTGATATCTGAATTTTGGTGGCCACACAAAAGTAGTACAAATGATACTCGGGTCTTCCTTCAAGAGTGATCACTGTTAAAATCAACACGGCATTACGGTGTCCTGAGAAACTATTATATCCTACTGGGCCAGGTGGATCACGAGGCTATTCAGGTAATTTTTAAAGATACAGGCAATGTGGTCAAAAAAACATGTGGTTTTATCATCACTGCACTGAGCTCAGAATACCATTGCTTTCCTGCTGCATGGATCATTGCCTCGGTTTCAAGATGCTGATATCGCACCTCAATGACCTGCAGACTACAGCAGGCTCCTCCTCAGCAAGGTGAAGCTGAGGCAAGGCACAAGGGTGCAGACAGATTACAGGATTCAATAGCAGGTGCCACCACCATGAAAATTTCCTTGCAGAGTAGCAGCTCCAAGTTTAAGACTTTCTCCCCTTACAGCTCTTATGTCATTAAACCCCAGAAATCCTGGTTCAGTGCAGTGGGAGTTTTGTCCCTGATTTCGGCAAGGCTAGTCTTCCCTCCCGTGAATATGAACCACCTCATTGTTCTATTGCACAAAGCCCACCCTTCGTCCTCGTTTCACAGCTGTAATTTGAAGTCAATACTGTGCCTATTGCTTGAATATCTGACTGGACTCGACATTTTATTCAGTTGCTGCCTGTATGTATTACAAATGGACATCATCAACATATGTTTCTACTTTAACAGCCAAGATTGCTATTATTTCTTAATAGGAAAGCTACTTACATTTAAACATGCTGATTTAGTCCCATTTTATATTGAATCCCTGTTTTAGCAACAGAATAATTTCTATGGCTGCTTGTGGATTAATATGAGTTGGTAGCTGTGAGGAAGAATAAATATAGCATCATACTGTACACAACACAGAGTATTTTTGTTATAATTTAAAGTCAATCCTGGAAGACTAATTTGTGGGTTTATTGTTTTAAGTAGGACTGGATGTAGTTATGTTGAAAAGGTCATTAAGTATAGAGAATAATTTTATTTAAAATAATAATATACAGTAATTACTGAATTACAGCATTAGGTCAGCAGGAAATTGCTAGAAGCAATATTTGACAACTAAAATGTGACCACTGTGGAGCTTTTTTTGATTTAACTTGATTTAACATCTGCGCAAACTTGACTTATAAGCTTCACTGTTTCCTATAATGTTAAGACATTTGCGGGTTTGGTTTTCAGATGTTGTGATGTGTTTTTTTTAACAGTTCCTACTGCAGCCCCTAGAATACAAATCCAAAATGGATTAAGGATTTAATTTTTATCACAGACAGGGACAGAGAACAGCAGGCTCTATACCTGCTCTTTTGCCACAGTGCCACAGACCAGCACCTCAGCACACCTGACAAAACAGGCTATGAGTGTTCCCGGTCATCTTCAATGGAAAACCTAGTTAGTTTAATTTATTGATACTTTATGTTTAAATCTTGTTAAATTAAAGGATGTGACTTTGTGCAGAACCAGTTGAAAAGCACAGCATTCATTCTGTTGGCTTAGTCCTGACAGCAGCAGCAGAGAGCAGACATATTCAAAGCATCACCACTAATTCTGCAGTGTATGCCGAAAGGTTATAATCACTTTTAAGCTTTTGCCATAGTTGACTAAAAACCTGTTAAAAAGTCAGACAGCTGAGAGTGTTGTCTACTGATAATCACACATAAGCAAGTGAAAAATGAGAATGTAAGAAGACTGAATAAATTCTTTTGCAGGACATAATGTAGCATGGCCAGGAGCTGCCATTATGGTAATCTTGTTTAACTTTTCGTGTCAAAAAATTCAGCACAACTTCAACTAGTATTTTCTAAAGTTAGCCAGTAACTTGAGCTGTGGAAAGAATTCTTTAAAAAAAAAAAATAAAAAATACAGTGAACCCCATCATTTCCACGTTGATATAAGAAGTTAAAATCTGAACAGACATCCCACCAAACCCAAAGGCACTTATTTTGCAATTTAAAATGGTAAACATCATTGTTTAAGGAAGATGCATATTTTTCCTTTACTATATTTACTCAATATTGACTGCTAAATTCCTGCCAACGTTGACAACCTTCTTCAAAAAGCTAAAAGAAATCAGTCCCATAGCATCACTCACATTAATGAATTCCCATCAATCCCCCATGCTATATGTTAAGAACATCCTGACAGTCTGGCTGAATAGGTAAGAGTGATCACTGCACCCTACATGACAACATTGCTTCCCCACAAATGAACACAACAGAGGTGCTTGCTGTAACCGGTCCAGACTGCTAATCCTTACAGTCAGCGACAGCTCTCACTAATAAGTAAATGACTATCTGGATCCAGTATGGACCTGTTAAGTCAGTGCTTGCATTACAAAATCTACCCTTGACCCTAGAGAATGAAATTCTAGAGATGTGAAGAAATAAACACATCTACACAATAAGCAACTGAATTGCTGACTTTTTTTTTTTTTTATAATAGCAAACTCATAGATGCTGATCTCTGACAACTGCCTGCATTCTTTAGCCTTGACACACTTCATACTTTCAGCTTTTGACTCAGAAAAAGTATTTCTATATTATCTCTCAGTAGACTTTAGAACTGGTGAATAGCTCTTCTGAATTCAAGGAAGCCAAATGATACCAATCTATAATAATTTTCTTTTTTACTTGCTTTCCTGATATTACGTATCCTTTTTTCTATAAAGTCTAGTTCTGATCCAATGACCAATTAAACTGTCAGCAACATCCCAAATGCCTTGGATATACTTGTACTAACTCTGTTTTCTTCTCTTGGATAGATTCAAATAGGGTGCAAGACAGTAACTAAGATCCTAATGTTATTATCCTTTTTCCTATTACTTCATTTGAGAGGTGGTAAGAGCAATGCCCATTGGTCCTTCTTGAATTAACCAGGGACAAAAATATTATCAACAAGTTGTCCCTGTTTCATATTATTGAAACATCACACTCTCGCATTTTTCCATTGCTTTATCCATCTCAAAAGAAAAGAGCAGAAAAACTAATTGCATTTTCTTTGTTTTTCTGGGCTGCAGAAGTACTCCATTCACTTTAAAACTAGATGCTTTTTGTACTCCAGCTTCTGAAGTTAAACCTTCAGAAAGGAGGTAACTAAATAATACAGTGCATTAGTGGCCTCTGAGGTATCTTTTAATCCTATTAAACTGTGCATACAGAAATACTACAGAGGGTGATCAACTTAAAATACTAACCTTAAAAGAAAACTAGACAAAAATAATCAGATTCCTATGAGACACAGTAAACTGTGTTATAAACCTGCTTAAAACTTTCATCTACATCTAAACTCAGATGAGACAATCCTGCTGAAAAGACAAACAAAACCATCTTAATTACTTAGTTTCCCCTAAAGCTGGGTTTGTAACTCTCTTTTTAAATGTTTCATGCTCTCCTGCTATGAAGAATCTCTGGAATTTATAGCAGACCTCTATTATAAACAGGATAAATAATGTGAACAGTTTTGACAAGAATTATTATTCAATATATATCAATCCATGATTTCTTCTGACTCACCTGGCACTCTTATAAATGGCAAAGATAAGATTATTTTTTCTTTCTACAAAACCACCATTTTAGTACTAGTAAATCACAATACAAACCTGTTTTTCAAAGCCATTTAATTTTAGGGGGTAGTTATATTTTAATGCTGAATGCTTTTCACTTAGCATTCAGACTATTATAAAGGTGCCACCATGCTAATGAGCCAACGCTTACAATTTGATACAACTGAACAACTGCTGATGCTTGCATGCAAGGTGACTATAGCACTTGATCTTGCAGTATCAGCAGGAACAACAGTTAAAACAGATGCCACAGTTAATTTCATAGATCTTGGTGCCTTCAGGGAAGAAGCTGCGGTTTTCATTTTCCATGAAGACTTTAATGTTTTATTTAGAGGATTTCTGACATGTCAAGTAGCCTGCATCTGGGATATAAAATTAAGATGACAAGAAAAAAAATAAAATTAATATCGTATTTTGTGAAGCAGATAAAAAGCAACACATTTGGGTAATTATGATAATTGGAGCCACAGAATATCTATCTAATCATTTTACTAATACGTATTTTCATAATGCAGATTCATCAAGAGTACACCAAAAAAATCTATGTTTTTTATTTACAAATAGAAAATCTGCCTTCTTGGTAGCTAAATATCTTGGTAGTGGAGATAGAAAAATGTATCAGCTAAAACAGATTTAGAACATGCTGATACTCTGCATATTTGTTTAATTTTTCTTATCAAGACTCTGGGTAAAGCTATAGTAAACTGCATGAAGACTCAAAGCTATCAGAACTTGGAGAAAATTGCAAAATGACAATCAGACATAAGAAAGACTTATTTTCAAAGACTTACACTCAGAAGCATGTAAGGGTTGCCCAGGAGAGGAGGCACATTATTAAATCTCTTTTTAGCATTGCATCATCTTTTCAAACTCTTTGTAATATTCACAGCTTGAAATTAGTGAGATAATCAGATGATATGAACATGGCATAAGTGCCATCATACTTTCACTGCACTGATAAACATTTTCAGTGCATCAGTGAATATACACTAGCCACAAAAATTGTTCCATTAATGCCTCAAAACATAACACCACCCAAAAGAACAGTGCCTCTCAACTGTGAAAGAGTTTAAGTATTTGTGCAAAGAAAATAAAAATTAAACAGTAAATCAATATTGCTCTCTCTGTATGCTCAGGAGAGGTGAGCAAGTCTTTTTAGTGAAAATTTTTACTTTTATGTGTGACAACTGGTTATATTTTAATTGTTGGAAAAAGACGAAATTATGTAATCAAGTAAGGACATGCTGATATCAAGTGAAATTATTTTCTTGCATAGTAAGTTATTCACATTTTTTTAAAAGTTAACTTAAGTAGCAGTAAATTTTCATGACAGAGGTCAGCTTCAAAAAATGGATGTTTAAACTTTTGCCTGAGATCCAACATACAACTTTTTAGAAAAAAATTACCAAAAAAAATTCAGAAAGTGACATGATATCACTAGGATATTAACTTGGTAATTAGTGCGTTTTATTTCTGTCATTTTCAGTGCATGAACTATAGAAACATTAAAAAGTGTGTCCTTGGCAGCTATTATTAATCTCTGGCTTTTAAAGGACTTTGATACTTCAAAGAAAATATCAAAATTCTACCAGCTATTAAAATTCACTTCAGAAAAGTGGTACTGCAACTATTCAATAGGGAACACAGCATAGTTGAAGCTGTGAAGTAAACAAAAAATTAAACTACTGAAGATTCAACTGGTGTTTGTAATTGAGAACTGGTCACAAAAGGGTATCACAGTTTCCTTAAATACCACTGGGTTTACATCCTACTAGAAGATAACACAGTGAAAGTCACTGATCCAACATTCCTTCAGAACACTGCTGAGCCACCACGAGTCCATTCCCGAGTTTCTTAAGGATCTCAAGTCGCTTCACTATCCAATAAGCTCCAACATAATTACAGGTCAAAATAACTTGGCCATATATTGTGCAATTGAGGTCATATGTTTTACCTTCCAAAAATAAGCAGGATGGGCAAATAAACTAGTTTAAAATAATTGCCTGATATACAAAGTATTTTTCTAGCGGTTAGCTCCCATTGATGAGCAATTAAACACTTTTAAATTTAACTGCATATTGATGGTACAAAAATAGTATCAGTAAAAAATATTACCATCACATCTGTAATTGAGACACAAACATAGCAGCATCCTGTTAGCTTATGCATACATTGCATGAACAGAAAGATAATGCTGATCCAGATACTTTGCATATGATCTGCATCTCTTTGGCTATTTATTCTCAATACAACTACTGTGACACACTTCTAAAGGCTTCTAAAGCCTTTAATGTCTCCTAAGATTGGCAAGGTCCCTTCATTTACATAATTAAGGCAATTATAGCCATTATAATCGAATGCAACACCATTTTAATGGTCTGGGCTACATTTAAGCTTCCAGCTTTAGAATCCATAAAATCTGGTTGACAGAGAGCAAAAGAAGATAATGAACATATCCTAAAAAAAGCATGCTCTCACGACTACCTAAAATAGTTTAATAGAGTTTATTGTGCTACACAGATCAAACTTTCCTAACAATTTGGATGTTTTGGGGACTCTAGGACTGAACTTGTTCATGAATTATTTAACCACTTAGGTTAAAATGAATGATTATCAAACATAAAATTTAACAGCATTAATGATCTTCTTTCATCATAATGGATTGTCTAACTGTTAAAATTGCAGCAGCACACACAAAACCACAGAAGGTAACCATTTTGCCTGTGAAGACATATTTGCCATGAGATTTTGGTGGGGTTTTTTCCCCTACTAAAAAAACAAGGGAAAAGGGAAATGTAATCAACCAGCCCTATGAATGCTCTAAACTGATTCATTATGAGACTTATCTCTTCAAGAGAAGTCTTTTCCTTTGTGAAAAGTAACACTTTGGAGTAGTAAGAAAAAAACTCCAAATGAGTAACTAATCATTTTGTGTATATTGAGTCTTTACCTAAAAGCACTAGAGTGTCTAAATAGCCCTGAGTGTCACGAACAGTCCCACAGAAATCATCCTAAGTCTGAAGCGTCCATCCCTGGTACGTAGCCTCACCCCCAGGTACTGGTCTGTAGCCAACCAGCCAGCTCTGCCTGAGATGACGTTGGGCAAGTTCACCCCGAAACTGCTCCCTACACACAGGATGGATGAGGCCATGGCGGAACCCGGCTGTGCTTGTGTCCTCAAGCAGGCACGCCTGCTTTCAAAGTCGCGGGGGACACAGGGGACACATGCCCTTGGTGTCCTGTGGTAGAAATAGTCACACAATGTGCAGAGATGCAGCACTCACATTATTTTAGATACTTAGAATTTAAAAACTGTATCATCTAAACACCTTAGATGCCCATTTGCTGGTAACAGAACAAACATGAGAAGCAACTTCTCAAAGCGCGGCCCACCACAGCAGGCTAGAACTGCATTCCACAGCCTTGACACTTGAGGATTTTCCCATTTAAATGTACGTTTTGGGATATAATACACCTGGATTTGACAAAGCTGTGTAGATTTGAGTAGCCAAGGCTGCCAAAAGCAGCCATAAAAGTGGAAAGACTTGGAAGTGACAAAGCGGCCCAAAAGAAAACCAAAGCCGAGTAGGTTCTGGAGAAGATCGCTGTCGCAAACATGCTTGGAACTGCGAGCAAGGAGCTGTTTCCAGTGACAGGTGTGTAATACTCCAGCTTTCTCTTTAGTGTTACAGGGCTCTGCAACATTGACGAGCACTTAGCTAACAATCCTGTCTAAAGATTTCACTTAATCCTGGCAACAATAAAATGGTTTTTTTTACAGCATTATAACACATATCTTCTGCAGTGTTATAAGGGTTATTTTTCATAAACACAGCATAAACATTTTCTTGCATTCTAGCCTTTTTCATATAAACCACAATATTACGGAATGGACAGTCTCTCCTTAATCCTTCACTTCTTCCTTCTAACATTCAAATTCAATGGAATTTTAATCTGTTCTGCAATTATGACTTCATTGTAGAGAATTAAAAAAATATAAATCACTGTTCAAACACACGCTACCTTCTTCCCCCACCCCCATCAGCTCCATTCTGATTCCAATTCATAGTTTTTACTACAATGTCTCTGCCTTGTTGCTTTACTCGCATTTGTGGTATCGCCTCTCTTCTGTGAGACATATTTCTATCCCTTGTTCCCAAATATTTTAACCCCTGTAAGAGCAGAAAGCAACAGCAAAAATTTATTTTTAGCCAAAACGATCACCTATTAACGACTAACCAATTTTGTTCTCCTTCATCAATTGTAAAGGTGTTAAAAACAAATGAACACACCCTGTTCCACGCAAGAGAGGAGAAATTACAGGAGAAACTCATGCATTTGTAGCAAAAATGATAAATGGAGTCACCTCTACAGCCTAACAACAGGTAACACAGCTACATCTCCATTTCCCCCATCTTTCAAACACAGCCACAGGCCCTTCATCTTTCTCACACATTTTACCGTTCAGTCTCAGCCATCTGACTGAACTTTGGGGTCTTCAAATCTTCTCATCTGCCAAGTTCGAGCGTGCTTTTCCACATCACACAGACAAGTCCTGGCAAGCAGCATACCCCCCTCCTCTCCAACCTTCCCCTGGGTGCCGGGCGAAGGAAGCCCAAGCACTTGGTGTGCTTTGGCTAAGCCCCAGGCTAAATGGCAAGGGGACCCAGGGACTGTGGGCACACAGGTCAGAGACACCTTCTCATTCCAAACACACTCTCTGTCATTCTACATCCTGTTAGATTGCTACTAATCACGCTACATTAGATTACTATTAATGATGATGGAGCAGTCTCTTTTTGGAAAGTCTTAACATGGAGTTTGATTAATGAAAGAAGATACTGCTGACAATTTTACTTGGTTCAGCATCACTCAAGCAAAAAAACATACTCCACTTAAGAATCTAAAAAAGATTAATGCAGAAAATTTATCTTAATATTGAAGGAATAAACAATAAAATTGGCTCCATTAAGTTTCTGTTATTACACAAACACAGTAATTAATATTAAATAAATGTCTTCTACAAATAAAGTAATACAGTATTTTTGTGCTAGAAAATTCCCTTTTCATCATATCATAGATATGAAAATCATTTACAGATACTAATGAATTCTTGCTAAGATTACTAGTCTGCTATCTTAGAAAAAATCTAACATTTATAAATATGAAACTACTAAAGTAATACATCTGATTGAACAATAGTACTTCCTATTAAAGATTGAGTAAAAAATGGTCTATAATCTACCTTATATCCAACAGAGAGAAAAAAATATATTCCTAACCAGCCTGACCAAATTTCAAAGCATCAATATCTACAATGCATCAGTTTTCACTTTACCTTCAAAAAGCTTCTATTTATACATAATATATCCTTACAGCTCAACATCACTGTAAATGCATATAATGAAGTAAAAGTGAAACCCAGCATTTTAGATTGCATGCCTGGACAAATATAGGTCTAAGATGAACAAGTTTGAGATTTAAATGTGAATACCATGTATTATACTATAAAAAGCAATAAAAGCAAAATGGACATTTACTGGTAAGTCAATACCATCTAAAAAACTAAAATGGATATATAACAACACATTTTAGTTTTGTAACGTCTTTAAAATCACAAAAGGTTTCAGAAACATCGGTAGAGTTCAGAAACATTTAGTAGAGTGAGAAAGCTTACTTACAGATAATGTCTTTTCCTCTAACAAGGAAACTGAGTCAGTGTGTTACAACTGATTTATATGGAAATCAATGGCAAGATCCATGCTGATGCCAGTAATAAATGCAAGAGTAGAAACACTAGCCCAGATCTGATTTTTGTGGTCAGCCCAAAGTGACATTAATCTCAAACAGTACAAGCCAAAAGAGATGAGACAAATGCCTGGTTTTGAGTGCTTCCACTGATAGTTGTGCACAAGCACTTCAGGATTTGTCTAAAGACTATTTTGAGAAAAATCAGCAAAATTTGCTAATGAAAATTAAGCCACTGGAAAAGCATAGAGGTTTTCATTTAATGTTGCACTCTATAGAATTGCAGTAGCAATTATGTAAGAAAAATATTTTATTTAATCATAAATATAAGGCTAAGAAAAGCAGTAGACTAGAAAGCTGACAATTACCTAATGCAATTTTAACTCGCATGTATAAAATGTTGCTACCATCTATACTCCCAAACTACTGAGACTGCCTCCTTCCTTTTACTATGCATGTTCTTCAGAGAAAGTTAACAACAGAGTAGTTTCTCCATGACAAAAATCAGCATGCTTTTCTTTGTACTTGTTTTTATAGGCAAGTCACTTATTTTCTGCAACAAGCATGGCAGCGTAAAATCAGATGCTATAATTAGATCTTTTGGGAAATATTTTAAAACATACTAAAATATTTGTAAATAAACTCTGAACAGCACTATAACAGTCATTTTCTTTGGTGAGTTAATTTTGTCTTATCTGAGGTTTGAAAGTTAAATTTTATCCTTGATCACTGAGCATGAACTTCTTCATCTTATAGATGGGAAATTTGTTTATTCTTCTATAAATGGCTTCTCCTGGCTACCCCATAACTGATCACTGATAACATCAGGCCTAATTGCTCTAGCATACATTGTTTTGCATACAGATTTTATTCTGCTGATGTCCTGGGGTTAATCTTGCAGAAGAGAAGAGAATTGCAAAATAGTACTATCTGTCCTTGAAAGGTAATAATACAAAGTAGAGATTAAGGAGTTAGCAGAAATGTTATTTTTGGCCCTAAATCTCTTTATTTGTGAAGCCTGGAAACCATTCAGTGCTCCCTTTGAACACAAACAAAAGAAAATCTGGGGTTTGGCATCTATACCTGTACTGTATGAAGAGTGGCTGAGGTCATGTGTTGAGAAGATACTGCTATGTAAATAAAATAAGAGGATTTGGGAGAGTGCTATTTTGCTGTTTGTTTAAAAAGAGTCCCTTTATTTGTTTTTCAAGCACTGATGCACACAGAGCGAAACAGAATCCCTAGTCTTTAATCCTGCTGTTACTTATCCTCATCTCTCCACAGCAATTAACAGTTCAGCAGTACTCAGTATAAAATAGGATGCAGCTGAGAGCAGCTATATTCTGTGATTAAATTTGTCAGGTATGCTCACTGAAAATACTTTCAGCATGCAATGTTGCCTTTTCACTTCCTTCTGGCAAAAGCTTAGACTCAAAAGAGTATGCCCTTTACAGCAGTTTCCTATGTTACCTATATAGCCCTCCTCAGATGATCACATAAAAAGCCCTGTGTTTTTTTTTCATGAATGTAAGTTTATCTCTGTTATTTTAGTGAAAATATCAAGTGAGCTCTTACTACAGGATTTATTAGAAATTAACTCAAAAATTGTTGAAAGCAAATTCTTCTATTTCAGTGGCTAATGAAAATGAGTATTTAAAGTTTCACCCACACTGTCACAGCATTTTCCATCTCAGCTGCAGAACCTTCCACTGATTCTGAGCTTTGGGGTGTGACTGCATGTCCCAGCTGCATCCTATCTTTGTATCAGGGCAATATTCCAACCTTGTTTCCATGAAGAACATATCCAAAGACATCATCTGGGAGGATGCTGTCGCACACATCACCCAAATCTTTGAAATAGACTGGGAGACCAGGCTTCTGGGCACATCACAGCACACATTGATCACAGTGTTAGCACAGCTTGACAGAGATATAAAACACAGGCACTTTGTCAAGCTTTTTGGATTTAAGAACAGTTAAATTTCCCCAATGTATGAACTCTAGAGTACAGCAAATTAAGCCAACTGACAACGGATGCTTTTCTTAAATATCTCTGGAAGGTATTTGACCAAGTTAAGAGTTGTCAGCCATACAATCGCCCGCTGTCCTAGCATTCAAATCATGTTTAATGAGGATCTTCCTGTAAATGCAGAAATGCCACATATGTCTTCATTAAGCATATTCCTTTGACTGACATACTCAGTGGGATGTTATCTGCATTTTGTCTCCTATTAGGGTGCTGTGATAATGGAGAGAGTCATACCCCGGGTATTTGGTCCAGGCAACAAAAAGCCCAACTAAAACAGTCCAGCAACACCATTTTGTGTCTTGAAGGTTTTAATTGTTATTAATATCTTATACTTTTTTTATTTATACTTTTTTCATTTTTTTTCATTATTTAGTCAATAAATTTCTCTATATAACCTACACAACAAATAAAGGAGAAACAGAAGGAAATGTTTGCAATGATGCAATAAATGTGGTATCATTTCAGGCAGAATGAATGATGTCTTTCTATCCCAGTTTCTGAATGGATGTGAAACAATTTTATTTCAGAGACTGATATATTCCTTCCTCTACATCATTCTGTGGCTTTTGAGAGATGTTAAATGCACAGAGAAGGCTGTTATCTGTGAGTTCCGATTTTATTTTCTGGAAGGTGGGGTGTGAAAAGTCCATCAACCCCAACTTTCCTAAGAAATACTTACCAATCTAGTATCACTAGTTTTCTGTATCTTGACTAGTAATAGAAGTACGATGCTAGTAAAAAAGAAATCCAACAAAATATTTAGACTGGAAACAAAGTAAATTTCATACAGAAGGAGATTATAGATTAATCCAGATCCTGGCTTATGACAGTCCTACCCTGACTCCTCAACCAGTATCCAATATAAGCCAGAACTGCTCTTTCAGTCAGCTAGAAAATGTAAGGTATTATACCGTAAAAATATATATATATATAAGTTCATATACACTATATTAAATGATGCATAAGAAATAAACAGTTAAAATTTTATGTCCTTATTTCTAAGATGTATATTCCACAGACCTCCGTAGTTCTTTTTGTAGAAAAAACAGACAACATGAGTCTTGAGCTACACCGTGGGAACTAAACAACAGCACAAAATGACTTTCACTTGTCCATCTTTTTTTTTTGTAATGTCTTGAACTAATATTTTTTGGTTATTAAAGACTGAAGATTTTGCTATTGGCATTAATTCCTCTTTCTGAATTAACAAAACCTTTTATTTTAAGTTAATTATTAATCTTTTGTAGAATTTAACAGAAGACTACAGTCAGTAGTACTGACAGGTTAATAGGATGCAAGACTATACAGTGGGTCAGACACGTTTTCAGAATCATTTCATTACAATTAGAATGGCCAAAGTCACCGAACAAAGTTAAACTATCCCCAAAGTAGACAGGTTATTGTAACTTTTACAATAGCTTTTATTTTTGCCTGCTGTTTTCATTCATACTGAAAGAGCAAGAAGAAAAAGTGAACTTTCCATTATACAGCTACAGGTTTTTGTTAAAACCATATTGATAAGCATATCCTTATTCATTAAAGGTTTTCATCACAAATTTTGCATCACACCACATTTGTATCTCCTGAATGAGGACCATTTCAATATATATTTAAAAAAGATAAAATGTAACAGGTTTCAAGTCAATCTGTCATGTTCAATAAATGGACTGTAAACACTTACTTGAGAATATGAGTAGTCTGCTATAGAGAGATACATTTAACATTTTATTAAAAATTCAAAATAGAAAAATCAACACTAAATACACTAAAAAGCAGATGATATTTTTGGGATCATGTCAAGGTATCACTGAGTTTGTCAGGCAATTGCAACGTCATTACTGATATTCATTAACATCAAAAGAAGTTAATGCACCTGAGAAAAGTACTTTGAAGATAACAACCTGCAAAATAAAACATTATTGTGAAGTAGAAAGTTCAGTTGTGACTACATTTTGTCCAACTTCTTATTGATGTTTTCCACCCATTATTAACTATTAAGATTACAAAATGAAATATTTCTTTTTTCTAAAAGAATAGTAAAATTCCTGTACCAAAGCCTTGAAATCAGTTAAGAACTTGAAAGAACTCTGCCACAACCTCACTCTTTCAGATTTTAAAACTTAATTTTTTATTTTCTTTAAGGAATGTCAGCAATATGTACTTATGTTACACAAATTTGTCCATTTGAGCTTCTATTCATCAATTTCAAATCGATTCAGTACAAATCAAACATGAATCAGTACTGGACTAGAAAACTGGAAAAACTGAAATAAAATTTCCTGTTACTTAAATACAGACTGAGAAAAGACACAACTGAAAAAAAAAGAGTAAGTTAAAATTCGAAAAAAAGTGACAAATGACAGAAGAGCACTCAATAAAACTATTTTCTTCTAAAACCCACACTTTTTAAAGGAAAAACTACATGAAGAAAAATGAAAATCTGTTAATGAGACAAGAAAACATTCTGCTAGAAAAGCCTTATCTCATCACCTCTACTTCTCTATTATCGTCACCTAATTTCTCCCAAAGAAATTCTGCTGTTAATGTTTTAATCTCAAGCTGGCTGAAAGGAAACATGATTTAAATAAAGTCACAATCGCCAACTGCCAAAAGCTTTGTAATACACTTTAAATTACTGAAAGAGTACGTTGGTGAATCGTACATTACTAAATTAATGTAACAAAACTTCAAATAAATGTGCTAGTGCAGTAGGTGAAAAAATAGTTTAAAACGTGAACACTAAAACGTAGCAAGTAAGTCTGTATGTCTGTGAAGGTCTAAAACTGAACTTTTGAACCCTTCAAGCACAAGACTGCTACTTGCTAGCTGTGATTGTTATGGGCTGCTGTAAATTTTGATAAAACAGAAGTGGCATTTCCCAAATCCTCCATTAAATTATGAGACATGGGACAGAACTAATTAGGAGGCTGGTTACACATCGTGCCTCTGCACATAGGTGATTAAGTCTGGGAAAACTGGGGCAGGGGTGGTGGGGGTGGTAGCAACTGAAAAAGCAGGTCCTGGAAAAATTGCTTTCTGGAAAGAAGGCGTCCCTGAAAGACGACAGTTAAGATCCTGGCTGGTGGAAAGATGCTGGAAACAAAGAGAGATCCTGGAGATGAGCGAGACACATTGAGGACGAACGCTGGGGGAGTCCCAGGGAGCGTGGCCAGCAACACCTGAAGGTTTCTGCATGCAGCGGCACAGCAGAGGCCAAGGTAATTCTCTGCCTCACTGTCCCAGGTCAGCTGTGCCCTCCTGCCTGGAAGGCAGCTGGGTGGGAGGGTGATGGAGTGTGAGAGATGAAATCAGGTTGACTAAAAGCTCTAATTTTACCAGTGCTTAAACAAATCCCACTATCCAGATGCACTACAGGTTCTCCTTTACTCTGTCTTGCCTGTGATCGTAACAGAACAGGCTAAACTTCATTACAGATGGTAGGCCTACAAGTTCCGACTGATTCTTTTTAGATAGCTAAATATGGAAGATAAGGATGCTTCAGACCCAAAAGGGAATGAAAAAAGGATTGATCTGGTGCTTGTTTTCTGGGCACTTGGGGATGGGTGGGAGGATGGGTGATCTGAATTGCCAGAAGGGAAAGCAGGCAAGGTGTGCAGAGCAAAGTGTTAAAGGTGAACGGGACTTTGTACATCCCTAAAAATGAGTGCAGCTTCTGCATCTAACCCATTGACTGGTCTCATCTTCTTATCCCAGTGATGCAGTTGGTAAGCCTACATTTCACATCATGCATATTTGTTATCCATCAGACTAAAGAGCAGGACTATCAAAAACATTATCCTCTAAGACAGGCAAGGGACAGGGCTCAGTATGTCTCACTGCAAAAGCATCATAGTGTAGAGGGATTTTTGAAGGACCGAGGACATACGTTACCATTGTCTGGGTTGGACAACCCAGGCCTGTTAGTTGAAGCTGCAGAGCAGTTTTAAATAGTCCTGGGAACAAGCAGTGGGAGAAGGAAAACAGGCTATGCACAAACAAGAAGCCAGGTGCAGAGCAAGTCCTGGGAACCGTGAAATCAGCACACTCTCATCGGCACACTCTGATAAGGCACCTGCAGCATGCCCACCAATCAGCGACATGGACCCCCACGTGGCCCAGAAACTTTTATCCAATCACCTGTGTGTAAAGTCGAGTGAGCGGTCGGTTTAAGTTATAAATATAACCTGTTTGTTTAATAAAGTGAGCACAGCATGTAGCCATATTGGTGTGATTGTCGTGACTTGGCCGACTCTCCACGGGGGACCCTCTTCATCATAACTACTCTTTGGAGAAAAAAATGATGCCCAGACAGTGCCAAGAACAGAAGTCTCCCCAAGCTTGTAAAATGTGCAGTGCACAGAAGCCTTCCTCGTTACTGGTTCCACATAACCACTGGAAAAAAGACTCAGAAAAGCTTAGGAAAATAAAGACCTGCAAACTCCAGCTCAGTGAAATCCCTACATTCACAACTGTGCAAGCCAGTATGACCTGGATATCCCAAATCCTGGCACATACTTGAAAAGCAGATTAGGGCGAAAATAGGATACAAGGCAATGGGTATGCCTGGAAAATAAGATAGGGTCCTAGAAGTGCTTCCTCACTTGTCTCTTTATTAGCACCTGTCACTAGTGGTGGTGCCCCCCATTCACTCAGGTTTACCCTTCTTTCTCATTCCACTTCTAAACAACTCCCTAAGCCACTCTTCTCTTCCATACTGCCCATCTTCATTTATTTCTAACTTTGTGTGATCCTTCCCTCTGACACTGCCTGCAGTGCTTTTCAGATCTTTCCTCTCTTTTATGGCAGTACACTAAGTTTTCTTTTGTTTTCTTCTTAAAAATTATTGGAACACCTGATGTAAGTTCATAGCTTATATGACACCCACTGCTTTCACTAAACTGAAACCAAAAGAAAGATATGAAAGACCTTTATTTTATTATGCCTTTTTTTGCTTGTTTTGTTAGCAGTTTATGAATCTTAGTTCTAGATCAACTTCTTAGCCCTTTCATTTTTGGATTCGAGCTAACAGACTATACGCATAGGTCAGGTTCAATGTTATTAAATGTATCACTAAAATGAGCCAGCTTTCAAAAAACACAGAGATGGATTAGATTAACTTCAGAGTTTATTTTCAACTAAGAGTTTCCTATGATTTTATGATTAGGTTCACATCCGGTTTAAGAGGCAATTATGTTTCTCTAAATACTGGTTTAATTTTGCTTCCCAAAGGAGTATGGAGTTCCACACCAAGACTATTTTGGGAAAGTTCCAGGCATACTTTGCTTCCTAGATATACCAAAAATTCACAAGAGTTTGTCAATCTGAAAAAATGAAAAATTGTTCTTAGATAGGGGATGCATTTTAGGAAACCTTCATTTAAGTTATCTCTGAAACTGGAGCACTAATCTTACTTTGCCTCTTTAGTTTTGTCAAATTTCTAAGCAACTGACGTGTATGTATACAGCTTACAACATTTAATGGAGTTACATTTAAAGAAAATAATTGATTGCATTTTTACAACAAAATTGTAACAAATTTCATATTCTGCTACAAGAATGGCTGAAATTTCAGCAGTGATACTCAGCTCACTTTCACATTTCTCATGTCTCCTGGTCTTTGGCCTTGTAAAGAAATTATATTCAGATTTTAATGTTGCAGTAAAATGTACCAGTTTGAAAAGCCCTGTATTTTGCTTGCCCTGACAATCTGTCAGGACAGGATTAGTGTTAATTCCCATACTCGTACAGGATCTTTTTTCTTTCTCTTTTACATAACTAAGCACAAGTAATCTTGATCTCTTGGCAGTATAAATCTTCAAGAAGAATTTAATCCTAGGAGTTAATTCCTAATTAAAAACAATTCCATTTTGTTGAAGCCAATAAAATTTGTCTATAGATTGTTTTCAGTGTTTAAGTACAGCAGTTCCAAAAATAGAATGTGCTTGAAAGAACACACAGAAAGACAAAAGTCACCACACCAGGTGAAACAGCTTCCAGCAAAGAAAATGCTAATTTTATTTTGGTAAAAACTGAGGGCAATGTTACCATATTAAAAAAATTATCACTGGAGAATGGTAGGTCTACTACGCACAGAGAGTTGCTTCTTGGCTCATTATCTTGATTTCCCTTCATGCCCACTGCTAAAGAAATATCCCCATATCTATGCTGGGGTTGCAGACCGTGCTGCTAGTGAGAACTGCGTCAGACTGCACTGCACATCTTACCCACGTAAGGCTGCCTCTGCCAGTGGTTTCCATTCAGGCTGGCAATGTGAGCAGATGACAGGTTTATCTATTTATTTACAGTTACCACATGAAATTGTAAATTAATGCTTTATAAAACCTCAAGGCTGTATTGCTTTGCAGAGGTTTTATAGCATAGGGAGCATTTAATTACACATATTCGATTAATATGTAATTCCAAAATCAATGACAATGCCAAAGACCAAAAAAACGGCCTTAAGGAGTGCTTCAGAGCAGTTTTTAAATTGAATTGTAATCCTGCCCAAAGCTCGGTGTTTGCAGCGGTCATCTATATTCACTGTTAAAAGAACATTAATTCATTTTTTAAACTAAGAAAAAACCCCAAAGTTTTGGCAGTACTACAGCTTATCATACAAACGATAAGATTCTCTTGCAAAATAAATTTGGAATAGCATATTAAGCCATAACGAAATACCAGTATTAACAAAATCCAGGAATGTAACGCTGGTTTATTCTTGCAAGGGTGCTACACAAAAAACCCTATGATCTTCAAAAACTAATTTTGGTGTATTTCCAATGAGGATACAGGATATTTGTGCACAAAGATTTTAGCTTACTCATAAAAATTGTGACTAGACAGAAAGAAGAAAAATTAAATCTAACAGAGATCAGTCTGAAGAAATAAAAAAATGCAGACCTCCAGTCAAGCTGTTCTTGGATTTCAGGTCCATGGTGGCCTAAAACTTTACACTACCAAGGCTCTCCATTCAGGAATTATATCCTCTTTTGTATAACAACCGCCTTTCAAAGTCAGCTGGGAATCACTGAAATACAAATACACTTAGCCACATTTTTTTTTTTTTCTCCAGTTTCACCGATGGTTAAGAAGCAGTGCAAAGCAACTGCATTTTCCAGCAGCCTAATGTCATGCATGGTCCAAAAGGAGGCGGATTTATTCCTATCAAACACTTTTCAAACAAAGAACCCACTTTTAAATGACAGCCTTTAGTAATAGTTCCATAGTTTAAGTGCAACTGCTTGCTCCCATGACAGTAATAAGGACTTTTAATTTTTCCTTTTTTCTATTAAACTTCATTTTCTTGAATAGTCAGTTGAAAACAGTGATGAACAAGGAATAAATTTTTCTTTGTCTTAAGTACAGCCATAAGCATCTTGAGGAATATTAAAGAGTGAAAAAAGAACAACAACTCATATTACAATAGCTTAATTTGAAAAATACAGCGATATTTTACTGTAGGCACAATTTTAAAAACTACAGCAAAGAAAAAAAAACTTGAATAAAATAAAGCTGGTTTTATTCAATAATAATCATTGTCTGTGATCACTGTACTCTTCAGTGAACAAAATATTATTTCCTTCTAGAAACAAGCTGTTAAAAATATCACACAAATTACTATCACTCACCTCTCCTATCATTTTTGCCTGCATTTGTGGATTTGTCAGAAGGGCAAGGGCAACGTCCTTCGCATTTCACTGAGATTTGTTTTCCTGAGACACAGGCTTGATAGTCTAATTTGCACTGTAAGGAGAGAGAATGACTATCATTAATATAAACATCCTTTATAATAAAAATTATAGCTCTTGAAGTATTTTGAAGGAATCTTTCATGAAGTGCTTAAATCTCTGCAGACATAGGTGCTAGGAAAAACTTCTGCAGTATATGCTACCTTTGTACTAAGAATTAGATTAGATGGGAGGTAGAAAGTTTTTGTTCTTGTTCCCTAACCTGGCTACAGTTTCAGGCTCAATTCAAGCGTAAATGCACTCGTGGTGTTAGACTGATTTGTATATGCATACTAAATGGCAGTAGACTGCATTGATTTTGTTTGTATTATATGAACAAATAAACAATGTAACAATATTAATTATTGATAGGAAGTGATTAACAGTGAATTATTACAGAATTTATTAAATTTTCTACCTTTAAAGTGACAGTATTCTAGTAAAAAGCAATAAAAAATGAAACTGAAAGCTGTGCCTGATGCAATTCTGCACAATGAGTCTTCTCCAATATAGAAACAGTTTGTGTGGTTCTGATCTGTAGACTTAGACCTCCAATCCAGGAACCATACAAAAATTAACTAAATCTAACCAAGAAATGGTGTTTCAAGCATATAAAAGTAACATAGTTAAAGACCATATACATAGTAAATAGCATTATTGTAAACATTGTCATTCTTACTGAAAAGCTGAACTTGTATTCCAACAGAAAAGTTCTTGACCTACAGATCTTTCTGCAGGATATTTTGCCAACGTAGTATCAGAAAAAAACAAACCAAAACAAAGGAAAAAAAAAAGCAGTTAAGAGCTTTTTCAGAAAAGGAAAGGAAAGGAGTAAGACTGTTATGGAGAACACTTCATCCGTGAGCAAAGGATGGACGATATCTCATTGGTCAGGTAAGAGAAATATAACTTAAAAGTGTAGGAGTCAGAAAACCAGTTCAAGTAACAAAAATATGAAGGGTTTTCTATGTATCACAACACTTCAGAAGTACAGTCTCACCAGAAATTGTGCCTTTTATTCCTTGATTGTCTTCTGTTTGGGTATCTAACTTCAGTTTAATGCAATTCCATTATACAATTACCAGGATTTCTGGCAAACCCTGAAGTTGACGTCTCTCACACACCTAAAAATGGATAAGGGGTGGGAGCACTGTAGCTGTGTGAGAATAAAGGAGCCTCCCGAAAAACTGCACTCAAGGTTTTCACTAGTATGCAGATGTAAGTACTGTGAATTTACAGAACTTTATCTACGTTTTATGCAGGCTTCTAACCCTGTCACACTCCCATGCATTTCTCTACCTAGCGCAAGATGAACTGCATCACTGTATTGAAATAATATCTTTTTGCACCACTGCCAATACCAAAAAGACATATTAGAAGAGAGGAAATAATACATCAAATTTTGTGTATTTGCGTAAAATCATTATCATAGTTCAGTTTTGAATGTGCTACCTTTGGCCAAAAAGGCATGGTTAAAGGACACTGGGGCTAAAAGAATCTTTTAATTCTAATGAAAAAGAACAACAGATCTGCTCCAGCTGAAAGCTATACAAATAGCATTAGTGTCTCACAAAGGACCATAAAAGCACAGCAAAACAAACTGCTCTGTGCACGTTGACTATGAAACAACTGAATAGCTTTTGTATCCTTGCACAATTATCCTGGCTGCATAGCAAGGGTGCTTGCATTAGCCACGATGCCTGCCAGACCTCCTTTCAGACAGTGTGTGAACTAATTCATATTTTAATACTTGAAACAATCTTCAGAGCTAGTAGAACGGATCATAGCCCAAATATAATACATGTTTCTATTGAAAAGAGATACCTTCCTTTACTTAAGATCTGAGAACTGTTATTGTTCATTCTTAGTAGCTTAAGGAATCAAAGCTACACGTATCTGTGCTTTAGGCTTTCATTACTCATGCTGGTGACTGAACGTAATCAGACGACCACTTAAAATTGGACATATAATCCCATTTCAGGTTTGTTTTATGGAGAATCACAATACGATGAGTGCAAAATAAATACTTTTTTTGAATATTTCTTTAATTCTATTCTCGAGATATTATTTTTTACAAACTCCAATGCTTCTATATTGTTCCACTTGAAGGTTGCTGAAGGAATGAGTAAATACTTCAAAGCTGCTCCAGCTAACATAGTACGTTGAGTTTAATCCTTTTGATTCATTTTTATTTAAAGTTGTCTATCTGGTCCTATTTGCAAACAATACTGTTCTTTTAAATGTGAAGAAAAACTTAATGCCCAACCCTTGCCACAGTCACTGCCACCTGTGTCAGTGAGTGCAAGGTCACTAACACTTCCCAAGCAGTACTCCCATTCACAGGCATGCCAACCCTTACACTCACTGAACTAATTTTATGGACAGGCAGGCAGCAGAGACAGGTATCTTGTCTCCAGAAACAAAACAAAATCATGGTGCTTGTGTAAGTCAGAAATGAATCAATAGGCTGTTCCGACAATATTCTGTGAGCTAATGACAGCAGGAACGTAACTGGTTAAAACCTCTTATCCTTGTTCCCTAAACAAACAGTGCACTGGGATACTGCCAAGGCAGCTCAGCTAAATAACGGCGGGTCAGGCTCCCCTCAGCGTCACTTTCAAACTCATAAAAAAAAGCAAGCAACATACCTGGGATAAAAACTATAGAAAAAGAAACATGGCATAAAGAATATGCGGACACAATAAGAAGCAGTGATACAAAGGAAAGGTAGTGCTGGAAAGAGTGATGAATTTTTTTTATTTATTTATTTTTTTTGTGGGGAAAATATCTGAATAGTTTAAACAGCAGAAAAATACATGAACTATAATGTTATAGTACTAAAATGATTCCCGTGTATTTGGCTTTATTAGTGACTTTTCTATATGAAGAAAATATGTCATGCTGCTTGTTCTGCTTTCATCACAATCCCTCATATGCATGAAAAAATATCATTTTACTTCTGAATATATCTAGCATTTTACTTCTGATCTAGATTCCCCTTTCCTCTTAGCATATCAGTTTTCTACACTGGAGTTTCACTTTGTCTCATTTGTATGTTTGATTCTAAATATGCTTCCATTGTTTGAATTTTCACACATTTTGTTTCAAGACAGAAGAACAGGTATTTCTGACTTCAGAGCAATATGCTGCATAGTGCTAAAAAAAAAACAACAACAAAACAAACCAAAACACAAACCCCTTTCAATACAAAAAATATGTACGATGTCAAGGTCTCTTGGCAACATATTTCATAATGAAAAATTCCTAATTTCTGTACTGTCAAGTGCCCCACAGAAAAACACAATTTGTTTACTCATATTCTGCTTGTTTAAAAACCTGTTCAGTCTTAAATGGACTCAACATTCTTCAACATTTGCTCAAAGCAGTTGTTTAGTGAACTACAGACAAGCAATTAAAATCTGTGGGAAGAACATCAAAGAATATATGTCATATTTAGACATGACTCAGGCAGCTTTACTGTTACTACAGTAAAGATGAGAACAGTTATATTACTGGAACAACTACTACAGTGTACGTTGTTTTGATATACCTGAGCTCTGCTCTTAGAACTACTGTCACAGAGTTAGGAAGATTAAATGACAATAATATATTTCATTAAGTTCTGCCACTTTCCGTTCCAAAGCAGCTACCTGCCAAAGACTGCGAAACGGACTTCTGTATACTGTACATAAAAAGAGTCTAGTTTTGCCCCAAAATGCAAAAAAAAACCAAACAACCCACTTTTCCATGGCAAAATAATGAAAAAATGAAAATACAAGGGAAAAACCCTATTATTTGTATGTGCATTTGACTGGCGTAAATACAAGGACAGGATACACTTACTACAGTAAGTTCCAAAGAAGCCCAAATTCCCTTGTACTTGTAAACCAAGTTCAAGCTAAATATCATATGTTTCTACATATACACATTTGTCTTTAGAAACCCCCCAAACCATCCTCCTGTGCCCAACTGACCTAATTTTTCAAGTGTGAATGACAGTATGCAATTCATTAATATACGGGGAGGCCACTGATAAAACCTGTGACTTTGGAAAACTTGGTAAACTTCAAATACACAGGAAACCTCCAGGGAAAGCAGTAACACGTCAGCACAAATGTCACGTATACACAGGTAAAATCTCTATGCAACGCAAAAAAGAGTATTTGGATAATAATTATACAATCTAGAAGTTTTCAAATTAGTTGAATTTGATAGCTGCACCTGACCACTTGAACTGGCTGAGCAATCTTGTAGCCATTGAGAAACTGTGAAGGAAAGAAAATGTACTATTAGACTGTAAATGAATGAAAGATGAAGAAAATAAATAATGAGTGGAAATATTATCTCAGAAATCCTAGAAAAAAAAAGCAGATTTGAAGCTTGGTTTCTGGGCAACTAGAAGAAAGGAGATGGACCATGCTATAGGGTTTTATCAGGCAAACAGTTTCATTCGATGGAGGAACGTCTAGAAAACAGAGATATAGCAGACTGCAAGTACCTTGATTTTACTGAGGCTTGTCACACTCTTTTTTGTATTGCAACATGCTAAGCCATACTGGGAAGTATGCTATTTGTGTGCTTACGTTGTAAGATGAGTACAAAACTAGTGGGAAGTGGCCTCAGAGAGCAGCGATCAATGGCTCACTTAAAAGGGAAGGCTGCACTGAGCGGACTTTTGCAAGGCTGAGTCACAACCCTGGAATTATTCCGCCTTATCATTAATGGCTTAGAAGATAAAATAAAAGATATCCTATTAAATATGCAAGATTCTGGAATAACTGTTAAAGATAGTAAGATAATAACAATACTCGTATTATTGAAATAGGCTATAAATATAATGCTATTCAATATAGAAAACTGCTATATTGTACTCAGGTAGACATAATAATCATGTTTAAAATAAAACCTATGAAACAACTGGCTAGACATCCATTCCAAAGGAAAAATAAAAATTAGTGATCATTATGAACAATTGAATGGTATTTAATACCATTACTGTAACAGGATATATAAAGAGGATTGCAACCTACAAAATATGTAAAATAATCCCGCACAGCTCTGGCATTGCTTACAATAAAGCACCCTGCTCAGCTTTGTGACAAGGTTTCAAACAAGATAGGAATTAATTGGAAAATGTAAACAAACAAACAAAAGTAACAGAAATTATCAAAAGCCTAGCAAACAGTCACTAAGAAACCAAGGAAGAGACTCAAGCAGTGGGGATGTTCAATGTTGAGAAATGAGGATTCACGTAAAAAGCTGTCAAACAGGTAAAAGGCATCTGAAAGATCCCTGAAAAGAATCCCACGACAAATGTTACAAGAAATAATTGGCTTAAATGGCTACAGAAAAGTTTCAGATTAGATACTAAGAAGACTTGCTATTAATAAGGGTAGTGAAGTATTAAAATAAATTGTTGGAGAAGTTTATTGAATCTTAATCACTGTCTTTAGAATCAGGATTAGCTAAACCTGTCAGGATTGACACCTGTGTGGTTTATCTTGCTTTGAGGAAATGAGTGGGCGCAGGATGGCATCAGGCCTATTCAGTGGGGAAGTACAGGGCAGCCCTGCTCTGGGCACGAACCAGCGTCAAGAGACTATTGCTTGCATGAATCTTGTTTATTTGCTGGGGAGATTGAAAGACGTGTAATGAATGAACTAGAGAAAATGCATGAAAGAAAAGGAAAATAACACTTATGCTGGTCGATGGATCTTAGATAACTCCAGCAAAATTCTGTTTGATACTGAGTGTATTTGTGCTCTCCTGAGCTCCTGACACCTGAGATTTGATTTGGGAACATGTTAAGTATTTTTCAATAAACTAAAATAAAATTGAGTTGAACATACAAATGCTTTGTCATGTGAAATACGAAAATAGAAGTCTTTCAATTGGATACCAAAATCTCAGAAATAACTGGCTTTGCTTCCATTTATCTGCAGAACCATCTTCGATTTGTAAAACAAGACACTCATATCACACAGAGGGACTGTGTGTGAGACTGTAAATTAGTTACTATTTGCAGACTTCTCAGAATATACAGGGAATAAAGACATATTAAAGCAGATGAGGAATTTAGTTTAACTGTGTGGCTACTGTATAATAAAAGACATAAGACTGTACTGAACAGTGCAGAGAAAACAAATTACTGATTAGATACAAGAGAGGAATGTCTGTTTTGTGTGTTAAGTGAATCGAGAGCCCTGTGGAAGAAACGACAACAGAGTTAAGACTGCATCGCACGTCTACCCAAAAAGACAGACAAACAGCGCTTGTGCAATGTTAACTTGGCATTTCCCAGTATTTTATCAATTAGCTTTTTCTCACAGACTAATTTCCGTTCCTTTTTGAGAACGCTACTACCTCAGAGGTAAGATAACATTTCTCCACCATATTTTTGTCTTGTCAGGAATATCTAGCAGCTTTAAAATAACTACCTAAAGCTAAGTAATTCTCTCATCTAAGCTAAGCAATTTCTCTGGCAAGCAAGGAACAGAAGCTCACACGCTAGTGCCTTCGGATGCCATCTCAGATGCTCCCTCCAGCTCCTCCTTGCCTTCCCCCCATACAGACCATGCAGCTGGAAGCAGAGCTGGTACACCCTACAGATAAAGATGGAGGTCGGCTGCCAGGGCGATCACCTGGCCTCCCAACGCGTACCCCATCCATCACGTGCTTCAAGCCCTTAATATTGAAAGACTGAAGTTTGGAGAGATACATCAACACACACTTTTCTACCATATAACTTTGCAGCATCAATGAAGTGCAAATTCGATGTGAATTACAGTCTTTTAGAAATTTTCATCTGGTGAGGTATATGACACTTACAGAAATGCTTTCTAGAACACCATCACATTTAATGCTGAGCATTTAGTAAATTACTTTTTAGACAACCAATAACTACTACTTATGCAACTGTAGAAAGTGTTTAATCTTTGAAAGGTAACTGTCACTTTTAATTGTACCTTGTCTCAATAATGAGAGCTCTGTAAATGTCCAGGACTTTCCTGTGCATTTAGAATTAAATAGGGCACGCCATCTAATTCTAAGAAAAAAATGAACTGATGGATAATTAACTTCAGAGTCACCTAATAATTATTAGGTCATATGCTACAAATACTTAATTTGAACACATACTTCCATATAGGGACAAAGTTAATAGGTTTTTTTTCTTATTGTTACCAACTGTGGTCATGACAATGGTTCTGACACCAACCAGTGAGAGGAGAGAGAGTAAGAGGCCCTACTTCTGACTCCTCAGCTCTTCCACACCCTTGTTCACCCAGCTCCAACCAACCTTCCAGGGTATGGAAGAGGAGAATAAGTGATCTAGTGGAGGTGAAAATGGGGATATCGGTAGGCATTGGAGAATTCCAAAATCTTACCACCGTATTTGACAAGTTGTCCACCACAGCCTTCTGCACTGCCACCTACCAACTGAATGTTCACAGGTCAAGCAGAGAAACCTAGCTGTTATAGCATAAATAAATAAATTGAATGGCTGAGAGAATTTGGAATATCCTCTCAAATTTACATGTTCCTACCAAAAATGCTCACAATTCTTCCCTATTTTCTAGATGATCAACAATGGGCGGTTAGAAGACTTTTGTAGGATAAGAAAAGAGCTCTTTGCTAGAGTACCACAAAGATAAATGCTGAAGAAGAGAATGAAGTGCTTCTTCCAGCATAATCATGTGTCTTATTGGTAGAAATCTCTGCTGTAGAGCTCCCCATTCATGCATCAATACACATCCCCGCTTTCTCTCCGTTTTTAGAACCTGGTATATGACACTGAAAAGATAATCTCTGATTACCAGTACTCAGTACCGTGTGCTTTCAGCTTCATTTCATGCTATTTTGCTTATCCATGTTCCCCGTTTTCTCACTTTATCCCTGTTTCACAAAGCTTACATACAGTCCCCTGGTCCAAATTTGCTTCTGCTGTTTTTTGTGCAAATTGCTACATGAAATAATGGCCTCAGATTTGAGCCCTCTAAAGTAAAATATGTAAGAAATTCTGATATGTTTTAACTGGGTTGGTGATTCTTGTCACTAATTATGGGGGCAAGGTGGGCAGAGTGAATACTGCTCAGGTGATGTTCCAGGTGGAAATCCTTTCAAGGATCCACCTGATTTTCAAATCAGCCATCTGAATTTTCAGGCACCCAACCACTCTGGTAAATATATACATCACCATCTTATTCTATACATTTTGCAAACAGGTAAACTAATATTTTATACCATCAAAGCAGCACGTAAAGCTTAATAAATGCGAAGTGACAAAACCCTGAACTACTTGAAAAATACTATTTCCAGTGAATTAAGAAGTATTAATAATAATGCTTCTAGTAATTTTTGTGTAAAAAAACCTTACTACATTACCTCATATCTGAATTAATGTTTCAATATTCCTTAGAGAAAATAAATTCTATAAAAACCAAAGTATTTCAAATATATATTAAAAAAAAAACGAAAAAATATTTACGAGTGTGTTTTAAAAAAACAGATTAACAAAAGGGATGAAAATATATAACCATATTACTCTTACCTATATTATTCCTTCTGATCTTGGCTTATTCAAACATTATAAACACTAACACAGTTTTAAAATATACTAATAGCTTCTTGTAAGTGTGCTTAATAAAAAATATCCTTCAGACATACACACGCATATACTTCAAGTCTATAAATTCTGGCTCTTATTCAGAGCTCTTGTCCATATAGTCTAAATTTCAGCACTTCATCAGGCTCCTTGTTTCAAATTTCAACATATTTAGCAGACCCAAGCTACAGATGCACCGAATGTTCCCTCAACACCATATGTACATGAGATCCTTGGTGTATCTCATTCCTGGCATTCACAATTTTGTAGTTTGGAGAAAATTTCTAGAGAGATAGAAAAAGGAATATTGCTCAGACAAAACCAACATTTTTCAAGTTCCCGCTTCAAATTTAAAAATTAATATTCAAAGAAAAATTTAAAATGTGAGCAAAACCATTGAGTTCTGCTAAAACATCATCTTCATAACAGTATATTGGTTCAAAATCAGCCAAAAAAGTTCTTCACTGATTTTCATCTGACACGCAAATTTCTGAGTAATGGCAATGGAAAATGAAAGCAATGGCAAAACTACAAAGCCTTATAAAATATGACACAAATAGCTTGCAAAAGCACGGAATTTTTTGTTAAAAGAATCTGCTTATTGCTTATTAACATGCATTATCACTGTATTTTTAATGTGATATGGCTTCCTAAGCCATGCTCGCTGATTGCATTAGTAAGTAAACAAGTTCAATTTATGTAATTATCTCTAAGTTGAAATATTTATAAAGTGATATGTGAGCTAAAATAGCATCTAAAGGGCGTGCTCATTAGTCCTCAATTACAGGAAAAATAATGAAAGTAACGAAAGTTATGTGCATGGACCTATAGCTAGTCCATGCTGGGTTATCCCATCCAAGATTCTAAGATATTTAAACTATACTATGTCAATTGCGGGGGAAAAAGGGGAAAACAAAAAAATTAATTCTGTATAGCTACTTACATTTAAGTGAAACCTTCATCTGTTTGGCTTGGAAATTTGACATACCACACCTAAGCCCTCAGTGTTCTTACCACCACATTGCCTCTACAGCTCTTAACTCTGTTCTTTCACCCACCTAAGAATGTATGCTAAAATTTATTTTAACTCAAAGAACCGAATTTTATTTATTAAACAGACCAAGACAGAAGGCTCCATGTGCTATCAGTGAAGGAAATGTTTATGAAATTCCACATTCATAATGGTTTTCACCCTGTGAGGCAATAAACATGTTGTTGCGCAAGTGGGAGTTAATATTCCAAAGTACGGCTGGTTTTCCCGGGATTACATGTATCTCTTCTTGAACTCAAAGAGATATATCTTGTGTAGAGATGCTCAGAACTTTCTTAGGTTCTTAAGTTCTTAAGCCTAAATCTTCCTAATTTTTGCTGTTAGTACTTAATTTCTAAAATGTACAAAAGATTTCCCTGTTCTGTTGCAAACATACGTGGATTAAAAACTGGACAAAACAAAGCCAAGGCTCCACATGTAATTTTCTGAATGAAGAGCTAGAGCGGCAAATGTTGCCACAAACCCTAATTTTTATCTTCCACTTAGCCCATGGTGGCCTATGATGTTCCTTTTTTTTTTTTTCCTCTGAAACTTTGCTATGATTCAGAGGACCCACCTCTGATACTCAGTCATATTTTCAGTTTGCTGTCTGTCTCTCAATTCTCATCATTGTCTAGATCTGTTCTTTCAGGACTTAATTTATTCCTTCAGACTTTTTTTTCTTGTTTACTCAAGATCTCATGCAAGAGTACATCTGTTTGTTCAGAAATACTCAGTTTCACTTTGATCTCATGATTGATGTAAAAACCCAAGCAAGCAGAGCATGCAGCATTGTCTTAACTTGTGGAAGAGAGGTCTATTGTTACTTGCTTCTTGCAAATTTAGCAGAGATCAGACAGCTCAGAAGTCATCGGGCATGTAAATAAACACTTCAGACAAGAAATGACCGCAGCTGGGATAGATCACAACCACACCCCTGAAGAAAACTGATAAAGGTAGAATAAAGGCATATTTCCTGAAGGACTCCGTATTCTCAGGAGAACCTTAAGAATTTAGTTGAGGCTAAAACATTCTGAACATCAACAATTCATTTCTTCAAGGTTTCTTCTTCTTCTTTGGGTTTTCTTAGGGGTTTTCCCCCCAAGAGGGAGTATGGCACGTGTACATTAACATTTCAAAGGCTCCTGAAGTGAAGAGGAACTTCACAGCAACAGCCAGTGTTGTGAAATTCACAAAACCCAGAAACTTCTGGATGTGTGTTTCCATATGTGGCTTTGGATATTTTAAAGTGAAATCATTTTGGGAAGGAAGTGAATGCAGTTACCAGGCAGCCCATGAGAAAACCTGAATCCCAGACAGCTTTCTGTAGTCTGATTGAAGAACTGTTTTATTTGAGAGCCATAAATGTAATATGCCTGAGCTCTGATAACATGTATTTGTCTAGTATCACAATGCTGAATGCCAAGTATGTCTTATTAAAGCCCACTAAATAAGATTAATATGCATATAACTGAACATCACACAAACATCATCCCCCTTTCGATAATAATTTTTAAATTCTAAATTACAGATGTATTATAAGCAGAAAATCTTAATTATATAAAATCATAGTATACCGGCATCAGAACGTCAGAAATACTGAAAATGTGAAGGAATATTCAAACAATCCTGATATGTCTGAATTTGTTTTCAGTCAAGTATCTACACGGTAATTGGTTCATGTTACAATATTTCATTGTGAGCTTCTCAAAACTGGAAATAATTAGAAAAAAAAAAGGGTTAGTCTTGGAAGATGATTCTTTAATGTTACAGATGTTATACCTCACTGACATCTGCTAAATTACTAGAACTGAACATTTTCGTTTTCTCTGGGAGAGTATTAGCTTATAGCACTGCTGGTCTAAATTTCCATTACGGTGTCTGATGTTGCTACTTGAAATTTCACAGTATTTCAGTTTCTTGCTAAGTGCAAGCATGACCTACATTGACAGTGTGTAAAAATATCTGTTTAGAAGCTGAACACTTTGTCCTGTTTGATTAAGAAATTTAATTGCAAGTTCTAAAAAAAATTAATTTGAATAATTACATTTTTTTTCTAGTAATTTTCATTTCATTTGCTGTTCTGTAGCTGTTCAAATGCTTCCTGTTCTGTTAATTGCTAAAGAAATTGAAATGGCTAAGTAATGTTAAGGACATCTTTTCTGCCTGCTACATCTAAGTTGTTCCAAAACCCTTCTTAAAAAGAAAAATAGAACTGATTTTTAAGTAAATTAAAGATGCAGAAAACGGGAACAGGCTCTGTTTTAAAGCAACAAAATGATCCATGGGTTCACTGCTACTTGATAAGCATACATTTACATTCCACTGTGATTAAGAGAAGACAAGGAGACATATTCAAGGAAAAAAAACCTCAAGGTTCCAAGGTTTAGTGCACTGGGAAGTGATGTCTGATTTAAATATGCTGTAAAAACAAACGGTGCATTGGAATTCAGAAAAAAAAAAATAGAAGAAAAAAAGACAGCCAGCATTTAAGTTAAATTTTTGGGTGGGTTTTTTGGTTTTTTTTTTGTTGTTATTCTTTGTTTGTTTTAAGGTACCATTGTGTAGCTACATGTTTTATCCTACAGGATATTTAGGAAAATGGCCCCCTTTAAGGATCCAAACTTACTGACTTCCATGGCACACTGGTGATAGGGAGAGAGAGGGAAACTGCTTTCGGGGGGTGGGTGGGGTGGGGAACAACCCTATAATCCTCCCATTCATACACCTATAGTAAAATGAGAAATGTCTTTTTGGTATATTTTCTTCCATTTCCTCACATATCTGGAGTGCCGCCTTGAGTACAAGGACAATTTAGATGGCCATGGCTCTCCCTTGCCCTTGGGACAGGAAAAAGAACATTCCAAGGAGAACAGGACGAGATGCCCGGGGTGGGATATAAGGCTGTCAGAGACACGAGAACAGAAATACACCACGCACCACTAAACTTCCTCCTTTACAGGAAGTGCTTACATGCATTTTCCATACTACCTCCTACATCAGCACACTTTAGTGTCTTCTTTCAGAGCATTATTACTGTAATATTTTAATATTTTCACTGGGCCAAGACCTGAGCCAGTTTTCTTGTTTGCCATTTGCCACTTTCAATCTCATCTTCTTTAATCCCATTCTTATTATAGATTGTCTGCTACAAACTCTCAAAATTTGTTTTGAAACATCTCAAAATAGGTTGACATCATCTTGTTTCATGCCCACCATCTTTAACTGCTCTCATTCTTCCCTTACAAAAAAGTTCTTTTAGATTTTTTTTTGAAAAAATGCCCAAACAAAAGCCTCCAAGATCATAAAAACCCTCTTACTCCACAATTTCTACCCTCTTCATCCTCCTCTCCACCGAAATCATGCTCACTAATGAGCTTCTGCTTGGTAAACGTGAGATAATCTTCTCTTTCCGGCCCCTGCTTGCAACCAGCACAGCTCACCAACATCTTCTCCACTGTTTTCTCAGGTGCCTTAATGTTTCAGACAGCTACACCACCTTAAGAACATTATTTATTGTCTCCTAATGCTCCAGACACACCTTTCTATTTGTTTCTTTTCAGAACTGCTTTCTGCTCCCCACTACCACCCCACAAGCATATACGCCCATGTTCAGCTCCTATGTATTTCTGCCTGTATACGATGTGGATACATTCTCCTGGAAAAGAATTCTTGTGCCAAAATTATTCTGATTACTTTAACTGTTAGTTCTAGTTAGATTTTGAATACTATTTTCAAAAGATTAACATTTGCTGGTTAACGTTACCATTCAGGGAAAGACCGTTCTCCAGGTAAGTATGGGTGTCTCTAATGCTACCCAAAAGTTTAAGAAATCTGAATCTTTATCCTCCCAACTTCACTCCAAGCAATTTGATTTTTCTTGTTTTACTGGTTGTCCCGTTTGACAGTGAACACACAAATTTAGATTTTCATGAACAGGTTCTGAATGTGAGTTCTTTCTACATGCATTATTTTGTACCAGTATACTGGTGCTGTGATATGAGAGTTATTTAATGAACAGTGACACTTGTTCACTTTCCCCTACTTGTCCTATTCTTTTATTGGTTTGTCCTTCTAGCCTAGATTGTTTGTATTCTAGAGAAAACTCAATACTGTCTTAAAAATCAATGTGAAAGCATTACATACATGAAGGCTTAAGAAAATGCTTTATAGACCATAAAGCAGTGATTTTTAACTTTTATTGAAGTATTAAAGTTTATGTATATTTTAATGTAAATCCAATATATAATTCCATATTAAACAAACACAGCATTCTGAAAAAGAAAAAAGGGAACTAAATTCAATTCTTGCTAGTATAAATACGTCATCCTAGTCTAGGAAATACTGAGCTGCTCAGAATTTCAAAATATTGAAGATTCCATAAAGTAATTTGTCATCTAAAGTACCATCTCCGTTCTCTACAGCTTTAGCAGCTATTTTGAATGCAGTTGATAAAAAAAGGTATCAGTTACATATCATTTGGAATTTTTAGTACATCAGCCTATTTGGAAAACTGGATTAATTAAAGTGAGTCACTGTTCTGACATTTCTCTGCCTGCTTTTGAGTCCCACATCGTATCAATTTACAGGTTCCAGACAAAATTTCAGGCATTGCTGGCAAAACCCATTGATGGCAGATGCTGGAAAACCAATCTTTATTTCCTGATTTTTGTTATTGTTAACCTTTTTTTAAGCATTTAAACAATAAACAAGGAGTCTCCACCACTTCTGTAAAGATCCGTTTATCCTGATCATGTACACTCCATGAATCACTAAGACAGACACATTTTATCTCACTGACTACTGGTCAGTCTCAGTCAAGAAAGTTTGCTGCCAGGCTGGGGGGTTTTGGTGGGGTTTTTTTGGGTGGTGGTGGAAGGAGGGCTGGTTGTGGATTTTTGGTTGTTGGGGGGGGGGGGGTTATTATTTGGTAAATAAACCTGTTTTTTTGGCAATGTACCTCAGCCATAAGCCCTTCGTAATAACAGTCCAATGCAGATTTGGTCTGTAGAAGGCTTTAAAGTTATCCACTTGAACAGGGTGATGTTGGCTGGGGGTTGTGCTTGGGAACTGGACAGAGACATGAATCTTTATACAGAGAGGCCCATTTTAACAAAAGCTGCTTTTATGAGAAAAACAGATCCGTGCTGGCAGAGCACCTGGAAAAAGCTGCTGCTTCCAGCTGCAAAAATATGGACCAGCATGCTGTCAAATAATTTATTTCAGAGAGATTACATTATTTTATTACTAAAGATGGCAGACAATGATTTAACCTTATTATTTTTGGCTACATTTCAACTGACAGTAAAGTCTACAGCAGATTGCTTAGTAACAAGGCAGATAAACACTGAAAGGCATAATGGAGTAGCCCAATTTAAAAAGTAAGACTGACATACATTGGATCAGGTTTGTGAAAATTACTTTCATTTCCTATTAGTAAATAGTAGATATATTTCTAGAAATCTTTTCTGAAGTAGAAAGGAGATGTCAACAGCTCAGGCATGTGGCCTGAAAACTCACAATAACCTAATAAATAATTTTAAATCAATTAAACTTTCATAACAGGACCACATTTAAAATAACAAAGATTAAAAATGTTGATGCTTATTTTTTATGCTTCCTCCACACAAGCTGTCTTATGCCAAACACACTGCTAAGAGATACAAATTATCAAGTCTTAAGAATACCTAAAAGGCATAAAGGCAGCAATACTTTTAAAAAGAAAAATGTTAAAATAAGGATAACCTGAGAACAAAAAACTAGGAATTTAGGTTCATGTAAAATTATAAACAGAATTTGGATAAACAACCAGTACCAAACTTCCTCCTTCACACAGTGATTCTATGCACTGCCTCTCTTTTCACCCTTTAATGAGAAAGAAATCATAACTTAGGAGACTGAAGAAAACATTTGAATATTGAAGAAATCTAAATCCACATATTTATCTTTAAATATCTGACTGTTTGCTTTTCTGTACCTTTTCCATCTTTGAGAAACTAGTTTAGAAAAATCCATGATTTTTGCTTTTTATACCTAATAGGGATGCCATGAATCACATGAAGTTTTCATAGGTAGGAGAAAAAATATTTCATAAAAAAATCAGTGTCAATATGAAACCAAATCGAGCAAATTGTTGCTAACAATAGAACTGATCTAGGACTTACTGCCAAGATGATTCTGGAACAAGATCATGAGGCAATGAGCATATTCTAAAGATGAATTGATTTCTGTGGTACTTTCCATTCAAAATACTGAAAACATTGCTCATTGATTGTATTTAAGGTTAGATTTTGTTATAGCGGGACTACTTGTTGACCATGTTCAGCCTAAGAAAACTTCAGCCTATGATACCAGACAGCAGAGCTGTAATGAAAATATGCAAAAACCACTCAAAAGACAATTCATCTGATGCATGACCATACATTTTTTCCCTTGAGGCCATCTTTCAGAAGGCCCAGTTATAAAAAAAGTACAATATGTGAGAACTGTTCCAGCAGAAGCATCCAAGCCTGAGCAGCAGCATCTCATCCACAGTTACACCAGCTTTACTGTACGCACGCTGGACAGCAGAGAGTTGCATCCCTAGGTACAGTAACAGCAGGAGGTGTGTTGCTGCCACAAAACACCCCATCCAAGCTGCACTCTGTGTCCTTTTCCCCCCACCTACTAATCCCAGGAAAGACGAAGCTAAACACAGGGTGCAAAAGCTGTCCTGGTATCAGAGGCCACGTTTTTCCTGGAGAATGGATGGGGTGCAAAATATATAGGGGTACCAAAGCCCTATGCTACAGCACTGTTTGAGAATTCCTAGGGTTAAAATGAATAACCTTCAAGTTATAACTCTCAAGTGCCAAAGTTTAGAGAAGCGCAGAAGGTAAAACTAGGATAATGAAGTGTAACACACACGCAGTATTATTTAAAGGCTATTAGATAAAAGTTGTTTGTAACACCACCCTGGTAAAGAAATGGCAGGATCTCTTTATACTGAATTTCTTCTCGCATAATAATTAATGTTCACTTTGATTACTCTACATCTCAGCACGTCATATTTTTACTTCAATATTCTTGTAATGCTAATAATGAATATCTTTTCCTGTACACGGCATGTGACCAATTGTGGGCTGAGATCACAGTAAACCTGACCTGGCCTCCTAAAACGAACAGGAAACAAAACATCCTTACCTGACTGTGGATAAACTTAATTTAGAAGCTAACCTTTCTTTCTACACTGTGTACCTGTTGTATTTTTTTTTTTTTTTTTTTTCCCAAAAAAGCAAAAAACATGTATGAAATATTTATAGCTACATAATTTAATACACACATTTGCATGGGCTTGGCCTGAAAATGGAGGGCATTCTCCCAAAGTAGTATCCATCCTGTAACTGCCAGCTGCCTGGCTTTGTCCTATAATACCATTACTATTTACTGAGTTTTCAGAAAATTTATTCTACAATTTCCCATAGTCATTGACAAATGCATTCTAAATACAAGAAAATTGCTATATAAACTCCAACTGGAGCTTGACGATACAAAGAAACTAAACTTGCCTGGAGTAAAGGAACACAAATATTCATCTTTATGTCAATTTTTAAAACGACTGTTCCTGAAATAACCTTGCAAATACTTTCCTTAAAATGCTATATGGAATTTTGTTATATATATATATAAGCAACAAACACAGAACTTCTCCATCTCTATCAATTTAATCTAGAAGAATCTGCATCATTATTATTATTACTATATTTGTCTTGAAGATACTATCTACTATTAGAAACACTTCCCTAGGGGAAGGACATGATGTCAGAATGACAGAATACAGCAGTTCCTCTTGCGCTACTGAACTGCATGCTATTTCTGACAAAAACAGGTTCATCAAGAGTACACATTTGTTTCTCCTAGAGAGGATTCCATTGTTAATATTGGCTGAACATTCTTCCACTGAAAGTTTTAAGACATTGCTAAACAATTTCATTTGTTTTCAGCATTATGAAGTCTCCCCTACCTCGTAAGTTTCACCTGAGCACTGTACTAATGCAGTCCCATGGTTTTTGGGCTTCAGCACATTATCTTTTCTTCGAAAAAGGTTAGGTAAACCAACAGTAACATTTTTTTTATTACTATTCTGTTTCCAAGTAAGTATGACAGAAAAGACAGGAGGGTTCAGGAATACAGAAAGATTTGATTACGATCTTAAAATACACAAAATGCTGCTCAAGAAGGAAAGATATAAAACAATTACTTACACGACTACATTTTTCACCTGGGTCTGTTGCATCTATACCTAGGTGCTTGGAATGTGAAGTATCCCCTCAACAGTTAACTGAAAAATATGATTTAACATGTTTATCCTACCCCTAACTGGCCACATGCAACACGTCTTCTTTACTCAACACCCTGTCCTGGTTTCTGTGGCAGACGGTCTTAACCTGGAACTCCATCAGACTGGCGAGCACTCATACGCTGGCAGTCTTTGGGTGCTACTCTTTCAAGCTGCTTAGGATTTGCTGCCATTCTGCTTTTTTTGTCTTATGATATACTAGAATTGCTGTAAGTTGCAGTCTGTAATATATTTTTTTAGTCAAAACAAATAAATGGTGATTTGTGTTACAATACAGTATTTTACTTTCCAAGAGCTGGAATTGACTGGTACAATGAAATAATAATTTAGTTCTTTATTTAATTCTTACCTGAGAAGAATATGTGTGACCATCTGATCCACAAACAGGATTGGTATAAACTACTGGACACTGCTTGCAGTTTGATGAAATGGGACCACCCCTCCACTGTTTATGGCCTAAACCAGCCTCTTTCATACTGTAAGTAAACAAAAAGTATGTAATTCTGATAAGCAGTAGTAAAAATAGAACATATTCAGGGTATTTTAATGAGCTTTTATAAACAGTAAGCCATACATAATTTCAGCTGTAAAGTTTTCTTCTAAGTAAAGAGCTCCCAGTCTTTGGTATGCACTCGCTCACCTTTGTACGTTACGCACTACCGTGATACTTGATACCTGTGTATTATTTCACTTTCTAAGACATCCTGGTAGAAAAAGACGATTAAGATGATGCTCTGGTGACTGTTACACTTAAATATGTCTGACTTGTATGATATTTAGGTTCTGTTTTGTTGTTGTTAAATATTATTAATGGAGCTGTTGTATTAATACTGGTGTTTAAGGAAGTAACATTTAGGTATCAGAAAATTATATCATAAATACTTACATTGGAACAGGTATGTGGTCATTCAGGATACTGTTTGCCCACTTTTGATCACTGCCTTTCACAGCTTACATTTCATAAAATTCAGACTCTAGCACCCAATGTAAAATTCAAGAGAAAAAAAGAAAGCCAATCCACTGCAGCACAGAATTGATCTGCAAAAGCATGTATATATGCTTATGCAAACAGACAGATATAGCTAGATGGATCAGTTTAACCCAGGAAAAAAGCTACGCTGGGTCAGATTAAAAGTCTAAAATAAGTTACTGACACTTCCTCAGACTGCTCTGAGTCCTCAGACTAGTACTACCAGCATTCAGCAATTTGTGATACATGGCCATTCTCAGATAAACATGTTTCCTCTCTGTAGCTTTGAATTAATGTTTATTCATGATTTTTTCCAATAGCTTTTTGCAACTATGAAAGCATTTAGCAGCCACTATATCCTGAAACAGCTGTTTTATGAAAGCTGCCTGATCCATAGGCTGACCTGCAATATGTTTTATATATTAACAACTTCCATATATATAGGAAAATAGAACAATAATGCATGATTTTTATATTGTGTTTTCTGCTTGGGATCTTATGGAGAAATCTACAAATTATTATGCTTAGAATACAGCAATGATTTATCAGGACACACTCAAGTAGTGAAACAAAATCAAACAATGAGGCAGAACTCTTTCAGCTTGGCTCACGTACTGATAATCAAGAACTGTTTTGCTAATATAACCATGAATCACTGTTTGAGAAGAATTTGTCTGGAGTAGTAACAAGAAATGAAACCAGAGAAAATAAACTCCTCATCCTCTGCTTTTACGATGTGTAGAGTAAAAGGCCAAAAGCGCACACCTAACAGTAAACCGAAGATGATCAAAACCAAAACCCCACTTCTCAGCAATACTAATGCTTTAATGCTCTTCATAATTTTGGGTGTAAAATTGTTTTTTAAGAAGAAAAAAAAATCACAAACATGTAAGTTATAGACATTTACATTCAGATTGTGTTTTATGGTGAAATTTTGAACTGCGCAGATATTTTCACAGTGTAAACAGGAACCTGAAATATGATGTACACAGAAATTATCAGTTATTGCTGAAAAAGCCAGTAATAGCTTTAATTACATGTAGCATAATGAGCAGTAAAATATTTGTACAGGAAGTTTTCACATCCATCAGGAAGTATAAAAAGAGGAGACAATTCAGACATAACCACACTAATTCATAACAAATAACAATCCCTTCTGCTGAGTTGTATCATTTGAAGAGTAAGTATAAAAATATAAACCCTTTAACTTCTATTAAAGAAAAGCAAAGTTGAACTGTATCTTTGCTTATGTATAAGATATAGCAATAATTTGACTATTATTGCTCCTCTCACTTGAGAGATTTCCCATCATCCACATGAGCTCCAGCGTAATTCGATTATTTAGATGGCTGCATCTTTCTCTTACTTCTTGTTACTTTTATAGCTCACAATTTTCCAGAAGTGCCCCAGTAGCCTGAGTTTACCTACAGGATCAGAGTCCTAACTATCAACCCAATGCAATTTCTATTTATCTGAGATACAGTAACTTTAAAACACTGCATAAATCAATTGCAAAAGTTCCAGACATCAACAGGGAGAGCCCTACTGATATCAGGGGGAAAATTAAATAAATAAATAAATAAATAAATGAAATTGGAAGCAGGATTTGTGAGACATGCAGGGGCTGTTGTGTGAAAGACAGGCTAGTGGTCATTACTGGGGTTTAGCATCCTGCACCCATGTACTTGCTCTCAATGAAGTTTAAAGACAAGAAAAGAGAGGGACCTGGGGGGTGGTGTGTGGGTGATGATGAAGAAAAAAGCCCTTTAAATTGAGGAAAACAGGTAAGTACAATCACCTAAAGGAAGGAAAAGGGAACAGTATGTTTCAGGAAGGACCACAAGGCAGGTGGATGCTAGAACAAGTTCAGGACAGGGAAACTGCAGGTCTGTGACAGCCAGTGGAGACGTATAAAAAAAATGGAAAATATTTTAGTAGGTCAGATAGCTTCCCTTCTCTCAACTAACCTCTGCTTTGTCAGGCTCTTCAATGCAGGCCTTCCCAGGGCACCCACTTAGGGTGAAGAGGGTCAGGTTTCCTGTTACATACAGAACCCACCTGAGACCTTCAGAAGATCACTTCTCAAAATCTTGGTTTCTATATAACGAATAATAATTTTTGACAAAACAGAAATATCTGTATTTTTCCAAATTCAGAATGGAAGTTGTAATGATAAATAAATGATAGATAATATTACTTTGAAGGTAGCAATACAGAAATACATGGTCATGGAAACGCTTTGTATGGACATATGTCCAGAAGCTTAAGTACAATAATGCAGAAACTAGATTTCTGTATTACCAGAGCTGCCAAACAGCTAATTATTGATTGTCAGTCACTGAAATGACAGGCAAATATGAAAAGTCAATTAAAAACATTTTTAATACTAATTATGGTAGACGCACGTACTTCATAAACTATATTAATAACTATATTAATAATGCCTTTTACTTCTATATCCAAAAATTTCCTTTCACTGTTATTATCTAATTGCATTTGACTTGTTCCTGTTGACTAGTTCTTTGTTACCAGGCAGTGTGGGTGCTTTTTTTTTTTTTTTTTTGAAACTAGGCGATGAGGATACATAGAAACTATTGACATGGAAGTGAGAAACTATTTTGGTGATATAAATCACCTTGAACTAACATCATTGCTGTATGTCCACAATGTCATGAAATAAGATACAGAAAGACTGCTTAACTACAAAATAAATAATTGGTTACTGTTTGCTTAAGATATCCATATAAAGAAATATATTTTTATATTTTTAAATGATAGGAAAAGAAATAGTAAACAAAGAAATCTGTTACTTTACTGGAAAAATCACTTTCCCTTTTCTTTTCCTTTTATTTATTATTTTTCAATACAATAAACAAGAAAAAAAACTCAGATCACTGCAACTTGCAATTACTAAAATTCTGCTATTTAGTTTTGTGATTTGTGATTATTTTGCCAAAATAAATATACGATGTCATGTAAAAGCCAACCTCTTCCACTGACGAATTCTGTACTTCTAAATACCCTGAAAAAGGCTTTGGAAACCATATAATAATAAAATACATACTACTGAATACATAGGTTCTGCCTTAACTTACACCTAAAGGGTAAAATCAAATATATGGGTTTAATTTACCAGGAAAGTTGTGATTGCATTAATTTGCATACACCAAATTGTGCATATGCTTTTATACTGCGTATGCAACAGCATGCCTAGAAACATAATTAGCCAATCTGCCCAATTACCCTAGCCTATGTACCTGTTTGCATACATAAACTTACCTTTCTGTATACAGAGTGATTGGGCCTGCAAATACTTTGAGAATGCTTAATGTAACCCAAGGAAAATTTAGCTGCAAGCAACTCTTTGGCAACGTGACTTATTTAATGATACCTATAAATGCACAAGCGCCCAATTCACTTGAAAAATATTAAATTTTATACCAGATTTGAGAATCTTCAAAGACAGGTCTACAAATACAGACTGACAGAAACAAATCTGACTTATTTAAACCCTAATCTTTCAAAGAACTCTTGTAACTCTTCTCTGATAACTACATTTGCACTTTTTAGAGCTTTTAGAATTATCCCAACTTAGAGACTGACTGATTATGTTTTACCATGGCCTTTGAGGGACACAATCAGGCTTTGTCAGAATAACTTAGTAAGGAAATACACTTCTAGCACAAAGTCCAGTTTGCTTTCATTAGAGTTGACTGGATTTCCTTCAAAGTTCCCTTTTCATATGGAAGCACCCTGGAAGAAAACTACAGCTATCAATACATTGTGGAGATGTTTTTTTCAAATGTCAAAAAGAAACCAAGATCATATTGCCAATCTCTGTGTGTCTATGTTTATATTATTTTGACACGCTTCCTTATTTTGCACTATTCCTAACAAATACAAGAAAATCTGTATTAAGAAAATAAAAATAATGAAAAAAATTGAGACAAATAAGGCAAAAGTTAACAAAGTTAATATGGGAATCAAAATACATTGTAGCAACTTTAAATTAACAGTGTTGGCAAGATGTTTGTGTTTATTGATGGACCATCATAATGTATACCAGGTAGATGTAGGATTATAGAAATTCAGCTATTATTTATCCCCAGCATCTGCACTGAATACATTAGATCAGAAAATTATGCATGATCTGTCATTTTTGTAAGGATCATAAAGCATACATACTCAGTATGTAATACAGAATTTAGAAAAATATTTCTTTCTGTGCATGTAGAGAGAAAGTACTATTTACTTATTCGCACCAGAGAAGAAAAAGAAATAGATATCTTAAAGATATCCAATTCTTACTACCCCCTTCCCCTACTACATGTATTGTTAAAAAAGATATAAACTTTTTAAAAAAAAATTATGGTACTTTCTTACCTTACTGTCACACAGCTCTAATATTTTCAGTAAAATTCTGCTTAATTTTGCCAAGTAAAAAAAACAGTATTTCATTCCAAATGTGCACATACTAAACTAAAATCAAAACAAAACAGCCTTATGTATTTTAAAGGAAAACATTTTTAAGTAATGCTGCTGGAATTTCCTGGAATAGTATTTCCTTCATTTTGACTGAGTGAATGAGGTACTATAGCATTTTAATGAAACAGAAAAAAACAAAGAATGCACAACATCAATCATAGTATCATTGAATGGTTTGGGTTGAAAGGGAGCTTGAAAATCATCTCCTTCCAACCCCCCCACCACAGGCAGGGCCCCCTCCCACCAGCCCAGGCTGCCCCCAGCCCCGTCCAGCCTGGTCCTGAGCCCTGCCAGGGATGGGGCACCCACAGCTGCTCTGGGCAGCCTGGGCCAGCCCCTCACCACCCTCACGGGGAAGGATTTTTTCCTAATAAGTAACCAAAATCCACCATCTTACCATCTGTCAGCTGAAAGCCATTCCCCCTTGTCCTATCACTGCAGGCCCCTGTAAAAAGTCCCTCTCCACCTTCCTTACTACCCTCCTTTTTGGTACTGGGAGGCTGCTGTAAGGTCTCCCCGGAGCCTTCTCTTCTCCAGGCTCAACACCCCCAACTCTCTCAGCCCGTCTTCACAGGAGAGGTGCTCCAGCCTCTGATCAGCTTCCCGGACCTCCTCTGGGCTTGCTCCAACAGGTCCATGTCCCTCTTTTGTCGGGGGTTCCAGAGCTGAACGCAGTACTCCAGAGGTGGGGTCTCACGAGAGTCAAGTAGAGGGGGAGAATCACCTCCTTTGACCTGCAGACAGCGCTTCTTCTGATGCAGCTCAGGATACGATTGGCTTTCTGGGCTGCAAGTGCACATTGCCGGGTCACACTGAGTTCCTTGTCCACAAGCACTCCTAAGCCTTTCTCCTCAGGGCTGCTCTCAATCCATTCTCCAGCCAGCCTGTATCTGTGCAGGGACTGCCTCGCCCCAACCCACGTGCAGGATCCTTGGACTTGGCCTTGATCAAATTCCTAAAGTTCACATGGACCTACCTCTCAAGCCTGTCAAGGTCCCTCTTGATGGCATCCCTTCCCTCCAGCATGTTGGCTGTCCCACACAGCTTGGTGCCGTTGGCAGACTTGATGAGAGTGCACTCAATCCCACTGGTCCATGTTGCCAACAAAGATGTCAAGCAGCGCTGGTCCCAATATTGACCCCCGAGGAATGCCACTCATCAATGGTCTCCACTTGGACATCGAGCAGCTCTTTGGGTGTGACCATGCAGCCATTTCCTTACCCACCGACCAGTGCCCCTGTCAAATCCCTGTCTCTCCAGTTTAGGGACAAGGACGTCAAACAGGACAGCATCAAATGCTTTGCACAAGTCCTGGTAGATGACATCACTCACCCCGCAGCTACAACACGGAAACTCCATGACAGAATGTGACCAGATTTGTCAGGCACGATTTGGCCTTAGTGAAGCCATATTGGCTATCACCAATTACCTCCTTGTTTTCCATGTGCCTTAGCATTGTTCCCAGAAATATCTGCTCCATGATCTTGCCAGGCACAGAGGTGAAACTCTCTGGCCTGCAGCTACCCAGATATTCCTTATTTCCCTTTTTACAAACAAGGCTTACCTCTCCCCTTTTCCAGTCAGCGGGAACTTCACTGGACTGCCACAGCTTCTCAAATAGGATGGACAGTGCCTTAGCAACTTCATCCACCAGTACCCTCAGGACCTGCAGATGCACCTCATCAGGTCCCATGGGCTTCTACATCTTCATGTTCCTTAGATGGTCTCAAACCTGATCTTCTCCTACGCTAGGTGATTCTTCATTCTCCCAGCCCCTGTCTCTGCCTTCTGAGGCTGGGCTGGAGCACTTTGCCAGTAACGACTGAGGCAATAATAGTATCACTGAGTACCTCAGCCTTTTCCGCATGCTGGGCAACCAGGTTTCCTGTTTCCTGCCAGAGAGGGTCCACATTTTTCCCAGTCTTCCTTTTATCACTGACATACCTATGGAAGCTTTTCTTGCTGCCCTTGACATCCCTGGCCAGGTTTAATTCTATCAGGGCTTTCGCTTTCCTAACCTCATCCCTGGCTGCTCAGACAATTTCTCTGTGTTCCTCCCAGGCTACCTGGCCTTGCTTCCACCCTGTCGGTTTCCTTTTTGTGTTTGAGTTTCTCCAGGAGCTCTCTGTTAATCCATGCAGGATTCCTGGCGGTTTTGCCTGACATCTGCTTTGTTGTAACACATCACTCCTGAGCTTGGAGGAGGTGATCCTTGAGTATTAACTGGCTTTCTTGGGAACATCTTCCCTCCAGGGCTTTATCCCATTGTACTCATCTCTCATCATTTAACTTTTCTGGAGTTGCCCGAGAGGTGAAAGGAAGGTAATATATGAACAGTTGAATGCAGTGCTCACTGCAACCTTTTTTTCCGTTAGGTTGGCAAATGATGGAGGCATTTCAAGGACTAATTTTTTAGAAATGACTGTGTAAATCACTAGAGGACGGTGTGTGTGTGAAGATTTGAGATGTAAAAGTATAAAAAGTGCCTATTAGAGATATCAATACTCTATGATTATATTTTTTTAAGAAAAGTTATCAGCATAAAGTAGATTGGAGTTTTTTCTTAGGACCTGTCAAATTGCTACACTTGTAATTTACATAGGCTCTGTTTAGCACACATTTTTCTAACAAACTTAAAATACAACTCACAAAGAAGGAACAACAGTAAAAAAAGCTTGCATAAAAATCATTACATGTTATCATAGTTTTCTGGTCGTAATTGCTACATGATAAGTCAAATCTTTAGGAGGCCTACAGCTACAAAAAATTATAAAGAAAATCCAAGTTACCTAAATGAAGAAGAAAAATTAAAAAAAAAAAGAAAAAAGAAAGGGTAGGTAATTAGCAGATAATGGGAAAATAAAAGATAAGAAAACCTGGCTTAGAGACTTTGACTTAAAAAAACAAAAACAACAACATAAAAAAACAAACACCAAAACCCACCAAAAAACCAAAACCACCTAAAAATATATTCAGAGATGTTTTTACCAAGGTCCCTAACTTCCAGATGGTAGTCAATTATGTCTATGTGGTGTTAAAAACAAACAAACAAACAAAACAAACTAGTCCATGGTAAGAGAACTCTATTGAAATATGAAGGAAATGTAGAAAAAAAAATCGCAAATATCCTTTCAAAATTGTAAAAGACAGTAGCTCTTTTGAGTTCAACACCTCAGAGTCACCCCTCCCAGTTGTCACTATTCCTTAAAAAGTTCTGATGAAAGTCTTTTGTTTTAGTTAACAATCAAAGACAGAAGGATGTTCAAGTATTGTCTGAGACAATGACAGAACATAGACATGTTAAAGGATGAAGATGGTTGTACTAGAAGAGATAGCAAAGAACTTCATCAACATCCTTCTCTCTTTCCTCCATAAATACAAATTTCCTTCCTTCCTAGTTAACACTATTCCTAAACACCTGAAGAAAATGAGTGAAATATAGATGGCAAAAATGAGCACATTCTTCACACTCCTTCCAGTATAGACCCGAGACTACTGAGATAGCACTCTCTTCAGTCTCAGTTCTACAGAGCACAATTTTGTCCATTATTATCTAACACAGGTGTCTATATACTTCATAAAGTGAGAAATGTAATACATTCCCACTGAAGTCCAACATTATTTATGGATATGCCTACTGCATTCCTATGAAATGATCTGACAGTTCCATGCATTTCCTAGATATTTGCCTAGATGTGGTCACATACACATATCTGAAGCGGAGTTTGCTTGGCAAATACTGGAGACGTGGAAAGCATTCACACGGATCACAGACTTCATTGTCTGTCCATGATCACTGCACTCAGACTGTTCTAAAGACAGAGATCTAAGTTTATCCTTAATAGGAGTAACTAATAACACTATTACATTCTCTGTTTAAACTAGCAGATATGTAACATCAATAAAAAAGACTGAGGCACATGAACACAAACAATATTTAAATTATGAGACTATTAAACAAATGAGTATTTACCATTTTGAACACTTCATACTTTTAATATAATGAACAAATGTTTTGGGGTTTCGGGTTTTTTTATTTGTACGAATTGGTATAAAGTACTGTTGAATGTAAGAAACAAAACTGCATCTTCCCATAGAATATCAGCATTATTAGATGTTACAGTATTTCAATACCAGAAATGTTGAATTCCTTGAAATCTGTATAAGATCAAAACCATATTCTCACCCCAGGATACTGCTGACATCCTTGATCCTTATTTTTATTGCTTCACATTATATACTTAACTTCTTAGTGGATAATCAGGTCAGATGAGAGCAGAGTCCAGGGGGTTGTTTCTTTTAATAAGAAAGCCACAGACTGAAGTAATTTTCTGTATGACTTCTGTAAACTTTTGATAACTCTTCACCTTTTACTCCTGCCTACTCTACAAATCTCCCCTTAGAGGTCCTGAGCCACAGAAGCTGTCAAAATCTTAGATTTACCCACTAAGGGTGACAGTTGCACATAAACCATCTTCTCACTGTCTCTAAGAAGGAAATCTGGACATGCAGGTCAATGGAGCACCAAGCACACACCATCACTCCATCAGTATCTGCAGTTCGGACCATCAGAATAAGGGAGAACAGCACCTATTTCACAGAGTTAACTCACAGCTAACTGCCTAACTTCCCTCCTAAGGACTGAGGTTTTGATATGGCATAGCTGAATAACCTTGGCTTAAACTTCTGAAGGAACTACTCAATTGTGGGAAAGTTATGGGAAATTACGTAGAGTTGAACCATGCAATACAAGCATAGCAAAACTGCAGAAAGAACTAAGATTGTTGAGATAAGCTCAGTCAGGAGTTGGGGGAAAACAAGCCCAGAGTATGAAAGTTGTAAAATCATTAAAGGAAAAAACAGAGTCAGAAATTTAAACTGATCCTCAGTTTAAACAACCCTGAGTATCAGCCATTTTCAAGGAGCGACGGAAGGCAATCTTTGATATACTTGCTTGAACTGCCTGGCCAACAAGGACTCATTAGGTATCTTGCAAGAGGTGGAGAGCATCCTCACGTTTAGTCTGACAGCAAATTAGTCCTAGCTATATACTGTGTGTATCTGGCAATAAAATATCTTCTACGTTCAGGTAGTGCATACCCTGCTTACAGAGCCTTTGTGCACTGTAGAAATTGCTTGAACAAAGCAGTCCAGAGAGGAAAGATTGTAGCTATAGGTTCAGAAGTAAAGAACACAGTGGAAGAAAAACTTGGACGAAGCAGGCATTTGCACATGGCAGAGCTATTCAGCTGTCACAGAAAATCTCATTTGGCTCTTCAACATAGTTACTTTGGGCTCCAACATGAAATATGACAAATTCTGCTTTAACATATAGAAACAAACCTACCTCTAGAAGACAAGTTAAATTATGTATTGGTTGATCTCTAGTATATTAATACATTTTCCAGTTATTTTATTTTTGTTTTATCTGTAATATTTCTCAACAAAACCATATGAAACACCAGATTATTTCCTTTAACTGCTTTTACAGTAAAAGATCTCATTTCCCTAGAGTGTTTTCTATGCAGACATTCATTTGACATCATATCAATGTACAGGATGTCCAAATCACTGTACCATCTGGAGGCCACACTGAGAAATCCTCATTAGTTAGCAAAGTTCATTACTTAATAGATATATGCAATATAATAAGGTAAAAAAAAACAATATAGCCCGTGAGACAAGCTTATTTCCTACATCCTTCAAAGCTGGTATCATCAAATACAAACCTCACATTTTATAACTTCTACAGTACATTGATCAGTGAATTCTCATTGAGCAAAGCTAAGATGTAACATGTTTAATTTATATCAGTTGTGCGTAGGTTAGGATTTAAAGATCATAAATTAAATCCTGGTCCTGTCAAATTCAATAAGGAAACTCCTACTGACTTCCACTGGGCAATAGTTGTAGTCTGTTGCATCAGGCTTTACACACCACAACTACAGCTCAGGATGCTATATAGGTCTCTATAGCAGCAACAGAATGCTTCCCGAAGACTATAAAGGTCTTTGGGGCCAATTCAACAGGGTTAGACAGAGACCTTGGATGACAGACTAACACAGAACTCTGCCAGTGAACACAGCCAGTGCATCAACATTAGCAAACAGGTACCACAGAATTACACATACAGAGTGAAACACCTGATGCTAAGAACCTAGTGCCCATGCTTCTGGAGGAAAGGGGGCGATGGGCTGGTTTTCTCTGTAGGTTTGGTTTTTTTTTTAACTCTGATCTCGCTCTAGTTTGGCATGCATTAGGTATGACCCTGGAGCACATCTCTTTGTTATTTTCATGGGAAGTTAATCCATTTTATACACTCTGAGAGCCACTCCACCATTAAAACCAAAACAAGTTAAGTGAGATGATCGGATTTTCACACAGTAGCACACTCCTAATTGAATCAAAACAGTAATGTAGACATACGGGGGGGTTGCTGCCTTGGTTTTAAGCTTCAGTTTTCTCCTTCTCCTCTTCCTTTTTTAAGTGTATGTTTTTTGAGGAAGGAAAACATTTCCTTCCAAAAGAACATTACGTTACCCTTTTTATTAGCTTCATCACACCCCAAATCAAAGAAGAGCTCATTGAAATACAGAAGACCAGGAAAATTATGCCCTTTTTTCCTTCACACACACACACACACACACCCCGAGTACAACAATTTGTCAAGTTTCTGTCTTTGTAAATTACAACATCACTGTCAGAACTCTGTTTTTTCTAAGGACCAAATTGCCCTCCCCACAACACGAAAGATACCACCAGCTAATTTGCGCCAGCGCGTCCTACACTCTCTTGTCCCTCCCTTTTTCTCCAGGCTCCACGGAGCCTGAAGAAGTGAAGCGTCCATGAAACTACAAAGGAAGCAAGAGCTGCATGGCAGACACACAGAAACCTACTAAGACCCAACACACACATTCACCCATACTCAACAGCAACTCCTACAGGTTATGCAGACAAAGAGGGGTCCTCACTTCTGCTTCCACCCTTTTCATAGTGAAAATTATTTCTTCACCGAGTTCCCAGGTGCAGACGGAGCCAAAAGGGCTATGCTAATACAATTCTCCAAAAAACCACGGCATTGACAAGTAAAATCAAACTGAAGGAATACAAACTGCTACAGAATCCCAGGCTTTGAATCCAGACTCTGCAATATCCACATAGTTTGAGGAAAATTCTTTTTCTCTTTCAGATATCTTAAACAACAACGCAGAACGCAATCTCTCTAACAACTACTTGCTCAACCTAAATTGTTAGTTCTGTGCAGAACAGAACTAAAACCAATACAATGACCTGAGTTGACCTCTAGTGTTGCAATCATGATTAAAATCTGCTGGGTCTAATAGAGATAAATTACCACAGGAAATAATAATTTCTGACAAAATACATCACAAAATGATACAGCAAAGCTGAGGCCAAAAGAGTTACTAATGATTCATATAATAGTAGGAGCAACTAATGTTAGAAATTTTCAAGGATTACTGTTTTCAGAAACGGTACAAAACATAAAAAGACCCTTGCATATGAAAGAAATTTAATATAATCAAAGCTCTGTGTATATTCAGTATGCAAAGCAAAATGTCACTCAAGGGCTGATTTTTTTCTAATCTCTAATGTCACTCTAAGGGCTGATTTCTCTAATGCCACATTTTGAAGGATATATTTTCTAGAGATATAAAGGTAAAAGAAAATCAGATCAGGTGGAAAAATAACACTGAAGTTACAGAAGAAGGTATTTTAATTGTTTTGAAATTATATGAAACCATTTTGTCATTTAAATGAGAAAGATGCTTCCTTTGCTAGATATTATTTTCACACATGGTGTAAAATTACCTTGGTTAATACCGACTTCACAATTTTTAAGCTTACCAACTCACCTACTATTTGTCCTAATTCATGTTGTTTACAGGGTTTCTTCCACTTCATAAAAATATTGAATTAAAAATGACTTATTTCCTTTCAATGAACAGATGCGTTTTTACTCCCCTGAACAGACAGTGAGAAACTCAGGATCTCCAACTTACACATAGTCATTTCAGTGGTATTTAAAAAAATGGCTTTATAACTCTTTTAAACTGTACAATATTAGGAATTCCATGGTCTCTCTCAGTAATAATCAATGGTTAAATCTTTCCCAAGCACTGCAGAAATTGACAGCAATAGAAGTTGAGCAGGTTTAAATAGCTCCAGTGACTACACAGGATGCTCACAATTTTAACTGATTCCAGAACTGAGGCCTCAAATAATTTTATATATCCCACTTTGATAAAGCAAAGCCATATTATTTTAGAAAGCTCTTTAATAGTGTACATTAACTTATGAACTTATAACTCACCCTTTGATCCCTCGCCAAGATATGCAAATGTCTTTCATAAGTGCTTTATATGCTAATCTAAGTGTTTGACCTTGTCATAATGCAATTTTTTAATCATTTCTCTTAGAGTTATCACCTTTTCTCAAAACTGTTTTCATTTTATAAAGCTGAAAGAATTATTAAACAGCTCCCAAACCCATCATTTTCTATTTTACAAAGACAGAGCATTACATAGATTTTGTGTCAGCCTTGCAGAGTTTACCTCTTTGAATATAAATATACTCATTATCTATTAGTGTTATTGGAAAATACTTAACAAAGACATCAATTTTTATTTCAAAAGAAAGCAGAGATTCTTCAACATGTTTTCCAACACAGATAACACAGAAGTGAAATAATTTTATTTTACTTTTATACATTGTTTAGTAAAGCAGAATACTTTTTTTTTAAAGACAGAAGCCAGTTCTTTTCAGTAAATGAAAATAATGTTAAGAACTAGATATAATAACCAGAAGATTCTGTCAAGTCTTACATTCTTGTAGTTGTTAAACAGAAATCTAAAAAGTCCCTAATAATAAGCAAAGTACAATAATCAGATTTGGTTACTGTCACTTAAATGTAGGTCCTATTTATCAGTGTGTTTTGTATTTGCAAAATTGCATGGTTGGATATTGGTTTAATTTTTTTAATGATTATGGCTTCTCACTACACAACAGACGCACAGTTATTAATTCAGAGCCTATTTTGTTTAATTTGATGGGTTTTGTTACCTGCATTTGATAGTCCAATTATAGACTATAGTTCTCATCACAAAGCATGTTGGGTCCTATGATTTATAAAAAAAATTACTGAGTGGAGAAAAATAACTGAAACATAAAAAAGAAATTAAAAAATAAATGAAAATAAATGAAACAAATAACTAATAATCACTTCTACAGCCCAAAGAGGACAAATAGTGACAATATTTTGAGTAATATTGCTATCAGAAAGGCTGCTCCTACAAGATTTACTATTTTATGTTGAGTATAATTACAGAACATTTTTCACTTGACAATAGCTGATTTTCCTATTGGCTCAAAAGACTGTCTGCGACGAAAAATGTTCTTTTGCCATTAAAAAGGTAGATTGATATTCCACTCATCACATTCAGAACCCTGCAGACAAAGCAATTCTCACGCAATCTATCAGTCTCATTGCTCTGCAAGAGCAAGTTGCACTGCTGCTGCCCATGCTCCCAGCTTTCTTCCTTCACATGGGATCAGTCACAGTGTCTGCTTGAAAATGAAGACAGGAAACAAGGAAGACAAGCCCATTTATTAGCATCACAGTAATCGATACCTGAAAGAAAGATTTCCATTTTCTCCCTTTAATATTATCATCATACATGTCTGCTGTGTCAATCACTTGACTTAGAGAGCCAGCAGGCAGCCTAAAACTTTTATTTGAGTACTTAAAATGTTAATTTGCACTCTTCAAAACTTTATATTCAACTCTTTAGGTAGGCTTATAGAAGAAGATATCAATTAATAATCAAATCAAAAAGAACATGCTTTTTTCCCTTCTGAATATTAAGTATATAAGATAATTAAAGAAACGCTATTTCTGCAAAGCAACTGATGTAGTGTAGGAGTTAAAATAATGTACAGTTCGACCATTTAAGCTTTTCATTCTTTCTGTACTTGCTCATTTTGCCAGAAAAACTCATCCATTTGTTTACTTTTTTAAAAAGATCTGTTTCATGTAGTAAACTAATACCTTATGTACTGGAAGACATTCTCATATTCATATACCAATGCTGAAATTACTGCATAGTGATGGTACACTCATGAGCAGCATTCCTAACATTCTGGAAAATACATCATCATCCTAGATGATGCAACTCCCTTCAGGAGAAGAAACAAACTGACTCCAAAAAACCACCAAACACCACCCAACAAAAAAAAAAAATCCTTTTACATTGTTTTTTATATAGTCATATGATGTATCTGATCAACCCTTCTTACTCTAGAAATCCAGTACTATCCTCTATTCATCTTCCTCCAAAGATTTAGTACTGCTCTTAATACCTTCTTGTTTTTTCTTACGAGTTAAATAAAGGGATTTGGCCCTTTTTTTGCCAGAAAGGTTATTCCCCACCCCCAACCCCCCAACCCAAGGAAACATCTTCGCATTTGTCTCCACTTATGTTGTTATCCTAAGGCAGATGTTTCCAAATCTGCCTCCTCTGTTCTGTGAGAAATCAGAATACACAATACAGCTACAAGATTCAAATTAATTTAAATAAAGTGACAAACAGTGATAAAATTTGTACAAGTTCTGCATGATTGAAGATTCCTTTTTCCAGTGCTTTATGTACGCTACAAATGAACTGTATATTCAAAAATCAACGCAAGATATTCTCCTAAGTCTTTTTCCTATGAATTTTTATGGAATTATTAACACAAATTATTCTTTTTATTTTCTCCCCCACAAACACCAATGATTGAAAAATTCTCAATCAACTTTCAAGTTGTTATGAATATTTATATGCTTTTACCATATATTAGATATTATAACACTAATCACATCTTTAACTTAAGCTTAAAACTGAGATTGTGTAGCCAGAGCAGGTAATATTTGGAAGTGCCTACTGACTGCAGCGTGATCTTAGATCTGCTTTATTTTCAGGTCATGGAATAAGAGTCCAAGATCATCTTATTTAAACTCTGTAGTAAAATTCAGCTTTTTACAACAAGAAAGAGGGTTTTAAGTGTTGAGTGTTATACATTATTATGACACAGCAGTCAGTGAAAGAATAAAATGGTAAACACTAAACCCCTGAGGAAATAACTTTTTAGCCTCCTCTTAGGTTTTTTATTTCACATTTGTTAATTCTCTTAGACAAATATATTTGCCATTCTTGACTTTATAAGGTCAGCCCGATCTGTTTTAAAAAAAACTTCCAATTTCTTTAAAATCTGCTTCACTTGTCAGCACTAGAAGTCAAATGTATTCTGGTATGACCAGGACACTTATCAGTGAAGATGTGTAAAGAAGTAAGTCTTTACAAAATCAAACTAATGCTTTTCAGACTGAAGTGGACTGGAGTAGGGAGAAGAAAAATAAGCTGCTTTTTTTTTTTTTTTAAACTTAAAATGAGCAAATATAGTTCAGAAATAGTAACATTATATATCAGAATGGTTACTCATACTTTCCTACAATGTTGTGATACCGAGGCAGACAAATGAGACAACGATGTCATAAATTTTAATAAGATCATCTTTTGTTATTTTGAATAACATTGATAATTTCTGTATCCTCACCGTTCATCAGGAATATGAAATGTATGTACTAATATTGTCTCAGTCCTATAATAATACCACTTCCTACACAGAAGCACTTGTAAGAATAAAGGCTGCTGGAGAGGAATGTGAACATATATTTTCCATTTACACAAAACTTATATGAAGCTGTCTTCACATCTCACAATTTATATTCAGTAACTAATTTACCGCCCCACTCATTTCCAAATTGTGTATTTAAAAATGCCTCTACAGCTTTTGCAAGAGCTGACCTACAACAGCTACAAAACAAAGAACTTTTTTTCCCACTTTCATAATACAAACATTGGTACATGCACTTTTTGCAGACAAGATTTAATATTAATAATAAATTCTAGTTTTTGAACTTGGTTATTTCTGGACTTGCTAAAGGAACTGAAATTCTTTTCTTGAAAGTTTTACCCTTTCTTAAGAAAGGCTTAAAACAATAATAGAGGCCTATGTTCTGGTCAGCATTGCTGCTAAATTCATGTATATGCTATTGAACTTACTTTTACTACACAGCTTTGTGTGAAAAGAATATTAACAGCACCAAAGATGTAAGAATCACCATCACACTCACAGACCAAAGCTTAGCTCTCAATGAAAAATGCTACAGTTAATGATAATTAAATAAATCACAGCAATGTATCATCACAAGGAGCTTGCTGACCACATTCAAAGAGTTTGGCTGACCATCCTCCTGCACAGTAGACCTTGTGGTCGTGAATTTATTACAAACCTCAAAGCACACTTGGACACTTCTCAAGCATTTGGACTTGAGATATCACCATCACCGACGAAAATCAGGTGTAAACAACTGAATACAATATACAAATAAATCCGCACATCTAGTGATGAAGGATAAGGCCCTTTAAGTACTTTTATGATCTTGACTTCCATTTCACTGGGTTCATTCTAGAAAAACTCTATTATGGTCACAGACATTATTTTTTTGGTTGCTGGCTTTTTTTTTTTTTCCTATTTGCAAGGCTTTTCAGGAGGGTTTGGGGTCATTTGCAGTTGTGTTCCGTTCTATTTAAAAAAAGACCAAACCACACGTGTCTTGCTCAGCCAAATCTACATAAGCAGGTATGATTACATGTTTCTTCTGATTTTACTGTTATCAACATGTGCTGTCCACATGGTATTTGAGCTACATACACACCTGTCCAAAAGCAAGCTTAAGTTAAAAATATACTGAATAAACAATCATATGGGATTATTTTTTTATAGTTCATGATTAATGTATGTCTCATACGATATATAAAAACTTGTTGATAAGTATAGCAACATACACTGTTCAAAGGAAGTACAGGGAAAAAAATGGTACAACACTATTTACAGAAGACTACGTCATGTCTGACTGAACTGATACCAATTCTGCTGTCATCACTTCCTTTGTAACAAGAACAGGCTTTGCATACGACACGAGGAAACGGGTATATTATGAAGTTAGAAGAAGGTACCCTTAGACTTTTTAATTTGGATTCTTCTGTGAAATCCTAACACATCTTTGGTACTTTGGGGAGCCTGTTAAAAAACTTCTGTCTTCAAATAAGTATTCGGACAGAAACCACACTGCCACCTTCTTCAGTTCCATTGCAAACAAGTAGAGGTGATGTTCCTGTTGTCTTTCACGATCGGATGTTTTCGGCTATTCTTGTGGCTCTTTTCTGAATACCATCTAACTCTCAATATTCTTCCTGAATTACGGGCATTCAAATGGCACAGTACTGTGGGAGCAGTTCCACGAGAATAGCTAGAGATATTACAACTGTTCTACACCTAACTCAAGATTACATTGGTTGTATTTACGAGTATGTTCCACAGACCCTGCAAGATTGTTCAAAGGAGCTTCGGACGTTGCATTCCAAATGCCTTAAAAGATCCAGCCCACTGCCTGCTCCATACTATCAACATTACTCCCATGCTGTCTAGTGACTGTAAAGCATGGAGGAATAGAAAGCACAACATTTGCATGTGCCTCCTAAGCCGCATTTTATCATCCAGGGCTGGAGGCTGACTACTGCATCCTCCCACTACCTAGTAGTCTTTAAGGTCATAGCCAACTCAATGCCACCTGTAGCACTTTAAGCACTGTTTCACATATAACAAGGTTATTATGCTGGTCCTAAAGTCCTTCACAGAGTGTTGGGGTGGGGATGAAATCAAATGCACAACTGCTTTCCCTTGAGTAGGAGCTCTAAAGCACCCAGGTGCTACAACACTACAACATGACACATTAGTGTAACAGTTTATTACTATAGATTTTTACTAGTGTTCACAAATCCCTAACTCATTCCAATAATGTATTTGACACTATCATTTCAGATCCAAATGGCATACAACAGGTTTATTTCAGTAGTTTTTCAACGTGCTGGTTTGTCACTGATATAGCATGCTTCTTATTTTCACATTTTGATACATAAAATGTATATTGAGATATACAACATTCTGATATAGCATGCTTCTTTCTTATCTTCGTATTTTGATACATAAAATGTATATTGAGATATACACACATGGATGCACATGTACTGCAAATCCACTTCAGTTCTGTGGTCTTGATTCCTGACTGCACAGCTCATGATAATTTTTGCAATTAGAAGCAGTACACACACTATCTCTGTTCATCTACCTTGCTTAAATAGCAAGTCAGTCACTTAGAATGAGCAAAGCAAAAGTTGACTCTTCTCCATCACATCCCATGTTTAACTGACAAAATCATGAAAACTACACGTGAAAGCACACGAGAACAAATACAGTATAGTTGACCTTAACGCATGCAGCTTGTACAAACTTTCTCTTTCTGTTCCCTTGCCAGAAACTACCAAAAAAAAATCCTGTTGCCTTTTTCTTTCCCTTCATTCATATAGAAGATGAAGCATGTATTTTAATAATTGTTCAACTGGCAAACTGATTTGCTGCACCACTTATCTTTTAATGTTTTACTGCATTGATATATTTGCATATGTTTTATTGTTTTTAATTATATAAGCTTTCATTTTAGCACTTCAACAGAAAAAAGGGTACGGCACAATATAACTTCCAGAAGTATCCTAAAATCAGCATGTTCCAATTTGAGTCTCTTGCCTCCGAATTTAAAAAAAAAAAAACCCAAAAAACAAATTCTATTGCATTCACTACAGTTGCTATTTGTTTCTGCTCTTCCACCTTATTTATAATGATGACATTTCCACCATCATGTCTTTGCTCACACCAACTAAATAAGACATGGGGTGAAGAACAGACACTAGTCCATTTTTTAGAGGGCAAAATTTACCTAACACTGCCCTCTAACACCACACACAGCAGCGTCTTTCAAGCTTAGTACTTTGTTTTCCTATTATATGTATGTAACATGGAACGATTTTGAGTCAAAATTGTAAAATTCAAGGAGAGACATAAGGAAAATATTTGCCTTTCCGGATTGTATTTAGCAAATCCAAGCTCCTCTTTATACCTGTGAGGAGAAATAAGGCACTTTTACAAAGAATACAGACTATTCATGTTCAGGTATCTGAGTATCCCTTAATTGCATAAGTGAACCAGGGTTCCTTCAGAGTCTTTTTATGGCACACAGCTTTGCAGCCATACATTTTAATAAATGTTCTTTGCTCTGTATCACAGCTTTACAGCAAGCATCACTCCCCCACACCCCTTGCCATTTTGGCTTTCATTCTACAGTACTTAACTCCATCTATCAGCGTGTTCCTCTACATGGCTGATGCTGCTCCCACCGCAGCTTAACTTCCTAAACCTGCCAGTTTTAACTTACTGTTGTCCCCAACTCCTGAAGTACCGTTTTGCTTAAACAATAAAATATTGTTTTTACATCAATCTTTTATATTACAGGTACTGTGCAATATAATTCTATTTACCCTGGACACCTGTTTTAGTTAAACAGTTTTGAACAAGTCTAGATCAAGAATAATTCTGCTAAAGAAGAAAACCATGTAAAAGATGGAAACAAGCCTCTATCTACTGTCTAGTGCTGAGAAGCAATAGGGCTTGAAATGGGCCAGCTGTCTTGATAATTCGAGTGCCAGTATTACTTGCTCTTTATTCTATAGCCAAAACATATTATCTTCCTAAAATCATCTCAAAAGCATCACAGTACCAAGTCTGTAGTTACAGATTCTAAGGCACAGCACATACTTGGACAGATAACTGTCTTATGCCGTGGTGCTAAGGATTACAAGTAATCTCTATACTGTATGTAAATTAAAAATGACACAGTATTAACTTGAACTGGTTTTGCTGCTGTGATGACGCTAATTCACTTGTGACAAAGGCCGCAATGTTTTTAGATGATGGCACTAATCAGGTGTTAGAAGAGCATGTGCAAGCTGCAAACAATATTGCTTTAAGGCTCATGAGTTTTTGAGAGAATGAAGTGTACATGTATCAGTGCCGCAGCACAGAAGTACAGTTCTGTATTCTGGCACTGCTTAACAGCTATGGCATTTCTAGGAAAACAGAATCCCTTTAGATCACTGAGCCAGCTGTCAGCTTACCGTACCGCAATCCTCCAAGTGCTCTTTAGATAGATGGACGAGCACATGTCAGCACCACTTCTCACACTCCCAGAGGGACGGGACAAAAAGAAACAACAAACAAACAAACAAACGAGACAGAAAAGATTTCAACTTGGTATTATCTTTTCTGTCAGTATCATACCTTCTGAATTTATGAATGGTGTCTGATAACATGAGAAAATGGGAAGATAAAACTGGTATGCTGACACCCAGGTCTGCTGATAAAAAATACATAGCAACAAGTGTATTGTAAGATGACAGACAAGCAAAAATGGGTGGTTAAACTATTCATGGAGTTTCATCTGCTGGGTTATACTACATTATTCTCTTGATGTTCTTGTACAGTAAAAAAATCCTCAAGATTTTTTTTTCCTTCTGTTTACTACTAAAGACAGGCTAAGTTTCTCAGAGGTCAGGAGTGTTTCTCCTTAAATCTCGGATATCTAATTCATCTCAGTCTGCCCGCACAACGAAATCCAGGCACACGCAGAGCAAGCCCCAAGCATCATAAAGTACCACTTCTGTCACACATTCGCTGTCCAACAGGCTTACACACTGTGGTCAGCCATATTGCCAAACATGCAGTCCCTGAACAAATATCAAAATTTATGCTGACAAACTTCAGAGGAGAGGGGAAAAGTGATAAATATCAAACCCAATTCAAAACACTGCACCAACTAAACTTACTGAAAGAAACTAACACTTGCATAGAATCCATTTTGGCCCTATACTGCTTGTGTTTGTCCTTATTCTTTGAAATGTAATCCTATTTTGCAACAACACTGATGTTCTCCAAAAGCTAGTTTTAATTTATAATACTCTTTTTTCCTCTCTGATCAAATCCAAGGATCTTCAACAGTAAGGCTCATATAAGGGGGAAAAAAAATATTCCATTCATACTTAGGAAATAAATTAGCACTTTTTATATACTGTACATGTGGAATTTTACAGCTTGAGAAGGTTACAATTAAAATTAATTCATAGTTAGTTTTATTTATTGGCCTGCTTTTCTCACAGATATATTAAACCCACAGAGACAGATAGGAATATTGTATTGGAATAAATCAAACAGTTTAAAAAAAAACCTTGCTATTTTCATTAGCATCTATAAACGAAGCTATTTTTAAAACAAAGTATTATTTGTGCTGTTTCATGAGGCAAGAAAATTAAATAATATTAAAAGTGTGAGGTTTTCTTGGCTGCTAGTTCACACATATAAATAAAATAGATCATTTTAAAGATAAAAATTTGATATAAAACTGAGATATCCATGATAATATATCTGTGCCAGGATATGAAAGAGACGAAATTGTAAATAAGACTGTCAAAAAAAGTTTTACTAACTTCTGTAATGTTGTCTCACGTTATTTAGGCTAGCATGATGGAAGTTCTCTTTTGTATGTCATCATTATATTCCCCTTTAGGTCTCTGAAAAAAAAAGACCTCAACTTGATTCTACAAAATAACTTGGTAGCCAAAAAGCTAGATACAACTTGTTCTTCTGTCATTAGGGAAGTCACTAAGGTTCCTATTTTAATTTGATCTTTTTTTCTATTAATGTACATAAGCATCCTCAGCCTAGCCTCTTCCCTCCTTTTTCCTTCTTCCTAATTACCCTAATGTGGGTTCCATAAAATGGTACCTACAGGATAATACATAATCTATCCCTTCTCCATTCAAGCTCTCATAAAGTGTCTCTTTCCAGGGTTTACTTCAGGTTTGCAGGCACGACTGCATAAACATTAAGCCACACTGAGTGAAAACATCAAGTACTTTGAAAGAGCAAAGTAGTACATAAAAATGGAGAAGAGTCATTTGATGAGAGAGAACAGTAAAAAAAAAACAAACCTACAAGAAAAATGTCAAGGGATCAAATCCTAAAGAAACAAAAACATGCTATAAAAGGTAAAATAGCAATAATAAATATGTATATGATGGTAACACAGAGAATTGTGGTCCAGCTTTTAGGGTTTTGTTTAAACACTTAAAAAATTATTTCCAACTGTTCAGAAAAACTGAAAAATAAGATACTTGAGGCCTTAGCTTTTGCTCTGCTCTGTTGCTCCTAGAAAGGTTCCATCTTCATACAACAGGGGCCCTTTCTGTGCCCCAGCTAGGCACCCCTGGTATCTGCACACCAAAACGTAACATTTATCATAATTTCAAGTCATGCCTCTGCAAAACGACAAATTCATCACTCTTAGCCTCAGAGTTGAACATATTCCCAAATAATTTGCTTTAAAAGACCAACCACAAATCCAGCTTTTAAAGTCCCAAAATTGCAATGTAGTTGAGTAACAAAAGGGACATGGTTTCACAGGGGACAGAAAAAAGTAATCTATTGAGAGATAACATAAATGGAAACAGATATTTTCTGCCCCTACTGTGGGGCACAAAAAGCATTTCACAATTTGCCTGGGAAGCATGTGTTTGCACAAAAGCATGACGTTTTTTGCTTTTAAAATTCCTAAGAGTAGACAGTGTTACTTCTTCCAGTGGTATTTTTCCCTCTGTAGTTCACAATTCAGTTCAATTTTTTATTTTTTTATTGCAGTCTTTACAGGTCCAAGTACATATAAACAACTGTATCTTTTGGTATCTGAGTCGCTTTGTTAAGAAAGAAAATTGTGGTGTCTAATTGGACTAGTCCCAGTGTGCTGACCAAATACAGCACCTCCTTTTAAGCAGCAGTTGTGCTAAAAACTTAACAAGAAAGTGACCACAGGCAAAACTTAGACCTCTGACAAGAACAGGTTTTGCCACATGTCAGAAAAACTAGTTATCCTACCTATATGCTAGCTTAGAGGATGCTTCTAGCTCTCCACACACATTTCTAAACCTTCCTTTTAACCACAGTGCTGACCAAAAGCTCTGTCGCAGTAGTGTCATGTCAAAATGAAACAGGTTCCTGAAATACCATTTGGATTTGCTGCCTTGTATTCTCCCTGTTCCTTCATTATTAGAGGGTAAATGAAATTCAGCAATGACTTCAGAAATGCAATCCTGTCATATCTTCCTTACTAAGTTAGCTTTAATCTAAGTGCCCATTTTTCAGTGTCTTTTTACCCAGAAGACTCTGTAGTTCTTTGATAATATTTTTAACAGCTCTGCAGTGTTTCTGTTTCTGTTGTGTTGTTTATCATGGTGGCCAGAGATAACAGGGCTAACACAAATAAATTGTGATACTTCACTCATGAAAATATTTCTTAACACAGACTATTCTCTTTACAAATCTCAATGTTTTGTTTGCTTTTGTAACTACTGCATCTGCATACCTTTTCCAAGTTCTTCATAATGGCACTTTGTGCTCGCTTCTCAGTAGAACATATAGACAATATTCAATCTAACATGCATTACCTTATTTTACATTTTGAGTATAGGAGAGGGGAATTGGAGCATGACAAAAGTCTTGCAGCGTAGGTAAAACAAACCCTCCAGCATTTGTACTTCGAAGTACATGGCTGCATTATGCCAGCACACTTCTAGAATATGAAAGGAAATTCCGTTTTACAGAAGCCTCAAATCTGTGAGATACAGGGCTGAAGTCACCCTCGAAGCATTGTTACAGTTAGTAACCTACAAAAGAGAATTTTATGGACAGAAGGGTGGAAAGTACATGGGTCTCTGTCTCCGGACAGAGTAATGAACAAGGGCACAGCAAGCCTTCGGATCCTACTTCATAACATGGAAGTTTGCTTTATGACATTTACAAGCAAGGGATTTAATTCTGATCCAGATCATCTTGGCTGTGCATTCACACCTTGTACAGACTCCAGCAGCATGCCCCAAAGATGAAAAATCAATAATTCATATCCTCAGGACATGTTTCCTGTAGCCGTGTGTTTATTGTGCTACTCCCCAGCTTAAATGTCCTCTCAGATAATCTTTCCTCTTACTTGCCTCTTCCTCGCACAAATTACTTTGGGATTGGAGAGATGTTTGGTGCTGTCTTTAAAAAGAAAGCCCAACAGCAAAAGCTTAGAACATGACTAGTGTTTAATTTAGAGATCCAAACATCAAATTAACTTTCACAAGTATGCAAATCTTGGTACTACAAACACTCATTGGAAAGGAATGCGCAAGTGGTGAAAGCAAAGTCAAGGGGAACTCATTCCTCAAAACTTTCAGATTTTTCATAAATATTTATATGCCCAGATCTTCAGTTGATCCAGAAATTAAGTAATCCCTGAATTACAATAAAGTTAACTATTTTCAATTCTGACATATATGACACTGATAAGAAAAAGCCCAGCTAGGTATATTCCTCAGTGAAACATCTTTTTCAGTGGCATTACTTCTAAAATTCCAATGGTTGTATTTTACAACTTTTTTTACTTTAGTCTCTGCATTAAAATAATCTAAAATAAAAAAGTTAAGGTAGAAAGAATAATAATTAGAAAGCAGAATACACAAATAATGTCACCGTGTATAGTCATGCTTGAAAACATGAAGAATTAAATTATCTTAAATCACAGGAAAAAAATTTAAGTGTTCATTACTGTATATTCTCTAAGATGGTAACTTCAGATGGCTTGATCCATAGATGCTACAAGCTAGTTCAGCAGTCAGTTACTCTCTGTTCCTGTAGACAGTGGAGAAAAGTTGCCCTGACGAGAGGACAGAATTGAGACTTTTTTCTGTATTGCTTTATGGAACAGGCTTGGAATTGAAAGTCTATGTCTATTGGTAAAGTATTTATAGCATAACTATTAACCTACTGTTATTATAACTGCAACATCAGGTAACAGTCAATCTCTAAAATTATGATATATTCTGTATTCTGTGCACTTTACAGTCCTATAAAAACAACACCCTACTACTATAAAATGCTTATATAAATGTTACCCCAAAATTTTACCTGCCCTTGGACATTCAAACAGATCACTGAAGGTCTTTAACTTAAAGAAATCTCCCTCAAAGGAACTGAACCAGAGCATGCTGGAGTCATGGCTACTGTGAGTGCAGGTTTCCTCGGGTACAACTTCTTTTCCTCACGCAGAAATTTTGTCTAGACAGAACCTGAGCATCTGCCTGAGGTTTCCGGACACAGAATCTACAGTGCCGTGCATCTTGCAAATAGTCTGCCAATAAACCCAAAGCATTCCTGAAACAACTGCACAAATATTGCCTGAATTAAGGTAGTGGATCCCAGATTCAGGAAACTTTAAATTCAGCCTTAACAGTACTCTTGTTATAAAAATTATTATTATTATCATCATCATCATTATTATTACTACTACTATCACCATCATCATCATTATTATTACTACTACTACTACCACCACTACTACTAATACAGAAGTTGCAGATGGCTTTAGGAAAATTATTTGTATGGCATAAGTGTTCTAATATTTAGGTTAAACCATAAAATAGCAAAAAAAAGTATTATTTGTTTTAGGAAACAAGGATCTGATATAGAATATACAGTAGTCTGTGGAAGAAGCCATACCTGTAATTAAAATATTACTGTTCTCGTGTGGCAGACTACAGCATTTTATATAGTGAACTTGCTTTTGACAATCTGGACACATGAAAATGGATTTGGTGTTTGATTTTAAATGAAAGAGAAATACAAAAATACTACCAGACACAAAAACTCCTTCTATAACTGACCATGTAACAAAGATGAACATTTAATGATTCCTGACATGCCTTTACTGTCACACAAGTATGCTATTTGCTTGCCAATAGCAGTAGCACAGTTTACTGTAAAGTACCAATATATGTGCATACTTCACTCCACGACGACAAACTTCTCCAGCTGCTACAATTAATGTACTTTTCACCATCGGAGACCTCAAATGTATTGTCTTAGACAAATGGAAATTACTAGACTGATTTCTGTTCCCTGAACACTACTCCTACTCAGCTTCACACACTTAACAGTTTTCTCACCACTGGTACATAAGCAAAACAACAGATGTAGTTAAGCCTATAAACACAACCTATGAAGCAAGACCTTCACATAAAAAGAAATGCATTAGAATTGATGCTAGCTAGTAATAAAAGCATCTAATTATAATGAGATCCAAATTTTAAAACCTGTAAAAGAACCCCTCACATACAAATTTTGTCATTTCAGTAACACTGAAAGACACACACAAAAAACCCCCCAAAACATACAACCCACCAACAAATTCCAAATTAAGCACTAATTGATTACAAATGTTTGCATCACCTATTTTACAATTGATAACATATTCCAATAAAGTATGCTGAAAACTGATACTGACAACTAATTTTTAAAGCACTACAAAAAAAACCTGCAAGGTTTACTTTAGACAGGTATTTGTAAGAAGGGGTACTGAACTGTTCCTGAACACATTTTGCATAATTTTTCTGGTAAAGGAATATTCAAAGATTTTAGTCTTATTATTTTGGATTATTTCAATGCTTATATAATAGTCCACAGTTAATTTTATTGCTATGGACTAAAAACATAACTTCATAGTTAAGGACAGATAATTCATTTATAAAGCACCATCTTCATCATTCTTCTTAATTTTGTTATCAAAAAGGAAATCTTTTTAAGTAGCAGATTCTAAAGAATACTGTGAGAGAAAATACTGTTTTAAAACAACAACCACAAAATAAAAGCTCACAAATCATGTTTTATTAACGGGACCGTACATTAACACCCTCCAGGGTTAGTCAAAAGTTGTACACTCTAATAGGAACGCTTTCCTAGATCAGGCGCTGCATTTCTTAATTCTTTCCTGTATTCTAGTTTTGAACAGAAGTGTCCTAACTTACTGCCTTTGGGGAGGTCGTACAACTGAGTGTGCCTTCAATCTCTGTCAGCAAGACTGACAGAAATATAGCAAGCGGAGATCCATGTTCCTGGGGGGGGGGGGGGAATAATAAAAAAAAATCCCAGTCCTAATTTATAATTTCATTGCAGAAGTGGAAAGTAGGACACTCATGATCACTGAAAAACCCATCATGCCAACCAATTATCCAGTGTACTCTTTTCCTCTACAGGCCACTCAGAATCAGAACAAGATTACTGGAGCCAGTAAAACATGAATGAGACCAGGAGTTACTAAATTAACTGAAGTACATCTGCATTAGTCTAGAGTAGGACTCCACATTTTCCTTTAAACATAGGTGTATCATGGATTTTGAATGGGAAAAATATAGTGGAAAATACCTGTTCTACTAATAAATAGAATAGGGAAGTTCTGTTTAGGTCCTCTTTAAGGTTGCTTTGATCTCCTACAAAACATATATTACATGCCAAGGAAAAAAAAAACAACACCACACACACACAAAACAAAACACACCACACCTGAAAAAAAAAACATATTTTCAATTCCTACAGACACAGTTGCAGGTAGGGGTGGTGTTCATTTTTTTTTCTCTAAGCATGGTAATTGAAGTTTGGCTGCAAAACCTATAAATGTTGTATAGCTAAGTTACAACCTTAATAAATAGTAAGGCTGACATGGACAACATTGGTAACTGCAACATACATTGTTGCAGCCTACGTATGTATCTTCTGCTAGTGTTACCACAAGTTACTTAAAGAATTAATTCCATTAGAGGATCCTGCTTCCCTCTGTGTATCTGTAAGTCCCGCTAAAACAAATGCAACAAGCACATGCACACCAAGGAAAGCATAAGCCTTGACAACATATGCAAAATGTATGATTCATGGTGTAGGTCACCTTTTTTCCTTCCTAATGCAATGAAACAGCCAGTAAAAAAGAAGCTTCACTTTTTCCGTTTAATAAATTAAATTACACAGCATATAAATATCTCCAAAATTTTCATATTTTCACCTCTTTTAAGCACATAACATTTTAAATCATTTTCTCAGCAAGTTCAATTAAACTATGGCTAAGCAAATTTCTTTTTCAGTGCTTTGTAGAGTGTAAGTACGATCACAATGGCATAGTTATACAATAATTGGACTAATCAAAGCTATATAATGTTAGTATTGTGGATGAAGTGAAGTTGCTCATTAGCCTATTACAAAAGAATTACTGTAAATTCAGCCTACGTGCAGCATCACTTCCTGTGCAAACACACACAGACAATACAACAAGCTTGAAACACTGCCAGGCTGGCAGACTGGCAGCACAAATTATGCAAAGAACCAGAAAGCCTTCAGTAGATTCAATAGAGCTTGGAGCATAAGAGTGATTAAGTGTTTCTCTGTACAACTACAAATCACAGTAATGAATCAGACTACAATTTCCAATAAGGGACTTAACTGCACCAGCTGGCCTTCTTCAGCAGCATTATAATGTGAAACGATGACATCCTGAAGAGTGGTGTTTGCAACTTTCACACAATCTCCCCAAAGCAAATCCTTTGTTTTGCAACAGTGTTTTGGAAGCCTTTTTTTGAAATAATACTAAAATGCTGCAACACCTAAAGATAAAGAAAAGCTACAAAGCTATACTGTTCTTTCTTCCCTGCTTCGTTTCCTTTTTTCTAATCAAATGAGAGCAAGGCTCTATTTGACTCTAATCAAATAAAGCATCTTCCACATGAGTTCTAACAAATCTCTTTCAAAACTGCTCAGATTACTTAATACAACTACAGATCTGCAATTACAGCTTTTGTTTCTTTTTTTGTTTTAAAATAAAAAACTTAGTGGTAGCAAGTCTAAATAGAAAACCCTCTTTCATTTATTGTAAAATGAGAGTGACAGTAAAATACCTCAAATTCTAAAGTATGATGTTTTGGAAATCCAGGATATGTGTGTCCATTGTGATATGAACAGAAAAACACATATACAAGTGTAACTATTTACTTATATGCATGTGCTTATATTAACATGTGCACATGTATGTGCGTGCGCACATTTTTCTTATCAAACGAGCCTCTCACATACTTGGACTTGGTCACTTGATATGCCTGGGGACATCATCTCAGCCATGCAGTACCACAGAATGGAAACAGAAGAGGTTTCCATTTGTTTTGCAGTGGAATCACTGTTCAGAGTTCGACAGCACTTGAAATTTGCTCTGGGATTCTGTCACATCATCGTAAAAGGAAAAGGTTAATCCATATCATGCTTCAGGGCCCAACACTCATCACTTCAAAGCTGAGATGGAATGTGTTCCTCATGTTATAATACTAAAGTGAACGCACCCAGGGAAGAACTCCTGATAATCTAGCTTATATAAAAAAAATATTTAGTCTGGTTTTCTGCATTCTTTGAAAGCACTGTAAGAGGGCAGGGGTCCAAGGAATGACAATGGACTAGATGATCAACGATTTGAACCAAATCAGCACTTGGAAGTGTCATTTATCTCAAAAGCCTAAAGGCAGTTGTAACAAGATGAAGTGCTAGGACAAAATCTTTCAAACTATCCAACTACCCTATACTTTAGTAAATTAGATTAAGTGATATAACATTTTTACCACTATCAGCTTCTGTGAGTCTATAATAAAGTGATGCTCTTTAACATGCTTTAATAGTGAAATCGTGGTAACTTGAAGACTGCACCCACAGACAGAAATATTAGAAAATTTTTTGTTGATCCCTAAAAGTCCTACTTCACACAAGCTTAGGGACAGGGAAGAATTCTCACTAAACCTACCTTAATTTTCATAGGACTTTTACGAAACATCGGAGGAAATATTTTACCCAGGTAGCACCCACTATTATTTGCTTAATTCTTAAAACAATCAATTCTTTGTCAGTAGGCTCTCTATACTGCTCACCTCCCATGCAGCTTTGCATTTTATAGAGGTGCAGCCTGCACACTTCTCTGGAATCTGCCTTGTGGTTCTCCAATACAAAAAGAGCAATCATAACTTTTTATTCCTTTAAGTTAGTTAGATGCTTACTTCTTATGACTCTCTATCCACGAGTAGTGAATTCTTCTCATTCTCTGGTTCATAATCATGATCTGTAAGTGAAATGCTTTTACCACAATTAAGTCACGTCTCCTACCTTAACCTTACTTTAACAAAATGGGTTAATTATTTTAGAATTGCTAGTATCATCAGAATCTATTGCTTAGTTAAAATTTACTGGGAATCGGTTACTCGTAACAAAGATAAAAAAAGCTGCGTGCCCCTATGACAAGGCAATTCTATTCCTCTTATGAACACCTTCCCTATGTCATTAAAATTACCTAAGTATAGGAAATGTTTGAAGAGGATGAGAAAATCCAACAGAAAGAAAAAGGAAGTTCAAGGTTTTTACACAAGTAATAAGAGGTCCTTACACAAGTAATCACATTCAGTCTTAAAACATTTCCATTCCATCTTAACACACTGTGGATATGACATGGCCAACACAAGTGCAATCTGTTTCTCCTCTAGAAGGGAACTGTCATGTTGATCTGCACGTTCTAGATAAACAAACCCATAGAAAGCATAGCAGGAGCTTCACAGCGGGGACAGAGGGCATTACGTATGGTGGGGAACTCATGAAAGACACAAATCTACATTTACCTAGTATAATTGCACATGCATTTATTGCACTGAATAATGCATCCACACACTGATTGATTTAATGCATCCAATCAATTTTATGCAACACATTTATTTTACTTATGGAACATAAGTTTTATCATATTCCACTAGGGTCAACAAGTAAGTACAAGGTTAGTCACTAGGTTCTAATATACCAGATACACTCAGATTTACTTGGAACATGACTTCTGGCCCAACACTCTTCCCATCTCCTCATTTTCAGAACTTATACACAAAACACATTTCTAGATATTACTGGGCAAGTCATCACTTCACCAGTTTCTTACAGTAAGCAGTCAAATCTTGGAATGGACTGTGTAATACCTGGGTCTCAACTGAATTAATCTCACTTGTAGATTGCCTCCTGCAGCAGGTTTGAGATGAAAGCAAAGAGAAGCATTTGAAGCACATAGGTGCTTTCCCTTTCCCTCGCCTCATCGTTCCTTCACCTTTAAGCATTAGGCTTAAATATTTTTGTTCTGACAAACATGCAGTACCAAAAAAGAATTCCAGTAGAAGTAATCCAACTGAAGCCACAGGCACTATCCCATGTTTACTATTATGCTTACATTAAAATTGTCTGCTGGGTGGCAACACTGCCCCATTTTTTCAAGTTTTCTAGACTCATCCTCTTCACCTACAGGTAACCTACTTGCTTAAACTTCACCAATACACTGGTCAGTACAGTAGCCTATGATTCACAGCATGTTACTCTTAAAGCAAATTACATGATATGTCTCTTCATATTAGAATTGTCTATTTCAAGCCTAAAATGAAGTTAGCATTATGAATCAGGATCTGCAAATCTACAATAACTCGTTGCTGGACTATTCAACTTTTGTGAGCCTGGTTACCAGCTTTCCATGGCCTTAATGAGCTCATATGTGTTGCGATGTCACCACAAATTCTTTCTTTGCTCAAAGTGGCAACCACAAGTATATTAAGATTTAAGGATTTCTCTTATATCACCTGCTGTTCTGCATATACAAAGAGCACACATTCCATTGCAGGTATTCCAAAATATCCATTACCACCTATAGCTTTCCTCCTTTTACTCATCCCTTTTTATTTACTGTCCAATTCTCTTCTGGCTGCACATTCACATAACTTTTCCTTTTCCCCAAGCTCACAGGGGTGAAACTCATAGTTCCCAGAGATCCTCAGCACCACAGATTCTAATAATTAAATCTCCTGAAAGTGGTTGAAAACTAAAACAAGTAGATAAATTTCTATTAGCATGATATCTTGCTTGTCAATATAGCATTCACCTCACTGTATCACAGTGTCAGCAGTACTGTATTCCGATATTCTACAAGTTGTATTTACCTGCACAAGGTATACTCCAAAGCATTCCATATTAGTGCATGTACAGACACCTTACTGGGTTTTCTTTCCCCCATAAAGCCTATCACTTAACCAACAAAGATAAATTGGAAAGCACAGAGGAATGTTAAAGCACCATTTAGGTAAAAGGGAAAGTTACAGTCAATCCTCAGAGGTTCAAAGAACCAATGAAAAATTCTATTTTACACCAGACTTGGAATTTTTCATTTTATCATGCATTCTAGTGCAGGCAGCTATACCCTTCCCACAGCAATCCACATGGAAGTATCTGGATAAATAACATTAATATATATCTTATGTGTTTTCCCCTCTTAAATTATTTCCTCTTCTTTTCACAGCACACAGCTAAGAGCAGTGTCCAATGCAGTTATAGCCAGCAGAGATGCAAATGCAATTACCTGCTACCAGCAAAAACCTGTCCCCTCTAACCATGCCCCCATACTTTCTAAAGCTCTGGTACTCCAGACGGCTCTCATGACCAATGATACACAGAATTTCACCTTATCATCAAATACTGTTCAGTCTTCCCAAGACAGTACTTAAAGGAGGCCCTTGCATCAGGATGCTGTGGCACCACAGAAGCGTGCTAGAAGACAACGTGCCATCGTGGCAGTCTCCCAGAAAAGGAATTGAGCATTGCGTAGTGCCTCCAGACTAAGGGGAAACCATGATCTCTGCTGCCATGGAAACTGAAGAAATAGCAAAACCATAGGCTTGCCTGACCCACAACACCATCAAAAGGACAGTAACATGCAGTAGCTGGTTTTGAAACCATGCAAAGGCAAGCACAGTGCAGCAAGAGCATAGTGCTGAAGTCCCAAAGTTAATACAAATGTTCATACTTCTGAAAGCACGGGTAGAATCACCACATCAGCAGAGTGCACTCTCAAGTTAATTAATCCCGTTGGGATCATGTCAATATCGTGTCACTAACAGCCTGCAGATGGCTGGGGTATCCACCCATCCCATGCTTCATTGCGTGGTACTGAGGTTCCCTCTAATCCATACAGGGCTACAACAGCTTGGAAACTGCACTCTACAGATAAGGACAGGACAGCTTGGAATGAACAACAGAGCATCCCAGGCCCTGGTGGTTTTTTTCTGCAAGTCCATTTCTAACAAAACAACAAAAGAAATTACTAATGTGATTTCTCCATTTGAGACAATTACTAACCTTCGCTGATTAGCAACCTCTCTGTCTATGCTATTACCTCAAAGAGTGACAGAATTTATGTACAGAAAATTATGAACAAGTTAATAGGGCTGCTTGGAAATGCTGCTTACAACAGAAGAGAATTTAACTGTAAATCTGAGAATTTCAACATGACACTACAGAATAATCTATTCAGATACAACGGTGTTTCATGTTTCTTGTGCTAGGGTAGCTCAAAGGTGCCCATAAAACATTTTATTTGCCTTGGAGGTATGCAGAATCTCCTGTCCTCTGAGTCTCTCTTGAGGACAGTCTTTGCCACTGCATCAGTTCACATGCTCAAAACTACTTTTCCTGTGCATTAATCTTGGCAATAATCTCTGGAACATTTATGGATCTATACTGCAAACATGGCCAAATGGAAATCTATGGGTAAGTTCTTTATGAAGAGTTTCCAGTAATCCAGGAAAAAGGTCTCAACCATTTTTCCAGAAGACATCCCCAACTGTCTTTCCTTTTTAAAAAAAATACATGTTCAAATTATCCAGTCTTTGAACACCACCACATGCACACAAACACAGATGACATGGAAAGGGAAAATTACTCGGATGAAATTTTCTAAAGATTTATTCTCAATAGATTGAATACTCCCAACTAATATATCAGAAATGGATACAGGTAAATAACACAGACAGTCAATGATACAACTTTTCTCATCTAATTTTTACCGAGAATTATAAATGAGTGGACAAGCCCTTTGGGAACTTGGAAAAACAGATGGCTCTGTTGAAAATCAGTATGCAAATTGTAGATACCAGTGAAGGAATAAAATCTTGAGCTGAAGAAATTCATAGTGGGAAAAAGACCAGCAGTCATGACTGCTTGTGAATATTCTATTCATACCCTTATCCCACCACACTACAGAAAGGTCAGAGACTGCATGAAGAAAACCTCTAGAAAGAAAGCACAAAACAGCTGATTCCTCCTTGAACCTGGTAACCTGGGGGATCCGGGAGATCTAAGCTTCAGAAGTCCCTGTCCTGGCTCAGGACACATAGGTAGGGAACTGCTTCATGGAGCTTACCAGGCTACACTTGCAGTGCTTATTATAATCACCAAATTGCTGGCATTCCAAAGTTTCCCATTATGAGATTTTATTATTTTCAGACAGGCTTTGCCTCTTAAAATACTACCTTTCTAAAAGGGTGCCAGGGACTGTGGGAGGAATAATACAGGTATGAAGGCAGATGTCAACACGTTTATTAACTCAGCCACTGCATGCAGCTTCGTCTATACAGCTGCACGTATACTTAACTTGGAGATACCATTTTTTCACTGTTTTCAATAGCATGTGTAATACCTCTCAGAAATTTCAAATTATTGCAGTCTTTTCACAGCTGACACTGACATACTCCCCTGACAGTTCACATGCAGTTGAAATAAGGCTACCTAGCTTTTGTCTGATAATTCTTGCACCTTATATAGTTATCAAACCAAAATGTCTAGCTCTACAGAGATTGTTTGATATAAACAGTTTAGCTTTACAAGCAACGTAGAGCTTTTTTGTTAATTAACTGCAGCTTCAGATCAAGAATAGTTGGAGCTTTTCTTTTCACTATGTACTACCTTGCTTGTTTGAAAAGCTACAGATGGGTGCATTTAACATAACCAGACAATCAAGAACAACATTCTATATATCATTTGTAAAACTGTACTGGCTCTCTAAAAAGCTTGAAATGATCCTCTTACATCAGATAAGAAAGTCTCTTCATTTCCTTAGCTCTTTTCAGACCCTATTGAGCAAAACACTTGAACACACACTTCAATCAAGTTATTGAAGTTTAAACCTTCTACTACGCCGTTTCCCACAATGAAGTGCAAAAAAAATATTAACAATCCCAAGTCAAATATGCAACTTGACTCCATCTCCTCAGCAAACAATGATCTTGTTACTCAACTAAGTGTACAGTTCAGGCCCCTACATATTCACTTTCTGACCTAGATAAAGCCGCAGAAGAACATTAATATTTGCCACTGTTAAGACCTACATAAACAGAGCATCTGAAACTGTTCTCCAAAAAAAAAAAAAAAAAGAGGTAAGAATAAAAAATCATCTTCATTTGGATGCTGGAATAACTTTATCATACATTTTTTACTTATATTTAACCAGTCCAGAATGCAAAGAACACTAGAATGCATAAAGAAAACAAAAAAAAGAAAGGGGGTGGGGGAGATGTGTAGAAATACACATAAAACCCAACTTACACTATAACAGGCCATTACCTACACTGTAATGGGCAGTTTTGTTTTCTCTAGCTTCATATAAGAAGTGATGAAGTCAAAGTAATGTACAGCAACAGGACATTATCATAATTCTATTCATTTGGTACTGGCACAGTATGTATTTCCTTAAATGTCTTTGTATCAGCAGCTTGTGATATTTAAATATGTACACCCTCTCGTTTACCAGCCTAACAAAAAATTCAAATATTGAACATTCTAATAATTTTTGCATATATAATTGGTTTGAAATCCACTCCTACTCTGCTCATATGTTGTTAAATAACTAATTATAGTGTAGTTACGTTTTACAGTCAGTCACGAACACTAGGAAAAATGTCTATAGGATAACTTTTAAAGTATTTACCTGTGCGTAAGCCTTCGGTGACTAATGCAAACCGCAGTTTGTTGATCCTGTGCAACACAGACCTTATGGCGACTACATTTCATCTTTAAACATGGATCTTTAGCCGGATCTAAAGCTAAAAATAATTTTGGAAAATTGTTAACAATTATCTAGACACGTGCAATTAAGAAAAGAAATACACCACACATAAAACCCACCAAGTATGTGGAGGTGGGGGGTGGCCAGCTGCTTGTACAGCATGCCGCACTGAAAGGCACTGATTGTCACCAGGATAAAATGCAGCACACTCAATGATAACGTAAAATGAAGAAGTGCAGAATTCCTTTACCAAGGAAAATGGATTTTCATGAAACATGGATATTTCTGGATATTCGCGTACAATACCACACTATTTTTGTAAATAAAAGCGAAGTACCCTATCCAACTCTCCTGGTCAACATTTGTAACAAACGCAAAGTCTGCTGGTTTTTACTGTAGGTGAAAACACTTTTTTAATATTAGAATTTGCTTAGGACTTCTAGGAAACTTGCATACCCATTATGTCATTCAGAGCACCAAATTCCCTAATAAATCAATTTTGAAGCAGATTCTGCTGCCTACAGTTCTCCATTTCAGTCACGTCACTTCTAAAAAGAATTAGGTCTGCGATATAAATATCTCAGAAGCCATCGCATATCTGAAATCACAATAAAACTGTGCGCCAAAAAGTAATGAAGAAGTAGTCAGAAAGGCAAAAGACATTTGATCAGGAGTTTGGAACTTTATATTCATCCAGATGTTGGCTGCCACATCTGTCACATACAAAATATTTTTTAAAAGCTGTAAGCCAGAATGCTAATAATAATAAAAAAGTAATTCCGCTCAATCCATTTCTTGCCATTCTTACTATGAAATAATAACACCTTCTCAGCTACATTGCACAGAAATAATTCAGTAAGACATAAACAGTGATGTGCTGGTCCATAAACATATTAACCCAGTGAACTGATCATTTTCCTCTTCTCTAAATTCCACTGTTGTGTAGCTAAGATACTACTTACCAACAATATCTGCAATATTCTAGGTCTCTTATTTCTGCTTAGTGGCTTTTTTTGTAGCTGGTCCTTAAGTTGTTAATCTATACTCATCTTTGAGCTACACTTAGAATTACAAATACTAATTTCTGGCTATAATACCAGAGAGGCCAAATAATCTTGTTTGCTACTTACTATTAAATTGCATCGCTTATTTCTTGAATAATCATGCCTATAAGCCAATACAGAAAAGTTTACGATAATTTATGCTCTCACAAGAAATAATCAATTTTTCCCTTCTCTTGAGCTCCATGGTGTCTTTTCAGGTAGATCCAAGTACTCTAAAACTGATTCTTTTATTCATATATATTTTTTTTAAAAAAAAATAAAAGATAAAAATTTAACACCCCTCAGAAAAAGAAAACCAAAACCCCAAAAAACAAACCCTAGTAAGTTAAACACCAATGCCTAGCTTAAAGAGACACTACTAAAAATCCTAAATCACAAAAATCAAGCAAGAAAGCTATGAAAAATTAGAATTCAGTTTTCCTGTGTTCTTCACTTTAGCATACTACTGTCCAGTCTTCATTCATATTTCAGAAATGCTTTCCCCATTTTTCATGTTTGCTTACAATATATATGTATACATATTTTCTGAAAGTTATGTTTCTTGTGTTCTTCACAATCAAAAGTAAAGTTTTAACCACACCTTTACTTGAACTGGCACATGATATTAACATAAGGCTGACTAACCATGTACCCAGGCAACAAGAACCAGACTGATCATTAATTGCATTTTTGACACATGACTTTGTGGTGCTAAGTATGATTAAATACAGTCTAAGCAGTGACTTTCTCATTTTTATTTCCTTCTTAACAATATATTCAGTTGTGCATAATATATACATTATATTACCAGCAAAGCATAAAATTGATAGAATCATTAATATAATAATAAATCAATGCAGTCAGAAAAGAAATATTTTGTTAATTACTGCATAAGACATATGCAAAGGTGCATTCCTCTTCCGGGTATTTTTATTTCTACAGAAAACCAGCCATAAAACCAGAAGGAGTCATCCAGAATAAGTCTGATCACAACAAACCCTAAACGAGGTGGAAGCAAATGCAGCAAAAAAATGACTGAAGTAGGATAACAGAGTTGAAGTCAAAATTAATGAGATCATATTCAGTACCCTTCTCCAATATACTTTAGATCTTCGACTCCATATCAAATACTTTCTGTGTTTAAAGTCAGGCAGAACGTAATGTCAGCCCCCAGCAAACATGAGCAGATTATCACTTAATCATAGAATCACAGAATGGTTCGGGTGAAAAGGGACCTTAAAGATCACCCAGTTCCAGCCCCCCCGCCACAGGCAGGGACACCTTCTACTAGACCAGGTCACTCAAAGCTCCATCCAGCCTGGTCCTGAGCCCTGCCAGGGATGGGGCACCCACAGCTGCTCTGGGCAGCCTGGGTGTCACGGTCCACTCAGTGGACTTGTGATGGTTCGTTAACTATGATCTCGAAGCGCAAAAAATCATGGCGACTACGCCAAGGGGTTATGCTTCAATCAAACAGCACAATTTTTTTGTTTGCCCGTAAAGCGGCATGCGATAGGTAGAAAGACAGAAAGTAAAGAAAAGATAAAGTAAAAAGAATTGGAAAGAGGATTACAGCTACCACCACGGGTCCAAAGCGTCTCTATGGTCCCATGTACAGGCAACGTCCCGCCGGTCCTTCCGATCGTCGTGATCCTTGGTGGGGAAGATCTCCAAAGTTCAGTTGCTAAGAAGGCATCTTTTTATGCCAAGCAATACACCTTGCTCCTCCTCTGGTCCATGGACTTCTGCCAGTCTCCGCCTTCTCAAGCCAGGTTATCTTGCCCCAGAGGCGGGTAGCTTCAGACCAGGAGGCGTGTTCTTGTATTGTTTTCTGGTTCGTCGTTATGACCACAGTTGTGATCCATCTTCTGGACAGCTGTTATGTGGCCTTATTCAATCCCAGGTGGCAGGGAACGGCATAGTACTCCTCATACCATGCAGTTTCCTTCCAGGGTGTAGTTGTTCCATTCAGTCCCAGGTAGCAGGGAGCGGCATAGTACTCCTCGTACCGTGCGGTTCTCTTTCCCGGGGTCTTTGTGTCTTGGTGTCCATGAGGACCACATTCCATCTCCAACAGGTCTCTGTTGGCAATGTTGAGACAATATTGTTCTCTTTAGACAGACCCTTACACTGGGCCAGCACCTCACCGCCCTCACAGGGAAGGATTTCTTCCTAATAAGTAACCAAAATCCACCATCTTACCATCTGTCAGCTGAAAGCCATTCCCCCTTGTCCTATCACTGCAGGCCCCTGTAAAAAGTCCCTCTCCACCTTCCTTACTACCCTCCTTTTTGGTACTGGGAGGCTGCTGTAAGGTCTCCCCGGAGCCTTCTCTTCTCCAGGCTGAACACCCCCAACTCTCTCAGCCCGTCTTCACAGGAGAGGTGCTCCAGCCCCTGATCAGCTTCCCGGGCCTCCTCTGGGCTTGCTCCAACAGGTCCATGTCCCTCTTTTGTCGGGGGTTCCAGAGCTGAACGCAGTACTCCAGAGGTGGGGTCTCACGAGAGTCAAGTAGAGGGGGAGAATCACCTCCTTTGACCTGCAGACAACGCTTCTTCTGATGCAGCTCAGGATACGATTGGCTTTCTGGGCTGCAAGTGCACATTGCCGGGTCACACTGAGTTTCTTGTCCACAAGCACTCCTAAGCCTTTCTCCTCAGGGCTGCTCTCAATCCATACTGGTGCAAGCACTTCTTCCCAGAATGTTCCCTGATGGAGACACTTCAGGTAACTGTTTTTCAAAACTGAATAGGGCAATGGAATAAAAAAAAAAAGAGCGAGAGAAATCTGGAATCACATAAGGATGCTGTGTTCATTATCAAGCAGAAAATGTATTTCAGAAAAAGGGGTGATGGGAGGATATCACGTAACTTTCCATTCCCATTGAAATGTTTCTTTCTTTTCCCTGGTTCCTGGGACTCTGAAGGTGTGTTTTGACAATTCCACCAAAATTTGACAAAAAGGTGTTATGCTCACTAATGTTACAGACAGAAGCCAACTTTACAACTGAGAGATGGTATTATCACACTTTGACTTTATAAAAACAAAGATGGGTATCAAACTAGGGAAGACATCTAGTTATTGCTGGAATCAGAATGACTTTACCCCTAGAACACCAGGGGCCAGAGTTGAAGAGTTCATTTAAGACAAACACACACACAAAAAAAACCCACCCACCAAACAATCAATGAAACTCCAAGAGATATAACTAGAAAATCAAATAAATTGGCTTTGAACACATAAGTGATGACAGAAAGAAGTGCTGGATTTTGGCAGCACTCTCTAAAATAAAACCATTGGGAAGAAAAAAGAGATTGTGAGAATTGTATTGAGTATTGATGCTTCATTAGGTTCCTTATGTATTTAACAGGCTTTTGCCATCAAAGATAAACCAGATTGTTTAGAATTCTGTATTAAAACACTTATTTCTTTGCAGCACTCATTCACAAATTGCACCTTTTAAATGAAAGGTAATGACAGGTGTTCATTGGTGAGAACCTAACGTTAGAAATGAGTTGTGCAAGAGAACAGAATATCTGCAAGGCAACCCCTTCCTGGCCCTGTGTTGCATCAGACCCAGCTGTGTTCCCTCCATTTTTCTCTTCCAAGAATTTTCTGTGAAGCAAATCTAACAGCTTAAGAAAAGGAAATCCTTAATCATAAACGTAGCTAACTGTTCCAGAGTATATCCAAACCTTACAGTACCAATGTAACCTTCCATGGTTTGCTGACTCGGTGGCTATCATGCCATGCATGATCACCTCAGATGTATGTCACATACATTTGTTACACAGCAAGAATGGCTATGGGATTGCACTAGTACAGTGGCTACTATGTAAGCAGAGTGAGTAAGCCAGCAGAGCTGTGGTTGCCAAAATTACAAAACCATCTTTAAATTCAAAGGCATATTCAACGCTCATGGTCTTGCCATCGACATTAACGCCCATTTATCACTCAGTGACCTGCTGGACTATTCTGTCACCTAGGAACCCCCTACAGAAGTCTTTTTTCTGTAATACTATGCTTCTGTTAGGTCCATTTTGTCTAATTCCCTGCCCCCCCCCCCCCCCCCCAGCAATTGTCCCACATGAGTCAACTACCTGAAGGGTCAATGTCTGCCTGGACTCACACTGTAGTTTAGCAAGCCAGATGATAAAATACAGAAAGAAATTAAGTAGAAACTGAAATGCAGTGCAAGTCTTTCTCTTTTTTCTTTCAATATCACATGCTGTAAACAACCCTCTACTACGAAGCACGCAGGATCTAAATTTTATTAAACTATTTTGCACAATCTCACATTATTTTTTTTTATTTTTAACCCGCCGTTTGACAACGGTAAGCTTACAGATTGCATCAGTGATTTTCCCAGCTTTGAAAGGACTAAAAAAATTAAGGTATTTATGAAAGCGTGTAAACAGCTCGTCTTTTTTTTTTTAAAAAACCTATTTTACTTCATACTTAAATCACACAAATGGACAATGTTCATGGAAAATGAAGACTAAGCCACAATAAAAACATTTTCCAAAACCATAGTCTGAAGTTTTTCATGCTGAGTGAGAACTGGATTCCCTTACAATGAAGGGACACCTCTGACTATGTCCAGTCTCTACATGGAGTAATCCTAAATAGCTTAAACTACTATGAAAATGCATAGATTTATTCCAGAAAAAGTACCATTGATTTCATATAAGCATATAGCTTGTTAACTCAGAAAATATATGGCATTGAGTCTTCAGTTCTTCACCGCATCTTCTAGCAACCCCTAGCAAGACATGCCTGCTTTACCCCAGCTCACTTAGAGTATGTAGACTCGCACTGACAACACCACATACCCTTTTCCATTTCTGCTAAAATAAGCAGCTATGAAACAGTGCAATGTTGACACCAAAAACATCACAAGTGTCAAAATCCCACTGTGGAGCCACTTATATACCCCTCAGAGCTATTTTCTTCAGCATGAAAGAGATATCAATTTGATTTTTTACTCAATTCACATTTACTAAAATATCTTTACAATTATCAAAGGCTAGAGGCTTTTTTGTTTCCATAACTGCAGTGAAAAATGTAGCTTGTACAGCATAATTATATTGTCATTAAAAATAGGTGACAGTTTCCACTCTGGTGAGGAAACTTTAGATTTAAGCAATGTGTTTATTTAAGGCTTGCCAGGAATCATTTATTAGTGGCTATAATGTATCAGCTGACTTCCTAGGAAGTCAGATAAAACCAGCTTCTAAAGATGCAGATCTGATTTTAGCTTTGTTAACTTGATAATATTCAGCTCTATTTAGCTCCTAATATTCAGAACAGTGTGCTTGCTATAGGTTATTTGCCTACATGTCTGCTTTACATCTGTCCACACCTCTTCCTAAAACAATATCAAATGCGTTCATTAAATTTCAACAAGCAGAAAAATATCATTGTCACAAAAAGCATTACAAAAATATAAAGTACTTTGTAACATCTGCTATTTCTCTAAGAATTTATATTGTAAGCGAAAAATAATTTGCTCTCTGCTAAGAAATTATGGAACAGAATCAGGATCACCTGGTGAATTTTACAGATAGATATGGGTTTGTTACTCTCACATGCTAAGGAAGCAATCAATATTCAAAAATGTGTTCAATTATTACTAATTGATCTATTTATTTATAATTCAAATTTAGAAAAGCAATTTAACAAAGCTTCCCATCATCTCTTCTGTAAATTATTTTACAATTCGCACTCCTGGAAACTGACAGTAGCCAGAACATCATTTTTATTGGGAATATAATAGGAAATCAATATTAGCAAGCCATAACACAGGAACCCTGTTAACAGGAGCTCTGTGGCAGAACAACAGTAGATTACCATTATTTCCCAATCTTCTGAGTGCATTCTGACATGTTCCTAATTTTCCATTCCCAGTAAAAAGAAAGGGGGAAAAGGTTAAGGATGAAGTTTTCAGACTTAAATTCTCCTCCTCTAAAGTTTGTGATTCATTTCTGATGGGCAAAATAAGAAGCAGCTAGACATTTTGCTTTACTACACTTACCAAAACTTAAGCTATGTTTTGAGTATCCCATGAGTGGTTTAATAACTCTAGTCTAAAAGGCAGGTCTGACTTCTTTGCCTACAAAGGTTTCACATTTGAGAATGGGGGAGAAAATATAAATTTTCTAAAAAGTTTTAACTAAAATAATAATTAGGTCATATGCCTAGGTTACAACGCTAGGCAAACAGACAGCTAGAAGGGAATGACTCATATTGCCTACTTTGATAGACCACACAATTCCTGAAGATACCTAAAGAGCATTAGTGCCTTTCCTTTTTTTCTCCATTTTGAAAGACTGTGATCTCTCACCTCCTAAAGCAGAATTTCTTACTGAGTAACGTGCTATGTCTAGAAGGACAGGCAGAATCCCAGCACCAGTTTCCAGAAACAGTAGGGTGAAGCAATAAATGCTCAACTGATATTGCCAGCTAACATAGAATCCAGACAAATGTTTAATTACAGTTAACAGTGACAGTGGTTATTTTTTGCCTAAATTGTAGCGATTGGCATCCAAAATTTGCATCCATACATACAGACCCTCTTCAGCCATAGATGACCTGCATCCACATTGCTGTGGATTCACAGCAAGACATCCATGCCCTGCTATGCAACATGCCTACTGAGAATAAACACCTTGTAACTCCAACAAGGAAATGAATCATCGTGCAGCTAACAGTCTGAGATTCATGAATAAAAATGAGAGAATAAACAAGAAACAGCCTACCTCAGTAACATGATGCATATGTTCCGAAAAAGAAGAATCTCAAATTTTCGGTTCTTCTCCCAGGGACTGTATATGTGATTTAAGATTAGCTATATAATATGAAAAACAGAATGGGTAGCTACAGCTGGACATTCACAAGGGGAATCTTCTTGTATATTTGTTCCATCAGGCCACATGGATCTACAGCTTCAGTAAGAAGGGTGGAGAGAGGGTTTTTCTGTAGGTGGCCAAGCAAGTAATTAGGAGTTTCGATTCAAACCCCTGAATGTTGTGGGTGGTCTAGAAGTCTGGCTTCTAACTTGTGAGCAAATGCTTCAACAATTAAGTGGCTCTGTGCATGGAAGTTGCTTCTACCCAAGAAATACCTACTCTTACATGTGCTCAGAAGTCTCCATAATGATGGATCAGGAACAATTACATAAAGCCTCTTATCAGGCTTTTGTTCAGATGCATCACTGTTCCTAGCATTTTATATTACTAAGCTCTGGTACATTAGCACTGAGTGTCAAGTTGCCCTGCGATGGTTGCAGTTATACTAGATAAAGTTCTCATAAGCAGAGAAGCACCTAACACTGAGTTAGAACCATCAGACACACAAAATAAAGTACTGCCATATTTCCCTTTTGCTCACTGATGCAATTACAGTTTCAAAAAAATGTACATAAAAATGCATTTATACTTACTCATAATATGTACCTGCTATTCTGGGTACTGTTAATGTAAGTTCAAGTAATTACTTAAAAAAATAAAAGCTAGTAGTCTCTATTCTTCCTCTGTGGGTGCCTGTACCTGCATGACTAAATGTATATAAAACAGCTAGTAAGCATCTGCGTCCCACTTTATTTTTTTTAAACAGAACTGTTTACTGCTGACTGCCAAATAACCAGTATATCATTTAAGGACCTCGTAATTTTCTTCTAAATTTTTATTTTCTACATCTCTAAAATCACCAAAAATGCAATCGCTTGGGACAACTTATGCCCAGGTTCCACCTTTCTGGCCTACACACTTCATCTCAAATTCAAACTGCGTGCTTAGCAACATCCAGAGATGCACTCCACCATCTTCCAGCACTGCAGTAAGCAACGGGCTTTAGATTCCTCATGTAGGAAACAAAGATGTTGCAACTCTTCATATACTAATGCTTATTAAATGTTTTGATATATTTACTATTAAACTCTCATTTGAAATCTTTAAAAAATAACAGATATTACACTACCATAGGCTGTAGCTTTCCTATCAAGAGTTTTTACCTGAACAAAGATTATATTTAATTCTATTTATTTCCTCGGGTTTCCAGCAAGAGTGTGAATGTGGCTGAGTGAGCAGGGAAAATATGTAATCTAACACTTTCATATGAAGATATTAAGAGCAGTTACCAACTGCATATTTCTCAAACATTGAGTGATTACCTTCAGACTTTCAAAAGACATTTGAGCAGCCTACACCTATGATTAGTAATATGATTTAAAATACAAAACAAAAAGACACCAACCAAAAATAAAACCAAATCAAAGGAAAACCTCTTTTGGTTCTCAAGAGGTATGGCACTCCAAAATCCCTAGTTACTTTTGACAGTCTTCCCAGACCCACAGACTCAAGTGACTGCATTTTTCTTTAATCAATGTCTAGGAGTAATGGGTTTGCAATTTCTAAATTTTAAGAAAAATTTCCCTCAAAAAATCTGTGAGCTCTGCTTCAAAAACATTCCCCTAATTTTGTGTTCTCTCTTTTGGCTATTCCTTGAAAGTTTATGCAAGAATAGCTTACTAATAAGTCAAAAGTTGATGTAAATAAGAAAGTCCACAAAGTAAAAGTCAAATGCCATGTTTACTTATATCTTTACAAATTTGGAAAAGATCCTGTTTATTTAAAATGCCAAAGAACAGAGCCACTTTGGACTTAAATTGGTGGAATTGACAACAAAATTAATACAATTATATCCAGTTTCTTTTATATGTAATAAGAAATTCTCAAATATTCTGCAAAAATATACAAAACAGTTATGACTAGTAGAAATACACATGCATACTTGGCTGGCATCCTTTAAGTTTCCAGCAGCTTAATGAAGCACTTAAAAAAAGAAATCACAACGTCCACTTCCTTAATTTAGCAAAAAGAATAATACCTAAAGACTATCTCAAACTTCACAGTAGTAATGTATCACTAGCAAACAGTTAAGCGTTATTATCTTTTCCTAAACACATTAAATCATAACTTTGAGACATTCTGGCTGCGTCAGACTTCTTGACTCTCCAACTCAGACAACTGGGGCATACCTGTAACCACAGAAAGACATCTTCTTGAAACTTCTTCCACCCATTATCTCACATGCCAAGACCAACGTTGCAAAACAACATGCTATATGAAGTATTTTAATTATTCCAGTCTCTTGGAGAACTGGTCAATTTCTATATTTAATTATGTATTTTTATGTGAAATTAAAGAGAGCATTTTAATCAGATTTTTTTTTTTACTGTAATTCACTTCAGCTTTTAAATTTTTTAAACCAGCTGAAACAATCCAATAGACTACTCACATACAGTATGCAATACATCACCAATATACATATACATGTATTTTGAAAAAGCCTAGCAGAACAGAAACAATCAGGAAATATATCTGTGATAAAACTGAATTAAGACGTCCACATAAAATACATTCTGTAAAGAAGTCATAGAAGTTGAAATCACATATTGCATCACAATCTACAGAGCACATTAATTTGAGTCAGTTAGGCTTCTGTATACATCCTGGCTCAGACAAACCACCTATGAAAAGTTCTTTGAGCTTAAAATACTGAAATTAAAGGCAAACCTCAAATGCCTCAGTTTTGTAATACTTAAAAGATAATTCCACTGTTATGACCTAGCAACCACAAATATTCTAAACCTGTAGAAGTTCCAAGTAGATTTAAGTGGCCATTAGCAAAAAAAGCAAAATCAAACCATAAGAATTTATCTTCTGTAAGACTATAAATGAAAGAAATTGGACCTCCTCTATTAAAAATTCACTTTGTAATGTTCTTTCCACGGTTTCTCTTGAATTGCTAGGGGTTTTTTTGCATTAAGCACTTCTCCAGACTGAGAGGACCCTGTAGTTTGGAAATACAGGCAAAACTACAGGTGTTCTGCAGCTACTACCTTGTAATAAATTCAGAATTTCAGTCACTTTTGAGTAAGCCTCTGTGTCCTGACTCATAGCTATCAAAACCTGGCATAGCACAGAGAAGGAAGAAGCTGTTTATTCCCTGTATGTGGCCAAGATGGAAAGAACACCGGCGCTAAGAAACCAAGTGATGTGAAAACAGAGCGGAAGGGCATGTAATACTTCAGGGCGGGCATTCCACAGGCAAACTGGCCTTTCCTCCAAAAGGCACCTTGACTCAATAGAACAATTTGACAGCTTAGACGTATTTTTTGTATTAGCAGACAAATACAGAAAAGTGTTTAGTAAGTACCAGCAAACATTTTACTAACAACCTGGGTTTATTACTACCACAATATTTTTATACTACTAGTATTATTTTTATCTGACCTACAAATATTTTTTGCAGTCTTGGCTAAGTCCTGCTTTGAAATTTTTATGGTTGTACCTGTACATCTCACAGTCTATGTTTCAATACATGAGGCAATCCATTTGTTTCCATGCATGAACACATTTTTATGAATGAAATGTGAAGTTTAATATCTGTGACTTGAAGATGACTTACAGGGAGAAAGTTTAATTTAAGATAAGACATAGCTATATAAAAACCAAAGCCTGAATATACTTAACTGCATATTACATAGTATATAAAAGCAGAGTAAAGGTTCTAGAAGTATATGCATCCTTTGTTTTCTATTCTTATTTAAAACATTTAAAGTTCTCTCTCTGGTTGAAAAAAAAAAAAAAAAAAACCAAAACCAAAAAAAACCCAACAAAACACACACACACACACCAACCAAACAAAAAACCCCACAAACTTCTGGATCTGTCCTTTAGTCCATCTCACTGGTTCTAAAATCTAATATATTCAAGGTCCATTTTTTTTTTTTTTTTTTCTGCTGGCCATGCACATTCTGGCATGTGAGGTCAAGTGTATTTTTAAGTTTCACAAATGATAAATAAGAGCACAATTTATGTTAATTACATAAGAACTTCAGGCATAATCCTGAAATCCTATCATTCTCTCACAGTGCTATGCATCAAAATACAAGAACACCACAGAGGTTACTAAAAGGAATTTTACATGCCAATGCCATACTGCAACTTATTTGTCCTGGGATGTATGTTCTTTACACGCTGTAAATCAAAAATTAAGAAAGAGTCATGTATATGTCAACTAGAGATAAACAGGAATACAGAAACAAACAAGAAACATTTTGGTTAAGAAAACAACTTAAATAAGGAAACAGTTTTTTAAATATGAGGAGGTCAGATAAAAATGGGTCAAAAAGGCAACTTTTAAGATTTAAAGTGTACTTTAAGAACTGTCATTCTTTTAGTCAAGTTCATGAAAAACTACGTATAGCTTTTTTTGTTCTTTGCATTCTTTCTTTGGTTAGTGTTTTTAAAAAGATTTATTAAGCAATTTCTTTTTCCCTCACCACTAAACAATAATGCGTGATTTCAGACTTCATATTCTTAATAACTCCTCTATTAGCTATTTTACGAGCTTTCTTATTAAATTCCTGTGGCAAACATAAGAAAGCTCACTAGGCCGTTCATTAGGTGAGCCTGTAAAGAAGCAGCAGTCACAGCACACACCACAACTTCGTCCGGCACATATTCCTCAGGAACTGATGGCCCCCATGACTCAAAACAGTTAGCTGGGACATCCCAGTACAGTAGACAGAAGTAGGAAGACTTAAAGACATTTGCAGCACTAAACTGTAGCAGGTTTGTGAAGTGAAAAGAAACAGTCCCCCCACACCCTTCGCTCAGCATTGCCAGCTTTAGCAGCTCTGGTGCGCGGCCTCTAGCCCGTCACTGTAGCCCTGTGCTACATTCCTACTTTTCTGACATAACTACTTGCTGGTTTGAATGGCTACCTGAATCCATGGTCTAGCCAGGTTAAAAACAAACAAAAAAATAATATTTTTCATTTATCTTATGATAATTCAAGATTTGGTAACTCTACTGACCTAACATCAGGGCATAAAGCAAGGATGGCAGGGGAGCAGGAACAAGGGGTTAACCTGCTACTGAAGGCAAGCAAAATCTCATGTTATGGGCTAGGTTTAGCCCCAGTAAAAATCCTTTATACAGTCTTTCTTAACATAGCTCTAAGAATTTAGAATCCATTCAATTATTCTGCATAAATAAATACTGAAACAATTTGAGATCCACACTAGAAAAGCAGATGTGTACTACCCAGTGAACCTGAGTTAGGAGCCAGGACTGTGAACTCTAAAGGACAAGGGACTTTCATGGTGTTACCACAGCAGAAAATATTATGAAAGAGAAATAATAAAATAGCCACTAAAGCACAGCACCAGAAAATGAAGAAAAGGCACCATTAAAGTGTTCCTCAGAAATCTACGAAAGATCTTTTCAGGCAAGGCTGAAACTAAAAACAGTGGGAATCTGTTTCACACAAGATGTAGTGAATTTTCTTGGGGAACAGAATCCCTAAACATACCTAAAGACCTGAAGCTGGTTAAACTGTTCACCAGATCAAAATGTTGGCTCAGATAAAGGCATGGTGCCTTTGTAGGACACTATGCATTTCAAAAAGAACAGAACTGCCGAGCTGTTAAAAGTATTTTGTGCTTATTTACTATCAAGACTAAACTATGTTTAAAGTGATACATTTTAATTGCACAGTACTGCAATTTATCTTGAAAGTGATGGATATATATTTCTAGTTTAAAAACATCAATAGTTTTGATATAAAAACGAGATCATGAGCATACATATCAAATGTGGCAAAGTTAAGTCTACATGACTGTTTTAACCACCTTCAACTAATGGATCTTCATTAAAATTCCTTTATGACTTCCCAGGGCTTGCAAATGAGTGAATCAAATGATTTTATTGAATATGCCTCTAAATGGTTTCAGTTCACAGTACAGAAATACATTCACAAATTACAGAGATGTGTTTGCATGTATTTGCATATCCTTATTTACCCAGATTATTACAGAACTAGGTAGATGAAACATAAAAAGGTAAAAGACAGACTCAATTAAAATGTGTTTGAAATTGTTTCAAAATCTATTTCTGCTGTAAAACGGTATCCACAATATTTGTACCGTAAACAGACATCTAATATAACCCAATGCTATAAAAGCGAAAAACAGTCCAGTGGAATGGTCTACAAGAAATGTTAAAAATATATCTACAAACCAACTATACCTTCAGGGTGTTCATCCTCCATGGAAATGTCATTTCATATTTTTTCCATTACATGAAAATACTCCACTGTTCCTCCAAGGTATTTCTATTGAGCAAAGGAAAACATCCTTTCCGCTTTAAAAAATTACACCAGTGGTTTTGTGTATGCAATTTTATTTAATAGCTACACACTCCAAGCTCCGCTATCATCTTAATGTAAAAATAAAATGTACCAAAAGTATCCTGTATATTTTTATCTGATGTGAAAGTGGTATGTGAAGAAAAAGTGTAAGTTGGGTTTTTTGCTTTTTTTTTGTTTGGTTGGGTTTTTTTTATATAATTTGAGGAAACAATGATAAAACATACACTAAAGCTACTAAAAAATTCAACTTGGAACAGTCCAAGACACAAAACAGGTTGTTTCTAAAACTACTGTAATATCAAAACCTGCCTTTTAGCAGTAACTAATTACAACAAAACATTCACATTTATTCCAACGTCTGCCCCACGTGATTGTTCATTAAGAACTTCCATTGTGATATTTATGGAACTACATGAACATTTATATGTGTATGTATATCTAGGTATCATATACAGTCAAAACATTTATTTAAATATGTTTTTCTATCTTAGATGCATATAAGCAAACAAGTTCCATGGCAACAAGCACTCTTTGGACAAAAGTCAGATGTTGCTTTAAGGAATGGCGTTGGCAGGTTGCAATGGAAACCATAGTATTTTTCCATCTTTTGGAAATCATAGTGTTTTTCCGTCTTTTAAAGTAACTTAGACTCTGCAGCCCAGAAGTAAGTATCAGCATACTTATTTATGGTAAGGGTTAACCTCCTGGAATGCTTGGACCTATATTCCATACAACCACTCTTACTAATATACCAGTGGAATTACACAGATCTATCTATCTGAGCAATTTTGACATACTTTATCATATTACCATAAGAATGTCTTTCAAACTTCATCAAAGTATAGAAGAGTGAATTTAAGACACTATTAAGACATTCATTTTATTATCATATGCAAGACTATTGATTTGCTGGACCACTGACTTTTCAAATATTACAAAATACCAGTATTAAGAATCGGATTCAGATTATAGATGCATTTTGAAAAAATATATTATCCATAAACAGTAAATCTATGACAATCTTAGAAAAGGCTTTAAAACTCATATAAATTTTCAAAAATATTAACTATGTGTAGACCTCAAAGATATGCCTACATGGCAAGCACTGGTTCCTCAAAAATACTACCTGCAAATAAATATGGGTGTTGGCTGAAAATAATTTGAAAAATGTCCCCATATATTACTGATTTTGAGCAGAATATGGACACACAAAATAATAAACTTAAATAATGAGAATATATTTGCCTGACTACTAGTGGTATCAACAAGGAGTTACATGTGTACCACATACCTATACCACAGCCTAAAAGACAAAGGGGTATAATAGAGATTGAGGTTTGGGTTTTTTTTAAATGGCAAGTAACAATTTGAAAACACAGGCATAAAGCTAAATTTTCCACCACCACTTCTATTTCATGTAGTTAGCTGGGGTTTACGCAGTTTAAAGGTCTTCATATTTTGTTCATATATAGATTTTAAAGCTTCCAAATAAATATCTATTTATAAATTCACCACGTAAAGTTGCTGTAATTTAAATCAGCAAAGGAAAAAAAATATCTGTAAAAGCACTGGTGATTCCTATAACCCATTGTTTTCATAATAAACAGAAAAAAATAGTCTGTCTAGTATACTTGGACTTTGAATCTTTTAATGCCAAGAAGATTCTTTGCTTATTCCATACTTTCACAGATTTATAGGTAAGTTTCTGAGAAGCCAAATATTGATAAAACCAATAAAATGAAAAGAAATATAACACAGATAGAGGTAAGTTAAGGATATTATTTATTTATGTCTTCAAAGAACTTACCTGCCTGTCCTTTCAGCAGTGTTATTACAAACACTGCCACAACAGACATGGGAAGTTGTTACTGCTCCTGTCTAAACACCATCTTTATGGAGCAATCTTAGTCCCTTACTGCAAGTTTATCTCTATATTTTAAAAATCTGTACTTCACTTAGGAGTTTCGCATTTTCATTTGGGATAATGTTTTTAATGGAATGCTCTCACTTGAGAGAGTAGCTGCTGCATAAACCAGAATGGCAGTAACAGAAGATTGAAGGGGAAACCCTCGTAAACATTCCCTAACACAGCCAGCTTGGCTTGCAACAAGCCCCAACAAATCACAGGGCTCCACAGTCAGCAATTCACGATGTCCCTATTTATTGTTTTGAATAGTTCACTTTAGTTAAAGAAGAAAAAAAAAAAAGAGATGAAAAATACGTCAGCCTACACATATGGTTACTGAGAGTAAAAAGCTAATTAATATCTAAACCTTGTTTTAAACTTAGTAGTGAAGCAGTACGCAACTGGAGTGGAATGGCACTGATGCAGCACTTACTTATGGCACAGCTTTGGAACAACACTTCCTGAGACTATCAAAATCTACACCTGAAACTTAAGCTTTTATATTCTACCAACTCTCACTTTTTTCCTATCCCATTAAATAATAAAAGGGGGGGAAAAATGTGCAGACATTGTCACTGCCGTATGTCTGTTATTGGCAAACACAGGAAATCATAAAAGACCTGATTTCAGTAAATCACAAACATCACATTCACTCCTAAGGAACTGTCATTTGCAAGGCTGCCACACTTCAGAGTATGAATGGTCTTCCCACAAAGCATCACCCATGATCACCTTTCCATTCTGATGAGAGAGGCCTGAACGTATGAACAACTATATTGTTCTTCCATAGTACTATTTTATTCTCAGGAATATTTTGCTATGTTTCAAAAAATCATTTCCCATTATACCCAAAAGTAAAAGGAAGCCAATACTGCCAATATGGAGACCAAGATACTGACTGGGAAACCTATCTTTTAGCTTATCTCCCAGACCTAGTCAGTAATGTCATTTACAGACTTTCAAAGAAGTAACAGCATACAAGTTTCTGATAAAGAATACTGCATGTCAGTCAGAGTCCAGAAAGCATCTAATTCTTGGGAAGCTGTAAATTTTTGACATACTGCTCAATTCAATAACATTGCTAAATTCAATACAAAGACTGTAGCAGTTATTGCAGGAAAAAAGAAAAGCAGTGCACTGGCAGGTAAAAGTACCTGATATTCTTTAAACAACATACTAACAAATTAAGACACTGGGAACATTTTTTAAAAATAGAAATTCAGGTACCTTTTATTATTCAAAAGTGTTTTCAACTAGCATTATTTGTTTTTCAGTTATAAATGACACAGTAAAATGTAGATAAAACTAATCAGCAAATACATTTCACTTTTCAACGTTAATTCTCAGTAAACAAGGTTACGGAAATAGAAAGTTGAACACTGTAGGCATGCTTTTAAAATATTCACTACCCAATACATAATGATTTTGCAAACAATGTAGGATAGATAACTTTAACATGTTTTCATAGTTTGGTGGTTTGCAAATTCAGAAAATTATTCTACAAACGTTAGCATCAGGATCCCCAGAGAATTCAGAGTAATGCAACAAGCTAGAGCATGTAAAAGTGTGAATCTGGTGGAAAAAAAAAAATCGGGGAAAAAAACCCCAAACAAAACAAACCAAAATCTATCCAGTATGTGATAAGAAGAAAAGAAAAACCACCCACGACCAAAGTTTACAGCACGTTCAATTCAATGTCTTCTCATAAAAGATTTTGCCACCAATAAATCATTAAAGCATTACCTATTTCAGTTCTCATACTAAAAACATATGTGCAGACCCTGCCCCTCTATCGAAAAACAAAGAAGAAAATGAATGGACTAAAGGTATTTTCTAGTGAAGTGATAAGCCTGTTTCTTAGATGACATACTTCACCAAAAGAAAGGAACCTTTTGTAAAGTCAAGTGCTTTTTCATATTGTACTAGCATATAATGAGGAGAGAATCATGGTCTGAGAAACTGGCAGGTTGTAAAACACTCAGGCTGCCATGGATCTAAATCAACATTTACAAATTTTCACCAAACCAGAGGAAAATCACCACAATTCACAGAGTAGTGATAACATAAATGTGACTTTTTTTCCGCTCCTCCTAACTCTCTTCCAGTTTTGGGGAGAGAAAAAAAAAAGCCAGGTGCCTTCATTTAAGAAATTAAGGCATTTCCTTTAACAGGCTTACTACCTGAATTAAATTAAATCATGAATTAAAGTGACAAAGACATAGAACATGGTGGAAAATTCATCTCTAAGAGATGTGGTGACAATAAACTACAATTAATTATAAATTTCCCTTAAAAGTCTGTATCCACTATGGAGAAAATTCTTTAAACATTACTTTTGCAACATATTTTCATCTTGGTCTCTTGTGCACAGGCCCCTACACTGTTTCTTCATTGCATTTGTACCGTTGGTATTATCAGAAAAGACGAAGCCTCTGAAGTGCATCTTGTAGCAATTAAAAAAAAATTCTTCTGTCAAGATTCTTAGTAGCTTGATAAAAGTAGTCATACACTTTGAAACAACATGCATGAAGTGGATTATATTGACAGTAAATATTAAGTTCCAGTGCCTGGGGAGGGAATGTTTAATATGAAAATTTGCTGCGTTTGCCTAAATTATTCTAAGCCTGAAATAGTTGTACTTCAGCATTCTCAAAGCTCCATCTATATTTTGCCTCAAGACAGATCACTTGAACATGACAGACTTCCAAAACTGTTTTTCTAGATCTTTTATCAGCCAGATACAAAGAGACTTTCAACGTTTTAGTGACAGGGTTATTTAACTGCAAAAGATAAATATCAGATTGCACGCCTGGCAGGTTTTTTCAAATGTCCTACTGAAAACACAACAGTGCTTAAGCTTCACTTAAATATATAAATAAAACAAAACCTCCTAAACCCCATGAACTTGTTTGTATGAGCGGAAACTTCAAGCTACTTTGGAGGTTCCTATTGCTCCCATCTCTGCCTCTGATCAATAAAAGTTTGCAAAAATCACAGATATAAAATTATGATTAGGCTGAATTTGTGGCCCTCTTTAAATGACTTGGTCAAAGAGGGAGAAAATGATACAAATTCAATGAATTCTGTAGGTACCCTAGAGCAGGAATAATTAAAATACTTAAATTTTACCCATACAAATAACTAGTAGCAGAATCTTACCTTGATCAAATGGTTTACTTGGACTCCATGTACGAAAATAATCATCCTGGAGAGGGAGAAACAACCTACATTTAGTAAAATATAAGGAATCAATGTACACATGAAAAACTCACAGAATCATGAAAGACAGAAGATGTATACCAACCTCTACTTCCTAGAAAAGGCAAGCAGTAAAAAACAAATAAGAAAAAGATTACAGTCATCATAATGGGACAAATCACTTTATATAGAATAAAACTGCATAATTCAGAGGCCATTTGTACTCATTTAGTGAAAATGTTATTCAGTGTTACTTACTAGCATTTAGAATAGTAAAAGTACTTTTCACAGTACTTACATAGGTAATGTTTCTAAAATTGCTTTTAAAATGGTACAGTATTTTTCCTGTACTTTAAGTTCTAAGATACTGTAAAACTTAAAATTACATTTTCCATTCAAAGCTCCAAAGTCACCATCAATGAAACATAACTACATTTTAAAGAATGATACATGCATTTTAGAAAAGTACATATTAAGCTATGTAGTTTCCAACTGCACCACTTAAGAACTGTCATTAAATAAGTCTAATTAGCTCTATTTTCCACAAATCGTCTTCCTAAACATAAAATACCCCAATTATGTCATCAGCTGTATTATGCTGCAATTGCAAGAAGGAAAACCAAATAAATTGCTTTCAAGATTTTAAGAAATTTGATAATAAATTACAAACTCATAGCTGAGATTAAATAAATTTATCTGCACACCTCAGATAATAGATGGAGCAGAAAAAATACTCGAAATATTTATTATGTGTTACTTAACTTGTCTTCTCTAGAACAAAACATTAAAAGACTGTACCCAACAATTTAACGTCTGCATAAATTAAGGTTCACAAACTGCAGACTTGCAGCATAAAGCAGTTCCGTAGCACTTGCTAAAAGACGACCAAGACCACCATAAAGAAACCTAAATTTATAAAAACTGAACTACTGGGAAAATATGAGTCCTGCACAGTTGCCAAATTCACATAAGTACAACTTCAAAATGCACATCTTTAAAGGAAAGGGTACACTCTGGGTTTTTAATACTTCAACAGTTTTACCGCAAAGGAAAAAAAAAAAGGGGGGGGGGGGGGGGGGGGGGGGCGGGAAATGGTTACAGCCTAAACTGCATTTCACTGATAATGTTTTATTTGTAAAATCATTATGGGAATGTGTGCTTTGAACAAGGAAGAACGAAATCAGCAGAATCAGAAAGTGCAGAACAGAACCATAGTTCTGTACCAATACTTACATATTCCTTTCCTCCAATGCTGCTCAGATTAACAATCTATGAATCAGTTTATGTTATTTCCCTCTAATTACTATTTTTTGAAATTAAATACTGAAAGGCATATAAAATGATAATTTTTTAAAAAATCACTCAAGAGACAAGCAGAAATTATTATAGTCTTTTCCAATTATATCCCTCCTAATTGTAACTATGGAGATGTTCTTCCTGCCATGATGTTCAGGTCTGAGCCAGCTTTAATGCAACACTGTTCCATGAATCAAACCACACTGGCAAAACTTTCAATTCATGAAAAAACATGAAAGTAGTAGATTCTCTCTCTATTCCTACTAAATCAGTAATGTTTACCCACCATAAGCCTATTCACAAAATATATTTATGTCCTGGCTTTGTCCAGCATAGAACTAATTTTCTTCTTAGTAGCTGGTGCAGTGATGTGTTTTGGATTTCGCATGAGAACAATGTTGATAACACACTGATGTTCCCATTGCTGCTGAGCGGTGCTTACTCTGTATCAAGGGCTTTTCCCTTTCCCGTGCCCTGCCAGTGAGGAGGGACATGAGAAGCCGGGAGGGAGCAGAGCCAGGACAGCTGACCCGGACCAGCCAAAGGCACGTTCCATGCCACAGACCGTCGTGCTCAGTGTATAAACTGGGGGGGTTTCACCAGGGCCGGCCAATCACTGCTTGGGGAGCACCTGGGCATCAGTCAGCGGGTCGTAAGCAACTGTATTTTGCAATACTTTTTTTTTTTTTTCTTTTGGGTTTTATTCCCCTCTCCCTTTCTCTCCATTCCATTACAATTCTTACCTTCATTTTCTTGTATTTCAATTATTATACTTATATATATGGGTTCTTACTGCAACCCATAAGTTTTACCTTTTTTCCCAGTTCTCTTCCCCATACCACCCCCACCCCAGTGTTATGGGTAAGCAAGCAGCTGCATGGTACTTAGTTGCCAGCTGGGGTTAAATCACAGCAATTTATTATTAAAATGAAGAAAAGTTAGAATAACTAGAACATAAGGCTAATGACTAGAAGAGTAGTCATCCTGCTAGACAAAAATCCCTTCTAAGGCAAAGCATCTTGCATTATGTAAGGAAAAAAGTAGAAGTAGGGTTTGTATAAATTATAACGTTCCCAATTTGGCCTTAAACCAACCAGAAGATACATCAATTATTGTTCATGGCCATACTGCTGACAACTTCACAGATCCCAAATATAACATCCCTCAGGCATTTCTAGAAGTAAGAGTCTTAGTTGACTGACTTCTGTCTACAAAGCCACTCCATACCTTTCTTGTTACCCTTCTCTGAATCTTCTCCAAGTCTACTTCTTAGATAGGGTATGACAAGTATTGCTCGGAGCATTCAAGATGAATCAGCACCACGCATCTATACACAACACAGTAACAACTACTTTGTTCTGTATTCTTCTCCCCATCATGCCCACTCCTCCATTTTCTTTTTAGGCTGAGAAAGCAGTTTTGGTTTTTTCGAATTGCACTATGGTTTAAATGGATTATAGTTTGCATGGAATTTTCTGTCTTAAATCCAAAATAACGTGTACCCAATATACCATATATATCTATACTGATTTTCCTGAAAATTTAATTTCTCATTCACTTGTTACTTAAAGTCCGTTACTGGATATTGTAAACAAAACCTTTAAGTGCCTGTAAAACCAAAATAAAATAGTTGATTGGTTCTCAGATTAAGTAAGGAAATTGCTTCAACAAATTGCAGTTCCACAATTTTACAAGTATTTCTAAAGCTATCTAACTTATCATATGTATAAGGACCTGGCTTCCTGTTACATTCAGACCTTTCCTGATCTTCAGTCAATAAGAGTTTGATTACTGTAATGTTCTTCAGAATGTCATCAAGATGATTCAATAAATTGCAAAGCCTCGTTTTTCATGATTTTAATTTAAAATTAAAACCAGAATGAACAAATACAGGGTTTACAGTGAAGGCCGAGCTGCATCACAGCATCTCTAGCCAAATTATCCTTTAACAATCTATAAATGCAAAAGGTAATGCCTCAGGACAGAACCTATGACTTCTGATTTTCTTCAGAGGCTTCCCTGCTTTAGTCCTGAGCATATTAAAGGGCAGGTTGCAAAAGCATAGAGAATAAAGTCACAATTTTTTTTACGGTAACCGTACCATTTTTCAAACACTTACTAGCTAAAGGTATCCATGCATTTTAAATAGAAACATCCTTACTGCTCTACTTGAAACTACGTGAAACGTCAGTAACTCTTTCAAGTTCTTCTCCGAAAGACACATAAAACACTTCTAATACCTATGTATCATGGAGTTTAATATCCATGCCTTTAAATTATGCGTGTTTAAGCATTATGGTCAGTAAGGGTCATTCATAGTGATGAAGTATTTCTAAGAACTGAAGTTACACTTACTACAATTACATAAGCACTTTGAGACTAATAAATATTTTTTCCTGAAAATGGATTACCTTAAAAAAATATCACATATGTACTGTGAAAATCTAACAGCCTTAAGAAAGAATTCAAAATGACCACAAGCAACTTAATCAGAAAAGCTTTTCAAAACAAGGTGGGGGAAGTATTTTGCCTTGAACACTTTTATTGGTTCTTTTCAGACTTCTATATTCTGCTATGTTCTTCTACCTTCATTCTTAAAAAAACAGTCCTTATATGAGTTTTAAGAAATACACATTTAAATACAGTAAAAGAAAAAGACTAACTGGAAAAAATCGTATCTGACAATGTAGCTATGCAACAAAAGTTTTCAGCTTTCAATACAGATACCAAAATATGATCCTATTAATTTTCTTTACTTGTGTACAGCATTTGTTACAGCATTTCATTGATAGCTCCTCTCCAACTGTTTCTGTAGACGCTGCCACATACCGCTGACATCACTTGAATTATTATCCAACAGAAATCTATGTTGCTAAAGAATAGAATGGTACATGGTACATATAATGAGCTTGACTCAGAGAACATCAGGTGTCCTACAGCAAGAAACACAGTTTCCAAACAAGTATTTTCAGACCAAGGTACACCTTAAAAAAAATGAATAAAGCAAATCCAGCCCTTGTTTCATGTAGTACGGGCTACACAATAAAAGCCAACATATTATAATCAAAGTTGATTTACGTCAGAGAATGCACTTAAATGGAAGCAGTTTCCTGAATTCGTAATTATTTTTATACTTCACCCAAGTATAACTTCACTACTAAAGCAAAGGCTGTATAACAGAAATATTAATTGTGCCCCTTACAAAGTACCAACTCAGGGAAAAGTTGTTCAACGTGAGATACTGCTTCATATATACTGCCCTTGCAAGAAACAATACTTCTAACAGTCACCAAGGCAGGAAAGAGACAAGGTTCCCTGAACTATATTGACCACCAAACTAAATTCTGCCCATACAAAATTGCACTCAAATCTTATACAGTTTATCAAATTTTAAAAAATACAATTTACTACTGGCCTCCCTATTCCTACACACAGGGGTTAGTTTGTTTTTATCAAAGAGGAGCTTCATACTCCACTCTGCAGACGGACTTGAAATCATATTTTGACAAGGCATCTCATAAGGTCTATAAGGATTTTGTGAGGTTATGCATGCAAGGATGGAGATTAGAGAGGTGAAAGCTCAGCTAGAACTCAGGCTGGCCACTGCTGTAGAAGATAACAAAAATGTTTTTACGAATATATCAGAAGCAAAAGGAAGGCCAAGGACAATCTGCATCCTTTATTGGATGCACGGAGAACATTGCCACAAAGGATGAGGAAAAAGCTGAGGTACTTAATGCTTTCTTTACTTCAGTCTTTAATAGCAAGACCAGTTGTTCCTTGAGGGTACTCAGCCCCCTGAGCTGGAAGACGGGTATGAGGAGCAGAATGAAGTCCCCACAGTCCAGGAGGAAATGGTTAGTGACCTGCTGCTCTGCTTGGACACACACAAATCTATGGGGCCAGATGGGATCCACCCGAGGGCATTGAGGGAGCCGATAGAAGAGCTCTCCAAGCCACTCTCCGTCATTTATCAACAGCTCTGGCAAACTGGGGAGGTCCCAGAAGACTGGAAGTTAGCCAGCGTGACCCCCATCTACAAGAAGGGCAGGAAGGAGGATCCGTGGAACTCCAGGGCTGTCAGCCTGACCTCAGTGCCGGGGAAGGTGATGGAGCAGGTCACCCCGAGCGCCATCACACAGCACGTGCAGCAGAGCTGGGGGGTCGGGCCCAGCCAGCCTGGGCTGATGAAAGGCAGGTCCTGCTGGATGAACCTGGTCTTGTAAGACAAGGTGACCAATCCAGTGGATGAGAAAAAGGGGGAAAGGCTGTGGATGTTGACTGCCTGGATCTTACTAAAGCCTTTGACACCATGTCCTACAGCATTCTTCTGGAGAAACTAGCTGCTCATGGCTTAGACAGGTGTAATTTACGCTGGGTTAAAAACTGGCTGGATGGCTGAGCTCAAAGAGTGGTGGTGACTGGAGTTACACCCAGCTGGCAGCCAGTGCTCCCCAGGGCTCCGTGCTGGGGCCAGGCCTGTTGAATAGCTTTATTGACAATCTCGATAAAGGGATGGAGCGCAGCCTCAGCCAGTTTGCAGATGGCCCCCAGCTGGGCGGGAGTGTTGGTCGGCCTGAGGGCAGGAGGCTCTGCAGAGGGTCTGGGCAGGCTGCACCGATGGGCCGAGGCCACTGTACGAGGTTCCAGCAGGCTCAGTGCCGGGCCCTGCCCTTGGGTCACAGCAACCCCCCGCAGCGCTACAGGCTGGGGGAGAGCGGCTGGGCAGGGCCTGGGGGGAAAGGGCCTGGGGGTGCTGGCTGGCAGCCGGCTGGGCAGGAGCCAGCAGGGTGCCCAGGTGGCCAGGAAGGCCGGCAGCGTCCTGGCTGGTGTCTGAAACGGTGTGGCCAGCGGGGCAAGGGCAGTGACCGTCCCCCTGCGCTCGGCACTGGTGAGGCCGCACCTCAGGTACCGAGTTCAGGTTTGGGCCCCTCGCTGCAAGAGGGACAGGGAGGTGCTGGAGCGTGTCCAGGGACGGGCAGCGAGGCTGGTGGGGGGTCTGGAGCACAAGTCTTGTCAGGGGCGGCTGAGGGAACCGGGGTGTTCAGCCTGGAGAAAAAAAGAGGCTCGGGGGGGCCTTATTGCTCCCTGCAACCACCTGAAAGGAGATTGTAGGTCTCTTCTTCCAGACAGCAAGTGACAGGACAGGAGGAAATGGCCTCAAGTTGTGCCAGAGAAGGTTTATACTGGATATTAGGAAAAATGTTTTCAAATGAAAGGGCTGTCATACACTGTAGCGGGCTGCCCAGTGAGGTAGTGGAGTCACCATCCCTGGAAGTGTTTAAAATAATGCATATATGCAGTGCTTCAGTTTAGTGGAGGACTTGGCAGTCCTAGGTTAATAGTTGGACTTCATGATCCTAAAGATCTTTCCTAACCTAAATGATTCTATAATTCTATTCTATGATTCTATGAATCTCAGAAACATAAGCCTTTCAGGCTGCACATGCTTCCTGATACAACTAAAAACCTACAGTATTAGATTTAGATTTTTTCCTTGCTGCTTTTAACGATGAGACTATTCTCTTGTTTATAACTGCAAGGATTTCTTAATGGGTTTTCTATTCCATTTCTTGTATATTCATGTCAAGTACATACATCTGCTTCTCATCTGATCTGAAATCTCCTTACTTCTTTTAGGCTAGGTCTTTGCTCTTCGATAGCTATGTTATTTTCAGATTCCATCTCAACAAATCAACTGAATCGAGCCAACAATTCCACACCATAGCCCTCCACTTGCCTCAAGCTCACTTCTGCACCAGACAAGCACACGAGGTATCTCCCCTTCACATCTTTCCATGTCTCAAATAGCAGAGGGTTTGACTCATCTGCACCAAACCTTCCTAGTGACCCTTTAATGTATTTACATTCTAAGTCTCTCTGAAAGAGCTGTAGTAGGCTTCTCAGCTGATACTTGTGTCCCAACCTCCTTCCAGTGCTGGAAAAAGAAAGTTAGCACCAACAGTGGGCAGATTTTTTTTCCCCACTTAGATCTTGCTCCAGAACCTTCAGCCTAATGTCAGCAAGATTGCCATTACCCTGTAGAGCCTTTAAATTGCTGGTTACCTGGAGAAGTGTTACATCAATAAAAAGAAGAGACACTGTCAACATTTCCATCATATGGGAAATCTACCACTCCTAAACACTGCAGTTTCCACAAACAAACGAGGGTCACAGGCAGCACACACGAAATAACTGAGATACTCCAACCACATCTAACAAGAGTGCTACCCCAAAACATAAACCATAGTTGGGGAAGTCTAAGTTACACCATGAAAATGCATCATGCTTGTGTACTGGGAAATTCAACCTGAAATTTGATACTGCTAGAATCCTCATCCAGAATACAGACATGTTCTTCAGCAGCATGTGGATACCTATCTGCTTATCAGATCCTATCTTCATCTCTGATGAAAGATCAGGTGTCTGCCCAAACATCTGATCTATTATAAGCCACATGAGCACTCTGTCCTATAGATGTGGAGCATTAGTTTAGCCAGTTAACTGCAGGATAGTGCATTCAAAGCAATAAGATAGCTACCACACTCCCCAACACCATAATTACTATCACAGCATTTTATGTGTCTCAGAACATCTGTGAGGGAAAGAAGCCTGGATGGACCATGTGCTCCTGCACACATTTTTTTACTAATTGTCCCAGATGCATTCAATAGGTTGCTTCATCTGTAGGACAATATGCACATACCTTATGTGATGCCATGTAACTAAGAACCTGCACTAGAACTAGGAGCAGAACTAGCTCAAAGAGGGCAGGAACTGCTTACCTAGACAATGTTTTGGCTCTCTGCTCTTTTTAACGTGATCCATCTGGCCTCATCAGCTGAGATACCTCTTATGCTTCCCATGAAGCCACCTTTAAGGATTCTTTTCTAACACTCCAAAGCAGCACAGAGGAAAAACCCTTCTTTAGTGAAAAAAAAAACACGTTTAATTTAAAAAAAAAAAAAGATTTATTACTTGGACTTGAGAAATAAGAAAAAACAAAGTCTAGAAGATTTGCACAAGCTCACATAGAAAGGTGAATACAGCCAGATTTGACTCCTTTTCCCCAGATTAATTTTCCCATTAGAAATACAATTAGTTTAGCCAAAACGAGCAGAAGTAGTTCAGTGCATGAAATATGTCAGACACAGATAAAGGCAGTGCAACTTCACATCCAGTACTTCTGGGAATTAGGTAAACTTAAAGATCAGTTTAGGAAGTCAAAGAATCAATACAAGAAGAACTCCAGAATAATGAACCACCACAGACATACCAGCATTGCTTCTCTGGTAGTGAAGAACCTAAACACCTGTAGCTAGACTGAGCCTTGCAAACTCCTTCCCTACTTGTTTGACACCTAGCCTCCCTGAGTGGGATGCTGGAGTGTCAGGTGGAAGGATGCTAGTTTGCTGTTCAATGCAAGTCTCCAGGGAGGCTGATGCCCGCCTCCTCTGCTATTCCAGACTCCTGGACCATGCCACCCCTGAGGCCTATATTCACAGGGCTGACAAAGCACAATTAGAATCAATAGCTGCTTCCAACAATTCTGGCACTCAACTCCCCACACCAATGTTTATCCCACTCCCTTTCTTTGCCTCAAGCTTCTAGCACCATTGATGAGGTTGGGCTAAGAGCCACCACTTTTCAGCCCTCTCTCTCCCTGTTTCACAGATCTCATTCACTAAGATTTCTGTGGAGGCTGTCTATTTGGTACCAGCAGCATTACTAACAGCAGGGTTGAATAGCACAGTATTGAAACAATTTGCCAAGAAATACCAAATGCTCACTAAAGCTTATATTCAGAAACACTGAGAAAATACTGGAAAATGTTTTGAAAAGGAAGGAATTAGTATCAAAGCATGAACACTTTAAGCTTCTAATCTAATCCCTAATTAATTTCTCACTGTGAATAACAAAAAAAAAAAAAGAACAAAACACCACAATGAACCATCTTTTCACTGCAAACACACACAATAAGTTTTGGCCACGCTCCTCCTATTATGCTGTCAAGATTCAACTTGTGAGGATGGCCTTGAAACAGGTTTCTTAGCCTACAGAAGTTATAGCCTAGACTGTTAGACTATAAAATCTGTGGTCTTAACAGGTGAGAGGAGTCAAAAACAGATGACATATGAGGTAGGTGGCCATCTCTGGGACTTTCACATGCTTGCTCATAAGGGTCGTTACCCAATTTCCTCAGGTGACTCTTCACTAACGCACAAGCCGTCGGCAACAAGGGCAAAACTTACTCCCTGACCTTTGCATACAATGGCACAGTGGAGAAGGACAACCAACAATAGCAGAACAGTAGTAGACTATACAGAGAGATTGGATCACATCTATGGGGCTGGGCAAAATTTACCCAAGCATGTTGAAAGAGATGGCTGATACAATTGTGACACTATGGTTTATATCTATGAAAAGTGGTAGACCGTATCAAGGAACTGGTAAAAAAGCTAGCATCTTAAAAAATAAAATGTAAAAAGGTAGATGGAGGGAACTACAGGCCAGGCAGCCTCACCTCAGTTCCTGTATGATCAATGGAAAAATGTCCTCTTTGAGTCCTTTTCCATGCACATGACAGATAAGAATACTCAGTGCAGACCCACCAAGGATTTACAGTGCTTCATCAGTCACAATGCCTCCTATAATGAAAAAAGCTTTGTAAACAAGGGGAGAATGGTAGGTATAGCAAACCTTCACTTTACTAAGGCTTTTCATAATAGTGTCCCATAGGGCATTCAATTGGAAGCTGAGGAAGTAATGGCTGGACAGTTAAGTGGGTTGAAATTTGATTACATTGGTGGTCAAAAGCTTTGCATCCAGCCGGTGTCCCACTAATGGCCAAAGCACCCCAGAGTCAATTCTAGGGATCATCTTGTTTAACATCTTCAGTAACAACCTGGATGGTAACACAAAGCATGCCATAAACAACTGAACTAGCTGAAGCAGATGACAATGAACAGCAAAGGCTTAATCCAGAGAGAACACTAACTTGAGGGTTTGTCCAGCTGAAAAATGAGTTTCAGTAAGAATTCAAAAGTTTTGAATCTAGGAAGGAATAACTAGGAAGGAATGTGTGGTACAGGCTGCAAAACAACTGACTGTTGAAAATGGCCTGGGAGTTATAGTAGACAGCAGGAGAACTTGAGAACGCTGGATTTATTTAGTCTCGAAATGAGAAGCCTAATGGCTGGCTGCCTGCAACCATTTGAAGAGCAATTACCATCTCTTGTCAGCAGTGCCAAATGATTGGCTCAAGGTGCAAAGGTCACACACATTGCAGCTTGAGAAGTTCAGGCTGCATAAGAGGGAAAATTTATTTACTAGGAGTGTACTGCAGCAGCACAACAAGCTGTTCATCAAGATCATGGCGTTTTTGTTCTTGGGGGATTTCAAGATTTGACTGTAAAAAAATCCACGGCTGACCTGATCAATCCAGTGTTGCAACAATCCCAACTCTGAGTGGAAGGCTAGATTATAGGTCCCTCAGGGGTACCTTCCAACTAGAATTTATCTGAGTCATTGACTATTTACAGTACGTCAATATTCTTAACTCCAAATATTTAAAGAAAAGGAACATTTTTTTTTCTAATGTCCTTTTGCAATGTATTATTTTCTTCATTCACCTATTTTTCCTGCTTGGATAGCTGAACTGGCCTGTGTATATGATAGTTTATAACACTGGGATGGTAGGAAAAACAAAATAGAAGTAACTGATGACTGGGGACAAAAGCAGTAAGTAGATCAGGTGAGAAGCTTGGAGCAAACCAAACAGTAAGTGGCATTTGGAATAAGGTAAGCAAGCAGAGTAGTCATAAATTAGTTTCTGGTAACCAAGCTCTGGCAACACAGTCATTAAGAGACTAATGGGTAGAATGGGACCAATAACTGGGCAGGAGAAAAGATGTAAGCAAGGAGACAGAAGGGTGGAACTGCCACATGAAGGAAAATAAGGAGAAGGAAGTCATCATTAGCAACTGATTTTTTCAGCAGTGAACTGGAATGACGTGCTATAAGAAGAAAGTGGAAATTAGCTGAAAAAAATAAAGAAATAAAGAATTTGGAAGTGTTTCACAAACTGACTGCATAAGACTGGTGTTAAGCCTAGGCAAGCAAAGGAAGGATAAGAAATCACAAACAGTAAAGATAGAACTGGTACAGGAAGAGGTCTGAGGAAATTTAAAGAAATAATTAAGTTGTAGAGGAAACAGGACTGCAAAAAAACCATAAGCAAACACACAACCTGCAAAGCAAACCTTTACAGTCTGAAAAGCAATCCTAAATTTCTAGGTCTCAATTACTCAATTCATACTGAAGAAAAGCACTGTCAAACTATTTCACCCACATCTTCCAAACAGAGAATGGCAACCTCTACAGCCTAAACTGCAGGGGCCAGCATAAAGCTGGCTAAGAATTTCCATGGACTTTTTTCTTGTTTAGGTTTTTTTTAGCAAATTGGTATTTTCCAAAACAGACATTTTCTAGAAATATACCAAGTTTGATTAATTTAGACTGTTACACATACAGGTTCTTTTTACTGAAAAAATGCCTTTCTTAACTTAATTGGCAGCTTCCCCTTATTATTTCAAGGTCATTGTGTACTACTGAAACTTCTTTGTATGGAACATTATGCATACCTAGCACCCAAAATTCCAACGGGACTTCTACTATTCATACAGAGCTTTCTCTCTGATTAGCATTTCTCTCTAAAACACTAAGAGCCACATGAAATTTTGATTTTTTTAAAAGAAATTGAAATAAAAGAAGCTGTTTAATATATTTCTTGACAAAGAAAGTTTCAAATGTCTACCTTAAATTCCATTTTGAAATAAAAAAAATTATAAACATCAAAAATATCATTACAAGTTTGGTTTTAATCACATCTCAGCTTTCAAATGACCAAGAACTACAAGTTCAGTAAAACTAATAATGTCAACACTACACTAAATACGAATTCCTAGAATTTTCTCAGTCTGCTTTTAAATAAAAAAAATAGAAAAATTTACATACAAATGCATGACTAATTAATATCATTAAAATCAACCCCAGAATCCAATTAGATCGAGGGTTATATCCAGTGCTCCAGTTCTACAGAGGTAATGGAGGCCATCCTTTGAGTATGTCAAGTTATAAAAATGCTGGATAGGCTGCTAAATGCTCAGATCAAAGGTTATGATTCTAAAGAGCATACACTTACAATCTTTACCTCAGGTCTCCCGCTACTAAAGAGGAGAATGGCATCTCATTTTCTTTACCTTTCTTCTTATTCTGAACATGAGTATTTTTAAAAGCATTTTGTGTTCTGGAGATCATTTTAAACATTCCAGAGGAAATTATCATTGTGTTCAGAATGGTCCGAGAGACACAAGATCAAAAACTAGGGTCACAAACTGAACAAGCTGGACAGAACAAAATAATGGAAAGTGTTTCATTCTATTATATGCAGTGAATGGTACAGGGACCTCATGTATAAACAATGCATGAACACTCATTAAAGACTGTCATTAATTATTATAGAGCATGCACGACAAACTAAACCTAGGCAGCTTTAGTTTTGGCACTTCCAAACTTTTAAAAGCAAGACCATATGGTAGTTACGTTCTTTCATTAAGGTATCTGCAGACTGCATAATATAAAATTTGTAATTTAAAATTGGGAAATAGATGCATTTACTGATTAGCACATATACTAATTCCAAAAGTGAAGACACTAAAACAAGAGTAAGAAACATATCGAAAACACTTTTCAGTATTTTAAAGAGGGAAAACTTACAGTTTTCCGGGGGGGTGGGGTGGGGGTGGGGTGGGCGGGGAAGTGCGATTCAAATTCTGTGTAACAGGAAGCAACACGCTGATCAAGAAAATACCATTTAGTGGTTTTTAGCATATTCCATAACATATTTAGAAGCAAAGTCAAAGAGGTTTTTTTTGCTGTATTGCACCAGATAATGACACTTTTACCTTGCGCTGTAAGGCAGCAGGGTGGCACTGTCAAGGGAGTCAAACCTTTTATTTGCTCTAACACACTTCATTACAAGAACCCTCTAGAACAGTATCGGATACAGAAAAATACCAACTTCAGCAGTTTATTCAACTTACTGTATTAATTAAATCTACTGTAGCAACAATATACAACTTAGGGAACAGTCTTTTTTCAAACTACTAGCAAGTCTACCAACAATAACCCAAAACAGGCCAGGGGTGGGGATGTGAGGAGGGCAGAGGGCACAGACATAGCACTAAAAATTCTAGATATAAGGGAACTCCAGAAATATAGGGTCACTTTGACAGACATGCAGAACCATAAAAAGAAAATTCAGAGACCAGACAGAAACTGCCATTGCTAAGTCTCTTTCATGACAGTCTCCACAGTGGGACACAGCAAGTGATGTATCTTTCAGTAGAAGGAAGCTCCTTCCCACAGCAGTAAAACCATGGCTGACCTACATTGCCATTGTACTCCATAATATGCGGGCCTTGCAAAGAAGATCACCATCGCTTCGTTTCCTCATTTAAGACTGAGTGAGGAATGCTCATTTTTCCCTTACAACAACCTGAAGACACCTATCATCTTTTTAGTCTCACAATTCCTGATCCTGTGCTCTTGTTGAGTGAAGAGTAAACCAAAAGAATGTGAGATAAATCACCAGTAATAATCAGAACAGTCACTGGAGGTACCAATTTTGATGGTATTTGAAGCACTTCCGGCTAAAAAAAAAATAAATAAATGGTGTATAGTATACTGGCTTAGCAGCCTACTAGGACCAAATGTGATGAATAAAAATTTGAAGAAAAATATCCTTCTGCTTCAAATGTTGTACTGTTACACAAATGACAGAAGCTCATGTAACTTGTCTGCCTTTTTTTCCCCCTCCTCTCCACACACCACCACCACCCCTATTTTTTTTTTTCCTGGTCTAATACAGCTATGAAAATTATTGTATTGTGTTCAGGATAGAAGACCTGAAAGACATGAAGGACATACAGGGCACAAAGACAGAAACAGTCTAGCTTTTAAGGGTCTACTTACTGCCTAAGAAAGGTATTTGCAAAGGCCTTGGCCATACTTAATTTCTAGAAAACAAATTTTGAAATATATCTGAGAACAGCAAGAGGAAAGAAAAGTGCTTCTTGTCAGCTTTCTTTCAGGAAGCTGGAAGTTTTTGTATTTCTAGCATGTCAAAGAGAAAAATCTGAAATCAGTTACAAAACAGATACTATACTTTTCCTTCCATTGTTTTTGTTTATTTTTCAGTCGGGGAAAAAAATCTTTACAAAGATAATCATGAGGCCTGCCACATCATGCCAGTAACATGGACAGGATTTTGCTGTTTCTCCTGACAAGTACTCTTTTATGCCAAGGTTCAGAACAATGTTCTGGTCTACCCCTCATTGCCATGGAGACACAGAACACCCTAGTGTGAAAACAGTCCAAAATGGAAGAAATACAGGAATAAAAAAAATTATGAGAGGCATTACAGTATAATTAACATTACAAAGCAAATAAGAACAGATGTGGCAACGGAAAACAGAATAGAAGGAAAACCCCAGGTCTACTAAGGACAATATATTTGCAGCATAATAAAAGGAAGCAGTTAAAATTACTGGTCTCGGCTTAAAAAGAGTGCTGCATAGATTTTAAGTAGTCGTCCAAAGTTCTGCTGAAAGAATTAGGACCTATTTTTATATGATCTGTAGAATTTTTTATGAGAAAAATTTCTCTTTTAAACAAGCTGAAGGCTTCCATTTAAGTAATCAACAAATACCTGAACTTAGAAGCTGCACTTCAGAATCTGTAATTAAACCAGTGATAGAGATATTCATTCAATGTTCTTTTTGAATATTAACACTGGGTGGTTATTTTTCTATATATTTATTATAGTCAAGCCTATGTAGCTTGTACCAGATGGGGGAGGGGGAATATTTCAAACTGAGTAGATCCACAGAGAGTGAAAACAGAAAAATGCATATTGTTAAAATAGTATGATACAAATCTATATGCATATATATCAATTTGTTCAAAAATTCAATCATTATACAACTACAACCTATTAGACGCTATGCTTGTTAAAGCTATTCACAATATAACCGGACTACTCTGATTCAAGATAGGATTCAAGATTTCTCAAGTTATGACCTATTTTTATCAGTAAAGAGCATCACATTCAATGCATTTTTATGTCCTTTTGCTCCTAGTGGCCCTACTGCAATTACGGAACTTACAGATATGCTCAGTAATATAGAAACTTGAAAATACCATGCGAATCAACAGACCTCATTAATATATAACGGCGCGTTAAACAAAAATAAAGAAATCTAGAAAAGGCAGTCACTACAATAGCAAATGAAAAACAGTATGGACATTTTTAACACACACTGTATTTTTATTGCCATTGTATTTCACCATTTTTATACATTCAAACAATAATGCACAAAGAAATGCTGATCTTCTGACACACACCATTAACATGTTTTACTGATGCTGTCAGGCAAGAATAAGTTTGTAAGACGTACAAGGGAACATAATTAAACGCTCATGGCATTTCCTAGATAAAAGCTTAGGAAGGTAGGTTTTTAATGAACTCGAAAAGACAAAGACAAAAAAGGCAGTATGTTCAAGTGTACTGTGAATTTTAGCGAGATAACTAAACTCATTTTAGCAAGATCATCAATTATCTGACAATAAATTTTGTTCACTGACGTACTGGGTTAACATACCTTGCATTACCTTTAGAATCCTTAAATTATCCCATTCCAGTTACTGAGAAATGTTACCTTAGGTATCTCCTACAGGCCGTGACTCTGGTATACCTTGTTTAAATGTCAAATACCTTCTCCAAGCTTTTAGGAAAAGCATTTTTGTCTTCTGGCAAATAACTAGTAAGAAATTACCCAATAACTCTAGCAGATAAAGAGATAACTGATCCAACTCGTTATATTTTTTAACTTTTACCACTATACTTGCTCAGGTCCCAGTGCTTCCATTGAGGGGGTGGGGGTGGGGGGGGAGGGGAAACAAACAACCGAAAAAACACCCACCACAAAAAAAAAAAAAAATAATCAAACAACAAAACCCAAGTAAGTATTGTTTGACATTTTCTTGTTTACAATGTTTTTACACCTTTTCACAGAATTTTCCAAGCAAAGGCTAGTGTTTCCCGCATCCTGTTTGGCATCTATGAAACCTGAGGTGAAACTGTGCAGCCCTGTCTGCAGAGCACTGCATGTCCTTAGATGCTAGGGGAGAGGTCACATCCTTACTCAAGTGCCATAATGAGTGAATACCTTTTCAATATTCCAGAAGTTGATACATGCATGCAAAAGGTAACTCCACAGTATTAATTTATCTGGATAAGTACATACTTAGACTGTAAGCCATGTCCAAGTCCTACATGAAATAAGCTCCCATACTTAAGGACAAACTAAGTTTTATCATCATCTTTTATATTGTTTCTTCCCCTTTTAACAGAGCTTAGAAATCACAAGTCACAAATCTGACTACGTAACATGAAAACAATGCAGTCACGTATGTGCAGCTTTACAGATTTCCAGAAAATGAACATTTCCTTCACCGTCCACAAATGCTTTTTCATAAAGAGAAAGGTATGAACACTGAGAGGACTAAATAAATAGCTGTGATTCAAAATGCAGAAGGAAACTCGTTTTAATAATGTTCACTTGGGATATTATTGTTATCTTTGCCCTTTAAGAAAAAGGTTCGTTTACTTATATAATACTTACATATACTTATAACGCAGCAGTTTTTAGCTCATGAATTTACGTAGCCTGCCACTAAGTTGAGGAATTTATGAATCTAGTAGTAAAGTGTACAAAATATATTACAAGTCTGGATGAATGACCTGAGTAGGTTACTACATCTACCTTTGGTCAGTCTCTCGTAGAAACACAGGTAGACATGCAAAGTTTCCTAACAACTGGCTACAGACAAAATAACAAAGCATAGACTGAAAATATTATTAGTACACATAAAACCATTAGATACTTTAAAATGGGAAATATTACTAATATAAGGAAGCATTCAAAACTAACTTCACCACAACACCAAGCAAAGATGTTAAGAACTACCTTTTATGCTGCTGGCACACAAAGCATTTTTCAGCGTAAGCCATTATTTAGCCACAAATGCTGTAACTGGAAAAAGATCCTGCAAGTTTCTTTGGGATATGCTGCAAAAGGCTTAACCCAATTTCCAGTATCTCTGTGACTCCCTTCTACAGCCATCCCGTATCTTACTAAAATCTTTTGCTCTACCAGTCTGGCAAAAAAACAGAAGTCAACAGCAGATAGCACATGAAATAATGGGATGGGAAATGTACTTTTCTCTCTTTGTTGGTCTTATATGTACGTGTGTGTGTTTGTATATCTATTCTATGTACATGTATGTAAGATAGATGCTTACATATTTTTATATATTAAATATAGGCATTTAATTATATATTGGTGGTACATATGTATTTTCCCCAGCTCAGACCTAATTATATATAGCTCTGTTGGTACAGTCTTTTTTCAAAACAGGCTATTAACCGTATTATTATTTTTACCTCTAACTTTTTTTCTATTTCTAGTACTCCTTAACTGTATTTTCATGTACATCAAACTACGGCACATAAAAGTTTGATGGTATGTTTTAGAAGTGATGTCTTAATTTCCAACAAAACTACTACAGTGTAGTGTTTAACAAGAAAGCAAGAATGATTATATACGTACTAAAACTTTAGCTTGTATTTCAGATTTAGACAAAATAAAAATACTGAAACAGGAACATTTTTCAATTGAATTGTATTACCTGTCATACAAGATGAAACATGCTATCATCCCTACCTTGTAAAAAATACTAATGAAAATTTAAAAGGTCCCTCAAAACTGTTTTGTCAGTTCTATATCTATTGTCAGACAGTATCTATTCATAAGGAGCAACGTTTTCCTTGATGCAACCTAATCTCTGTTTCCTGTTGGGTTAATCTATGGATTATATTAAATAAAGCATTCCCAGAGATAAGAAACAGTCTAGACCAAACAGTCTTCAGTCTCGTTGTGTACATGAAAAAAGATACAGCATTCTCCAATAAAAGGAAAAAGTCATTCAGATAAACATACTGAACATACTGACAACCACAGAACAGAATGAAAAAGCCTATCTCCTTGGCTCTAATCAATTACTAAGAGTCCAGACTGAAGGGAAATCAAAGCTAGTTTTGCTGGAATTGCACACCTCCAATCGCTAGTCAACTGCACCTTGTCAACAGTTTTCAAGGTTGAGCGCTACAGTCCGATAGAAACAGGGGCACAGAGAAACATTTAAAAGATGAACTGAAATGTTCTAGTCTTTAGAAACTGAAATTTTACTGCTGCAGCACCCAAATCAAGGCCATATACCATTATATTAGGTATTTCTCAAATACCAGAAGACCTTGGCTCTGTGTCTCAAAGTACTGCCTTGAGGGCTGTTTTGAGTTTTTTGTCTGCCTTAGCCTGACTGAGGAATTTGACAGACAAAAGAAAATATGCAGCACCTGAACAATGAAATTACAAAAAAAGTAACACTTGGCAATAATTCAAATATTTAAAAAAAAAAAAATAAAAGAGCTTTGCAGGCAGTAAAGTGTCAGCTTTGCTGTTTTAACTCTCAAAAACGTTTTGTGCGTTCGTGCTTACGTAAGCTCATCATGCCTCACTAGTGAATGGGACAAAACCCACCAGAAATGACCAAGACTTATCTGGGGCTGTGAGGCTCAAGTGAGCTAGCAGATCTTGTACTCTGCACATGAAGGTGAAAAAATGACATACACACTTTTTCTCTTCCAAAACTGAGCCACTCAGTCATATGTATTTCATTAGCACAGGACTAAATTCTGAGTGGTCACTGAACAACTGTTTCCTTTGGGGCTGAAACATAATTTTTTCTCTGAGAAGCAGAACTGTTAACAGAAACAGGCCAGACCAGGGAGGAACAGATCCCATGTAGTGAGTCATGAAACAAGGATTAACAACAAACGTTGAATAATGGCTACTGCTCCTGAAGATTAAACACATCAAGGGGAAGGAATGCCCTAAATGGGCTGAAAAATGGGCTAAAGCCTGTATCTAATGTCAATAATTGGAGTCAGCATTAAGATCTCCCTAAAGCCTATTTATTTCAATCATTTACATTATCAAGTCCATCACCTCCGATCCTGGGGTCCTTTGAATTCTCAGTAGGAGGGCAAGGTGGCCTCTCAGGCACACAGCCCTGCATTGTACTTTGGAACTGACCTCGACACCCGGATCACAAGCATAAAGCTCCTGGGTTATTATTTGTTTGGTTTTACTGCAAAAGAGTAAACACAAGCAGACAGCAAATAAAACAAAACTCTTTCGCTTCCTTCCCTCTGCAAACATACTCTTATGGTTTCTCTGAAACCCAACTCAATACAGCGTTTTTCCAACACTCGGAGGAGTCAGTTCTATAACAAAAGTAGATAACACTGGAGCCAACTTTGTGTCTTCAACATTCTGATTTACGTATATCACAGACAACCGTAAGACAGTACCATAGGCCATTATTTTATACTCAAGGAAATTCACTAGCAAAAGCCAAGCACATTTATATGCTTAAGACAAAGTGAAAAAGTATCACACAGCCAACTAAATAGTGAAAAAGACTGCAATTATTTTATAAACAAAAGTCCACAAAAGCTGAAAATAATTCAAGTTGCCATTTGTTCAGCAATTCTAATAATGCATCAGTGATATCACCATAATTTTAAAAAGTCTTTACTAAAGCACTGCATCTGTAACATCAACATATAGATATGTCTTCTAATAGAGTATTATTTTATAGAGTAAAATAATAACTGATCTTAGAATAAGGCTACATACGTGACTAGGCTGTGCTAACAAACACTAGCGCTGTTATCAGAAAACCACAACTTGAAGGCTGTTAAGAAAAACAGGAGATTGCAACAGGGTCCCCAAACGGACAGGAAGATAATACAAGATGCTTTCAAAGTACATAAAATCAAATAAAAAATGACCAGTTACTGATCACTAAAGAAACTCAAAGCAAGAGGTGGGTAGAACTGCTTTTGTAAGGGAAGCTGAACATGCATAGAATTACCCATGATTGACACAGGCTGAGATGTCTTTTGACAGCAAGTAACAACTAGTTGCACTGTCACCAGACTTCAGAACTGGGAATGCAAAAGTCATCATGGTTGTGTAGCAGTACACTGTAGAGTATTATTAAAGTGAAATATATATCCCAACTGCTTACAACTGTATCCTTCTTGAGGCTTCGTTGCAAACTGGATGCAACACATTAAAATGTTATCATATTTCTCCTCCATTTTTAATTATAGCCTTTACAGTTAGCATTGTGCATCCTGACTATTTAGACAGTTGTACGGAATGTTCTTATCGTAATTTCTAAATTATACCTAGCAAGCTAAGAACTTGCACAATTAAATATTTAAAATAACGTACACCTGTAACACACGAAACTATCACTTTATCAAGAACAATAAAAGACATTCAAACCTCTGATATGTTCTTATTCAGAATTCTTTTATAGATATGATTAATCTGCAGAAGAGAGATACTATCTTGCTTCAAAGCTCTGTTTAACCGTACCACTGAAACAACAGCAGTTACAGCTATATCAAAAGAAAACAAAGAAAAAAAAAATCCAACTCCTAACCAGATGAGATACTGTGATACAAAACTGTGCAGCAATTAAAAGTATTTGATATGGATTACAGTTTTGCATATACTGGTAATGTAAAAAAAAATCCAAGAGAAATCTTAACAAGCTTACATGAAGTAACAAAAGGAAAAAAAAATCAAAATGGTAATAAAGGTTTCAAGATAGCACGTGTGATTCCAAAGCCCGACACTAAATGTCTGAGAGTGTGTGTGTGCATGTGTGTGTATATTCCTGAACTATTATGTTGGGTTTTTTTAATACAGTACCTCCTGTGAGGGTGCAGGTTACTATCAGTTTAGTATTTGTATCACTTAATTTGAAAGCATAGGCAAACACTAAGTCTCGATGACTGGGGAGCTCTCTCAGCACCACTGGCTTGGTAAAATCATATAGGATCGAACTAGAGTGCGTGGGAGGTCAGGGGAGAGGGTCATCAGTTTTTACTATAAACACAACTGTCAGACAATAAAAAGGTACATGCTTTCTATATCTAATAGCGGTGAGTTATCAGGCTGGCACCTTCTTGCAGATTGTACTCTTAAAATGGTGCTCAGAAAAGAGTGGGGGTTTGGCTCAAATGAGGGTGGCAGGCGAGACTTCCGGGTTTTCTTCGGTCTCTGCCACTTCTAATATCAAGTTAATAGCTAGCACGTCATTTGCTTATTGGAGCCAGGAAAAGGATGATTAGCTTCTAGAAGCCTGCGTCTTAGACGCTTTGTTTGAATCTGGACTACATGAAGTAATTCTACTACTTAAGGGTAGTTGTAAGAGTAACGATACTATGGGCTACCAAGTGTCAGAGGCAAAAGATTTTTATTTTTTTTTTTATAAGGTGGGATTTCTTTGGGACCAAATAGGTTTTCAGCTGACTTTTCAGCAGCATTAACTTCTTTCAAGACAGTGTTTGCTAGATTCTGCTACTTGGGAGTTCCTGAGCCACCTGTAGCGGTGGGTAAACCAGAGAAGCTAGAGTGAGGGTCAGTCTTCAAATGAAGACTGTATGGGAGCAAGTTGGTAAACATGGAATTGTGGCAAAGGACTGCTTTGGCAGGACAAAATGATGAGTGACAGATTAGTAAACTGAAATTTGGAGAGAACAGGATAACACCTCAGACCTGTGTAAATGTAGGGGTGTTCCTCATAATCCCAAGACAGAATGACTTTTTTTTCCCCTCATTAAAATCTAGGGTAGCTTGTACTTACATATGAAACACTAGAATTACTTTTAGTATTATTTTATCCATATATATGTATATGTGTGTTTATACACACAATTTAGTTATATATAAAGCTAACTGTCATTCAGTCACACTTCAATTTTGATGTTTTTACCTAGTAGATACCGTTAGCAGCCTTTTCCTTAAGAGTGGGTTCATCACCTAGGTGACTTTTTTTCCTCCCTCTTTCCAAAGCTTCACTTTGCTCACCTTCCCAATACTCCCTGCTGCTGCAATAAGATAACCTTCCAATATTAGATAAAAACCATTTACTTTATCCAAATGAGAACATAAGCATTTTAAAGTTTAAAAGTAGCAAAACATCACTTTTTATTTTGATACCTTCTAGGCAGGATCCTAACATAATCAAAGGTACTTGCAAGAATGATATAACTGGTCTCAAGTATTCCATCACTTGTAATTTTTTATGTATATTTAGCATTATATTAATTACTTTTTAAATTGTATCTGTACATGTACTATAGACATAATGCTGGTTGAGGTATTACGATAGTTGAGTTGTTTTCATTTCTAAAAATAGTAGCAATCTCATCAGTAGATTTCACAACACTGAAAATACAATCATAATTGTGTATATACAATTAAGGAACAGAAATAAGGTGTCATACAGTTTAAACTCAATAATGTAACAAGTATACACATGCAAAAATAACATAGGTAAGAAGAAAAGAACTATGTTCTAAATAAGTCAGCCATCCCTTTTGATTTGTGGGATGCAAAGAATTTCCCACACTTTTTGCCAACATCAGAGATGTACAAATTTAGGAAACTGGAGAACACAATAGATAAAGCACACACAGATTTCAGGGTGATATGTTATACAGTGAAGTGATAGTAATGTATCATGTTGCTTGGGAAACAAAAAAAAATTCAGCAAGTAATACGTACTTGAATTGAGTTCCATTATTAAATACATTTGAAAAAGATCAGCTGCCTCACAGCAAAGAAATAGTTACTTCACAGATGAAAGGAATTTCACAGGTATGTCTTAGTCTGTTTAAAGCAAATGAAGTCAGGGTTCTTTTCTTCGAAAAATATTTGTAAGCCTATGTCCCCTGTCCTTAACAAGAAATTTAGGCTTTAGATAATCTCCTTAGGATATGTACTTCACAACTACAAACTTTTTTTCCAAGAAAGTGTCAGTCTCTGAAACGAAAACTGGCAAGATTTGGGCTCATTCAACCTATATTGAAAGTGAAAATAAAATCTAAAATTCATAATACCAGCCACAAAATCGTTAAGACAGTGGCTTTCCTCTATATTTCGAATGGCAGGTGTAGGCTTACTCACAGCAGAAGCAGCAGCAGCAGCGAGAGCTCAGACAGGTTCAGCTTTGACTATTAACATTCCCAGGTGCAGCATGCAATCTTTGTTACATGACACACTTGTTTTCCCCTCCTGCCCATTCATTTCCAGAACAGCTGAATTGACCCCAATCCTAGTCCACATCCTTGGGAACAGCACTGAGTAAATTTCCGTAAGTCAGCCACTACAGTGATTTTCTCTTAGGCATGCCAATGTGCTAGACATCCTTTCTGCACTTCCATTCTTCTGTTTTTATATATATATATATATATATATATATATATGTATCTCTTACCTTCGTTTTCTTTTCCTAACTGGTTCAGCTGTCTCTTTCTCCTGCATGTATATACAGATCCTGACCTTATAGTCATCCTTAAACTCTCTATTGAGCAGAGGTGATATGTACAAAACCACAATTTGGTACCATATATATTTTACAACTGTTTTTAATCACTAAATGTTATCCGTCAAATCTGCTGCATAAGAACAGATTTCTTCAGGGAAATTAATAAAGAATTGTTCTCCTCCCAAATGGCCATCTTCCGTTGTTTCTAAAGAAAATAGAGACATTAGTCATTTTTGTTAAGAGCAAAGATTGGCTTCATTCTCATTTTGAATAATAGCAGCTATTCAGGAAAACAACACTTCAACATGTAGGTCTCTGTAATAGAGAGCATTATTTATCAGCCCCTGAAGGAGTTACTTTTACTGAAACAAAAAGGAAAAAGAAATAAAAGTGTTCAAAGGCAGTTCGTAAAAGAATCTGGTGAATTTTAAGGACAAAAGAAAGTTTGAAATACCTGCATTATTCTTTTATCAGACTCATCTAGGATAATGAACCAGTATGTCACCAAGTACCAAATTTCTTAAAGGAATTATTCTTACATGTGATTTAACTTTAACTCAAGATAATTACTCCATTTCTTGTAGATCATTAGTAACTGCATTATTCTGAAATAATATCTGACATCTTCATATGCAGTATAACATGGAGTTCCTGCTTATACAAAAAAATTCCCATCAACTTTGGCCAGCGGTTGATGTAAGATTCTAAAGCTGTAAGATGCTTTAGAATGCATCCCTTGCAAAATCCCAAACAAGTAACAAGCAGCCGCCCATTCCTAAACAGTTCCCTGAACATTGGTACAGATCTTCCCCAACTACAGACATGCTGAACACGTAACAGGTCAAAGTTCTACAGCGAGAACATCAGCAAAGACTGAGCATGAGTAAAGCCTCCTTCTCTGTGTCGGGATAAGGCTGATGGTGGAATAATGACCCTAAATTTGAGACTAGGATCTATAATCTTCTGAAAGAAAACAGTTTATTGGCTAGTATCCCTGCTTCACCTGCATCTTGCAATCTGCACTAATGGACACTATCATATTTTCCAAATTTCATTTCCTAATCACCTACACTCTACCCTAACTTACTCTATTTTTTTTTTTCCTTGAAGTTTTTCAGCTTTTTTTCTTAAAAAGTACATTTTGCTTGTTTCAGTCTTCTGACATAGTATCCCATTCTTTTTTGTATTGGGTTCGCATGTCAAGGGTTTGGTAGCGGGGGGGGCTACAGGGGTGGCCTGTGTGAGAAGCTGCCAGAAGCCCCTGTGCCCCATGGAGCCCTTGCCAGCTGGCTCTGCGACGGACTCACCACTGGTCAAGGCTGTCCGCAACAGTGGTAGCGCCTCTGGGATAACGTATTTAAGAAAGGGGGGGAAAGAACTGCACACCTGCAGCCGGAGAGAGGAATGAGAATGTGTGAGAGGAGCAGCCCAGAGCAGAGGCTCCCCTGCAGCCCCAGGGGAAGCCCATGGGGAGGCCGGCTGTGCCCTCAGCCAACGGAGATGCCCATCTGCAGCCTGTGGAGGACCCCAAACCAGAGCAGGCATACGCCCCGAAGGAAGCTGTGACCCCATGGGAAGCCCACACAAGCAGCTCCTGGCAGGACCTGGGGAGAGAGGGGCCCATGCTGGAGCAGGTTTGCTGGCAGGACTTGCATCCCCACTGGGGACACATGCTGGAGCAGTTTCTGACAACTGTAGCCCATGGGAAGGACTCACATTGGAGAAGTCTGTGGAGAACTGTTTCCCACGGGAGGGACCACAAACTGCAGCAGGGAAGAATGTGGTAAGCTCTCCCCCATGAGGAAGAAAGAACAGCAGAGACAACATGTGATGAACTGACCGGAACCCCCATTCCCCGTCCCCCTGCGCTGCTGGGCAGGAAGGAGGTAGAGAAAATGATGAGTGAAGTTGAGTCTGAGAAGAAGGGAGGAGTGGGGGGACAGTGGTTTTAAGTTTTGATTTTATTTCTCATTATCCTACTCTGATTGGAATGGTAATAAATTAAATTTCCCCAAGTCGAGCCTGTTCTGCCTGTGGCTGTAATTGTATTCTCTCTCCCCTGTCCAGCTGAGGATGGAAGTTATTGAGCAGCTGTGGTGGGTGCCTGGCATCCAGCCAGGGTCAACTCATCACATTTGCTTTTCAGAATCTTTCCTTATGTTTCTTCCCCATATTCTTTGCTCCTCTGCTTATTTTTTACATAAGAGCTGCAATCTTATGCTGATTATCTAAAACCAGATACCTGGGAACCATGGTGTCCACCCATGACCACTGTAGATCCAAAGATCCCACAGCTTACTGGCATCAGGAAATTTTCTGAAATACCAATTTTTCTGGCATAATTTTCAGGCAGTTTAGCACAGCACTACAATCTAGCAAATTTTGTTCCAATGAAATGCAATTGTTTCTACTTGGAACAGTAGAACACCACAGTATCTACTGTCTACTAGTCTCACAGCCAAGCCTCACACAAAAACCTGATCTATTTAATGTTTGTAGTTAACTCTATAGGTCCTATGTATGAACAGAAAACTACACACACCCCATAATAGAAACAACGTTAATTTAAGTGGAGTTGAAGATGAGAAACATGGAGGTATCTTGTTCTCTTCAAATGAAGAGGTGCATAGTGGAAGCAGAAATACAAGATGGGGGCTAGACAGGGGGAGAATCCAGTGAGCATCCTGGCCTAATCAGTAGGTGGTCCCTTGGGTATTACTCTGACAAAATAATTACAGACTAAATCAGTAAAAAGTATTTGTCTAATCCTAGTGTTTTCAGGGTTTCTCCATACCTCAAGGACATCAGCAGGAATATTTTTACTGACTTCAGCGAGACATGGTAAATTTTGAAATGCCTAACTCCCATTCATTGTTTCTACTAAAGGATTAGGCTTACTCACATGAAAATGAAAAGCTAGGTTTAGCACAAAGGTTAGTTCTTACCTGCAAACGGCCAATACCAAATTTCAGACTATTATAATAAAACACCAGAATCAACACAAATGGTTAATGTCTTCCTACTCTCACAACCTTATTGCACCCCTAATGTCATCCTCCTTTCCCATCCACAAGAGCATTCTGTTATCTCAGTCCCTCAGGTCCTATGTCAGGTTATTGGCTTGAATCTCAAACAGAGTAGATTCGGACCTTGCCGGGATGACTGACAAAGGATAATCCCAGCTGCTGCAAGAAACCCTGCTGATGCTTCAGTACGTGACACACAAAGTCAGCACTGAACTCATAGAGTAGCAGTATATCAGAAAGGACTGTGCTGCTCAGAAGCATTTTCTTCTATGAGACTTAATACTGAAGACCTGACTATTTTACTTTGGCTAAATTCCTGGCAGCTATAATTACAACTGGCATGACTCTTTCAACACACACACACACAAAGATTAGCCTTTTTACTATCCAATTAGGAAATTACATTCTGCATTTCTAAGTTTCCTTATGCTTCAAAAACAGTGAGAGCCTTCAACTTGCCTTAAAATAGAGTTATATTGCTAAGCACTAAAATCTGCTACATCCTGCCCCAGAATGAGATTATTTTCAGTGCTACCAAATGTTAATCGTTTGTACAGCATACAGTGCAATAATGTATTTTGGGATCTTTCCAAATAGAAGGGAATTTGCAAACTTCAGCCTCTTCCTACTCTTTCTTTTGCTCTCTTAGTTTCTGAATTAAGCCCTAATGCAGTGCTCTACACTAAGAATGAAAAAAAACACAAATGTCTGCTCTGCCTCACCAAACAGTGCTCTCTTTTCTGTTCAGAAATTTTCTGTAGTCCTTGAATGAAGTTGCCTTTCTTAAAAGCCTAAACTGAGCTAAAAGGATGTAAAATCAAATTCAATGTACTTTTTTCTGGTATCTGTAAGCCCCCATCTATATACCTATTCTATCCTACTCCTGTAAGAACCTCCACAGCATTATGCTGAAAAGCACCTCACCCTATTTTTCGTTTTACTCTGTCAGGTTTCTAAGCCTAGCTTTCAGGAACACATCCTAGTAGACTTGACCCAAAATCCACATAAGCCAATAAAAGCTTTTCCAAAGATTTTCCTCACCTTGGGACCTGGCTTCACCATTAGTTTGATCACTACTGGGGGAGGGCGCTGAGTGGGGAAGAGTGGAGAGTCGCACTTAATGTATGAAGGAAAAGAAAAAAGTTACATTTGTCACACTATCCCAACCTGTAACACAAGAAAGCACAACTGATCTTTTAATAGCAGAAATAAGGTGGGTACTATGTACCACTACTTTTTACTTAAGACAGACAAGCTGTATTCAGAGTTTACTTCATTAGGAAATACCAAGTAGCAAGATCTGTCTTTTTAGAAGACGACTGGCATTAAATTATATCACTAAACACATTCTTTTCTTTCCATTTTACAGTGATGTCACTATGGAAATGAAGATATTAAATATGGCATACCAAATTCAACAAGATACTATACGTGTCTGCCAGTACAAACCTAGACTCCCTGTGCAAGTAAAGCTTGGCATAGAGGAGACTACTCTAGTAGAAAACAGCTGTGACCCTCCATTTCCAATAGGGAAACTGGAGATTGCAAAGAAAATCATCATGGATAATTCATTATACTACTTAATTCTACTTTCATTCTAAACGAGATACATTATATAAGTGGAAGGAGAATCAGACTCTCAGTCTGTGTCTCCTCCTTACCTGACCTTTCCTTGAAACGTTGACATTAATATTTGATTCTGATTAACCCTGTAAAAAGCACAGGTTTTGCAGCTATCAAGTAGACCAAAAGAACATAACAAGTAAGAACAGAAGGACTTCAGCATTAAAAACTGCTATACTTATAGAGAATGATGGCTCAATACAGCAGATGCAAAGATCTACCATAAAACTAACCTCTAAAATACTGCGTACACCATTTCTTTTCTCTATCACTGAAATTCTGCAATAAAAAAAGGTTCATATCAAGACTGGGAATCAAATCCTTAGTGCCTTTACTGTGCACATCTACTTACAAGCTCTATGTGTCAGGTTGTCTTAGTTAGGGTGACAAACAACCAGTAGCAGAATGTCACAGCTGCCGATGTACTAGTTCCAAATGAAAACAAAACAATACACCAAATCTTTGCAGTGAATTCAATGCTAACAAGGACTACAGTTAACATTTAAGACTACATTCCAACCCCCTTCTTCAGTCTAGTGGAAATGTTCAGTAATAATGCACTTTATATATAAATTGCTATCATAGCTGAAGACTGTCATTTATTATCCCTAATGCCCTATATGTGCCACCTTCCTTCTGCTGAGAAGAAAAACAACAGCCTGAAAGGGCACTTGAGTACATTAACATTTTAGTTCATTTCTTCTCAGTGATACTTTAAAGATAGATCCAGTTCCTGTTTTCGACTACTCATATTTTGGCAGGATCAGCTGTAGTTCAGTACAGTGATAAAAGCAAAAAAAAGAAAATGTTTTCAGGTTTACAGTTACGACTTACCGCACTGGCACAACAATCTTCTCCATGAAATACTTCAGAGAACCTGTCTGCTTTCAACTGTGAGGTCAGTTGGGACCTGAAGCCTTACTCCAAGCCTCTGCATTCAAACTCCTGTTTTCTCTATAGTCCTTAAAGTACTGCAGGAAAATCATGGTGTGTACGAACACAATACATTGGCCCAAATCCTCTATCGCAGGATTTCTCTCAGGTTTTAGGAGAGATGCTTCAACAACGCTGTTAGATCCAAAAGTAGGGTGGCACTCCACCAGCCCTGCTCCAAAAAAACTCTTTGACCTGAGATTGTGTTTTCCTTCTCTCCCATGTCACTGTGGAGTGAAATAAAAATAATAAAAAAAGAAACCAAAAAACACACACAAAAACACACCACACCACAAAACAACCACACACACAGAGCTGCCTTAGCAGCAGCAGCAGCAAAGATGAAACAGTTAAAAGGCTCAGACAAAAAGTATGCCTCTAAGCTGCCCTGCTGGAAAAGCCCTAACAAAAACGCACTGATAGAAGAAGAGGTAGAAATAGTCTACCTTTTGCTATTATGATCAACACACAGAGATCTCATTACTCTCACAAGATTGGAAAATTACTATACCAAAACTACTGTGCATACAGATCAGGAAACTTGAGCCAAAACGCCCTGAACAAAAATTAAAACAGAAACCAAGCAGTGAAAAAAATTGTTTTCAATGCATGCTTGTTGTTACTCATATTTAAAATCAAGAAAAAACTCTGATTTAATAAAATTATAGGTTTTCCACAAAACTTTTAACTAACAAGTTACTGCTGCCAAATGGCATGAACAGAAAACTACCTTTGTAAGAGGTAACCATTTGTCTACCCTATACTCTATTATTTTTTAGAGACTGAAAACAAGTTTCCTAGATTGACAGTGACACTTAGCAACATTTCTGACATTTGCAACATTGCAAAACAGTGCACATATGTTTTTAATGTACACATAAATCCACATGATTTTTTCTAAAAAAAAAAAGTTCTGCAACCTAACTTCTATAACTATGTATCATTTGTGTTACATCTAAAAAGCAAATTAAACGAGTCATTTATTGTATCTTTCTCCCTCAAATATCTCCTATACTCTTCTGGTCAAACAAGCTAGGAAATCATAGATATTACAACACTCATTTTGAATTAGGGAAGCATGGAACATCCTGTCAATTTCCTCAGCAGCACAGTACCAGATCTAATACTTCAAGCTTTCAATTTACATTCACAAATTCCACAAATTATTTTCACTTTATAAAATATATAATTTATTATAAAATAATTCAAATTATTAAATAAGTGTCTTAATATTTTCCTTATAAGTTATACTTCATAAGTATAACAAAATCTCCTATTTTACACTGATTTTCCTTGTAATCATAAAATAATCTAGGTTGGAAATGGCCTCTGGAAGTCATCTTGCCTAGCCGTTGCTGAAAGCATGTCCAATTAAAGGAGGCTGATCAGAGTCATGCCCAGTCAAGCTTTGAGTATCTCTAGGAATAGAGATTCCAACTCCTGGTCTGGGCAACCCATTCTAGTATTTGTCCACTCTCATAAGATTTTTTTCCCATTTATTTAATTAGGATTTCCCATGTTGTAACATGTCCTTTACCTCTAATCCCGTCCTTTTTCAAGTACATTATAAACACTTCTTAATAGGCAAAAATAAGACTGGACATTCGGTATTACAATGGATTTACAAGTTTGGGTTTAAAAAATACACATGGCACATAAAGGCAGATCATGATCTATAAAATGTTTGTTATCTGCTGGCTATAATTTACAGATTACAAAAAGATATATATGCAGATCTATTTTCTGCCTGTCAGACCCTAGAATATATTCAAGCCGCTATTCTTCTGCGGAAGAGACTGAATACTGAAGCTGAGCCCATGAATATCCTGCCAGTTTCTGAGCTGTTACAGTCTATCAGCATTGACAAGCCTAATTTCCAGCCACACATAACATTTTCAAGAAGATCATTATTCAAGACTTTTTTTTTTTTTTTAGTAAAGTACTTTCATGTGTGATGTTTTTGTATGACAGATACTGAGTGTTCCTGCTTAGCTAACAATAAAATGACCTATGAAAAAAACAGAAGCACAACCTTTTAGCAGCCTTCCAGTATTTAAAAGGGGGCCTACAAGCTGGAGGGGGACTTTTTACCAAGGTACATAGCCGTAGGACAAGGGATAATTGTTTTAAACTAAAAGAAGGTAGATTCAGGCTAGATGTAAGGAATAATTTTTTTACAATGAGGCTAGTGAAACACAAACAAGTTGCCCAGAGACTCTGTAGATGCCCCATCCCTGGAGACATTCAAGGTCAGGTTGGACAGGGCTTTGAGCAGCCTGGTCTGGATGATGTCCCTCATTGGGGGATTGTACTAGATGACCTTTAAAGGTACCTTTAAACCAACCCATTCTATGATTGTCTGAAATACATTCCAACAGCTTAATCCTTTTTCTTATTTTCCAAAATTAATTGGGTAAAACTGCCCATCTGTCTTAGTCCAATAATAATAATTGAAAGAGCAAGACTAAGAAGAGAACTGTTCTGTGATGCTAAACTACATCTTTATTACAGGTTTCTACTCAACACATGGAAAGGTCTTGTTTGCTTTTTAAGATGAAATCTGTTCAATAAAGGAATGCACGCATTTCCTTGTCCATTGGCAGCACTGCTTGCAGCTATGTAAGGACCAAGGGCTGTACCATTTGCAAGCTTCAGTTCTCTTGTCACCTTCCAGACACCATTTCTGTGTTTCCTCTGAAACTGGACAGCAACAAATTTGAACTAAACCTAGATACCCCGTTGAGGAGACTCCCTTATTGCTAACATTCCTTTGGTTTTTTCCCCAAGCCCTTTAAGTCATCTTGTAAGTTTCCAGATGACAACAAAGAGAACAAGAGAGACTGGACCTTATTTGCTTTGGCTTACAACGAAGAAGGAAGAAACAATACCGCTGCCTCCATTTGTATGCTATCTGCGTACAGATTGAGTATCTGAACAGCTTTGGCTGATATTAAGAAATTTATTTTTCCTAAGCTAGAGCATTCAGTTTCCAATTCTGAAGTACATACAGGGGAAGAGTGCTTTTCAGTTCCTACCTTCCCACTACCCGTATCATTAGCCTCACTGCAGCCTTCTTACTTCTACTGAAATAGTAAGACTACTTCTGGAATATTTACAGATATCTCAACTTGGACAAGTACTTGTCACAGAGTTTTCCAAATTCACACACACACACCCCAAAAAAAAAAAAATCAAATATTGAGGAAATCCTCTCTATTCTATTGCCAACCGCAAGAAACAAATCTTGACTAAAGCATTGTAGTACTCAAGATTACAACTAACGTTTTAGAATAGTATTTCACATGATTGTTATAATGGCACGTTTTGTTTTGGTTTTCACTAGGAAGTAAAGACTCTGTCTAAAACAGCCAATGAAAACTACTGGTACTTGCTAAACAGTCTGATGGCTTAACGTGCTGTGGTGGTACACTCGCTCCTCCCCCAGCTCCTTCCCCCCCACTTACGCCATAACCACCCAGAGGGCATTGTGGTGCCTGCATCCATCCTACTCTGCACTTTGGGGTACAGATGGAAAAATGGTATACAAGGCCTGCCTGGAGCCGGGATGCAGATGCCTTGCTAGTATGCAACTATAAGTCAGTCATCTTACTTTATAAACGGTGTACAGCCCCAGGGTCCATTGATCTCTCCTGCACAGCAGTGGGCTGCACACCAGAAGGTCCTCTTGAGTAGGGACACCTCTCAAGGTTACCCTCAAGGCCGAGGGATCCCTCACTGTAAAAAATCTTCGGTAAGTGATTAACAGCATGTTAAACTGACATCTTGGCAAAGTGATAGAAAGGACTGATTGTGCACATGCAATCCTTTAGACAAAAACTGCTGACCAAGTCTGGGTCTAGGAGTGGACCCAGCTGCACCTAGACTCCTCTGGGAGAAGGAGCATGAAAAGCAAGGGGGTCCTTTCTCAGCCTCATGACTCAGCAGGAGCATCTCCCTGACAGTATTGTCTGACCTTATCCTCTATGCATTAAATAACCAAAGCATACCTTCCCATCAAATCCTGTTAAACCACTGTGGCATTTATCATTAAATTTTGTTAACTCATTGTTTTATATCAGTAAAATATCTAGTTTCTTCTCGCATGAGTAAAACATGTGACTCCATCCACAACAGGGGAACAACATACAAAGCTTGGAAACAGCTCAAAGAATAACACAAAATAGGAAATAAAGAACTTTCTTTGTGACCTAAGCAATGTCTGGATTGCCCAGAATGGATCCAGATTATCAGCAGTACCCAAACCACCACTTAAGCACAAGGAATAATCAGAGCATGCCACCACTCTCAACGTTGAAATGCTTTCAATGAACTGAGAGAAGAGAAAAACTTGATAGGCATTGTGCGTGCTGTGCTTGGGGGGCAGAGCACAGCAGGTTAAAATATGATGCCAAGATAAATGTGGATTTCCTGATCTCTTCAGATGAGTTAGTGTTCTTGTTACAGGGATAGAAGTTTCAGGCTCAAGGAAAAACATGCAGTATTACAATCTCAATTAAGTTCTTCCAACAGATTTGTTTTATATTTTTTTTCCTTTTCTCTCATTTTGAGAAGACTGGAACATAATGGCAAGGGCAATACTGTGGATCCAGAATGCCTCCTGGATAGATCCATTGGCCCTTTTTTTGGAAACACAGCAATTCTATACAAGAATCAGAACTTGTCCGTAGTTTAGTTATTATATCATTATCAAAACTGTTTGAATATACGTTGCCTGTTCTGTAGTCTCTACATCCTGTATTGGTATCTGTATAGAAGTTCAGTTTGCAACTGCAGAAGCTGTAGATCACAGCCTTACTTTGATCTTACGTGTGCAGAAATCTTGATATTAACCTCTCTACATATATAAAAAAATAATGTATTATCGAATAGACAATACACTTCAATCCACTGTGCTCACTGGAGCCACTTTTCTGAATTGCAGTTCAACTCTCACCTATAAGCTGCTAAACATTGTATTTATTTTATATATATATATGATAAACACACCTACTGACATAAATCAGTACAGTGTACTCAATTCTACCTTACCAAGAAAACAAGATATGAAACAATTACTAGCAGGTTTGGTAATACCTAACTTACTTACTAGATCATAAGTGATACCCAGGAGCACGACATTCATCGTGGAATTTCACAACATTTTTTTTTTCAGTTCTGTAAAATGTGCTCATATTTATTCCATGTTCAAACTGAGTTTTTCTTTGAGAAGGAAATACACATTAGGAACTACAGGTATCATGGAGTAGAAGTTCAGAAGAAGGAAAGTAATGAAAGTACTAAAATGGTCTCTAAAAGAAAATATTTTTATCTCGTAGCAGTTTTGCCCAATCTCTATTTTACAATTTGGTTTTGGTGGTATACAGCTTCTTTATGCTTTTTTGACTTAACATTCACTGGTTTTATAGAACTGGTCACCTTGACTGAGCTATTGATGGCTACCAAAACACCGTATAAATACAGTATGTTGTTGCTTCTCTTTTATAAGTACATGACTGCATCTGGGACACACGTACATGCACACACACACTTAAATTGCTCTCTTATCTGCCTGCTTATAAAGTATAAAGCCAGTTATTTTCCAGAAGTATACTGAAACCTCTGAAGTCCTGTATAAGAATTATGTACTGAAATCCATACACATCTTCATTACACTTACACAAAGAAACTTTTCTTTCAATCTGTTTACTTAATCCCACAGCAAAACATGCCAGATCAGGCAGTTTTCTTATGAAGTACACACAGATGTAGTAGTAACATTACTAATAGGAATGCAACAAACATATTTTCTATCTCCCTTTACACAGATCATGTTATGTTTTATTTGTTTTAAATAAGCTGCATGTTATTTTGTAAGCATTATATTAATCTAGAAAAATATTTCTCTAGAAAACTTGAGGAATACGAACACGAAAGGATAAACAAGGCTCACATTAAATCATACGCAACTGTCACCATCTAAAGGAAAGTAATTTTAAACTTAAAGAGCAAATGCTTCTTTGTAGGTAAGGTTAATCAGCTATTTTTAAACCTCACTTCAGAAGAAAACACCCCATTCGTACTAGTGTCCTGGTTTTGGCTGGGATGGAGTTAATTTTCTTATTAGTAGCTGGTGCAGTGCTGTGCTTTGGATTTGGTGTAAGAACAATGTTGATAGGACACTGATTAGTGTTTTAACTTGTCGCTAAATGATGCTTATACTAAATCAAGGTGGTCAGCTTCTCAGACCTTGCCAGCGAGATGACTGGAGGGGCACAAGAAATTGGGAAGGGGATATAGCCAGGTCAGCTGCCCTGAACCAGCCAAAGAGGCATTCCATACAATGGGATATCATGGTTGGTATAGAAACTGGGGGGTTGGCCAGGGCCTGGGATTGTTGCTCAGGGACGGGGTGGGCATCAGTCAGCGGGCAGTGAGCAATTGTATTGTGCATCACTTGTTTTCTTTTCCCTTTCCTTTGGACTTCGTATCTCTCCCCTTCTCCATCCTTTTCATTATAACCCTTATTACTGTCTTTATTTTAATTCAATTATTAAATCATTCTTATCTCAACCTTTGAGTTTTACATTCCTTTCTGATTCTCCTCCCCATCTCTCTAGGCAGGGGAGGGCAGGGAAGTGAGGGAGCAGCTGCGCTGTTACCTGGCTGGGGTTAAACCATGACTACTTGAAACTCAATGTATTTTTAAACCGGTGCATTACTACCACCAAACACTTATTTCTAGTCATATAATAATGTACAGTTTAATCAATATAGACTGTTGCATGCTGTTTTTCCGGAAGTATAAATTGATGCTATACGGATAACAAAATTATGTTAGAAATCAACTTTGTGCTTGCCACAACTTGAATTGCATTGTTACACAACATATACAGAGCATATTTTCAGCTATACAAAAAATTCTACTAAACACAGAGAAACAGAATGGCTAGAACAAATACAAAGACAAGGCAATGAAGAAACACAACATTAAAGTTCTCCTGAGACAAAAAAAACAAACCACCATGGGAACCAAAATATCCGAATATAATCCTGAGGATGACATTACTTTATCTTGAACAATCCAAGTCTGCAAGAATGAAACATTGGACAGAACCCAAAGGTTTATCTTAGTCTTTACAAACAAAACCCTTTGTCGGACAACATAAAATACTAAGTTTTAAGAGCTGTATCATTTAATTTTTATATGTGTGTGTGTACACATAACATACACTTGCACTACTGTCACGAGTTGCAGTTAAACACTTTATCAAAACATAAGTTGCATGCTGTCCCTGTAGCTGGGCCATACCAAAACACCATTGCAAAAAAAAAAAAAAAAAGCAACCACACCACACACAAGCTACCAAAAACCTAGACACAGAAGACATCTAAGGTTTTATCAACAACCTACTGTAAGATCTGAACCTGGAAGTAATGATTGATAGTTCCCTAAATGAAAAGATGAAGCTATCAGAATTTGTATTTCACTGAATCAGAGACAAAATAAAGCTAAAAGTTGGTAAAAGCCTCTGAAGACTGTCTGCTTCCGCCCATGCTTCAAAGCAGGGTCAACCAGAGCATGTTGCTCAGGGCCAGGTTCAGTTGGGTTTTTAATTTTTTAATTCGCTATAACAACTTGCATGGAAGAAACTGTATTGAAACTTTACATTTATGCTCTGCAGTTTAGGCTCTACAGTCTATTCTGCAGTAAAATGTGCCAGATTTATCAGTTGCCTTCAATTTTAAAGTAGCATCAGATTTAAGAAATTAAACCAAGTTACAGATGTACTCACTCTGGTGATAGGCAGTCTTTCTTTGGCTTTCACAAACACAAAGCCCATTTCACACCTCCCTCAAAAAAGTCTTTGAGATTAGAGTCAGGCTTCTAAGTGTAGCATTCTTTTCAGGTATGAGAACCAAGTGTATGTTCTGTTAGACAGGACAATGCTACAGTATCGATCCCTCACTTCTGTTTCAGGAAACACTGAATAGCTGCTTTTGTGTAAAACATTAACTGACTTCTTTAAGTTACACTCAGAAAATTACTACTTCCTTCAAGTTAGAAAGCTTGAATATTCAAAAAGTGGGGCACTTACTAAGAAATAAACATGGAAAGGAGAGATTACGTTTCAGTACATGACCTGATGTATCAGCTGCCTTTGCCAGAAGTCCTTCCTTTTTCTTCTGGCAGTCCTGTGCCTTATTTGGTACCTGTGAAACGTGACTGAAACATGAACAAGATGACTCAAAGCCCTTCAAAAGACAAGCGTGGTTTATCTCCAGTTCATAGAAAAAACCCTTTCACTTAAAAGGCAAGAGGTACAAGTGTGCAGTTACAGCCTGTCATCATACCACATATCAACAAAAGGACCAGATCTGGTATCAGGTCAAAAGTTTAAGCAATTAACAATTCCTAAATGCTTGACTTTATAACTTTCATATTCTAAGGAGCAGATTGATATTTGAAAATCACACAGTATTACGGAATTATTTACTTTTTCGGGCATTAGTAGTGAAATAACTTGACTTATGTATGAAAGGAAGTTAGAATAAGTAAACACTGATTATGTATTTTTTTTCTGGCCTTAAAATTATGCACCAAGAACACTGCTTCCCATTCCTTGAACATTCTCTGTGGGTCTACTTGTCATATTTCAGGAACAGCATATGAAAAATTAGAGACTCTCAAGCTTTAAAAAAAAGTTAGACTATTAGAAATATTCAAGAAAGCAAAATTTGGACAGATATTCCAAAGTGAATCACAAGTTATCTATATTCACTGCAGAGAACTAGGGCCAAAAATATTAGCAGATTTAGACATCTCAGGATGAAAAAATACATCAGGAAGAATTTTTTTACAAATCAGCAGTATCAAACTTGTACTCCAAGGAGTCAAACTAACATTGCTAGGGGCACTACTAATGCAGAGCCCACTGCAAAATTCCTTTATATACCATGCACAGCTCCTACCACATAAGGCAATCCAGCTTTTTCATTTAATTGAAATAAGGAAAAAAAAATTCCTAGTGTATTTAGCAAAGATCTGTTTGACTAATTTCAGTTATGTCAATGTATCATTCACTACATGGAGGAAGTCATCCTGTTCTGCTACCCAAGATCTCCTTACTTTTGGCAAGATTTTTTTAAATTCATCAGCTTTTTTCTAACCTTAAGACACTTTACTGCTACCAAAGTTTTTCTCTTTTTCAGTACTCATTTTTGTTTACCCATCAGGTTTTTTCTAACCTAAGACAATTTGTAAACCACATGGATCACAATATGCAAGTTCAAAAGAAAGTAAGCCTTTATAAAAATGATGTTGCTTATTCACACTGTGTTTAAGGGGCATTATCTTTGCATGTACCATAAAAATGCATACTTAAAATTCCACTGAGCTGAGTCAGAACTGCTTTAGTCCAGCTGCATCGCAGAAGAATCAGGATAACGCAAGAGTAATACTTCTGTGGTTGGACTACATGACCTTAAGGACTTTTCCCAACCTAAATGATTCTATGATTGTAAATAAGACATCTAACATGGTCTTAAAACACTCCACATCCACCCCACCTCCATTATGAGGTGGCAACAAAACAAAGAGATACAAAACTACTTTAAAAAAAATATGCAAGTAACCCCCTCAAAAAAACCAACAAAAAGCAGAAAATCCAAAGGAAAAAAAATAATCAAATAAAACAACAAAACATTACTTATTGCAGAATTGTCACAACCACAAACACGGTTAGGACATATTTGGTATCACTGAAATGACTGCCAAACAAAACAGTCATAACATTCCAAGTGTTCGCCTCATCTCTGCCAGCCAACTTCTCTTTTGGGAATTGAGCTTACTGTCACATCTGAAAGTTTCAAGCATTTTAAAACTTGGTTAAAATTTCTTCTGAATCTGGCTATAGTACTCGTACAAGCACAAAATGCACATGCTTTGACTGACGCAGCCAATTACTTACTGAGTTATTGCATTTATTTCTAACAAGCGTACCAGGAGGAAGCTAATTCTTCAGGCAACTTATAAAATTTTTGCCAAGTACCAGTCCTTCCATCCCTCTGCAATGAGCTTCAATACTCATTGAATGTTTTTGTACATCAAACAATCAACAACAGCAACAGGATTTAATGGACCACATTTCAAAGGCATCACTACTTGCCTCTCCAAAATGCAATGTCCACTCCGCTGGTCACACCTTCCCCAAAAAAACAATCATCCTCAGAAACTAAGAAAAATAAATAAAGCATAAAGAGTTTAAAGACTCGCTTACTAAAAGAAAAAAAACCCATGTCAAACCCTACTGATGCCATATTATGAAAGTCCTGAAAGACTGAAATCTCAACGATAAGGACAAAGCAATGCGAAATCATAGAAATCCTCACTCATATCAGTCACCAGGTGGTTTCTTCAGCAGCTCCCCAAATAACACTACATTTAACATTGCAGCAGTGATATTCCATACTTAAGATGCCACTCCTTCTCAATTACCAAAACCTACAACTGTTCTATTCATAGAAAGTACAGTGATAAACGCGGGAGACTGAAACTTGTCAGAACGGGGCTAATGAATCATTATTGGCAGTGATGGTTGTGCTTACTGATCTGCAAGTTTGGGGATTTTTTCCTAAACCTGAACAAAAATAGGAAAATCACATTAAGAGGAACTGAAGACAATAAAAGTTAACAAAAAACTCTTACGATTTTTCTTTTATCTTTGACTGCTGGCTTTTTGTTGGTTTGTTTTGTTTTTTTAATTGCCATCTTGTTTTTCACCAAGTAGCAAGGAAAACTACATTATGAACTACACATAAATTTTGGGTTTAATGCACTGGAAATAGATAATGTTTCCACAGAGGGTACCTGTTGTTATAAAATAATGACTTTAGCAATACACTTCAAAAACATGTCATGATATCGCCACCTGTTTTTCAGAATTTTTTGATTTCCAGTATTGGCATTGAAATTGGATTAAATAAAAGATTCACACAGCTTGTATGTTTGCTAGGGCTGGCATAAGACGTGGAAAATAATTTTTTCAGTGTCCCTGTGACCCTAAGGGTTTCTCCTGTGAAACTGAGCACATATTCAATGAAAAGTACCTCTTTCCTCAAAATGCATGGTCCCTGTCAACACTGAGAACCCACTAACATCGACATTACTTATCCCACCAGACCTTTCCTATTTTCTTTGTCAAAACTATTCTACTGTCTTCCCTTTTAAATTCCAAGTGAATCCATCTTGTATTCATTCGATTCGATTTCATGCACATATAAATACATGTTTGTTTTTAAAATATATACCATTGTATTTAGGCAAGTAACCCCTGCCCCATGGAGCTATCTACCTCAGGTTCCACCTCCCGCTGGTGCCAAGAACAGACAGCTACACGGTACTGAACAGATACAGACTGATACACAGAGAGACAACCAGACAGAGATCTTCCGAGGAAAAAAAAGCAAGGCGATATCCCTTTGGCACCATTCCTTCTCTGTATCACGGACTCCTAAAATATTAAGTAACTTTTTATGAGAAACTGCTGGTTTTCATACTGCTTATCACTTCTTTTGTTCTTTTTAATATATCTTACAATTCTACTATATCTTCAGGGTCAGCTGAAGGGGAATGACAATATACCCACTGCGCCCCATAGAGTTATACAGGAAGATAATTATAACTTCTGATTTGTTTTCTGTTGGGTTTGATAGTTGCTAACATATAATTTGACTTTTTTTTTTTTTTTTTGGGGGGGGGGGATCAGCTGGCTCCTATTGGTGATGATAAAGTTCTGTAATGCAGCATCTGAATTTTGGATGCATACTAACTGGACTCCTTGCATAAAAACCACTACTCAACAAAAGAAGAAATTTTATTCATAGGAATAAGTGGTTCCACTGTTTTGTGCTCTCTCCTTTATTCCATAGAATTATCCCGTAAGTTTACAACCAAGAGAAAGGAGAGAGTAAATGCAAGCAAATGCTTAAATGTACCTTCAACAGCACTGTGTTGTAATGACCATCATGAACAAAAGCCTTAGCCCTTCAGTGTTTTTAGGTCATTGTCAAACAGCAATTAAAAAAATATAATGTAATCAATAGTGACACAAGAAATATAGCTAACAATGAAAAAGGATGAAGTCTTCAATATTGCAATCTTAGAAGGATCCTTGGCAAAAAAACAGGTATGTAGTACCCTTAATACATAAACGTGTTGTAAGGATGAATTCCTTGAGCTGGTCAGGCACATGACTCCGCAACACAGCATCCGTTAATTACAGCGAAAGTTTCATAGCACAATTTCCATAACAAAATTTATTGTAAAGAAAGAATTTCCCAAGCATGCCAAAAAAAGTCCCCTCCTATACCCTGATGTGCAGTAATGCATGTGAACATCTGATGGCATACATGCTGCATGCTGATACATGTTCCTTAAAAAAAAAAAAAACAAAAACAAACCTAACTTAATAATCATCATGCATACCTTATCCAACGGCATAATTTCAAAACCTTGTGTAAAGTTTAGTCAACCATTCTCATTTCACAAAAAGTCAGCAAGTTTCCATACAGAAATAGCATATTTGGTACCATTTCTTAGATAGTTTGGCTCATTAGGACTCTAAAATGTCTGAGTCATCCTTTGTTTTGTCTGTTTGCCAAATCAAAGTGCTTATTTTGCATTAGGGAAAGGACAATAATAATTTTAAAAGATGAAACTATAATTAAGTTCATCAAAAACAAGTTTTATACATGTATTTAAGCACATACAAAATGAAATAAGCTGTCTGCCTTGACTCCAGCTGTTTTGGTCAAAAAGAGGGACAACACATAGCAAAAGAATTTAAAAAATAAAAAACACTAATGCAAACTGAGTGGGCCAGAAAACTAAAAGTACTCAGCTCAGTCAACAGTGATGAAGTGGGTAATTGTCCTTTTAAGAGAGGAATACACGTGGCGGAGTAATTCAGCACTAATTCATCCCATAATGCTTCTAAATTAGAAGCTAAATTGGAGTCTGGGAGAAGCAGCTACCTCTGACTTCAACCATTTATGAGTAATGTATGATTACAGCACCAACTCAAAGTTTGAAAAGTGTTCTAATAGATAGAATGAAGGCAAATTATGTGAAGATCTTGTCTCATCAGGCTTCATAGCAGGTCAGCAGCAGAGGCAAACACGGAAGAATCAAGGAAGAGGCAGAACTCTGGCAAGGCAGAAAAAAAGGACTCAGAGCTTCAGAAATTTGACTTAATTTTGACAGAAGCCATGCAAGAGTGAACTGGAAACATGGAGCACCAAGTCTGGCTGGGATGGTGCTCCTTTTCATCATAGCAGCATGGTGTTTGGGCTTGCAGCCACTACCATGTTGGTAACACACAAATGTTTTAGCTATTGCTGAACAGTGCTCACTCAGCACCAGTCAGTCCCAAAATTAACCCAAAACTAACGCCTTCCCTGTTTCTCACCCTGCCCTCCCAGCAAGTGGGCTAAAGGTAGGCAACAGGATAGGAGGGGGGACAGCTACACCAAACTGGCCAAAGCATATTTCATGCCACAGACCACCATGGGCAACAGTAAAAACTGGGAGAGTCTCTTTCCAAGGTGGCTGCTGCTCAGACTGGCTGGGCACCAGGCTACTTTGTGGGAGGTGGCGAGTGATTGCCTTTGCATCGCTTTGTTATTTTGTGGTTTGTTGTGTTTTTGGTTTTTTTTACTTCAATTACTGAACTGTCTTTATCTTGACACGTGAGTTGTTCCTTGCTTTCGCTCTTCCTCGTCTCTTCCAAATCCCTCCCAAAGAGGAAAAAAGGGAAAGGAGAGCCCACACAGGAGTGAGCAAGCAGCCAGTGGAGTCTTAGTTGCTAGCTGAGGTCAACCCACCACGAAGGCACACCAGTAAAGTGGCTAAAGCTGTTAAACATTTCCTTCCAGACTTAAAAATACTGTTTACCTTTTTTTTTTTCTTTTCTTTTTTTTTTTTTTTTTTTTTTTTGAGGGAGGCATTATTTAACTTGACACTAAAGAAAAAATTAAAGTTATTAGCATGTATAACTCCATTCTCCATGTTTGGAAGGTACAAGTCTAAGTATCTGTGTGGTGCTATCACTGCACACCATCAGCGTGCCCATTACAAACACAGGTAACTATCGCATGGGTACATGCAGTATGCATCTTCTTCCCAAGAATATTGATGAAAATTATTTTGTTCAAATCTAAAATCACATGTTTCTGTAGACTATGGAATGCATCTAAATTTAAACATTCATTATCCCAAATCTAGCATATATCTTAAAGGAAGAGTGGATCATAAACTGAATTCTTCCTGTTGTAAAACTTTTTTTGATGTTACAGTGCTATCATACACAGGTTATTATACCACAACCTAACAACCTACACAGTCTCTATGGTCCTTTACACAAACTCAGGGAGCTGGGATGAGGAAAAAGACGATTAACATATGAAGACACCTTTGCCCCACAACCATTTGTCTCCTATATATCAATAGGTGAATGTAGTAAGAACGCAAAAAGAGAGGAAACAAATTTTAGAAAAGAAACAACATGCCTGTTGGAGGTAAAGAATACCTACGCTTACAGTTGAGAGAAAAAACAATTATCTTCTGTCTACGACCACAAAGAAATCTTGAAATTGGAAGATGCAGTAACTAGTTGCAACATTCAAGCACAAAAAGAAAAACTCGTTCTTGGTGAACTTTTAGGGATGTAAGGTTTAAGTAATGAAGAATATTTGATGCTTCCTGTAAAGATTCCTCACAGACAGGAGACATAAGCTCTGTAGACCTCAAAGAAACTCAAATATGCTATACATAGTATACGACAAGTAGCAGTTTACTACAATGACTGAATTTTCAGATTACCTCACTCTTTACTACGAATGTAACTTTACAATTTAAATATAGATATAGAAAGCAAACATTTTTGTACTAGATGATAAAGATGTAATATAATATTATTAACCTACAAATATGCAGATGCTTAAGAAAAATGGCAAAGCTCTGGCACATGCCTACACATTCTCTTTTGCCATCACTGACTGCCAAATGCTATCCTCTACTTTTTTTCCTTGGTATCTATGAGACAGCTCCATAATGTCAGCTTCAATTATCTCCACAGCAAACCTAAATTAGATATAAATTCAGAATTATTGGATATGAAATTCCAAAAAAATACTTTGTGTACTAATCCTATGAATTATACTGGAGTTACTGAAAAATATACATTGCCTTTTGCTTCATTTAAAGAAGACAGAAAGACAGACAGACAGAGCAAAAGTGTGGAATACCCATTTTGTAAACTTGCAGGTGATCTGCACAATCTTAAAATTGTTTGTCTCTTATTTGAAGCCTGTGTGTTCCAGAATTGAAGACACCAGGCATCATTACAAAGTTTAAGACTTGTTATCCACATTTCACAAGCTTGCTGTTTTGTACCATACGGCCACTGAGGGCCCACTATATCTACTGAAGTTTTGTCAATGGCCTCATTATTTCAGATTCCCCTACAATTAATTTAATAGGCCATTTAGCTTAGCATGCTTCTAGTCTATGACAAGCAATTTTGGCATTTTCCCTCCTTTCTTTCTTTATTGACTGTTCCCTACAATATTAGAAAATTTCATATTACTTTATGTTAAATGTTTGAAGATCAGTAATCTGTGAAGAGAACAAATACTTAGCCAGTGAACTCTGCTTAAAAATGTAGATCACTGTATAAAATTATTCCAATTCAAATTCTTGTGATAAAAGATTGAAATTTGCCTTTGAACACAATGGACCAGTCCGTTTCAGAATGTATTTCTAGAAATACTCATTAGTCTTTCTAACCTCAGTTGCTGCACGCCTGTCCTGTTCATTGTAGAAGCAATACACCAGTTGACTCCAATAAATTTGATGCCAGGAGAAAATACAAAATAGCCTATCTTATAAAAAGTGCCTAAATATAGCCAGCAAACTAAATTCAGTCATGACTACCACAATCCACAGTTTTTTGTTTCTTTGGGAAGAGATTTCCACCAAAAAAAAAAAAAAAAAAAAAGGACAATTAAAGTATCACAATGGTACCTAATGAGACCCAAGTTCAACATGCTATAAAATCCACCCTGAAAATACGCACCATAATATTACTCATTACTGAAAGCCAATGATTAGTGGATAGAATACATGAGAATGATAAGAGGGGAGGATAGAGCGCGCTTTGGTACTCACTTAAATTCTCTGGTAAATTGTTTTTATCCTTTTTCTTATCTGATAATCTCATATGAAAACCCAGCACCGCTATAAGTAAAATACCTTCAGAAAGTATTGCAGATAAGACATTCCTAATTTGAAAACCCTGCATCTAACAAACTAAAACAGTTGTAACCTAGACGTAAAGAAAAAAAATACAGAATTGATTGTAGCTTGATGAGAACTCTCAGAACTGTTTTACTGGAACACAACAAAACCCAAACAAGCAATGTAAGTGAGAACTGAGATTTCTGTAAGAACATCGCCGATTTCCAAAGAGTGATAACCCTACAGCCATTTGTAATAGTTTAAAACCCCTTTAGCTTAAATGGAAAATATGACTAACTTCCTTAAGTTTTCAAAAGCAGGAAAAGGGATCCCTGACAGCCACTGATACAAATCAAGTGCTAGGAAACCAAAACTAACTAATGAAGAGGAAAACAGGAGAAATATATGGTCAAACTTAAGGAAAGCAGGAGTAATTTTTAAAGTAATTTAAGATCAAAATATAACCCTAAATATGTTTTTTCCTCCATTATCAGATGGAAATGTATGTTGATTTACTGTTGAAAGTTCAAAGTCAAAAGAATCCAATATATTTTTTGTTCCTTGTTTAGGTAGAAGCCAAATCATGCAGTCACGGTTGGCAAAATCCCTTCTATTCAAAAGTAACAAGTAACTGGTCTATTCTAACCAAAAGGTCAAGTCAGCCTCTGGTTAAATTCTATGAACTATGGATTAGATATGGTTCATTGTAATTGAGTTACGTGGAATGTACTACTTTAAAACATCTGCATGGGACAAAGTCTGGAATATGAAATAAAAACATTATCCCACCAACAGGCTAGCAAATTGTATTCAAGGCTACAACCTCAGCCATGAAAGGCAAAATGGAACATAAGGGCACAGCTATATCACTACAGAAACATAGAAAGATACCACAGCAATATGGATTTTCAGAAAATAAATGAATGTTTTTAGCATGATGGAAAAGAATTTGAGGAAGGATCTTTACTTCTCTGCTTTTATCTGCTGTTTTACATGCCTGTTATTGGCAACTATCTGACATAGGCTGCTGGGCTAGATGGACATTATGATACTCCCACACTTCTCTCATACAAGTTAGTAGTATTATGTATGAAATTTATTTCTTGTAGGATGTTATGAGCGTTAGGTTCCTATATTTTTTATCTTTTCAATATTTCTATGATACGGGGGGGGGGGGGAGGGGGGGGGAAGGCGGGCCACAACACACACACAACATATAGCCCAAATAAGAATACTGCCAAAGGTAAGCCAACAGGTAGCTAAACATTTCTATAGCTGTACATCACAGGTTTGACTTTTGCAAGCAAACAGTCTATGTTTCAAACAAGTTTCATACAAAGCTATACATTTATGAACAAGAAATACAGTTCAATTCAATAGGATAGCTACCCCCAAATATATTAAAAAGGGAAACTTTAAATGGGAAGATAGGAGTCACAAAACACACTTGTTCATCTGTGGTGTGTGCACCCGGACTAGGCACACTATTCTAAAAGCAATCTTGACAAGCAAGAGTTGATTGGTAAAACAGGGTAATTTTAATAGACAAGACAAATCAACAACCTGAGATTTATGATTTGCTTCATACCATGGATACCATTTTGGTGTATAAGTGAAACTCCTGATTGCTAGTTAGTAAGTGCTTATGTAAACTTTATAACTGGCCAATGAAGGTTACAAGCTGGTTCAAATACTTGCAAATACTATTTATGACTCAACAGTGTCCTCAAATCAGTCAGAATGTGTCAAGGAAAAGGTACTGAAGACTATGTAGAGCTAACACAATCTCTGTTTAGTATTGCATCCAGAAGCACAAACAATACTCAGATTCACACTGCAAATAAAAAATTGTTCTTCATACTTCTCATCTGTTGCTTAACTTTTTCATAAGTTCATATTAGGACTTGGGGTGGGATGCAGCTGCCTAAACATTGCATTACCTGGGAGATTCTACACATCTGCCTGGGTTTGTTATATATGACAACATTTAAAGCAGGGGTCCTCAAACTATGGCCCGCGGGCTGGATAGGGCCCCCCAGGGTCCTCAATCCAGCCCTCGGTATTTACAGAACCCCCCCACCCAGGGTTGGGGGGGGAAACCGAGCAGCCGCAGATGACCTCCGGCCACATAGTCTGCACGCCGGCCCCCTGGCTAAAAAGTTTGAGGACCCCCGATTTAAAGGAAATCTGTACCCCTGGTGGAGAGCAGACAACAATTTACACTCTCTAAACTGAACCTAAACCTCTGTGCTTAGGTAACTTGGTTGTACTCTCTCTGTCTTAATTTTGGTCAACTGTTGTCTGCCTAACATACCTTTCCCTTAAAATACGCAGCTTTACATCACAATCATCATCTCAAAGCCATTTTCCAACCCTGATGTCTTGTACTGCTATTGTTTCAGAGCCCTTCAACATCATCCACACACTTTACCTACTCTTTAAAGTTTCTTACTTGACTGAGAGCAGTACTGAAGAAGAAAACTGAAATAATAGAAATTTGTATGCAATCTTATCAGCATCTAAATGTAACATATGTATCTAATGTTTGATATATGGATTTAACATCTCTGTTTCAAACAACCCTATTTTTGCATAAATTAAGGAAAAACTGATCTCCACTTCTTCTCTCAACTCTGCTACATTTATAGCAAATACTCCAGACATTGATATAGTTACTTCAGATACTATTCTGCAGAAGGATCAGGCCCAATTATGTTTTATTATAAGCTAAGATGATTGCTAAGTGACTCCTGAAAACCTCCAGATTCAATTCAAATGTGGAAGGATTACAAAACAGACTGCTAATACCAGCATTGTAAAAAAGCAATAGGCAACCTTATACATGTGTGGGTTTGTCCATCAATGAAGGAATTGGGTTTTTTCTCTAGAAGACCTTAAACTTTAAATCCCCAAAGTATTTACAAGATCAAATAGACCACCTGGTTTATTTATAGAACGATACACTTAAAAGACCCTAGAGAAGAAACAGAAAAAGTTGAATGGGTGTAAGGACAAATGTGATTGCATTAACCAGCAAAAGACAATTATGAAGCGGATGTAGACTCTTCTTCCCACAATAATTACTTCAGTAAGGTGCAGCCTATAATTCACTACAATCACAATAAAAAATCCTGAAAGACAGTCTGTTAAACAAGCAAAGTTACTTTCAAAAAATGCTGTATCACACAGCTACACGTACAACCTATGTTCATAGTGACAGAAGAATAAATTGTTTAGGCTTATGTGAAAATACGAGGGTTTTAAAAAAACTCTACCACAGAGAGAAAACATACATCCTAAGTCATTAAGGTTCAACTTGTCAACACCATCTCTGAGGCAGTTTTGACTTTAGAGAAACTACAGCAGTTATAAGGAGTACAATTACTGAAAAGCCGTTTTTTCTTTCCAGTGTTCCATGCTTGAACTGTCACTTACTTATCTCACACAGAGGCAGCAAGACCTTCTATCCGGAACAGAAAAGGCAGAGAAAGAAAAGCCATCTATGTCAGTTTTTCTGATGCATCTGGAAATCCCTCAATTGATGTGTGAACTGAACATTTTTGGGGAGGTCATTCATCTCAATAATTCAGTTGATACATTATGAATTTCCTCCCTTAAGAGTTGTTCACTACACCGTTCATAAAACACAAGTAATACACTACAAAATACATCAAGTGCCTACTTTGCAGTTATCTTCATAAATACTTCTCCTCTCTATGAGTCATTTGGAGTAGATATTCCTACATCTGTTCAAGAACAACATGAACAGGTAGACCAAGTCTCTTTGAGGGAAAAGAAAGGACAAGGAAAAGAAATGCTTACTATTAATACAGATGGGAGTTAAAAAAGACAGGAGTTGGTAGTAACACTATAGAAACAACAAATTCTAAGTGAATTTAAAATGTTTCAATATTCATACAGGAAAGAATCTCGTGTAATACCACAGGTATGCCTCCTTCAGTTGTCCATGCCAAAACCACCATTTCATTTTAAAAAATGAAACACTAGTACAACAGGAGTGAATATTTTTTCCTTAAAATTGCCATGCTATTAAGGCATTATAAAATCATCTCCTGCATTACTGTTATAAAGGCATAAAAATTAATGCAGACCGTTGTTTCAATTGTAACATAGTCAATTCTTTCTTATAATGCAAGGCTTCATGCTACGAAAGAGCTACGGGGGACTTTATGGCAATTTAGTAGAAATTATGAAATAACACTGCCAAATATTCCTATTAAAATAAGATGTTCAAAGTTTATAAAAAAATTATACATTAACTACAGAATATTTTCATGTGCTCATCTGCTTTGACAGAAAAAAGGATCAAAACGTACATAGTTTTACAAACAGTATGCATCATCTTTAGAGTGATTTGCCAAAATAAGACAGGTATTTGACTTTTCATGCTTACAGTGTTCTAATTCAAAAGGAAAAATTGAAGTCAGACAAATAGCAGCCATTATATGCTACTGTGTATCAGTAACAGAAAAAACTACTTCCATTTCCTACTAACTTGAGAGTTTTTACTAGAGGTTTTTTTTACTTTAGGGATTTTTGGGTAGTTTTAGTTCTGTTTTGTTTTTTAAAATTGGACTATATCAAAACATGCAAATATAAATCAGTTAATTCTGGATTATCTTTACGTGAATTTCCTTCAAATACAACCAAATTTTGTTCTGAGATAAACTTCTGTTGAAAAAGAAAAAAAGCATGGAATGTTACCAAATGAGTCTGTAAGCTGTCTGATCCACCATCGAGATGAGACACGAGCAAATATTTTACAAAAGCCCTTGGAAAGTAAAAGGTAGGAAATGTCATTATGTAGAAATCGATTCTGAAAAGCTTAGATTTCCAAGCAAAAATTTCCCTTCATTCATCTTTCTAACTTCCAGCCCCACCTGTTGAAAACTGGAGCCACCAATAAATGAGGAGTCTATCTGCTTATAGGCTGTTCTTTCCCTTCGGAACAGTCACAGTCACACTTTCTCACTTACATACAGTTTAACACACACACTTTCTCTAAAGCTGTTAAGTGGAATAAATGTAGATGAAGAATTAGTATTTTTAACAGATTAACTAAATCCTGAATAACAACACTGGACATTTTTATTTCCAATTTATATGCTGCAATGCAATTTCTAAAGTATTTTGCCATTATGATCACTTTTTCTGTGCTTGCTGACTTCACTGACCTCCTCCCCTCCCCCAGACTTTGGAGAGATAATTCCTTCCACCAGCACTGAATCACACAGCTCCACAGTAACAGCCAGCCTCTGGAGCCACATGATAAAAAGGAAATACAAAAACCTGTGTCTGAAACAGCCTTATAATCAAGTATGTATATATGTATGAGAATGCCTGGATTTTCTTCATGAAACAAATGTACAAAGATTGCCAGTTTTCTGTTTTAAGACAGCTTCCTGTCTTTTGTTTTCTGGGGGTTTGTAATGACTCGGGGACACACCTCAATACAATGACATGTTCATCTTGCCCACTCACTCTTTCAAAAGAAAAGCTGTGTGAAGTGTAATAGATATGGTCAAGATGCTGTGGAAAATACACAAACTGCCACTAAATAAAATTCTGTAATTCATTTTAGTAGGTATGTGTATACAGATGTAGAAGTTCAAAGTCCCCCTCTAGCAAAAAAAACCCAAAAACATAATTATGTTATAACATACTGTCTACAAAAGACATCCACTTACAAGTTGTCAAATACTTAATTTACTCTGTCAGGACCATTTTCCAACTGTTAAGTGTTCTCATTATGAAATGAGCAATTATAAATGAACCCAATCCAAAATTTCTACAAGGTCATATGCATCCCAAAGAAGAAATACAAGAGATTTAAAAATGTTGACAAAGAATTACATAAATTTTATGATAAACATATTGGCCATGTTAATCATTGTCTTGCAAAGAGAGCTAAAATTCACAAGGCTTAGTAAGTCCAAAATTTCTGCAAATCAAAGTTACTCAATAGAGAGTGTGTTCAAAGCATTTTCTATCCCACAATACCTCATCTACCTTCACAGTGGTTTTATCCAGACCATACTGAAGTTTTGATGAATTAAAATTAACCATGGCCAAGAAGCCTGAATTCAAACAGAAACATACTTAATCATAGCTTGGCATCGACAAACACTGGGAAGAAAGCACCCTCTCCTATATTCTAGAGTCAGCATGTAAACTAACACCAAAGTCATTGTATCATTCCATTCCAACAAGAAGGACATTTCATTCCATGTATTATTTCATCTGACAGCCATAAGATTATGTCAAATAGAAAAGATATTCTTTCAAGGAAAGCCAAATTAAAATATAGCTATCAGTACACAATGACAGAAGATAATCTTCAATTTAAGCTACTAAATTTAGTGACTATAATCAATTCCCTTCTTGTTAAACAATTAAAATGTCATTTCAGAATGTGTTTAATCTTTATACATTTTGTTTGTACATAATTCTTTAAAGAAACACATTCCATCTCTATTTCTACTGACCTAAAAACACATAAACATTGAGATTTGTCATCTTTCATAAGTAAACTGAGAACCAATTCAGTACAAGCGTCAGCCAAAACTTTCCTGAAACACTGTCTAGTAAACTGGTTTGACTTAAAGGAAACGTAAATAAAAATGTTCTATTAAAGTGTAAAAGGAAACCTCTGCAACTATTTTGAATTACAGAACAACAAAATTTTATCTTGTTGCAAACACACCAGAACTTCTCTTTGAGTGCTACTGTTTGCATTATCAGGGAAACGGACTTCAGAATAGTTTATTCCAACATTATACAACTAAAAACTTCCTACTGCATACAGAATAGCCTCCTTGAGAGCATCATACTGACTAATGCCCTTTCAAATAGTGAGGGGAAGCAAAAGGCTCACAGACGTCATCTAAAGTCATCTAGCAGTAAGATGTATGACTAGTTTGTTCATGTTTTATGTAATTCCTAACAAACAGCCAATTTCTGTTTCAGAGCTCGTCTTTTAGGTTATTGTTGCCACAGAGTAAGCCAAGAAAATATGACCTCTGCAGTAAAAAAAAAAAGCAAACAAACAAAAAGAAAAACACTTTCTTGAAGAAATATTTACAGTGACTGTAGAGAAAAAGCAAATTATACTGACTCGAACAATTGTAGCTGATTTTCAAGAACATGTTCATTTGGTTTGCCCTCTGGTGGCCAGCACCAGCCCTGGCCGGCCTAGGGGAGAGAAGGCACGTGGGGATCAGGGCAATTAAAAGGCAACAGGTACGTTACTAGTACCCTTTCAGTTCTTCACCTAACCCCTCACGCATGTTTCAGCACACAATGTAGCTGTTAACTTGACACTCCTCCTGCAGTATCCAGCTACGTACCTTTGAGTGTCTATCAAATCACTGGTACAGATCCAGACTTTGGACAGATTTAAGATCTTTCTAGAACTAAAAGCATGTAACTTCTTCAATCTCCTGGAAAAAGCAGCATAAGGGAGGTACAGTTTTGGAGGACAGAAATAACAGGCTGATGTATGCCACTAGACTTCAAACCAGAGGACAGAAACAGAACTCCAGAGAAAATCACTGGAGTTTCCCAAAAACACTTGTAAAATTGTCTGTACAGAAGTGACAACTACCGCTCAGAACTAGGTTGCTGACACTATATACTTCTAAGTGTAGAGAATCTGATTCAGTAGTGCCTTTGGGAACATTTCTTGGTAGAGTTTGATGAAGAAACTTACAGCAGGACAGAACAAACCTGAAATAAAAAATTGCTACTAAACTGTCAAATGAGAATCATATTTGTAGGCGATCAGGTCTGACTGTGCTGCACAGAAATACCACACTAAAAATTTCACAATTTTCAGTTCTAGACACTTAGTCGGATAAGCATTATTTCAGAGTACGCGATTCAATGTGGTTCTGAACAGCAACACATGAAGTTGACTAGCATGCAACAGGACACCAGGCTGTTTAAAAAAAAAAAAAAAAAAAAAAAAAAAAGCCCCACCAACCAAAAAGCCCACACACACTAATTCCTTTCCATTTTCTTCTCCCAAATTGCAACACTCTGAAACAATTATATGCATCAACTGTATACTTCCCATCAAATCCAGGACTATTGTCACCCCCTTTTAAAACCAATTTTGAAAACAATTCATAGATTCTCGAAGGGGCTTCCTTTTGCACAGACTTTCAAGTACAGAAAAATTAAGAAGGACTCAAGACTTCAAGAGCTGGCAAGTAAAACCTGTATTTTCAGACAATGACATTGACATTAACAGTTTGTCCCAATGAAGATGCTTGACATGCCCGCATTTCCATTATTGCCATTATTGCCACAGCCAACAAAAGTACTCCAATCGCAAACATTCTCCAACCCTACCTCACACACTAAGTAAATGCACAGAGGCAGCTGCCCGAGTTTTTGGAAAAAATCAAAAGCAAGATGATAATGTCTGTTAACCACTAATGACTGCCTACCAGCTAAAGCAACAATTCTTAATATTTGCTTGTTGTAATCTGTACTATATAGCCAAGGAAAGGGACTTTTATGTGCATATAGGAAAGGGACTTTTATGTGCATATAAGTGGAAAAAAATAACAAGATTTCCAGTGACTTGTGCATAATAAGACATATTATTGCACCTGAACCAACCACTAAGTTTAAAAGAGCCTGCAACAAGCATAGCACCAAAATTACAAAGTCTTTCTGAGTATGTTTTATAGATTAATTGGGGAATTGTGGATGGAATGATGAAATCTCCCTTGGTTGCAGTCACTTTAAACATACTGGAGATTATTAGCATCTTTTGCCTTGTTATCACTTTAATCAAATACCCAATTATTGTGATTTGTACAGTAAAGGGAGTTTACAGAGGAAAGAACTGATGCAATGCTGATAAAGTCTGTAATATTATTGGCTGGTCTGACGCACCTTTGCATCATTTTGAAACGACAGCATTATACTTTTGTGGCTTTTGCATTTCTATCTTAAGTAGTTTTGATACTTGAGTATATGGTGGAGTAAATGGACAGCCTTTTGTCATAGAAGAACAGATTTTGGCATACAGAAGTTACACAAGGCCCTCCACTTCCAGGTACGCTTTATTACATGCAAACGAGATTGCAAGCCAGACAGTTGCCAGCAATATAAGCTACTGAAAAGAAAAAGAGGAGAAAAACACACCTATGGTTTCTATTCACACAATTCAGCAATACAAAGATCGAACTGTTTATCAATGGAGAAGTAATTTTACTAGTCCTGATTCAAGGTTTCTTTACCAGTAACATTAATTCTGACATCAGAATAACTTGATTGTTTTTTAAACTACCTTCTGAAATAGTCCACACATTTCTCTCCTTTCAGGAGAAATTCAGTATTGTTTTCCTTCCTTTCTATAGGACTTCATGATGTTCTTCACAAAAAAAAAAAAAAAAAATCACATCTTCTTCTTGAAAAGTTACACACTTTTTAAGAAAAAGATACCTACACACATATTCAAAAGCAATCTTTTCATTAGAATTCAGATTCATCTGTGATTACCTAAAATAAGAAACAGTCCCTGACATGATACACAAAAGTAGTACTGGAGCTCACCATAACAATACTGATTCTATTTTAAAGACCAGTGCAATTTCCTATAAATTTGCTAAAAATGGGCAGAAGGCTGGTAAGCATGCCATGTATTTAGTTCATAAGTTTCAGAAGGTGGTGTGGTGTTTTTTTCTTTTTTCCAGAAAATTTCTCCACAGTGTTGTAAGACAGTATTAAGAAAAATAATAATTATACACTCATGGTCAGACCACTCTTAATTCTATTATCTAAGCATAAACACAGTAAAATCATGAATAAATAAAGCCACTACTGCCAGCAAGCTCTACCTTCAAATGGTAAGCCACTGTGTCAATACCAGGAATATGTTCATAACATAAATTTCAACACAATGAAATGCAACTGTAAATAAGAAAGATGCATGCATTACCTCCTTAATTGTTAAATTTATAATTTGTCAGTAACATTGAAAGTAATTCTTGTTTCTAGACTTTTGGAATGTCTTTGTCCTTTACAAGCAACAACAACTAAAAACATTTAGTTAAAAGATAAATAAATACTGTACCTATGAAAGAATAATTATGTCTGAAATAATTAGGGTATTATTCCTGTTTATTATCATTTAGAAATTTAAGGCTGTCCTATAATAGTTTCGTAACACACTAGTCATTAGCATACTTTTTGTATGTTGTCTTAAGTTAACAAGAGAAAGGCTGCAATCTAGAAAGGCAAAAAGAAAGCAGAACAGTATTAGGGGGCTTAATTTCAATAAAATTTCAAAGACCAGTGACTCTTGGCTCTAAGGACAAGTCTGAGTTTTAAAGAGGATACATGATAAACCCTGAAATCCGTGGAAACACAAAACAAGACCTCCAAAAGACAGTTAGGTACCATTCAGCATGGTACCATTTAGGTATTAGGTACCATAGACATTAGGTACCATTCAGGAAGTGGAGGCTTCCTGTCTCAGGTGAGTGAGCTTTCTTTCCCAGGTTACTGTTAAGAGGACAAGAGCATTCTAAATAAAAAAGGATTGTCAGGGTTCTTCAGAACAACAGTATTTATTTACTTTCAAAGGGATTAGAGACTATTTAGGTTCAGTGGACAAAGTATACTTCCAGAAGGAGAAATAAAACATCTACCACCAGATGGTCACAGCTCTGCATGACAAAAACTGCAAAAAGATCTCAAGGCTTGCCGAAAACTAGAGAACCTTTCTTCAGGCACCCCCAATATAGGTGAAGTCACACGCCTGAGGATACATTCACTTTGAGTAAAAAGGAGTCAGACTTAAAAATACTTTGCAGTAAAACTACTTTGCCATGTGACATTAGAACAATGTATACACACAAGAACCATTCCTTATTAGGGCAGATTTGCAGTTGTCTTTACAGAGAATAGTTACTTTAATTATTTTAAATTACTGCTATGAAACTACACTGTTGATTTTAAACAAAATACAAAATTTCTGAAAAATATCCCATACAAATAACACATTTTTTTTCCAGTTTCACTGGAGATCTGGATTTGGAGTTAACACTTCCTATCCCAGTAAGCTTTTTTTTTAAAAAAAAAAAGTTTCTGTAACACTGAAAAAATAAAAGATATCTAGTATCATGAAGGAACACTGAAGAAAAAAAAGTAAACACTAATCTTTTCTTCCAGTGTACAGTACCAGTCACCCTTTGCTTTTAAATGCAGAAGCAGTGATGATCATGTTATTATCTTAACTCCTGTGCACAACAAAGACCAGCATTCTTAAGTCTCAAAAATTCTTAAAGGCATTACTCTGTATTCAAAATGAGCACTTACTCCGAGCTGCTCACAATCCCTTTGCTTACTTTATACCATTAAATAAAGCTTACATCTAATACACTGAAATGACTTTTTTAATTTATGTAGCCCATTCATATAAAACAGTCTACTTTTAAGTCTTCTCTCCAGAATGTTTTCCTGACTATATCCTGTTGCCCAAAACCAATTTAACTTTATAACCCAGAGATAAGAATTATCACAGTCCATAATAAAACACTTTTTGGTTAGCTAGAAAAACAAATTCAAACAGTGAATGTTTCTAAAAGAACTACTTGCAAACACCTGTTGACAGAGCTTCCTCTTCTCTTTTGGCTGAAGGAAAATGCCTTTAGTCAGTATGTTTCAGGTGTTAATGAGCCACCAAAATCCTTTTTTAGCCCTCAGCCCTTCTCAAGCAATGTTCCTTAATTAAGACCCTACATTAAGAATTTTTTCCTTTCAACTCATTGCTTCTTATGCAAAGGCTATGTAGGACAAAAAAAAAAGTTTAGAATAAAGCTGTTTAATTTCAGGAAACGTGCTGAACGTAAGTCATCACATCCATTTTTTCAGTGTTTTGGGAATTTTAGGGTAAAATCCCAAGCTTTTATCTCTGCATAGGTAATTTAATATAATGTACAATTCTCATTTTTTACTTCAGGTTCAAAGATCAACAGTTGCAGTGCAAAGTTCCCAGGTTTCACAGTTTTTCTTTGTATGTACAGTAGCAACTTCATAAATACTATATATGCATCCCTGGATAACCAGAGTATGACATCTAGTACACACAAAGCTGTTTTGTTTGCTTCATTTCTTGTTTTCAGATTTGTCCCCTTTTTTGCTGAACATCTTTTCCTATGCATGGATGTATCTGCATATTTTACCTCACATTTGTGTCATTTTTGCTTCATTTATGAAGTTGTTTTTTTTAAACATTGACCTAATCTGCTTTGTTTCCCTTTTTTCTACAGAATTTACTGCTGATCCTTCAATTCGTTACTCCGATCAGCAGCTTCTGAAGGTTCTCCCTGAAGCTACTGAAAGTAAATGGATGTGGTTAGTTGCATGACAGAAGAGCAATTCACAGCTATACAGCTACACTTCCTTAACAAACTATACCACGGGTCAGAATGTTTCCTGTATGTCCCTGAAGAAAGCAACACCTGCCCTGCAGACTGCAGCAGTACTGCAAAACAGAATACTGCAAAAACAAAATACATATGCCTACACCTACTCCATAGAAAGTACATTACCACTGTCATGTGGGGCTGAGCATGTTACAAGACATTCATATCCTCAGAGTCCATTAATCAGCACTTTGTCTTCAAGGTCCAACCCACAGCGCACTGAAGTACTCTAAAAATTCCCAAGAATTTTAGGTCATGGTCTTTATCAGCCCTGCACCATACAGAAAATATACTGCAATATTTCACATTTAAACAAGCTAATCTGAAAATCAGCCACTTTTTGAAATAACTGACAAATAATTATTTAGAAGTATGTAATGTATCTTCTCTAACATCGGTGTAGTCAAAAAAGGGTACCTACTGTTCATAAAAGGGCACCTATTCATCAACAATTTTACTGAAATTAAGATAGAAAAGAAATAAAAATCCTGAAAAGACTTTGTAGGGAATAACTGAAAATCTGTCTTACTCTTAAGGAATAACCTTAGACCTGATTGGAAGTGAAAGGCTGTTGAAACCAAATAATTAATTTTATGTTTCAGTAGATGTTTGGAACAAACAGGTTTTAGAGAAAGGTCAACTAACTACATAATAGCTATAGAGATGAGGGCTAAAATTTTAATTTTCTTTTAGCAGTATAATGCTTCACTAAAAAAACCAAAATAGTCTATGTATAAAGTAACTCTTAGCATGCAGGTTCTATACTTTATTTATTACAGACTGCATTTAGAGAAGAAAAAAAAATTCTTTCTACCCACTTTTAGAGAACACCTGTAATTTCGGCCTTGGTCTAACACAGATTAACTATATCTAATATTAGTCAGTTCAATACTAGCTGTTTCACCTCTACAGAGCACCTAGGATAACTAACCTTCCTGACAGAAAGAGGTGACCACTTTGCAAGAGTGATGCATCAGACATAATTAAAACAAAAACCTGTAAAGCAGACATCTGCCTCCAGTTACTCCAGAGGAAGGCTACAGAAAATGAGCTTACACCAAGCTGCCAACCTGGTGTGGTCCGGCCCAATGGATCCCAGCTCGACCTTCCGAACGCCGCCGTTCCGCTCCCCAGCAGGTACGCAGTTAAGCAAGGAAACCCCGATTAGCACAAGATACAATAATCCAGTATTGCTTACCTAGGATAAGGAAATAAAGTTTTCTTTGTTTTGCAAAATTTACCCAAAGATATCTGAACTTTTCCAAATGCACCTATTTCAGGGATGGAACCTTTTCCTTGAAACTTTTTTTCTCTTCCAGATGCAACACTGAAGCGTTCCAAATCTACACAGTAGTTCTAGACCGTAACATTAACCCCACTCCAAACAAAAAGCAATACATGACTGTAACAGTTAATTCAACCTCCATTAGGATTAGCTTTCTGCAAGTTAGCAAAACCAGATCATTTACGTTTGTTATTTTTCCCCTGAAACAAAACTTTTGAAGTATTTTTAATGCTGATACCATTTTTCTCAGCAAAAGGAATCAATATTTCCACTCATAATATGGCAATATCTAATTTACTTTCTCTGCTACACCTAAGGAAAGACAATTTACATGTCTAGCCTCAAGTCTTGGTGAAAATAACCTTCATAATTTGGAAGACTTGAAGAAAAACAGCAAAAATGTCATGACAGAAATTAGGTAAGGGAAATAAGGGGAAAAACTTCTGATAGTTTAAGGAACCATGTTAAGTGTCCTGGCACTAAACAGCCCCACTAGTCCAACACAAGCCATGGAAGTCATATTCCAAGTTTATTTCTTGCCCAGTAAGATTTTTAACAGAAAAATGAATACATGAAGATATATGAACTATATAAATCAGGTCTCTCAAAGTTTTTCCACTACAAGCTACCCAATTTTCAGGTTCACAGATGTATCTAGCTGTGAGGAACAGCACGGGATCCTGACACCCTTGAGAAACAGCATTCTTCTTACAACTTTTTATGACCTGGTTCTTTTAGCTTTTTCACATTCTAAGAATTTGTATCTACTGGCAAAGATACAAATTATGACAAAATTTGAGCTTAGAAGGAGGTATGATGGGTTGCAGAAAATACCAGCTTTTTTTCTTCATTTATATTTCTACTACTAAAACAGTTCTGAAATAAAAATTAAAATACCCTCTTGCCTTATCACAGGACACTTTTTCCCTCCTAGCACAGAGAAATGCAAAGAAGTTTTGAGTTACTTGGCATTTGGATTAAAGCAAAATTCCTCCATGAAGACTATGTTCGTAACTACAAAGAATGGCAACAAACACTAGTAGTACAGTAACTATCTACAGTGGAACTGATCCTGAGCAATTCTAACGAGAAATATTCAGCAGTGTAAAATTTAATACACGACATATTTCTGTCAACTGACTGTTGCCATACGTGATCAAGAAAATGACAAGAAAACACTCAGCACGCAAGAGATGGAAGAACAGGAAAGAAATACAAAAGTGGGAAAGACAGCAATATTGGTGAAATCATTCCCTAGTGAATTCCATGTATTGGTACAGCAGAAGCAAGTCAAGTATTTACTGTTTGTGGCTGCCACAATGTGCAGTTACCACACCAGGATACTGGGATTAGTGATGCACCAGTAGAGAGCACAGCCCTTGCACACACCAGACCTTTTGATCTAAGGCAGAGATGGTAACAGCAAGTCAGCAAACCCGGCATGGTCATCTACAGAGCTTGAAGGCTTTTCATTCCTCCGATGATCACGTCAACAATTTACCCGTGCCTGGGCTGTATTCTTAATGATTGGGATGGAGGGAAAAAGAAACTTACGTAAGGTTTAAAAGGCTCATACAGGGTAAAAAGGGAGAAAGAACTCTTGAGAAGGAAACCCAGGCACTTGGGAAGCAGAATATGTACTGATAGCAGATTTGCCCTTTTAATCAAGTGTAGTATCCATTAAGCTCACTCCCCTTTTAACCAACTCTTGCTTTTAATTACAACTCAAATTATGTGAAAGAGGGATGACCTTTCAGGAAATGGAAACTTTTGAAAAATCTCTCCCTCTCCCAACTGTCACACTAATCAAAGCTGAAAGGCTTAAAGGATAAATGTCTTACTAATTCCTCCATTTTCAGATAGTCTCACAATGAAAAACAGAAACCAGGGTCTAATGTACAGGAACATATTTAACAAAGAAGAAAGGTTACTGTAATATTAACTAGTAACTCCTAATATCAATTCTGTCAAGACTATTAGAAACACACTTAAAAGTCTTAAACTTGTCTTCAATACTCTCATAATCATAAAGCTGTCATGGAATGGTGACAACAAAATCCAAGATCAATCACGTGCTTTCCTACATGAGTGCAATCTTTCAGAACTTTGGGGTCAAGCTCCTAATCTGTCTTTACAGGAAAAAGGAAGATGCAATAGCCTAAAGTAAATTAAATTACATCTCTAGAAGTTACTTGAACACATATCTTTATTTCCCAGAGGCTAGTTTATTTTTGAGAACCTTGAAGGAACACACCAACAGGAAGAGGCTTCTCTCATTTTGCTGCTAAACAGGCAAATCGCTGAATTATGTGCATACATAGCAAAGGATACAAACATCTCAAACAATGCTTTCACTCCCTGTTTGACATTTTCTCCTCTTTTCAATCAGTCAGAAAGACAAGGGAAAAACCCACCTCTCCCTTCTATTCTAGAATTTTCAGTGTGCATACTATATTTTCCTCTCTCAATTTAATCTTTCTCTTTGCTCTTACTCCTTTAGTTAAGAGCTGAGGTTAACCATGACTGAAAAAATGCCTAAAGAGCTTCCCCCGTAGATCAAGGGCGCTCTCTTCCTCTCATACCTACTGCAGTTGCTAAAACAAAAGGAATCAAAGAAAGTATGTACTCTGAAAATGAAAAAAGTCATTTCTAAACCTTGAGGGTTCTGAATTGAGTCTCAGCTGAAACATCAGAAATGCTATAGCAGTGGAGCTGATTTACTAATAGCATTTGTAAAAAGAGCCACTGATCTTCATGGGGTCTTTCTCTGGTACTCGTAAGCATTTGGACAGCTCTGAATTATTACTGAAAGAGAAAGCAAAATTTTCTTAAATGTGTCAACAATTCTTTTTTAGAAAAATAGTATTTTGTCTTCTTCATGTGAATTGAAATTTATTTACCAATTCAAGAAATTAGGCACACCAACAACTAAAATATTTTTTTAAGTTTCAGGTTTAACAATTCAGAAGCTAATATTTTTAGAACCTTTTTGATAAAAGCAGTGACTTTCAGTTGCCTCCAAATCACTGCACATCAGCAATCTACTTTTACAGCACTGCCACTGACATTTTTATTGTTCCAGAAAGCAACAGTAATACATACCCTGCTACCCACAATATGTAATTTTTTTCAGTGGCTGTTGTTCAAAAATAAGCTCAATTAACTAACTGCTGTGCACACACAGGCCATCTAACCATACTGCAATAACTTTGCAACTGGAGTTAGTGAAAATGAATTTTATATTAAGCTACTGCATACAAACCCACTGAAGTACTTGGTTGTAAAACCATACATTTTGTTCAAGGTACGACACAGATATATCCAAACCACCTTTGTACACAGAATTCAAATACCTAAATCAATAAAAAGCATGAGCATATATTGCTTTTTGTAGGCTTTGCTCAGAAAGAAGATAAATTTGCTTGCTTAATGCCCTGCATTACTAGAGCTATAGTATTTCCATATTATTACTTCACTATCCTCACTCATTACACATCTCTCGAGAACATTTTGCCATGTAGATGCATCTTAAGTCTCTCTACAGGGAGATATCAGAAGGAACAGCTAAAGCATTGTAGTTTGCTCTCCATCCCTACTTATTCTAACACTAATGTCCATATACATATATTGGTTGTCAATACCAATTTTGTAATTAAGACTCAATTCAGCAGATTATTTGTGACTTCAGCAAAGTATTACCTGAATCAGTAGCTTGTATCACTCTTCAAAATAAAACTCAAAGACATTTCCATCACTGATAGAAAAAATTCTCAATAGAAATTAATATCCACAGGAGTGATTGATGCTCCGGCGACAAATACTTTTTTGAGCAAATGACAAAGAATTGTAGTAAGATCTTCCATTTTAACTTGGGGAGAAACATAATTCCAAACTTTTCTCTGTACCACTAGATTTGAGATGGCACAGATGACATACTGTCTATTTATCACAAACTGATTTAAGATTTCCTAACCTTACGAACTTAAATGAAAAGCTTTTATATGAGGCCAAAGGTTTAATTGTACACAGGACAAATTTGACAAGTCTGTATTTTTGCAAGAGTCTTTATAAAGTAACATTATGACAAATAATGAAAAAAAACTTTTAATTTTCATACACACTTAATTATGCCAAACCATATATGGCAAGGCATCCAGTAAAAAGTACCTAGAACATCCTTTACTCAAGCTTAGCTCTGTAATTAGTATTAAAGATAAAGTAAAATGAACATCTGGTCTCATCTGCAGGTTTTTTCTTGCAGTATAAAAATGTAAGAATATTAATGTGTCAGTCCTATAGTTAATAATCAAAGGACTTTATGACAAAAAATTCTACCATGTACATATTATGCACACAAAAAAAACCTGTTACTGCTGCAAACAGCCACATATTTGCCCTGCTTCTTGCTCCTAAATAAATCTAACCCACATAATACTGACTGTAAAATCCAGTTATTAAGAAAATACCATACAGTTGCTATATTTTTTGACATCAGTGAGAAGATCCTTCTAGTACTTAGGTTGTACATTTATCAACATATTTATTTTGATGTTTATCCTAGAGAACCTCTCAGCTTCCTTTGTTCCATTAGTTACCTAATAAAGCAACATGAACGTAATCACAAAATGCAACAATATGAAAAATACGGTAATAAAGCAATAAAAAAAAATGGGGAAGTATACAAAAACATAAAGCACATGAAATTACTCCTTAAAAACAGAAAGCAAATATTAAGGGTACTTTGTCCCTTCAATTAGAATATGTATGCTAAAACTATTCACCAGACAACCAAATTCATTAATACTAACTCAATAACCACAAAATTGAATTATATGCAGTAAGTTGTTTCTTTTTCAGTTATTTTGTTGTTTGGGTGTTGCAGGTCTTTTTAAATACGCCTGTAAGAACTACATATACCTCTACCTATAGTCAATCACCAAAATCCATTAAGAAATATAATTCCTGTTGTGAAACCACACTGCAGTATCATGTTGTGTGCATTCCACACTACATCAGTGATACAGGGGGCAGTGAAAGAAGTATACGTACTGACAGAAACAAGCCCAGAAACGCATAGACTACAAATAAATTTTAGCATTGCTAAAAATCTGTAAGATTTGGGAGTGCATAATACCACTGCACTGTAAAGAGCAATATATCACCACACATATAGTTTTCATTCAAGAGTTCTCATCATGCATTTTACAGCATTTTTTCAATAGTCTGATAGTGTACATCACTTTCATTCCTAGGTCAGAGTTCTACCTTGAATTTACCACAACCCATGAGAAGCTTTCACATAAAAGCAGGATATCTTGTCATTATTTTTTTCTAGATGGCGTTGTGTAACACTTTATACTACAAGTCTTTGAGCATGTAGCTTTCTATACCAAGTCTCTCAAATAAATGTCACTTTGTTTCATCAAAAAAAAGTATTAATGATAACATATCGAGTGTTTACACTTTCAAACGTTTCAGTGCAAGTCATCAGATCTGATGAAAATAACCCATTTCACACAAAAAAAGCCCAAATTGTTTTTTTGTAATAAAAACTATACAAAAATCCCACTGCATGAAGTTATTTCCATCTAAAAACCAACTGCTTTCTAGACATCTTCAATTTAAAGTTACTTCACCCTCTGCTGATTCATCAATAGTCCTACAGAACCTGAAACAATTTTTTAGCAACACAAAACTCTCCCTGGAAAGTCAAAAAACATACAAATGTAGTTCAGAACAGTGTCTTCAGAGTAGCAGCTCTAGCTGTAATGAAAGCACAAAAACTGTGGGATTTGGTTGTAAAGGAAACCTGGCCCACAGTTCATAGTATTTACATTATACTTCATATAGTAAGTGCTCCCTCAGGATAAAAACTATTGAGGTCATGCCGTTGATCGCTGCTGGACTTGATTAGTCATTGCTTATTCTTCAGTAAGTTATTTTGAAAGATCTACAACAAATACACATTTACAGAAGAACAAGTAGGTATACAAATAAGGCAAGCTTCTAAAATCTATGTCTTGCAAGGCAGGGTGCAAAATAAACTAACTGCCAAATTGTGTATTACAGAAGTGTTTAACTTTAGAAGCAGTAAGTCATTGGCAGGGGTGGGTGGGATGTGTCCAGACATTAAAGGTAACATCACAGAATTTTCAGGCACAGAAAAGTACACTAAAAAGATGGGATACATAGCTGAAGTTACACAGACAGAGTGACATCTTAAATTGTAACATATTCTTCCTTTAAGTTTTACTGCTAAACACCAAAATTTCAAAGCTGTCTCAATTATGTGAGCTACTTAAAAGACTTTGGGCTTCTTTAAACTCTTTAATAAAGTTTAAAATACTGAAAAGAACAGTGTTTACTCAGGATAGTCATACCTGCAAATAACTATCTCGACATTAATCTACAGGTTTCTATACACTTGATCTGATATTAACTGCCACCAGTATTATTTGCTCCTGGCACAGCAGATCCTTCCACCAATTCTCTGATTTGGATTCTTATATTGCATAGTAATGAGAAACTTAATTTAGAGTAAGTTTGCAAGTTTCACTGGTCCACAAAAGCAGCTATATTACTATTATCTAATAAAATAACCAAAAAATTCAGTCACTACATTTCAAGTGGTTTGATAGTTTATAGTATTTCCTTTTTTTGTGTTAAAACATGAACTGGGCTGTCAAAGAAACTGGTGCTACAATTAATCTTGCCAAAGCAGTACAATTTTACTTTCTGAAGTGTCAAAAGTAATCTTGTGCCAAGATTGTTTTATACAGCAAAAAATACTACACACAGACACACAAACTCCAGGTAGTACATAAAAACATAAGTCGTCTCAGGATCAGAATAAAAAACTTAATTCTGAACACTGGTGTTGGTTCCATTAAATTAAACATCTAATTTCCCATGCAACTAACGTGGATAAAATTTGTTGGTTTTCCAAGAGAAACATCTGTTAAAGTCAAAAGAAAAAATGCAAACATTTCTTATAAATGATAGGAAAAAGAAGCTGGTCTCAGAAAAGTGGATTCAAAAATCATGTAGATCACATCACAATAGTAGCATTAATTACACAGGTAGAGCAGAGCAACATACCCATCTTTTCTCCCACCAAAATAAAATGGCACAGCTTGTTTGACCACCACAGCCTGCAACTTTTGTTTTCTTTCTCCTCTAAACTTAGCAGAGAGAGATTTCTGTTTTACTCTAAGAAATTTATCAAACAAAATATGAATAATCCAACCAAATTCCTCAAATTTTAATATTTAAAGGAATGTAAGGCATAGATTATTTCACTCTCCACATTACTTTTTCTGAACTTAATAAATTAAGTCATTACATGCTCCAGAGAGGTCTAATAATTATTAGCCAAATCAAGAGGTACACTTTTTATCTGATTTTTTAAACATGGGACTTCAGTCAACATAGAAAAAAAGTTTCAAAACTTTATATACCTTACTTTAAATGGTAGTGGCACCAAAACTCATTTTTGGTAGTTAGTAAAAGACATAATAGAAGAACCTTTGTAAGGAAAAAATACCTTCTAAACTTAGGGAAAAGCAACAAAAACCTCAAATTAGCAGCAGGAAAACCAAAAGTTTCATCCCTGGTAGCCTCTGCAGTATTACCTTCACCCTTGCTTTCAATTTCAGATTTCACAATCGAGGTCTTACAAGAAAGTGTTCAGCAAAGGAACAAAGCTCCTAATAACACTGTGGCATGTGTTTCTCCAGTAAGATATACAGTGAGTCACAAATTCTCATACAACTTTCCCACTGGTAGACAGTGCCCAAAACTTTTTTCACTGGAAATGTCATGTATTTTAAACTAAGTTCATTTTATTAAAAAACTTTATGGGGCCCAACAACAGCATTATCTATACCAAAAGCAAACTCAACAATTATATCAATTAAAAAAAAACTATTGGCATGAACAGCAGAAAAAGAAACTGCCCAGACAGGAGTGATCTTAACACAAACTAGCAGTCTCACTTAATCAAAACGAAGCATGTGATTTCAAAGTAAGCCTACTCCTCAGGCCTACATTACACCACAGGCCTAAACCCTTTCCTGGATAGAGAGCACAGAGCACTCAGGCCATGAGAAATTCAAATTTATCATATCGAAATATCTACAATCCCAGCAGCAAGTAACTAAGCAGTCAGTTCAGTTTAACTTAGAAACCCAGCGTCAGAACCCCTCTAAGATTGATGTCAGTCATATTGATCAATGGCACTGGACTAAAAATGAATCTTTATGTTTAAATGCTGTATTAACAGAACAGTCTATCAGACCATCTCACCACTCATAGTTAAGGGTGCAATAAACTTGTGTTTTCAAACATTAATGATCATCGTGAAAACTAAGACTTGGCACTCAGTCTTGTTTTCGTCACATTCCTAAGAATTTATAGGAAACAAGCAAGTTATTTTTCTAGTGCAGTAAAGACAGACTCCTAGAAATAAACTAGAATATAGATAAAAGAATCAGATAAATTCCACTTCTCCATATAAGCACATATAGCAAGTCATCTTGCTAGGGTAACTAGACACCAATGGATAAGAACTCTGAGTACCTAGATGCCTTTGGATAAGTACATTCTCACAACAAGAAATCATGAAACAATACTCTGTCTTTTCATGTCATCATAAAACCATGATTTTTAAGAACGCTCTAAAGTATTCTTAAGCTTTTTCCCCGAGTACCGATTTAATTGCTATGTGTAAGAAAGGGAGAGGAAACAACAAACTGAATATGGACTAGGAGAGAAACAGTAAATCAGAGGACAACATGGAATAATTATTTCATATCTGTGTTACCTATTTTAAATTTTAAAGCAAAGGTTACTAGGGTGGGATAATACTATTACTTTATATTTAACAAATTAAATGCTTACAATATCCTGTTGCTCCATAAGACTTCACATATTTTCCTCTAACTTTTCTCAGAAACCTAATACAGAGTATTTGAAGATTTCAAGATTCTCCCATCCCAGAAATCTACTTAGCAGCAGAGATACCAGCCAGTCATCACAAACTAGTCATCACAACTACTTGTTCCTAAGGGCTCAAGCCAAAAAAACAGCAATGCACAGCTAAATTACAGTATCAGGTCCTTAACTAATTCCATGCCATTGGAGCGAAGCCTTTAACAACCTCTTAATTGCATATAACTAGATCATTTATTAAACCTTTTTCCCAGTTAACAAGCCACACTATCTTCAGGATGTTTTCCCTGCCACATTGCTTTGGTCTGTAATAGAAGTTAGGCACATTGTAACTCCTAAGTGAAAGACAGAAACATTCAACAGTAACTGTTTTGAGAAGCAGAAAGTGTTAATCTAATCCCTAATCAAATTCCACAGAAAACACACATAAATAAAACCTATTTTTGTTATAAGTAATTAACTTAAGCAAGCACACCATTCATTCAAATCCTTCTTTAAGAAACTTAACCTCACAGTAGGCAACAAGGAAGACTTACAGATTCAGTCTACTGTCAGAAAGGACAAAAACGCTCCAACTCCTGAACTCTCACTCAAAGTTTAAATCTCAAGCAGACAATAAAAAATTCTTCAAAATTCATGGGGTAAGTGATGATAAGATCTGGAATTCCGGTATGAATTGATACTTACGTTTTGTCACATTAATATAGTTGTGTTATATCAGAAATAGAACTTCTTATCTAAGCAGCTTTCTATTAACCTGAGTTCAACAAGGGCAGGGAGTTACATATCTACTGAAACTACACCCAAAGTGTTCAACAGTTGGTGCTGTAGGCCTTCAGTTTCAGAGTTTGTATTTTCATATATTTAACTGATTAATACAGAATAGATCTTAAATATCTAGATCCAGGCTGAAAGAGAAAGAGGTTATTTCTTCACCCCTTGTTTTCCAGCTCCTTCATACCAAATACATAAAAATAATTTCAACTGGTGTAAAGACATCATAAAATTACTGGTTCTTGTCTGGAGTTTCTGAGCAAGGACACTGCCATCAAAATGTTTATGGGAATGACCGGAGACTTCAACCTGGTCTACAGGTCAGATAGACAAGAACGTTTATCAGCATGACCAGTATCAAAGAAACCTCCATACAAAGAATGTAAATGCTGCAAAACCCTATAGTTGACATTAACAGCAATATGATTTTCATTTTGTTTCTTCTGGTGAAGTTCATAAAAGAAAAGGCATGTAAAATGTTTTGCGTTTAAAGAAAACATCTGAACATACACAATGCAATCTCTGTGTTGCCTAGGCAGAGGAGGGATGTAATTAATAGTTTAACAGATTTCTGAATAAAGATGAGGAAAAATACAAATGTTGGAAACGTCAAGTGACCCAGTAACCTCCTAAGAAAACAAAGCGGAGACAGGTGTAACAGAACTTCAGAACTCTTAAGACAAGTGTAGTAAGCAGGATATACCATAATAAGAACTGAGAATAAACTACACACTTCAAGAAGTTACCATTAATTTTACTATGATATATCTTATTTAAACCAGATTTTTATTTGCACTAGATGCCTGGTTTGTTAGTACACTGCAGTTGCTCATGTGAGATTTCTGACACAAAAAGAAATACCATATACTTGTAAAATCAAGACAAAGCATTGCCTACAGATTTGTGCCTTACTTTGGACATCTAATTACTACACTAGATGATCAATCTGCTCATCAGATGGAGGGGGGGGGGGAATAAAATCCTGTTTCAGATAAAAGAAACAAATACTAGGTAATTCCATCCTAACGATCAGCTTTACCATAAACTCTTATTTCCCAAGAACTATGCCATGAAGCAAATGTTTTAACAAGTCTCACAAAATAGGTTACTCAGTTTTAGGTTTTAATAGTATTATTATGTATATAAATGCCCTTTCTGATAAACGATGAAAATCTTGCTTCAGTAATATTGTCTTGTATGCACTGTACAGCTTTTTCATGGTTGTCTGATTTTCTTTCTTTCTACTTAATAATTGCCACCCTCCCATTTAATTGAATCTCTGCACTGTTTTGCACAGTGCAACATGGGATTCAGCTGGAGGGGAAAGCAGAGTGCATCATACAATATGCAATTCATCGTAGAAGCCTGGCATGTAAGGCAGCAGTGAGGCACCCACCTACAACTCCATGAAGCAATGCAGCAAATTAATCAGACACAGACAATAAATGCACAAACAGAAATCCTCTCAGATGAATTAACCAAAATGAAATATTTTGATTCAGGTCAGTGAAACTGAAAGATTGTCTCCTACCCTCACCTCACAAGGGGGGAGGGCAGCAGAGGGAGCAGAATAAAAAACAAGTAACAAGTTACTCAGGAAAATAATTCATTTAGAATGAGAAATAAAATCTCCAATCAAATCCAGTAGCTTAAAAGAAATAAAGAAACCATGTTCCCATTGTGCTCCAAGAAGTAACAATGAATTAAGAGTTCCCTTATACATAATAAAGAAAAAATAAAATAAAGAAACAAAACTGCACAACCATCTTGATATGCATTCTATTTTAGAACACTTGATAGGATTTTCTAATGAAAAGAAGTTACCATTGCATCAATGACTTAGTTTGTTCTCCAGTTCAAGTTTGCTTTCTTTCCATTTTTCAAAGATGAAAAACATATTCAGAAGTCTGTTTTGTAGACTTAACGTTCAAGTAATGATTATAAATAAGCAGACTGACATAATTAAAGATTTACTTCACCTCTCACAAAATCGGTGAGCATATTATACTCTCAGTGAACTCAAACAGTCAAGGAAAGACTCCACACAAACTGGATTGAGAACCAGTCTGATACAACATTATCCCAGTTGAAACCCACAATAAGGGTTTGACAAGGGGGGTGGAGGGGGAACCAAACCTTCAGCAGAAGCGCTTCACTTCGAGAAAAACTCCTTAAAAACACAATATTTGAAAGAATTCCCATAACAATTCAGGCATTACAGGGTTAGTTGACTACACATCACTGAGGTTTTTCAAATTTTATCATGGCAATTAATTCAGCAGAATTTTTTTTTATTTTTTCCTTCTTTTTCCTTCAGTCAGGCACTTTTCTTGATAAACACCAAGCATAAAATGGTAAATCACAATGTCTTTTGTTTCATCCCTATGCTTGATTACTCTTGGCAGGTTTTTTGCTCTAATGAGCAAGCTGTTTGGCTAAAGCTACTTAAGTAAAACAACTGAAAAATTCAGTTGTGAAATCTGAAAATACATCTACTTGAATTTCAAGCTTAATTTTGTTTTATTATGGTGTAAGTAAATGCTGAACATTGATATATTTTTAATCAGATGTACAAATAATGTTTTTAATTTTACAGCTATAGGAATTTTAGCTTCAACTAGTACATTTATCCAGTAAACAATTTTCTTTCTGACAAAACCAAGCAAAAGCAGAATCTGTGTATATGGGAATTAAACATGCAAATTACTATATCTTTATCTGCATTGGAATAAAGTTTTTAAAGCAGAAATATCTGTGGAAAAAAACAGATATATACAGATATGTATTAATAATGAAAAGTTCAGCTTATTAATAATGTTTGACAGCAACTTCCAACATTTTAAGAAAAAAGTTTCCTGACATTCATGCTTTTAAATAATCCAACTACACTCAAACTGAGCTGGAGAGATACAGTCCAACTCTTTGTAAAAAAAAAAAAAAAAATCTAAAGATTCCCTTACTCTGAACTAAAGCGAAATCAGTTTGACAAGACTTTTTTTTTTTTTTTTTTAATGGAGTGTAAGACACCATCACATCTTACAATCAGATAAACACTGTTAGATTCTAACCTCACTTTCATTTCACAGAATAATTTCACAAATTTTATTAAAATATTTTGATATCTTCTACCTTACTTGAGAAAACTGGAGTTTTACATATTTCCTTAAAATTCTCCAGACCTTTGTAGCAATACCTGTCTTGCTCTTATGTGATACTTAAAGGCATGTCAAAAATCAGGTATTTATTCCAGCCAATAAAATGAAACTGTTGTCAACAACTACCTAGCATATTTGAGACATGAATCCAGAATTATTTTATTCTGCACATCACAAATGTTGTTAAACCCATGTCACTCAGTATATATATCCAAAAACAATCTACAATCAATGGGATATCAAAATCTGGTGGTAAGGTAAGGTCTGCAGACATGATGAAGTTGGACCTATGAAATACTTCTAATATTGTGAGGTATTTTGCTCCCTGGAATGAGGGATGGACAGAATAAAAGCTCTTTAAACTGTTATTGATCTGAGATACCAGTTAGTCTGTGCACGCGTGTGCATGCGCGATGCATGTATATTTATTATAAAACACACAAGAGCTTGACTCTTCAATATGCTGAACATCAAATACTCCCTAACATTAGTATTTTAAAACCTTCTGGGGAAAAACATTCAACATACGTAAAAAGTAAGCAAAGCCAGAAAGCTATGGTAGCTTTTGTCAAAACCAGGCAACAGAGGTTCCTGGAGATTAAGGCTGTGTAGAATCCAGTTTATAAATACACATTCAGTCCCAGTGAAGAACACTTAAATGCTTTGAGGTTTTACACATTTATATTAAACTACAGTACAAAACTACATAGTTAACTCTACTTCTGCATATGCTCCCTCCTCCGTCTTTATGAGACTACACAGGCAGATCTCAAAAGCAAAATCCCATGATTCATCATCCTGTTACACCTTACTTCGTTAAGGTGTCCTTAGAGTAACTCCAATGCAGTACTGGCCATACATCCCTGCATTCTTTGAGAGGATATTTTCTTTTAAGGAGACCATGAATATCACATCGCAGGTGGAACCAACTGCCTGTTTTCCTAACATAACTGAGTATTTTCTTTATTAGTGTAAAGAAATTCTGTGCATTCATGCCCCAAGTACCAGAGTTCACCAAAACAGGATCTTGTAACTGCCTACCAAGAATTCCTAATTACAGTTAGATACATGCAACTTTAAAATAAAATATTCACAGGGATGAAAAATTATACAGCTTAACAGTTTAGGAAAGAAATGTTATCTTTCTTGAGATTTAGAACAATAAGATATGCACTTAGTGTGCTTTAATCCAGTTCATGTAAGAAATATTGCACATTATTTGCAGTACACTGCGCAACCCGATAGCCCTTTCCCGGCTTTGGCTTAATTTATGAACATTAAGAACTCAGTAGGTTCATGCTTTTCATTCCTGGGTGTTGGAAACAAGACTGCCTACCCAATCCTCGGTACATTTAAACATTTACACTCCAGATTAAGACATCAAATATGTATCTCTGTGAATATCTTAAGGGAAATTCAGACGCTATTTCTCCACCTTTCTTAGGATTTGAACTGGCTTGTATTCCAACATAATTTGATATTTTGTGTAAAAGTAATTGACCGCAATTACTAACAATACACACAATAAAAAGTTATGAAGGTGTCAGAATAGAACTCCTTTTAAACAGCAAATTAGTATCAGAAGATTAATCAAGCACCAATCCTAGTTACTGTCATATTTGGGCCAAAGAATGAAACACTCATAGATCAGATTAGTATGAACTTAAATGGTATTCTTCCTTATTCTTCTGCAAAACACCACAGATTTACTGCCTAGATCATCCAGGAGTACTGCAGTTAATTCCCTCACACTGCAGGCCTTTAGAGATCAAATATTTATCTTAATCTGTGCCAGTAGCACACAGTACAGCCTCCCAAAAATGCTTTTACCCAACTAGAACTTTTGGGTTTAATAAAATCTGTCAGGATGAAAGTTAATGAGCCACTATATACAGGTAAGCATATTACCAAATCCAGTGGTCTATTTTGGCTCTAAACGTTATGAATACAAAGAGTTGTCAGTTTCACACCGGCTTACTAAATCTGACCAAACTGGTTAACTTTTTCTTCTGCAAAAGGCTAGGAGGGCACTCTATACAATGGCTTCCTGGTATTGCTGCTTTACGTATCCACCAACTGATCCTGCTTAAAAGAATCATTTTGGGGGTTTTCTACTAAAGTGATATTTCAGTTCCCATTACAACCACCATCAAATCCTTACGGATATATACATCATTAAATATATATGCCACAGTCTTAATATTAATAACTTCCCATTGTTTTAATAAATCAATCTGCATTTTAACAGCTTTTTCCATACTCAGAAGCCTGTATTGAGGAGTAAGTTCTGGACTTCTCATTGCTATGCTGCACATAACTGGAATGAGTTTCATCATCGATGCAAGCTCAAAAATGTCGAAGGAGTTTGTTTTCAGCTGTATGCAGGCCCTAGTGTAAATGCACTACATGACATTATTTGATGACTTGCAGACTTTTTTAGAGATGCCGAACAAGCTGCGAACTGACAATCTCCTTTGAGGATTACATATCACTTGAGAAAATAAAAAACTAGTTCACATGAATTCTCTGCAGAAAGATGTCAAGCACTGGTTAGTCTTTAATAACAATATTAAGATAATACTCTCTGGAAGTGGCAAAATACTAAAGTCTGGATGATTTACATCTTTTAAACCTATTCTCTTACTGTGTTCTCTTAAAGCAGCCACTTGTGAAGACAGAGCAGTGAAATCACATCCTCATTAACTTTGTCATGGGTTATAATTTCATACCAGTACTCCTTGTGTCCTGTCCAAGGTTGCTACCTTAAACTGCACCACCTTTCTTCAGCAAATCATTAATTCCTACAGTAATCTTCACTACTGTAATCTCTCAGTGTGAAATGAGATGACATGGGAAAGCAAAAGTGACAAATCATTGGGGGGTCGGGGGGGGGGAGGAATCTAACAAATAACTACAGATCATTCACATTAGGTAAGAATGCCCAGTGAAGCTTTGAACGCTAGTACTACTAGCCACAAGCTTCTCTCTTTCAGAAATTAAACTTCAAAAATATGAAAGTTACATGAATTTTTAATACAATATAGATGTTAGCATTTACTACCATTGCCTCCATATTTGTTTCTAAGGCAAACAAGGCAGATTTTCAGCATTGAGCACAATCAAAGACTTACCACCTGATGCAGAAAAATAAGCTGTTCATCTGTGGTTACTAATATACTCAAATATGTCAAATTAAGAGAAATACACATTGTCACAACTTTTAAGAAGGTCTACATTAGAAAAATATTCACAAAGCAAAACTGAAGCTGTTTTACCAACAGGTACTTCTCCTGCACTGATAGGAAAAAAGATAGAAATACCTTGATTATAATAAAACTTTCCCTACGTTTGAAAACTTCAGAGACACTCTAAACCTAGGTACCAAAAAAATAACCACCTGTTCAAAGGTTTTATTTTGTTCAGCATATGTTGGGATGGGGCAAGGGAACATGACATGACATGGGAAAACACAGAAACAACTATTTAAACTTAAGTACCTATTTAAAGGGAAGACTTACACTTGAAAACTGGCCAACACTTGCAAACATATGAAGCCAAGCTATTATTTCTCCCTTCTGTATCTAGTTACTTCAAATGCTTCAATGATTATGAAGTAACAGAGCTGGAGGAGGTGGAAAGAAAGAATTGATGGTGTTAGTCTAGAAACACAGGTATTGTAATATGCTCATATTCCATCGTTTTCTACATTCAGCTTCCTTTCAGAATATTCCCCCTCCTCTAGACCTTTCCTTTCTGATTGTATAAACCTTACAGCCTATTGCATTTTCTGTTCCTGCTACCATCTACTAGTGCATTACAAAGCTATTTATACTACACTATAATAAGCACAGATGGCTAGAGTCAATCCCAATAAGATTTAATGGTAAGACAAGAGAAGACTGGGTATCCATATCCATTAAACAACCTACCGCAAATAAAGATTATTCTTCAGAGAAAGGAGATAAAGATAAGATGAAACAATGTTATCAGCTTTACTTTAGATTACGAGGGCAATCTAAGGAAAAGCACATTACAGTCTACTTAAATCCTAAACATTAGCTATATAGAGCTTCCAAGCTAATGCCTTCCAAGAGACAGTTAAGAGTTCAATGTTAACAATAGTTTGAGATTAGTAGACTCCGCCTTTACAGACAAAAAAAAAAAAAACTAGTCACTAGAAACAAGCAACAAAAACAAACCAGAGGAAAAGTAATCAGGTGAAAGAAAAAAGGAATCCGTACTTCAGAACAAACTAGAAGCATATATTAAAAAAACAGAAGCCTTTTTCTACAATACAGAAATTAAAACTTAAGCTTTCCATTACACCTTCCCATTATAATTTGCCATGTTCAGTCTAGAAGTGCTGAACAAACAACTGCTTAAATTTCCTTAATTAATAAAAATCAACGCAAATTCCAAACATTTTCCTGCATTTCACATTCAAAAGACAGTGGTTAAGTATTTATTATTTTCATTTCAAAAGCATTAACTATAGGTGTAGGTACAAAATACTCATACTTTCTGCCAGATCTCCTAGCTTTCAAAATTTTCCTTCCTTCACCATATTAATAAAACTAAGATCATACAAAATAAGTAATTATTTAAAAATAAAAAAAAAAAAAAAGGAGAGAGAAAGACTGAAAGACTGGTACCACTTTAGACTAGCCAGTAACAAGCCTCAAGTAACAAACTGGCATGTGGAAAACAAATTCAATGCCCTAACTGAAAAAATAACTTTAACTTATTAGCAAATTCTTGCTTTAACTTAGGCCTAGGACAACGTAATGAAGAAGTTCATACTTCCTGTTCTGTAATTTCTTTTTTTTCCTGATACTATAATTATAACTTTCTATCACAACATCGTGTATGCAATAAAAGAGCTGCCCTAACCACTAATAAGAAAAGAGATAAGTTTTATTTACCCTGAACCATAAGAGGTACTGGGCAAATAAGCCTACCGGACCTATTTTCACAGCTGATGAGTTCACATTAGTGCAAAAAGACTGACGAGTGCTGTACTATTCAATCCTAAATACTGACCTCCTCTCAAGTACATTCACGATCTTCCACAACCTAGAAGGGATTCTAGCCCAGTGCAAAAAAAATTGTTGAACAGAAGTCCTTCTCCTCCTCAAATAAGGTTATCAGCACTTGATTCTGGAAACACGATAACTTTCCAAATATTTACATGGTGATGACACAATAAAGTGCAAAAAACTTGTGATGACTAATCCTTTTTAAAACAGCCTTTGGCTTTCTCTTAGTTGTACAGAGATGCAGTTGGGTAGATGTACAGCTGGACAGAGGTGTTCTGCTCACAACAGTAAAGAAACACCAGGTGTACAGTTGGAGGAGAGCTTAGCAGCGGTGCAGGGAGGTGCTTGTTTTTGAGAAGCCTTAAATCTCCAAACAGACAAGAGAATTATTAATACTGGCAAATATTAAATTGGTATGGAGACCTAGTATTTGATTCATCTCCTTTCCAAACACAGAGATTTAGATTTCACTAATGTTGAAAACACACATTCTTCAAGTATCTCCAAAAGACTCATTTGGGAGGCCAACATAAGCGGCCCAAACTTACCAAACGTTTTAGAAAGCAGTATGCTTTATGGTCAATGGGAGAACACTTCGTAGTGAAGCACAGCAAAAAGTGGTATTACCAGTGCAAACTCCCCCTTCACAGCTGATAGGTTTTAAGATCTTTGCTTGATTTTTGTTCTACCTTGTTTACCTTTGACAACTTTATTAATATGGTAGGATGATGGTAACACTGTGATATGATGCAACTGTTGACACTGATCAACTGACCATATCATTTCATAACAATGCTATGCCATAGTTGAATCGTGCAGAGTTTATTTATATAGTACTGCAAGTATTTTCCACTACAAAGTTCCTGATGCATCTTAAGTTTGCTCAGGAATTGCTTAAATTAAGATTTCTTTGAAAAGAACAAGTAAAAGTCACGAACAAGCAAGTTAGGTCATAAATAACTCTCCTCAAGCAGCAAGTAAAATTTACCATATAAAATACATTTATTATAGTGTCCTTTTAATGAACACAAATGGACAGGACACAATTTGCAAACATCAATAACTACAATGAGTTACTCCAAAGAATGCTACTTCATGGAATTTTACGAAATAAAACTTAAAGTTTCTGAAAGGCTTTCAGATAAAAATACAACACAGTTTTGTGAAATTTTGTACAACTGGCTGTAAAGACCACATAAAAAGGCAAAGTGATTATAAATAACAAAGCCATTATGTTCCATTCTAGGATTAAAACCAATATCATTACTTGAAAACAAGTCATAAAGATCTAAGAATTATTCCCTTTCTTTTTTTCTGCACATATTTACAGCATCATGAGGAATGAAGGTTTGATACATAAGATCTAGGATATTCTAAGTAGGAAAGTATAAACGTAATGCTGTTATCCAATTTTTTTAAAAGAATAACCTTCATTTCAGACAAGCTCCAGTTTATTTATAAATCTTCATCAAATGTCTGGTGCAGCCATTGTGGACAAGACCATTAGCACAAAACACTATAAATATAATAAAATATGAATGAAGAAGATTCCCCTAATTTAGTATCTACTAAAGAACCTCAGTTCCCAAGCATGAAATAAATAAAGGATATGTACTCATGGGCTAGGACATCCCAGCAGCGTGACACCACTGGCTGCTGAAGCAGGCTAACCAAGCAGCTTGAAAAACCTTAACACGCACATCAACCTGAGACTTATTTTAGTGACAGATGTAAGAGCTGCAGCTACCCAGCAACTGGACTGCAGCAGCACTAAGACTGGCTTGAAAACCCTTCCTCCCCAGCTACTACAGGCAAAAAGTAAACATATCCATGTAGGTAACCCAGAATGTTTGATTCACACATACAAGTTGACAGAGTTGGTAATTGACATATGAAGAATACACTTCCCCCCACACCCTCATCTTTAAGATGGGAAGTCTCCTATTTAAGAACAGCCCATTTTCAATTTTTACACAAGGAAAAGATGAGAGAGGATAGCCTCTAACAGGGCACCTAGCTTCCCACTGTTCCACTTTAAGGCACAGTTCTTGCCTAGGTATTTTTCATTATTTTCAACAGATTTGTCAGAACGATGAAGATCTTCCAAAAGAACTGAGGAGTCAGTTACATTTTTGCATGTACAAAGTACTGAAAAGATCTTAGCTAATACTATCACATTGATAACAGTCTTTACTGACGAATTTGACAATTTAGAGGACATTAAGCCAGTTAGATTGGGGGGGGGGGGGGGGTGTTAGGTTTGTTTCAGGTTGTTGTTTTTTTTAATAAAATATCGTATCCTGGTTTATTAGGTTTCGTAAGGGTTCCCTTTCTGAATGACTGACTACCTTCTTCCTCTCTGTGATCTAAAACTCTTAAGAAACAGCCAATGAGGCAGAAGTCAGGGTCATTATCTTGCACATTAATCAGTCCTGTCAGTTAAGTCTTAAGTTAAGCCTTTAAATACTTCTTTTCACACCAGAATACCATCTCACCCTTACATCTGTAGGGTATTTAAAGCCTGCAAAACGTATGCTACTCTCTGACCAGAGAATTAAGTTACAAACACAGGTCTTGCATACCTTTATTTTGATTTTAGCTCCACAAGACAACTTACCCATACATAGGTTTAAAATGCAGTTATGCTGTTCCTTAACAGCAGGCAACATTTGAATAATTAATTAAACTGCTAATCACAATTTCAAAACCAACAAATTACAGTCATACAAGTAAATTTACTCGTTATATAAAACTGTAGGATGTTAACAAAACTTCTTCACCATGTTATATTTAAGGATGATAACTGATCAGTGCCTGTTACAAGTAAAATATTCTCCTAATGCATTCTTGTACAGGTAGATTAACTCATAATTTTTATTTTTTTACAATTATATCTTATGAATTACTGAAAACCACTCACACTTTAAAAGGAGTGCCTTCTAAAGTATTAGGACCATCCATAAATATTCCATATCAAGTACCGATCCATAGGATATAAGCTTTTTGCACAAGAAATACGAGCATATTCCTCACTGAGGTACCAGCTTTATAAAACTTAAACAGTGTAAAAATAAGCCATCATATTTGTAAATTGCCTCGGAAAAATCAGTATGCAGTACTTCCTCAAAGCAGTCACTCTTAAAACCCTTGGGGACACCTACTTGTCACAGAATAAATTATCTGGCTAATATCCAACATTACAGTATATGTCAGCAGGCACCCAGGAGACAGGCATTAGAGAGCACTTAGCTTCTTCAGCCTTGCAGGGTAGTCCTTACATATATGACTTTGCCCAATTATAAAACATAACTGATGTACTTATTTTGGAGTTTTCTAGCTGCATCCTTTCATCCTAAAACATTTATACAGTGCTGTGTATTTATTTTTTTTCAGAATCACAGGTCCCAAAGTACAGTACCTCAAACAAAGTTGGTGGTTTTTTTTACATGAACATAGATTTTTAAGATATTCAAAGCAAATAAAAACATCCGCATACTAATCTGAATGTTCTCAAACACTTAAATTATGCTGTTTAATAGAAACTAAGGGGGAAATAAGTTCCTCTGCAACTCTAACTGCGGCTCTTCTTTCCTAGTTGCTTAACATAAATAGCCAAGTCTGCATCCAACATACAACATATACATGAAGTTAGAAAATACATGCATCACAGGTACACTACGGCTCTCAAAACACTGGAGATTTTTACTTCAGTTTGCCATAGCAAACCATGGTCTCTAGCAAGCTGCAGCACAAGAAACCTGTTGACTTGGAAGTTACAAACCAAATAAATGCTTTACACCAAATCAAAGAAATCCAGTAAGCAATATAATAAAGCTAAATAGAAAATTGTTTTGCATGCTTAGAACTCCAATTTTTAAAAGCGACACTAAAGAATGCAACACATTGCAATGGCAAAGAAAATGCTTTTCGTTGAATAAAATGTGAAAGACTTTTTTAAATCGATTGGGTTTCACTCAACTTGCGACAGAGCACAAACCAAGTGCAAAAGCACGCCACTCCGGAGCACGAGAGCCACCTCACAGCAGCAGGTTTCGTAACTGACGAGATTCGGGTCAGACCGGCGCTGGCGCTCACGCACCCGGTGCGCGGCAGCCCGGCCGCACCGCCGGCACAACTCGCCGCCTCGCTGGGCGGACTGGCCCCCTCCGCCCCCGGGCCGTGCCCGCTGCCTCCCTGTCCCCCGCCGCCCCCGGGCCGTGTCCACAGCCCCCCCGTCTCCCGCCGCCCCCGGGCCGTGCCCGCAGCCCCCTCGCCCCCCAGCCCGCCCTCCCTGCACCTCCGACATCGGCAAGGTGACAGCGGGCGGCCTCGGCCGGCGCACGCTCCCAGGTGGCGAGGGCCCTGCCCCGGGCGGAGCTCGCACAGCGGCGCCGGCCGAGCCCCCTGCCCCCCGCCCCGGGCCCGCCTCGCCCCGCTCCGGCGGGGAGGGGAGCCCAGCGGCCGCGGCGCGCCCCCACCGCAGCCCTTCCCGCAGCCACCGCCGCTCCCGCTGCAGCGCGGGGAGCCAGGGCGGGGCGGGGGGCGAGGAGGACAACCGCAACTCCCCCTCCGCCAACCGCCCCCTCGTAACGGCTGGCGACCCGCAGGGCGGGAAGCAGCTCCCGCGGCCCGGCTCGCTGGGCACTAGGGGTGCGAGCCGGTCGGTCCCCGTCGCTCAGCGGGGGCAGCGCACCAGGAGCTGCCCGGTGAGACCTCCCTCCTCCCGGCGAGGCGCCGCCGGGAATTAAAATACAAATTAAAATTCGGGGAGAAGGGGCGGGGGGCGGGAAGCTGAGGCTGCACTCCAGCACCGGCTGCCCGCAAGGGTGCCCTCCGCGAGCGGCACCAACCCGCCAGCCGCCACGGGAGCGGGCCGGGCGCGGCTGCCGGCCGGCGGGGTGGAAAGGTTGAACTTACGTCTCGGAATTTGTTCCACTGCCCGACCTCCTTGTCGTACTGGGAGATGGTCGTGAGCCATTGTTTATCGTCCATAAAATTGCTGCTGTCCGGCCTGCCCCCAGCCGCCGCCGCCAGCGCCGGGCTGCACCAGGCTGCCGCGCACACGCACACGAAGGCTGCTACCTTGAGCATCTGGGCGAGAGAAGAGACGGAGAGGGGGGTCACCCACAGCAGCTCCGAACCCCAGCCGGGGGCTGCCGGCAGGGGCCCGGGACAACCGCCTGCAGCGGGCCCCTCGGGCAAGGGGCACGGGGGTCAGGGGAAGGGGAGGCTGCCCAGCCCCTCACCTTTGCTGCAAGCCCCCCAACCCCGCTCCTGGCCGCGGGCCGCTCCCTCCCCGCACGCGCCGCCGTCTGCAGCCGGCCGCTCCGCGCCGCGTGCTCCGCCCGCCCTTCGCCCCGCCCCGCCCCGCCCCCGTGCCGCTCCGCGCGCTGCCGGCGGCGACGCTGCGCCGAGGCTAACGGCCCGCGGGCGGGCGGCGTGAGCCGCGACCTCCGCCGGAGCGCACTGTCCTGAGGTGAGCCCCGCCGGGCGGTGCTTGGCCTCGGCCTCGACCCTCCATCTCCGCCGCCGCCACGGCAGCGGGACCGGTCGCACGGGCCACCCTCGTCGCGCCCCTCGTAGCCCCGCCAGAGCCGCGCCGTGCCGCCGGCACCTCCAGGTGGGGGTGGAAGCCGCTAGAACTTTTCTACCGCCGTGTTGGCACCCTGTACCCCAAGTTAAGTCTGCGAAAATCCCTAGCAGGATAGAGGCTTTCACGACTCCCAGTAATTTCAAGATAAAACTTCCTGTACCTTAGGGAAAAGGCGACACGCCAGCTCTCCCATCGCCCCTGAATGCTGATTTAGGTACACGCCTTCATTGTAATGCCGCCTGTGATATTCCCTCTTGTAGGAATCATGTGCTTTTCCCCCTTTCTGGCTTTTTGTCTTTTAAACTGCAGCTGTATGTTAACTCAAGTCATTCAGTGACATCCAGTTTCTTTCCCAAATTAGTTAAATTTAATATAGAAATGAGCAAGGTGCATAAATAGTTCAATTACCTTTCCAGCATAGCTGATTCCGTATTTAATTTCAAACTCCATCTGCCATCCAGTTGACCTAATTCATATAATTTTGTAATGTTAACTTTATTCCCTGGACTTGAGTAACACTCTGCCCTTTAGGTTTCTACTGGCTGCATGCTGCAAGGTAGCACATGGTAGCGGGAGGGAGACGGGGACTGCAAGGGTGGCCTCTGTGGGAAGAGGTATGGGGCTGCCCCGTGTTGGGGACAGCTGGTTCCTGCCAGCTACACAGCGCAGGCACTGCAGTCGCCACTGAGCACATCAGCAAAGCTGGTGGTATCTGTGAAAGCATAGCTAAGAAAGGACAGAAAATGCTGTGCGGAGAGAGGAGGTGAGAACAAAAGCAGTAAGAAACAAGAGGAAGCACCAGGGTCAGAAAGAGAGGATGAGATGCCCAATGGTAGAGCACTGCAGCACCTGGAAGACCCACACCAGAGTAAATGGATATGCCCAAAGGAACTGTGGTGAGCGCACCCCGGGGCACATTTTCCTGGACTACAGCCATGGAGAAGCCATGAAGGAGCAGTGAAAAAAAAAAAAAACATTATATACTGACTGTACCCTCCCTCAATTCCCCCTGTGCTGGTCAGGGAGAGGAGTCTGGAATGAAGTTGAGCCTGGGAAGGGGGAGAGAAAAGGTGCGGTTTTAACATGTATCTTCTTGTTTCCCACTATAAAAATCTGCAATTACATTTTAATTTTCACTAACAACAAATTAATCTTCTCCAAGTCAAGTCTGTTTTGTCAGCAACAGTAATTGGTAAGCAATATCCCTGCTTTTATCTTAACCCATGAGCTTTCTCATTCCCCCTGACCTACTGGTGGGGAGGTGGCAAGCTGCTGGGTGGAAGCTTGGCTGTTAACTAAGGCTAATGCATCACAAGGTTGCTAAATATGTTAAGAGAAAACAACACTCCTAGGGTAGTATCCAAAAGAATTGTCCATGGTAAAAACTGAGATCTACTTTCAGACATGAAACTACTGCCAAGTCCATCAAGAGATTCTAAGATCTGATAAGCAGAAAAATGCCACTAATACAAAAAGAGAAGTGAGTATGAAGTTGTGACTGATCTTAGCAAGTTTTCAGTTTGGTTATAAATTTTATCTACAGACAGATAGTAAAGTATGAATTAAATCCGCTAACCTGCACCTTACACTGCATAATACATGCCATTTTGTTCTTAAACCTGTATCACTAAAATCAATGAGAATCTTGTCACCAGTCTGACAGATACAGAGGGTGATTGCCAGATTAGGATTTATGTGCCCAACTCTGAAAATGCTACCTATCCAGAATGATATTATATTCTGTAATAAATGAATCTCAGCATTCAAAGCAAAGGGATGGAGGGACTGCACAGAGGCTAAATCAGAATCAATAAAAATCACGTTATTCTCAGGACAGGTTATAAAGTCAGTCCCTTATACAATCATTTTCTGACAATCCAGTTTGTATTTGTCAGTCTTAATGTTAATTTCCTACAAATCACTTTGCCCTTTGGCAAAGAAGAAATTTCTCTATAAAGCTAATGATATTTTAATATATTTTTTTTAGAATCACTTATTTAAACCTTTTTAAAAACATCCACATCCCTGAATTTGTGGTTTGACTTACCTAGCAATCAAGGTAATCTATTATGATTTTGCGTCATCTGTGTTTCACATTTTCATCCAGATAATATCATTCAGTACTTTTAACTTACGGTGTGTCGTGGTTTAACCCCATCCAGCAGCCAAGCCCCACGCAGCTACTTGATCACTCCCTCCCACCTAAACGGATGGGAAGGAGGATCGGAATGTAAAACTCAAGTGTTGAGATAAGAACAATGTAATAGGTAAAGCAATAGCTGCGCAGGCAAGCAAAGCAAAGCAGGGAATTCATTCCCCACTTCCCATGGGCAGGCAGGTGTTCGGCCATCCCCAGGAAAGCCGGGCTCCATCACGCGTAACGGTTACTCGAGAAGACAGTCGCCGTAACGCCAAATGTCTCCCCCTTCCTCCTCCTTCCCCCAGTTTATATACTCAGCATGACATCCCATGGTATGGAATACCTCTTTGGCTAGCTTGGGTCACCTGTCCCTGCTGTGTCCCCTCCCAGTGTCCTATGGCCCCCCAGCCCTCTGGCTGGCAGGGCCCAAGGAACTGAAAAGTCCAGCAACACCTAAAACCATCAGTGCGGTTATCAACATTGTTCTCACATCACAGCCAAAACACAGCACTGCACTAACTACTAAAAAGAAAAATATCCCAGCTGAAACCAAGACACAGTGTATGTTCCCATACTTAGAGAAGAGGAATAAAATTGCCTGGGATTTGCGTTCAGTAAAAATCCTTAGAAAAGGGAGCTGTGGTATGGCTTGGAGTTTAGAAAAGTTTCACTGTGATTTGTCTAAAAAGTGATCTTCCACACCTATGACTGCAGTTCCTACTGACAACACATACTAAATGATCAATTATATGTAATTTTGCCTGAACCAAGCTATTTGAAGCCTTTAATAATTCTAAATGTATTTCTTATAATTTTAAGCACTCTGATCTCCACATAATTGGTTTAAGAGCCTCATTCTGATCAAGGACTTTACACAAGTTGGTAATTCCATTTATTCAAGCACACAAAAAATGATACTTGATTGAAATGGCATTTTGAAGATAGAAAACTAAGAAGTTTTCCTTTTTTCCCCTCAATAATTTCACTGTTCTTCGAAGATTAAATTTATGTATCTTGAGAATTTTTCTTTCCTTTATTTTAAATTTACATACATTTCTCATAGAAAATATAACTGTATTGTTACATACTGATGTGCCTAAGAATAGTACCTTTAAGATGTGACAGGGAATCCAGTACTGGAATGGTGGTAAGAGAATAATACTAATGGTAACAGGTACATAGTGTTAAACTGAGAATTTAGAAACTTTGACTAGTAGCTCTTTTCATCATTGTCCAGTTAAGAAACATTGCTGTTACTAATAAAACATTGTCTTTCTTCTCAGTTTCAAAATATGATATATTTTCCAGGTTTTCAGTAATATGGATTTTTCAAATATTAACACTTACTAGTTTAAAATCATAACTATTCTAGGTTGCTTTACCTCTCACTAGCTGATGGAGCCCACAGGAAGAGAGCAAAGAAGATGGTGCAGCTGGTAGTATACTTGTAGAAGGTTACAAGATTGTCAAAACCAATATGGATGTTGCATAAGGATGGAGAGATGAAAAAAGTGGGAGTATACATGTAATGTATTTTGTATACACATCCATATGTTCAATGAACGGATGTTAGGCTTATGTGAATAGGTGCACCAAGATACATATTGGAGGAAAAGTCTGTATGTATAGACTGATGAAACAGAAGGGGCATGATGAGAAATTACTAGGAAATACAAATAAATTCATGCCCTAAACACTCAGTCTCAAAAGTGCTTTACCCACTTCCTGCAAATGAAGAATGTGTTTATTTAAGGCACTAAAGCACGGAGTTATGTTTATTCAAATGTAACAATATAGCCCTTTCAGTTAAAATAATTTTTTAAAATTATGCTTAAGGAAATCCCAAGGAAACATTTTGCTATCCCACTGCCCACAAACAAAACCAGATATATCTTGTCAGTCCTGGCAGATGTTGATCTAAACCTAATTTTAGACCACAGAGTCACCATCAGTGGACTCTGTCAGTAATGGAAACTCTATGCTACTCTATGTCAGTGACTTTTGCTAGTCTAACTTCAGAAGAGGTTTCCAATACCTGAAACAAGTTTTCTTGTTGCAATTTAAGACCAAAAACACGAAGAACAAATTACTGTCTTCCTCTGTTCAGCAGTCTCTTCTAGACTGCAAACTATTGTAACCCCATTCCATATTTCCTCCCTGTGGTATGTTTATTACCATATTTTTACCCTATTCTTTTAATCTTACACCACAGTTCTGAGACCTCTGATCACTTTATTATCCTGTTGAATCATTCAAACCAGGCTATCTGGGTTTTTTTTTTGTCATCAGTGCCTAGAACACTAGAATACCTTGTTTATGCCTTCCAACTGTTGAACAGAGCAGAAGGATTACTTCATAAACAAATTATTTTGGATTGATACGATCTGTTGTGTCAAATACATGCCAACTGCTATGCATCTTTCTGGTATCTTCCAGACCCTTAGAAGCAGTGTCCTGAATTACCTGTCCCTGAGAAATCGAGAGTAGGGCAGCAGAAGTTTCATGTTCTGACCCTTTTTCAACCCACTCTTTTGAAGGTTCCTTTTTTAGAAAAAAAACTTTTAATTTGCCTTTTTACAGTCATCTGGTACCCCACTTGTTCTCTACAGTATCTCAAAAGCAACTGCTAACAATTCTGAGATTCTTTCAACATTTTTGTAAATATTCAGAGGCAGAGTTCATATGGTGATTACAACAATCACATTTTTACAAAAATTGCAAAATGGTAGTGTTAGAGTTGTTACAGACAAATTCTTATCTAAGGCCTTTCTTTTTTCTTGTCACTGCTGTGACAGCTGAGCTAACCACCTACATGCCACTGACATTTGGTACGTAGGTTTTAAATCATTGTTTCTTCCATTCCCTGCTTACTACATTCTTCCTCCACAACAGGGTACTTTCCCCTTCTTTTACTCTCTTTGTACTAATACATAGTATGTTCATAATGATTTCTCATTAACCTTGATGTCTTTTGCTAGCTGCTCCTCAGCTTCCCCTTGGTTTTTCATACATGTGTCTTGAACTGCTTTGAAATACTCATTTCTCAATCTTCCTTGACTTTCATCTTCTGCTTCAGGCTGCTGCAGACTTCAAGATATATTTGGTCTTCTATGAGTTTCCCTATTCTTCTGCTATTATAACAATTTAATCCTTAATATTTTTCCTGTGGGGTATATGCTCCAAGGTGCTCATAGTTCTGATTCTTCATGAATATGAGTAGATTGCTAAACATCTATGGATCTCTGCTGGCATGACGACTCTCAAAAAGCCAGCAACCACAAAGAAAGATCCAGAGAGCATGGATGCTCAGGTGATCAGCATTAACCACATATCTGTCTGTGCTTATTGGAAGCTGATAGACCCTCAGAATAAGTCATTGATGAATAAGCTTGTCCAAGTTCAGAGGCAGACAACCATCTCAAGACAGGTTTGAGGAAAGTCCTCTCACAGGCTTAGAATGGAAAAAGATAATACTTTACTGGTGTGACACCTCTGCCTGACATCTCATCTAACCTTTCTGCCCTTCTATATAGCCCCAACAACCACACCATATGCAATAGGAGTTCATATAGATAAATCCTGGAACTCAAGCTCAAGCCTTCAAAACCAGAAGAATGTCATGGGTTTTGAGTAGTTCTTCATTCAAAACTTTTAAACACAGAAGGATCTCACTTTTCATATAACACAAGCTGCAGAACTTTAACTTCCATACCAACCTCAGCAGCTCGTATTTGACCTATTTTATTCAAGAAAAATACCTTGTCTAGGTATGAAATCTTAATTTTTCACTTTGACTACTGGATATTCTCAGTTGTCATTGTCAAAGTTAAGGTTATATCTCTAGAAAAGCACACAATACAATTTTGTATTTCCTGATACTCAAAAATTGAAAAATCTCTTCATATCCAGTGAACTATTTAAACTGTATGTTAAAATTTAGAACACAATAATATGCAGTGTCTTGATGCCAAGGATAATCTTCTGTGTCTGCATGTCAATTCTTTTAGATGCAGTTTATTCATTATAAACTGAAAAGTCTTCTCATCTGACTGTCCTCGGAAGCTCCATAAAAAAATCACAATCTTTTGCTACCCAAGAGTTTCATCTGCACACATCACAGCTTCCGGAAAAAGGCAAATATCTCTCTGGGCCCTAGTCCCAGACACACCCTTTCAAAACAGACATTTTATGCCATAGATATTCTGTGAACAAAACAGTCCTATCATCATAAGATGGATGGACCCTTTAACTGAAGTCATGTTAAAGCAATGCCTATTAAAACCTTAATGTGTTATTCACAATCTCCTTGAAGAAAACACCTTCCTAGTTTAGGCATCTATTAGCTGTTGTATATGTGCCTTATACAGAAGCAGTCAGCTTCCATAGCTGAGGTTGGATTTTCAGACTTTATTCCATTTAAGCACCAAAAATGTTGGGCATCTAGTAAGGCTTTGTGTGTTGGATGTTGGTGTGTTTTAACTATTGAAATCTCAATAGAAGCAATTCAGAAGTTGGGAAGGACACAGGTACTTTGTGAGATTTGACTTCCTTAAATTTCTTTCTTATTAATAACATAAGAACATTTGTGAGTTCAGGTTCCCTTTTCAGCAGTGGATTCAACTTTCCCTGTATTCCCACAATTTTGTTGCTTATCATTCAAGAAATACTTTGGAAATTCATATTTTTTGCTTTAGTGAACTTCATCATTAGAAGCGTACATATTACAAGCTGGATGATGTTTTTGTTCAGTTGTGTGGTTTTGTTCCTTCAGGTCCAAAGAGGAGAAAAACTTCACAATTTTCTATCATTAAGTATCCTAGAAGTTTAAGGAGTAGGCCAGCAGTTCTCAATTTATACCCCTTATAGTTTCTGCTTTCAAAAGTACATGACTGCAGAAGGTCTTCCGCGCATTTTTCACCCTCAGGCAAACATGAGAAATAAGGATAAGCAAAAAGAATTAGCTACTTCGGCTACTTTTACCCACTGAAAGTTTCCTGTTAGCCCAAATTTATCAGTCAGAAATACAGGGGTACAATTTGAGTTATATTCAGCAAAAGGTACTGTGAATGATACTGTAATGTGAAAAGGATATTGTTCCTGAGTGATCTTATTTTGTTATGGATTTTCAGGTCTGAAATACGTTATAAGAATCATTCTGCCTATCTACTTGTATAACTTATCTGACCAAGTGTTTCTAGTGCAGACAGAGGATGAAGTATGCAATGAAACTGAAGTTTACAAATCCCAGCTATGCAGGTTAGGTCTTCGTTCTTTTGAATAAGAATGAAAATAACATGAAAAAAAAATACATCTTGCATATCTGAAGAAAACTTTAGGGTTTTATTTTCTCTCTGACACAAGCTCTTGTGTTTTTCCTTACTGTGGAGGTCACCAGCATCTCTTAAGAAATGTCTCTTCATCATACAATTTGAAAAATCCATGAATTATTCTAATCATTGTGGTTGATTGAACAAGTAGGGGTCCTTTTTGATTCTTCAGTTACCACTTTTTCCTCCTTCCTGATAGTTCTGCACAGCTGGAGATTTTCAGCCCCATTGTAGCCTCCTCATCTTACTAAAGTTCTTTTGGCATGCTAATTAATCTCCTTTCTAATATTTACTCTCCCTGACCACAAGCCATTGTCGGCTTTTACATCTTCTTTTGGAGAGACAGGGTTCTTAAAATTCTTGAATGTCTCTCTTAACAATAGCTCTAGCCTATACATAATGTAGCAAGCAAGAACATTATTTAACGACAAACAAAATGCTAACATTAAGACTTTTTCATTTTTTTCAACATTATAGATGGCTCTGCGGCTTTTTTAAATTATTTTTGTGCAAAAGTCTGTTTAGTTTTTCCCATTTTACCAACATAATAATCAAAATGGCAAAGTTTACTCAAATAATAGATCCATTTTAATCACCTTTCTCAAATAAATAGATATTCTGCTTTATATCAGTTCACATTTTAGGCTTTTGTGGTCTCATTTATTGAGAAATGGATGCTTTCCTGTAAAATGTTTTATGTGTAATATCCAATACTGGATATAATACAACATATTTAATTATTGTATGTTGGACACTGCTATCTATCAAGCTTTATCTTCTGAATATAACACACTTCTGAATATAACAACCACTTCTAATATATTCATTGACGTATTATCAAGACTGTTACAGAGGATATCACCAAATCTGAAGAATTTCGATTATGTCTAAAAATCTGCATAATGTCTAAAAAACTTCATAATGAAGTGTTATTTATAAAAGATGTTATTCTTTATCAAATGTTTTATGTGAGAAATAAAAGAAATAAGGCATGGTTTTGGAAAGCGAAGATGGGTAGCTGAAAAGTACTAATAGTTACTAAGTTGGCATAAACTTATGTTTCTGGAAGATGAAAATCTTTCCAAATTCAGATAGCACAACTGTTTAAGGGAACCGAAACCAAAGTCTTCACAAAATCAAAAGCTAATCTTATTGAGCATAAGAACCTTCTTGCTCCTTTCTTCTGTCAGCAACTGGACAAAGGCCTTCTGCCACAAGTATCCTGTCTCTTATAGTGATTTTGACTAACTGTAGGCTGATGAGTTAACCTATAGAATTAACTAGTCACAGTGATGCAATTATTAGTTTGATTGAACCCACCCACTGTGCATCAATCATCCACATAAAATAACTCTTAACGTTACAATCATAGAATAATTTAGGTTGGAAAAGACCCTTAAAATCATTCAGTCCAATTGTTAACCTAGAAATGTCAAGTCTGACACTAAACTATGTCCCTAAGCACCCCATCTACATATCTTTTTAAATACTTCCAGGGACAGTGACACACCACTTCCCTGGGCAGCCTCTTCCAAGGCCTGACCACCCTTGCAGTGAAGAAATTTTTTTCCTAATATCCAATCTAAACCCCCCCTGCCTTAGCTTAAGTCCTGTCGCTGGTTACCTGGGAGAAGAGACCGACCTCCACGTGCCTACAACCCCCTCTCAGGCAGCTGTAGGCAGCAATAAGGTCCCCCCCGAGCCTCCTTTTCTCCAGGCTGAACACCCCGGTTCCCTCAGCCGCCCCCGACAAGACTTGTGCTCCAGACCCCCCACCAGCCTCGCTGCCCGTCCCTGGACACGCTCCAGCACCTCCCTGTCCCTCTTGCAGCGAGGGGCCCAAACCTGAACTCGGTACCTGAGGTGCGGCCTCACCAGTGCCGAGCGCAGGGGGACGGTCACTGCCCTTGCCCCGCTGGCCACACCGTTTCAGACACCAGCCAGGACGCTGCCGGCCTTCCTGGCCACCTGGGCACCCTGCTGGCTCCTGCCCAGCCGGCTGCCAGCCAGCACCCCCAGGCCCTTTCCCCCCAGGCCCTGCCCAGCCGCTCTCCCCCAGCCTGTAGCGCTGCGGGGGGTTGCTGTGACCCAAGGGCAGGGCCCGGCACTGAGCCTGCTGGAACCTCGTACAGTGGCCTCGGCCGACCAACACTTCCATCCAACTTGGCTTATATCTAGAGGAATGCAGATATTCAAGAAAATTTTGCTCTGGAAGTCAGTGGCATTTGGGGAGTATCAGTTTGAAGATTTATTGATACTACCAAATTAAAAAGCAAATTATGACTTTGCTCAGTTATCATGTTAGATTTTGGAGCAAAGTATAAGCATTAGAGGAATCTGTATTACGGCAGGAGAAGAGGAATCTTACCCACTTTTACAGTCAGATCACAAACCACATCTATTCTTCCGCTCTGTTTCTATACCTACGTAAGACTTTTCAGAATTACATGGTTTTATTTTACTGGCATATTTTTCTTCTTCAAACTCATCTTCTGTTGAGGCCAAGTCCATTTTTAGTCAAATTCGTAATTTGACAAGAGTACGCATTTGTGCCCATTACATTAATTTGTTTTGGGCCTGTAGGCACTATTATACATGCTGAATGTCTTACCTTTTTACCAAATCACTTTAGAGGCAAGAGGAGGCTATACAATTTCCTACAATTTCTTTACAAGTAACTGACATATAGTCTAGGTCTCTGAAACTCTCTTTTTTTTTTTTTATAAATTTGTGCTGCAATCATTAAACTTTCTGTAAAATTTAGAAGTAAATTAAATTCATCATAAATCTTGCAAAAAATAAGGTCGGATTTTTGTGATATACTCAGAAGAGGCTCTACACATTTCTAGCCGATTTTGAAATATGAAAATATGAAATTTGCTGCAGGACTAAAGCTTTCAATGACACGTTGCTTTACGGGTCCTGTTTATAGAAATTTCATTTATTAAAATCACTTATACCTTTCTCATCTTTGTGTCACTTGCTGTCTTTCAAAATCACTTCCTTCCAATTAATTTCCTTTTCTATGATCTTCAGAACACAAATACCTAGTTTCTCTTCCACTTACTCCTTTCCATCTTTTTCTTCTCTACCTCATCCTCTCACTTTCTTCAGTTGACTGCTTTGGCTGTATTTTTAGCAATAATCACATACATGGTTTATTTCAGCGGTGGAAAATTGATGTGGAACAAGAACACAAACAACACTGCCGCAAAGTACAGTTGGCCTTCCAGGTTACCGGGGATGATGAAGCTGTTGGGGGTAAATTGGTATGCATTTATAAATTTTTGCAATGTCCAGCCAAATCTCTCTGGTCAGCTTGTCTTGATCAGGGCATCTAGAAACTAAATATTTTGCTATATGATCATTCTTGTTTCTGGTTGTTTTTTTTTAGCACCTTTGATAAATCAAAAATCAGAAACAAGGTTCCAAAGGAAGTGGGGGTGGGTGCGTGGGGTGGGGGTGGGGGAGTGGGAGGGGAGTGGGGAGGAGAGACAGAAAGTAGATTTAAGGAACTGAAGAAAGGAACTCCAGTTCCATGGTACTCCAGTTAACATATAATCCAATTAAAGAAGTAAAATGTGTTACTGCAAAATATTCTTTTCTTGTGGGATGCTAATTCTGCTTATAAAGTGGGCATTTTCACATAGCAAAATTAGTCACTTTACTCAACAAACTGAAAGACTTCATTTTATCAAAATGTAAGAGAACACTATGTTTCCAGGTTGGTCAGAGTTAATTGGCTGCAATTTGTAGTTGCTGTATTTCAAAAAATAAGTTCCTCAGAGACCCAGTCTCTGTGGGCCAGATGTGTCCAAACCTCAAAGGAGACCATGATGAATTGCAGAAGATGTAGTTTTGCCACAGAGCCTGGTCAGGGACATGGAAATTTCTAACCGTCTGGCTTCTTAGGTAGACCATAGGAGAGAATCAGAACACAAAGTTTTTAGACAAGAGGTAATTTAGAGATACCAGTAGATGCAATTGGACAGGCTCAAATTCTGAATATTCAGCTTAAATTAAATTTAAATTAACATTTCAATTCAGGGCAATCAGAACACTGAAATTAAAAGAAAAAGGCATTTTTAAAGTTTGGATTCCACAGAAAGTTTTAGGATGTTGACTTTTCATTTACATTTGACGTAGAAGAAAATGTGAAAGTAATGAAATTTTTTACATATAGTGAACATTCTCTACAGCATTTTATTAATCTTGCATACTTGCATACCCTTTACATAATGATGTTTCTCTTTTCAGGCTCAAAGGGCACAGGATACCACTGGGAGAGTTACCATAAAACCAATCTCAATCTAAATCCCTCCAAGATGGCAGTTTTTCCACGCTCTTAGCAAACAATTTCCTCCTAACATAGACCCATACTATACCAAATAGCTGTGCATATGGGTGGAGGAAGACATTGCTCAACCTGTTGTTTGCCCCTTCACACAGGCTGATGAGCATAGACTGTTAAAAGGCTGTAATTTATCCACACCTTAATCCAGCTAGGTTTGACTAGATCAGTCAGGTCACAGGATTAACATTTCTGCTGAAGTTTTCTGGTCTTGAATAGGGATCACATGTTTTTTAGTATTCCATGGTGCCTCTACAAACAGCAGTGAAGATGCTAGCATCAGGCTGATGGTAATCCACTGAGCTACACTCTAGATTCAGCAGATGGAACCTCACCAGTAGACCTCGTTTCCTCCAGAGACTCCTGTAGAGATCAACAGAAATGCAGATATTTATTGACCTAGTGGATGAAACTACCTTCTTTCCTTTCTCTTTTGTCACATGTGGCTAGGCTGTATGCTAGACTGTAAGTTGACCTTCAATTAATAGCTCATCAAAGGGTCCTTGTATGGATATTTTATTAGTTTAAAATACTAGGTGCCCAATAGCTTCCCAATCTATTAGAGTAAAATAATAGTATGTTAATACAGAACATAGCACTTCCCACACTTTTTTAAGATCTTAAAGATCATGATTTTTCTATATCTGTTACCATAATCAATTATTATGATTTATCCTTTGATTATACTAGTATACATCACACCCATCTTAACTATACCAAACCATCAGAGTAAACAGCAAATAATTCTCATCTCTCACTATTAAGTGGGGTTTGGGGTGGGTGACTGACTGTTTTGGGTTTTTTTTGTTTGTTTGGGGGTGAGTTTGGGGTTTTTTTGATTTGTTTTTTCTCCCCCCCTCTACTTCAGGTCATCATGATAAATACTAAGGATCTCAGACTTCCTTTTACCTTCAAAATTGTGCAAGCCACGTGACTTGCCTATATCATAAATTAAAGTCAATAACCTAAAGTGGTTCTTCCAAGCTCCAGCATACATCTCAAGGAAGCTGTGTTTCAAAGTAATCTCTTATACCCAGCGTAGTCTCTCCAAATACCAAAAATAAGTTATCACTGAAGTAGAAGAGATAAAAAAGGCTGGTCCTTCCAGGATTTTTTACTTGTTTGTGCAGCTCCGGACTCCATACACAAATTTAATTTTCACATGACACTCTGATTCATACACTCAATAGCAAAAGGGAGAGACAAGAACGTAGGAGTTGGTAATTGCCAGCACCTTTGAGAATCCAACCCCCAAGCTATCAATACCTTTAAAAGAGGGATTACATTGCATTCATTAAAGTATACAAATCCTGAAAAATTCTAAGAAATCGATGCCCCTGTTTTTCCAAAACACTGCATAGCATCCAGCCTCATGTTTATCAGAACTCTATCAAAGAATCACTTGTTTGTCATAACAGGGTGTCTCTCAGAGATTCAGAGTTGCAGAATAGGTTTTAGCCACATGATAGAAGAACCCCTTTTAATCAAGGATGAGGAACATTCCCATGCTTCATCACTATGCAACATTTATATTGGTGGACCACAGAGTCATAATGCTGGGATGACTCAGTTGTTGGGTTTATTTAGAGAGAGGTTCACAATAAAAAATCTAAAGTACTCCTGAAAGTGGGAGGCAATCATGGGCCAAAAGAAGCCTGAGAACCAGCAGGGAGTGAATGACATGGTGCTTCCTGATTTTTGGCACCAACCTGTAACTATTTCAGTGTAGGGAACAGGGACAGTGTTTTTTTTTTAAAATTGATAATGTGCAGCTGTGATCCTGCAGCAAAGAGGTGAATAACTTTGAGGGAGTATAAAGAGAAAACCAGATAAGACAAAAACAAAGGAGGAATGTGATCTCACCTCTAGAAGATAAGGGAACAGCATGAACAGCAGAGAGTAGTCTATAGTGAACAGTGGCTGGGCGTGCGGACAGTGGAGTTTGACCAATAGTAAAGCTTTTAGCAGCGCGCGTACAGAGTATGAACTTATAAAAGCTGTAACTAATAATAAATGCCTTTGCTTCACCACTCTTGCAAAGTCCGTGCCTCAATCACCACGTTTCAGTAGCATGAAAATTAGCTCTATGATTTTTGATTAGATATTAGTTCTCAGACCAAAACAGAAGCCATGGTGATAGGTAATATTTTGACGGACATGGCACACACATTTTTTTTAGACAGCGTCATAGAACTTGTGCATATGAAATTTTCATCTTGATGCCTCCTTAAAAATTGTTCTGAAAATGCTGCAGAGAATTACAATGACAGAAGCACATTATGTCTTTCACATAGAACATGAAATGAAAACACTGCATGGATTGATATATACTAGGTCACGTTATGTATGCCAGAAGTCTGTACTAATCACTAAAGACTTGAAATTGTGTTTGAATCTGATTATCCCTGATCCTAGGCCGTGTACACAGATAATATAAAAAGACAGGCAGTTAGAGAGCATGCGATTTATGCTTTTGTCTTAATAATAAACTTGGTGTTTAAAATATAGCTGTCTTTTCCATAACTTGTTCATTACGTTTCTCCCAACCTGTAAAAAGTGTGTGTACATATTGATTAAAGTGCCTGCTTTTGTAATAATTTATTATATTTTGGAGTGAGGTTTTTTGAAGAGTTTATAGCAAACTAAACTGAAAAGTAAATACTGAAACCAATGACGTTTGAGTTAGAATATTGTTTCATGTTTTATAGTGCCATTATTCCCTTTTTCATAAGGTGGGTTTTTTTGGTGGTTTTTTTGAATGGCAGATCTTCTCCTTTTTCATTTCTCCATTTCTCTGGTCCTACTCAGATGTACTCACTTACAAACTGCTTTATGCTGCTGGAAACTAAGTTGTTTTGTCCTACGTAGTGCAATGTACTCACAGGGACTCAAATACACAGTTGGGTTAAAGGCCTGAAGAATACTAACAGTTAACAATTTGCATACATTGAACATATGGGAAGCCTTTATCTTTTGTTCCTTTAAGTCAAAGGTTATTAAGTTATACATCTCTTCAAAAGTAGATGGATAATGAATAGGGCAGTATTAACTAATGCTAAGCTAATGATTACAAACTGGCAATGAAGATTAAGAACGTGACGGTCTTATGAGAGTGTCTTTGAGTTCTAAGCAGGAATAAGATATTTAATAATAATATTCATAAACTGACACAAGTCAAGGAGAAAACATTAAACAACCCAGTTCCTCAAGACACAGTCATCTTTACAATATAGAAACCAATGTTTCTAAACTAATTTTTAAATTGAATTTAGTCAAAAATTCACAAGGATTCAGGGAACGTGACAAAAGGTTAATTACCAACGTATTCTTACCTTTTAGCATTTACTTCTAGAAACACAGAAAACTCTTTAAACAGGCCCACATGCGTGTTCTTAATGTCTGTCTCCCCGAGGAAACGCGTTCATGGGAATGCCGTGTGCCTCAGCCCAATGCGTTAGGAGAGGAGTGCCCCCTAGCGGTCACCTAAAATCTCGGTTATTTTTTTAAACAGTCACGATGTCGTTCAGAGATGTAAGCTATTACAGTTCCTGTACTTGCACATCGTTCTAGCAATATTTTTTTCTATTCCTTATTTTATTTTTAAACTCCGATATTTTATTTCCCTTTTTAGTTTTTTATTTAGATAAAAATGGATATTACTTGACAACAGGTATGTCTCTGTTTGTGCCTTACGCGGTAACTAGTTATACCTATAAAAATTCTTGATCCTGGAAACTTTGCCTGCAGATACTAGAACTCATGCCTTTGCAGTTATCCTAATCTTTTCTGGCACCCCAGCATAATTGCACATGTGTTTTAGGACTGCTCTTCTTTGAGAAGCTGATGCAAAGATGTCAGTAAGAACCATGCACCCTTACCGTTCTAATAGTGACTAGCATTTTAATGTCAATAGAAGTTATTTGTGTAGATCTTTCTTTAGAATAATTTGTATTTCCTCTCAGCATATCATTTCCTTGCTACAGCACTGCAGCGAGCGGTCAAGTAGTGCTATGGCATTGCACTAACACTATGCTAGACATGCCAGTCCCATAGCCTTCATTGCAAATGCATGCTTCCTTCGGAGGCAACAGAAGCTGGAATTAAAATAGTATGGCAGGACTAGCTTATCATCTTCTTAGGGCACTTGAAAAACATCTACAATTTTTCTATGGATATCAAGGAAATCTGACAATTTTCCAAAGTGTAAGCCTGTCACAAATTAATAAAATCTATATACATGTGCATAGTAAATCAGATGATTTGGCAAGGGGAAGGCCACCTCTTGTTAATGGAGAAAATATGTGGGTCATATAGTCAGACACAACTACTGATGTTGGCAATTTCATGGCCGAACATTTTTTACTACTATTTCCTATAGATAATATTTTGTGCAAAAGATTTAAGCAAAACCAAATTCATTCTTCATCATAAATCTACAAATCCACTTTCAGAAAACAAAAGGCCAATTCACGTACAGGTAATAATTCTGACATAGCAAAGGAGGCAAGATCAAAATAAATGCTTCCTGGAGAAAATAGCCCATCCCAGAAGTGCAATGAGAAATGCAACAGGATAGTATGTCACTTTCAGGCAGCTAACACAAATGCTGCAAAAATACCTACAAAACCTCTGTATCTGCGGAAATGTTTACACTGAGCTACCTAGGATGTACATTTCAAAACAGCAAAGCCAGCCACCCAAGCTGAGTCAACAGTCATATAACTATCTCTGCCACTTAGAAAACGGTGCTGAAGTTCAGATACAGTAAAAGGTTAAGTGGAAAGCTTGCACTCAACCTTATTAAAATATGAAATTTAATTATAAGTAACTTTTATAAGCTTTGAATGTTATAGTTAGTGTGTTTGGGTCTTGTTAAGCTGTTCTAACTTAAGTCTAATAGTACACTGCATCAGAGCCCTAATTTAAAATGGGCTTTTGCAGATCATTTGCTGTGTGTACTTGAGCCAACTACAGCAGTTACAATAATTACTCATTTTTGACTCTGCTAGAACTCCATCAGAATATATGATGAATGCCTGGCCCTCTAAGGCATTCTTTTAAGTCTCCGTTGGCCAAGCACACCAAATAAAAGGCTTTTGTAAGTACTTCTCTCTGTTGAAGGAACAACTTGCTTTCAACTTTTTTCTTTCCATCTTTGTATTTATTCTTTCTGCTTAACATTTTTTTTTTTCCTAAATTGTGTCACATTCCAAAGTTGGGGAGCTGCAGACTTATTTCACAAAACCAGCATTATGATTAGAGAAATCTGCCGGTGAGTCACTAAGTCACTAGTACTCCCAAAGATACTTTGTGCACACAAACAACATTAGGGAACATATGTTGAGGCTATCCATCAACAAAGTTCTGCTATCTTGGGATGTGTTATCTCATGTTTTCTGCATTGTTTAGAATCACCTTTCTGTAAGATTCAGTATCTCCATCTGCATAACTATCATCCCTGTTGTAAACCATTTGTGCAGTGATGCATATCAGTAAGGAGCTGCATGTTTCCTTTACACTTTCAAAGAAGCTTTCATACTTGGTGCTTCCATGCTGAGAGCCTCAGATGAGGCAAACTCACTATATGGAAGTTTTGTGCATACACAGTTAATTATATTGTATCTATATCATAATACAGACAAGCTGTTTTTCCACAAGTTTAGAAGCATCAGTTCACAGGGTGTAGAACTAGTTGGCAAGTGTTTGATCCTGAAACAATAATGTTTTTTCATTACCTTCAGGTTTCTCATTGTCTAGGTAACACACGGTGTTTTAGTAGCTGAAATGCTATAGAAACCATACATGCTGTTTCTAAAACAGAGATGGGAACACCGTTAGCTGCACAGGATCTACCTTTGAGGGAAGAGTGAGAGCAAAGAGCAGCCTTGGAGAACTGTGGAATTGTGGAGGAAGTTCTAGATGATATGGGAAAAAATCATAAGCAAAGGAACGGCAACTCCTTGGATTTGAGCACCCTGAATATTCCAAGCAAAGTGTTTCTACTCTATAGCAAGCTAGGCAAAGGTATGGGAGGCATAGGAGTTATCTAGCCACCTGCTGACGGAATTTCTCTTGAGAAGGACATTTTTAACAAGACGAGAAATCAAATATAGTATTTAGATCAGCACATACTGTTGCTACCTGTTTACTCGCAAAATTCCCCAGTATAGACATGGATGTAAAAAAAGAGATTTTAGAACCTGGAGGATCCTTCCAGATTCCTGTTTGCTTTTCCCTGGCTGAAGCACATAGGTTGTGACAGAGATAATAGCAAGCTTGCGTGTACTGTGTTCTGTTGCACTGCGTGTGTGTTGGGTCATTTTTTTTATATATATAATATGGACTTTATAGGACAAGAAGCACTTAGTATAACAGATTTTCCTTAAATGTGAAATAGCAGTCTAAAGCACTTTCTATTCATTCTCCTTGTGTTACCACTTTGCTCCATCCTTCAGGCTGCCAGAAGAATGTAAGACTTTTAAAAGTGTATCTCAATGGCAGAAAGAATCCTACCTGTCCATCAGTTCCCTTACACTAGATAAAGTCATACCTCTTCCAACTATTCAGTGACCTTATTATCAAGGCACACTTTTCACAAGCGCCATTATAGTAGGGTGCAAAAAGAGGTAACATGTCTTTGCTCCCCAACCCTATTCTTTGCCTCAAGTGTAGTATGCTTCACAGAGTCTCTAAGATTGTAATAAAACATTCAAACAGTTTGAATGGTCCTCAGGAAACAACTCTTCCTTCAAAGCATTCACAAAATGCAGAACGTTTACTACAAGTGTGCAATTTATTTTTCTTACATCAAGTATTCTAAATTTTGCCTTTGGAGATGTATATAACATTTTCAAGAAGCTCAGCCAAATTGTTTATAAAATAGACTCTGATTCTACAAACACAACACTATTTTAAAATATGTTATTTTCAAGCCTATATGTTTTTCTTTCTTGCCAGTAAAAAACACCAACATACAACCCAGACCCAAGAGTTCAAATGGGCAATGCTAAATTTAGCTGCTGCATGTTCTGGGTGCAGTATTAAGCACACGAATAACAAGGCCCATCCCCCTGGAACACGATAAACCTTCTGGAAACAGTCCATAACAGACTGAGCTTATCAGGTAGAAAGCCACATGTAATGCCATCAGATTGAGTGGACCTGGGTTTCCCCAGTGAGGCACAGCACAGTGTTGGTCTCCTGTTGAGCTGCTGTCTGCAGCTATTGGTCTCAAGCAACTTCTGGAGACTGAAAAAATTACACCTGCAGTACAAAGCTGCTTTTTGTTTCCCAGAGAAGCTGTGCTCTACAGACCCCTCTCTGCTCCCCTAATCCCTTCAGTGTCCTCCCTGATGCAGTCTTCGTAGACTGAACTTTATCGACAATCCTTGCAAATGAACATCAGCAAAACTATGCAGGGCATAGTCATCTGTGAGCAATAAGACCCTGCGTCAGTCAGCTTCCCTGAAGCAAAAGTAGGTGAATTAAGGACTTCTGCAGAAATGTTATTAAAGTGTGCTTGTGCCAAAGTGCCAGATCTTCAAAACTTTCCACTAATCAAGACATATGGTTTAACTGATGGTTCTGAATTAAACTGAACTGAAAAGCAGCAGGCCTCCTTTATATTAGCCTTCCTATAAGATCAATTTCAGCACCCAAAGACTTGGTCTTCAGTAGTTTCTTGCCTCTGACTGTTAAATAAGATGTGCCACATCAAGACTGTGAGAAAGGGAAAGAAAGATACCTTGCAAAATGATGTCAACATAGAGAAAGGCTTTACTGTTTAAAAGATTACTCACTTCATCTTTCACCATTCTTTCTCTCTTCTTTGCTAGTGGCTTGCTTACCTTTTCCTTCCTCCAAGAAACTCATTTTAAGATGAAGGAATGCCATTTCTACCATCCAATTAAGGAGGAGTGATCTTTCCTTTCACAGGCAGTCTATGCATGTCATTGCTTGAGATAATTGAGTCATCTGTAAGGCAAGAACAACTTAAGTTACTTTCTTTAAGAGACAGCAGGGCAGAGACAGAAGAAGGGAAGTCTGCAAGTTGTCAGTAGAAACACATTGGTTCTGTCTTTTTCTTACTGTAACTGGAAAAAATGTATTTCGTCAAATGGTGAGAGATATTGAAAGAGCATTACACTTTACAGTGACTATTATTTAAATTTAATGACAATTTTCATTACCTGTGTTTTTCTGTACAGTGTTTGGTAAAGGCTTAAAGCTAGTATAACATGGTTAACCAATTTGATTTCCTAGTTTTGTTAAATTTCCTCCTTCAATGTCAGTATTTCATATTTCAAAATGTGTTGTGACAACTATATTAAAATTATATAAACTTATCCCATAGTCAAAGTACACATTTAGATGCTTCAAATTTGTAACTTACTATGAAGCCAGTAATGTACATACAAAATATGCATATCATAAAAAAGATGCTCATGTTTTCCAGATGACAACAAAGCTGCTAAAATCCATGCTGCATGCTTTTCCTTGTCAAAACAGACTTAGAAAAACAAGTGCTGAGCATAAATTCAGTGGGATGTCACAATACACTAATTAATCTTTTTCATTTTTTTCATATCACCATAACACTTAATCTTTTTAATCTAGTATTTACATATCTGTTTCACTGAATTTTATCACATCAGGTAGAACTAAAAAAACCTCTAACTTACAGTTGAGAACTAGGTGTAAATTTTCTTATTCACATACTGGTAAAGTGTATGGTAAAGTCTGGAAAATGTAGCTACATGGTTTGGCCATTCATTCAACCTGTTGGATGATTAAAGGACGCCTCATGAACACTGCTAGGTCAGTTACTCTCTTTAGGGTTTTTTTGTTGTTTCACTTCTAGGGGTATGTTTATATGAAGAGTTACTTTTATATGTACAGCAGCTGGAAAATTGAGAGTTCATTTCCATGGTAACAACCACCATTTCACTGGAAATATCAGTTAGTGTGAAAAGCCACGTATATCTATTTTCTCCTTCAGCAATTTTCCACATACATGTAATTAAGATGAAGGTATGAAAGCACATAACATTGTTCTGTTATAATTAATATAGGGTGATATTACAGTGGTATGGAATTAATATACAATGATATTTTGAAAGACAATTGGTAAGCAAGAGTAGCAGTTATTAAATTTAAATCCTATTACCAAGGCTATTTAATTTCCAACTCAATAAGATAATTATTACTAGAGGATGCTTTCATGGCAATTGTCTTTTTCTGATTATTATTTCTTCTGGAAAGACTGGTTCGTTACCCTATTTAGTACTGGGAAAATGAATCAAATTTCTCCAATTATTGGGAATATATTGATGGCTAATTCATGCACAGACTATCAGAATGGTATATTTTATTTGCTCTTCTCTTGAGTTTCTTTAGCACCTAGGTTTTAAAATTGAAAATTCCTTATAAAATAATTCTAAAGGCTACATTAATCTCCAAATGTGTATTAACCCTGGTGCTGAGCTCCTGTGTTTAGTAGAACATTCTGTTATTTTTTCTTCTGTGTCATATTTTCTTATTAGCCACAGTATTTCATTTCCTTCTCTGTCATGTCATTTGAAGTTTTACACAGGCAGGAGCTGGCAGCAGGCAACACATCATCCCTTCCTGGACGGTGAAACTCAGTCGTGAGGTTCAGTTCTCTATCCACTGTGTACACATCATCTCTCATTCAAGTTACAACTTTTCATTGTGACTTTAGTGGCCATCATCTGGAAACTGATTATCTGCAAGTTAAAAGATATTCATGCAAGACAGTTTGTTCAGCTAATTCTTTAAATGGCATTCAATACATTTATTTTGCGTTCTGCTATTCAATCTTGCAATTTTTCAGTAATCTTACAATAGGTTAAAGTTGCCAAGCAACCTCCTGCCCTTAATATACTTTGTAAATTCTGTCATTTTTAAAAGTGAAAAACAAAACAGTTCCAATCTTCAATCTGTCTTTCAGACTATTTTTTTTGGTAAAAACAGTTTAGTGCTAACAAATTTTAATTTTTCCTTTAAAAAACTGTAGAAAAAATATCAGTCACTAAATGACAGTCTTTTCCACTGACTTCAATCATCTCTGGCTATGACCTTGCATTCCTGTAAAAGATATGTGTAAAACTACTAGTCAGTTCCAAATTAAAATGCTTATTTAGCATTAATTTCACCTGTATTTTTTCATAAAATATAGGTCTGTTACTCCATGTATACATATGCTCTATATCTACACAAAACAAAAGGGACTTACAAAAGCTTATGAAAGCCAAAATACGGATTATCCTAAGATCCTCTATCAACTCAGAGGAGATGATGAAAGAGAAAGGCAGGACATAACCCAGAGTTCAAACTTATTTCAGTCATTAAAATGACAGAAACTCAATTAGAATGACAAAAAAACCAATCACCACCACAAGACCAACTGGAAGGACTCCAAGCAGTCAGAACTACTGTGAGAAAGTACTTTGTCAGTCTTAAAATATGATTTGTTAGCAAAAGTGAATCTATAAAATATGAGTGCAAGAGAATCACCAAAGCAAGTAGGAAATGCATTATTTGGAATTCAAGAAGAAATAAACAGAAGTTTAATCAATATATTTTCTTCTGCAATAGGTTCCTTGAAAAAGTTTATTGCTTGTCGAGTATTTGAAGTACCTAATGAAACACTCAGAATGTGCACAATATCAAAGGAGGTAGCCTTCTCTACAACAAAACCAAACTGGACAGAGAAGTGATAAGATTTCTGTGTAAATGAACTCTTAAGACGAAAAATGGGACAGATGTGTAAAGAAATAGCACCACTTTGGAGAGAATCAGAATATTCTGAGAAAGTTAAAAAAAAAAGCTTCAGCATACTGTCTTACAGTGAGAGTTTTACACTCTCAGATTTTTCCCCCAAGTTGTGGGGAATATAGGTCAGATTTTAATTTGTGCTGCTAGGTGAACATTTCATTTTATTGTTACTCAGGTTGTAATGATATCCCACAGTCAAATCAATTCCAGCGTTGCTCTATGCCATATTTCTTTCTTCAGCTGAATGGCTATTACCTCAACTCAAAATGGATTTTTCAGAGCAGAGGCTGTGCATGCCAAATGATGAACACTGTTATCTGATGCACAACTGGAAAACACATTTTGAGATAGTTCTTGGAATACCTAGTGAGTAGGTTATAGCCTCTGAAAGTCTGAAGAAGAAAGCATGTGGAATTTTTCACCAAGGCAAACAGACATAAAGTTTAGCCAAACAGAACAAACCAGCAGTTAGATCAGTAAATCACTCTGAATTGGTCCATTCAAATTGTGGAGGCAGGCTAGATCCAAAGCAATTTACTTTCCTTCCGGGAACTAGAAGGCAGCTGAGGAAATAACTATGATTTGCAGAGCATATAGTCTCATCTTTCTCCATTCATAATAGAATTTAAACTAACAATTTGATCCTAAAGGTTTTGTTTAATAAATAGTTGTGGAGTGATGCTCTATACAGGGATGTTTATCACAAGGTTTGGAGATACAGTACTGAAAAGAGATGTTCTGTACCACTTTCCAATACGTACAGCTACCCAGTTATGTGCACCTTCTCTTTATAAGATATGACATTCTGACTTTATTTGCTTTCTCCTTTTTTACAGCTTATTATTCGTTACTTTAGTTCCTTTCTTACAATAGAGCAATAAGAAGATAATAGTGCATAGGGTTTAATATGATTTTATATTTTATTTACTACTTCTCTTTTTACTTTGTCTTGCTGCACTTGTGACTTCTTTTCATTTCCTTCAGTTAAAAAATAAGCAACCCTCCTAGAAGTGTAAAAGGCAACATATAACTCACAAGTCTAATTTCCATACACTACTGTAAATCTAAGCAGAAGTGACTCCAACTGAATCAGTGAACCTACAAATGCTTTAGACTGACATATCTGAAGGATAAGTCACATCTACTGTTCCATCTCATTCTTGTCCTAGTTCTCCATTTTAAGTACCTGCAATTAGCAAATCCCTCTCTTAGCCCATGATCTAACAGCATATAACACACAACACTGATGACAAAGGTCTGCAATCATAATTTACCCATAGAGTTAACATCCATGTTTTAAGCCACTAAAACATCTTTTCCTTACAAATCTTCAATGGAAGACTACACTGATGGGGGGGGAGGTTACTTTCGAGAAGAAAAAACCTGACCAACCAATCGGTATTTAATATAGGGATATTAAACTTCTAAATGACTATTCATAAACTCAAGCACAGCCAATTAGATATAGCTGAACGTTTAATGTTCCCCCCTGACATAACAATTACCTATAAAAATGCTACAGCAGTGACCTTGCTTGTGTGAGCTAATGTATTCTGTATTTTTAAATGTTCTTAAGACACTGATAATTCTAAAATTAAATTCATATAGATTTCATCTGAAGTCTCTAACAGATGTTCACTAACTTATTAAATAAGTGTATACAAATGAGATACATACCAGTGAATCAGGCAGGACAGTGAAAAAATTATGACACTCATTAGGCTTATGCAGTTTGTTCTGCCCTTTTGACTGGGACATTAGTTGCACAGACTTTGTTGTTTAGTGTAATTTTCTGCTATTTTGGAGGGTTTTTATGGTCTTTCCCTGTTTGTAAAGAGAAATCATATTCCTCATTTATTCAACAATTGAAACACTTTTTTTTTCTTTCTTCTTCTTTAAATGATCAGCAAAAGCAGCACAGGTCCTTTGAATAGGAACTGTTCCTGTGATGTGCTGGTATTTCCCTATTCTGGTGTCTGATCTGATTCGTTGGTTGTCTGTTTTTTTCCTCCTCTCTCTGTGGCAAAACTGGCTTTTTCTGATCTCTGCTGGCTTCTGTGACTCACTGGTGTTAACTGCACCTTTGCGCAGAACAGAGCGTGCATAAGACATCGACGATCCTATTTAGTCTTCTACACCAAGTGAGTCAGATTTCTTGCTATTGTGCATGTTAGAAGGAAATAATGGATGAATTGGAGACAAGATATAGAAGTTTTTACTGTTGTTAGATGTTTCAGGAGGTGGCAAGGAAATTAGAGAGAAGTTTAAAGTCATCACATATAACTGGATGATTCCTGAGTAAATGCCATACATGTAATTACAAGATAATTCAAGGGGGGGGGGGGGGTGGGGGGGGGGAAGAGAGTGTTTTACCCATTAGACTATGCCATGACTAAAGAAAATACCCAATTTGAAACCTGAAACTTGTGGCTTACCTAGCCTCACTGACAACATGGAAGGAAGCCTTTTCCTTTCCTCTGTGCATCTAGAAGAAACTTAAAAGAACACGAAAGTTGTATGTGCACCTACACAAAATACCTGTTAGCTCACAGATGCTCCAGTGGCGGTGGCACTGGGGGCACTGGCCCTTAACACTGGTCACCATCAGAATAATCTCAAAATTATTGTCCTGACTGTTCTGATTCCCTTTGCTGGAAAGGAAAACATCTAAGAAATTTGTATGCAGCCAGTAACAATCAGTATCTGTTAAAATAAAAGGGTTTATCTATTCCCATCCAAATATCAGGTTAAGAGGCAGTGGCATATGTATGTACTCAATGCTAAAGGTCTTGTGGTGCCATTTCAGAGAAGTATCTGATTCCCAATAAATACTAACCGACGGCCAAAAAGACAAGTTAGAAGGGAAGATAAAAAAAAAAAAAAAGATGAACGGGCAGCCCATTTTGAAAATGTAATCCTAAATTTTAACTTACACCTTTCTCAGATACTTGCCCACAAGTTTCAAAGCAGCAGTTTGAGCATAGAAAAACTGTATTAGAATGGATTGAGATGTTTCAGAGATATTAAATTCAGACCAACAGATCATCTGAAATGTATCTTCCAAGTGGAAATTGTTCACAATGCTTCCTTGTATTTGAGTAATTTAATCTTTTCTATTTGCTTTACCAAGCCTGTTGTGGAGAAAAAAGATTGTGGATGAGGGCGAGAATTGCACACAATTGCTCTGGTTTTGGACTGTTTAGTCTCAAATGAAATAAATCCATAAACCTATGAATTTTCCATTAATTTTAGAGAATATCTTAGAAATGACACTATGGTTGAGGTAATGAAAGGAAACTGAAAAAATTAGCACATTTAAGAATGAGCTCAGAATGGGCAGGTAACAAATTCCTGTTCAAGTTCTTTGAAGATGTAGCTGTTAATATAGATAAGGGGAACTAAGAAAAATAGGTCTTTGAAATATTCAGATAGCCTTTCACCACCTCCTTCTACATCAAAAGGAAAAATAGTTGTAGAGTCACTGTGAGTAAAATGTAACAGTCATTGGGAAGAAAGATGAGCCAAAGTTGCAAAGGTGAATTTCTGGTAGTTCCACACTTATAGTTGTACCCTGAAATGTTTCTATACTTATCTAAGCACTAACCAAGGTTTTTGGTTTGTTTTTGTTTGTTGTTTTTTTTCTTTTTTAATCACACTTGTAAGTTTGGATCAAAATATAGCATGAAGTTTGTTAACCAGTTATTTCCCTTGAAATAGCTGAACTGGTAGACAGTGATCCTGTTGCTCTGTGTCCTGAAGAGGTATGTCATTGGATTATATCTCATTAGCAAAGGGCCTATGAGTATGGGGCAGTTCACCATATTTTTCACCAGGACATTGGTGTTGCTAGTCCTGGGTCAGTGCAAACCAAAGAGCCCTGCTTTTCTATTTAAATCCAGTTAATGTCTCACATGGTTCTGATACCAAAGCTTTACACAGCTCTGCTCAAAAGATCCTGTTCAGGGTCAGTATCTGATATTGTTAGGCACTTCTCATCATAACATGATAGTGTTGTAATGTTGCACACTGCTTCTGTCACTCTGTTGAGGTAGGTGGCTCATCCCAACATTTAATACATCGAAGGCACTGATGCATTTGTTTAATTAAATTGCATATGGCTCTTGATTATCTGCAAAGAATTTATCCCAGAAGATGCCACAAAATTTGCTTTATCTTGCTTGCAGTTTTCCACCTCTAAAAAGGAAAGGTTCTGAACCTTAATCCTGAAATATGCGTTTCTCCTCATTTCCCTAGGAGTTTTGTATTTTATTTAATTCTCCAATTACTTTAAGTTTTAATTCAAAAATCTTTAATAATTTACTTGATAAGTGGATGTTCTACTCAAATTACCCGAATGATTTTTCCTTTTTTGATTTATTTTTACATAGTTAGAGAGTGATTTGGTATTTACAACATGAATTAATTGCATGGATTAAGAGATTATTCTATTTTTCCAGTGATTATCAGGCATTCAGGGACAGATGAAATATTAGATTGGATTACATTGGATTAGATTAAGTTCTGAATTTCTAAATTGTACAAAAATTTTTGGACCTCTGGTTTTATTCTAAAGATTAGTAATTCAAAGACATGAAAGGTTATCTATAACATATGCAGGCTACAAGATTTCTTTAAGTAATATTCACCATCTCCCAAATGCTGGAGGAAAAATGAGTGCCTACCTGTCACCCTCACCTTCATCCGTACACACGCACACCAACCTTACATCTCTCTTACATGTTGAAAATGCTTATCTTGCTTTTTTCCCCCACTTTCTCTGAAGAAACTTAATGCCTTTATTCGGGGGGGGGGTGGGGGGGGTGGGAAGGAGTTATCTATTTTTATTGGTCAAATAAGTTAAAGAAACTCCATTGGCCCTCATACACAAAACCAGCTAGCTTCAAGCCTCCTCACTTTTCCAGCTTCCATATGCTAATCGCTTATGTCAAGTACTTACCTACCCTAGTTCCTTGGGGAGCAGTTCATACATCATCCACTCCCATTCTGCAATACATAAGTCTACAGGGAAAGACCCCTTCCCATCTAATCCTGTTGTGGAGCAAAAAGATTGTGGATGAGGGGGAGAATTGCACACAATTTAAACCCATTTAATTGCACCCATTTAATCCGGCCCACTAACCGAAGAGGCTGGAAAACACTGTATAACTCTTGTGAAGGTTATACGGTGGAAAGACCTACTGTTTAATACAACACAATATCCTGACATACTAAAGCAGCTATAAGGGAATAGGAGAAAGGAATATAAATGGATGGAGAAGACATGAAGCTCTCCCTTATCTACTTCCTGCAGGCATTAGGAATAGAAAAAGATAGTCTTTCACTTTTTATTGCTGAATTTGGAAGACATGGTTCTAAATGAGCTGCTCTTGCTCCCTGTTGCTTTATGTAATAGATGGGGAAGTTTTAATGTACTTACTGATGATGTCCCAAATTCATTTAGTGTCCTAGCAATCCAGCGGAATGTATTTCCAAACTGTCGAGATAGCTTAAAAATCAATTTTGATATCTCTCTAAGCTCTAGCAGTGTTTGATGAGTTCTTATTTGCTCTCCCAAATCAGCTGGGAAACAGGTAGGACAGCAACCTCTCTCCCACCTGGGTAGGGAGGGGGAAATTTCTAACCAAAATGCTTTCATTTGTGGATTTATTCTTCTTTATCTCCTGTAGCATCTGGCTGGAATTAAGTGCCACCATTTAAAAAGCATAGGGCACTGTTCATGGAACAAATGCATTCAGAAATCAAATACATATCTTCTCAACTTCTTTTCTCTCAAAAGATGTTATTATGCCCTTGGTAAGTACACCCAACACGGTGGCAGATGAACACTGCCAGCAGTGTGGCAGCATCAGATGCATCGCTTGCAGCTATTTTATGAGTCACGAACAGTAGTAAGATGACGAAGGAAAAAATAATAATCATGTTACCTTAAAGCAAAACTACTGGTACCTCAAATGCTGAATATAATTATGAAAAAATATCACAGAGCAATATGGACATCTCTTTGCAAAATGGGGTTCTAAAGACAAAGCAAAAATGAGTTCTTAAGAATCCAAAGAGTAATAAAATGGCAAAAGCTTAATCTTTCTACCCTCTTCCTATACAGTTTTGCAGGACCAAAGGAGTTTTCACTTTGCCTTTACTTAAAACTACATTCTAATATAAATTCTGTAACATTGTCAAATACATTGGTGATAAATCAGATTGCCTATAGTATACAGGGGATGCTCTTCTCTAGGTATATGCTTCTCAAATCCAATAGCAAAATCTGGCTTCAAATAAATATTTAAAAAAACACCAAACAACTAAAAGATATTTCCGCTTAAGTCCAAATATTTCTAATCCTAAATCTGTAGCTGACTTGTTTTATGAACCACCTTAATAATACACCACAGGAACCTACAGAGAGCAGAATTACAGAGCTGTCACACTCCTTTGACGATCAGTACTCTCAGAGAGCTCTAAACTCTTAGATTACATCTCCAGAGGTCTTCCTACATGAAATTTCAGTATAAATAGCTGGTTTCTTCAAAATTATTTGCTGGATTCTTTAGGGATATATTATCACATCAGATTTAAGTCACTGTATAATGCTCGAGACCTCTCTGAAGAAGGAAACTTACTCTGTTTTTAGAAAAATGCCCTTGAAATATAAAACAGGGTGGGTTATGATGGTTATACTAACATTAAATACACCAGTCATCAGAACTCTTTTCATCTATAACTGCTTACATTTCATATCCGACAATAAAAAAGAAAGTAGAAAAAAAGATCCCATTCTGCATCTTCTATGTTTTTATAGAGTTGAACAAAACCAAGAACTTACAGCAAAGTTTGGCAACATTTAACCCACAAGACATTTCTTTTCCTGTATATTAAAAGTTATCAAATACAAAAAATTTCCTGCCATGAATGTTACATCGCACTGTTGATAAGTTTCCTTGCTGAGCAAAGAAATCTTTATCAGGCTTGATGAAAAGTACATAGACATTATTCTGAACTGCATTTATCATCATCTTCATTTTAAACTTCCTGTTTTTCTTTGCTGCCGCCTGTTTTTCTTTAAAGCCCCCTGTTGCTGCTCATTTCTTCACTCTGCTGCAGAACTCCATTTCTAGGTAGGGAACATAGCAGTTATAAAAACCTCAAGAGACTGATGAATCACCAAGCTTCCCCTTTTGCAAGGCAAAATCCTGACATCAGTACGTCTAAAGCAAAGCAGGCAGTCTCTTTTCAGTTCCAGACCACATGTGTTGCTCCCATTGTGCACTGACCAAATTCAAGGAGAACATTCCAGGGCAAAACAATCTATTAATTTTCTTTGTATTTCCGAGAGGAATGCTATGAAAACAACTTACTGACTCTTCTCCTATATTTAGTTCGGATCATACAATGGGAATACTGCTTTGCAGAACATTGAGAAAATACAAACCAACAAAAGAAAGAAAAAACAAAAACAAAAAAGCAGAGTGCAAACCCTAGTCCTGACTGTATTCTTGCAAAGGCTGGATATGTCCCCATGTAATGAATTTACATTTACACTTTCTTCCTGTACTATACATAGTTTTTAGACATATCTCAAGTGACTCAGTCACTCACTGTTACTAACCAAGATGCCATCAGTAAATGGGGATACCACAAGATATCAAGGTACCACCAGAGGAGGATGGATCACAAAGATGCTCACTGGGAGGAGCTGGCATGCAAGGTAAGGTCAGAGCCAAGCGGCTGTGCCCGACCCCAGCCCAGCAGCCAGGAGCTCTCCGTGTTCCCTCCTGGCCAGGCGCACACCTCTGAAGTCTGTCCCAGAATATCTCGCTTCATATGACTCACCTGTTTCTCCAGACAACGTAATAGGGACACATCTTGGCTGGTATGAAAATGCCAATTAAAAATGTGAAAACGAAAAATCTGTTGTTAATAAAGTTTTCATTGATTAGCTGATTTTTACTGGTTGATTTGGTTTACTGGGTTTGTGATTTGGGTGGGGGTTTTTTGTTTGTTTGCTTTTAAAGCAATGGGCTGATACTGTTAAAAAGTAATTTGATAGTTGTTATTGCAAATCAGAATTTAAAATCATGATGGATTTTAGTATGTATGTGAGTTCTGGCCCAAATTCAGACTTCACTTCCATGACTACCAATACGGAACAAATCTGATTTAACAAATTAGCCCAGAGTTACACTAATGACAGAACAGAATCTCATCCTCCACAGCCGAAAGGTTCTTTTATATGCCACATCATACTTGCTCCAGCAGCATTGCCACAAAAATCTTAAAATAGTTCCTAACTAAATCAAATTAAGTATTATGCAACAGTTAACTATAATAACTTTTTTTCTTTTTTCCAACTTCCAATACAGTACTCTTATTGTTAAAGTCTCCATTTCCATCAGCAGAAAAATCCAAGGCATTTTAAAAGCTTTGCATGTAATTGTCTTTCTACAGCATTCTGCATGCTTTGCCTAAACAGTGTAATTTTTTTTTTCTTGATCTACTCTAAACCCCACGAAATGAAAGAAATTGTAAAACATGATTTCCCATATGAATTATCACATTTCTCGTGATTAAATTTTGGGTAGTTATAATGTTATCTGTTTCTTTTGACAAGCATAATTATAGCTGGCATGTGTACCCAAACTGTATTTCATTTTCTGAAGCAGCAGCTCATTATGACCGGTGAAGTCTCTAGTAAAAGGAAGGCATAGAAGAAGTACTTTATAAATATTGACTTGCTCTTAGTACCTGTCAGCCAAAATGCAAATGGCCACAAATCACAGCTGCAATGGAAATACAATAAAACCAAGAAACAGATATTATATATACTGGAAAGGGTAAAGTGATTTCCAGATTCCCATATGTCTGAACTGGAAACACTTGGGCTAAACAAAATAAAAATGCTCCAGATGGACATTTTGGTCCATAATTAATGTTATATCTATATGCATTCTGTATCATTATAGGGTACAATAGTTTATGTTCATGTTAGTTTTATGAGATAGCTCAAAATCAATATATGGTTCATAGCTGTCCTATTTTCATCCTTGCCTGGCCTATGGTATGTTTGATTTAACACATTTGAACACAGTAATGCATCTTACATTGTCTTGTGTGGTCCAGGCTTTGGTTGTGGTCAAATGATAAGGACTAACCCGCATCCTTATTATTCAAGTCACATTAACTGCACCTGTACCATATATTGTCTGGAGTACACAGTGACACCATAATTATTCTGTAGAGTTTGTTCCTTCAGCATATACATAGCTGTGGGATACAGCAACCAGTATGCTCACAACCCTTCTACCTTGGGCAGCTAATACATGTTTTATTAGTGTGGACACACCATATATGAGTCAGCCTTTTTAAATCACTCATGAGCTAAGGATGCAGCCTGATTTCTGATCTGAATCCTGCTGTCGCTGCTTGTCAAGAAGAAAAACTTTGCAGGGATGACACTGAGCAGTTAGTTAGCAAATGGATCCTGCCCTCTTGGAGAAACAGTGTTCCTGGCATTTCAGAGGATCTCTGTACCAAGTATCTTGCTTTCCTAAAGCCTTAGAAATGAACTTGCTGTTTCAGCAATAAGACTGTGAGTGAGGAACAAAATTTCTCTGAGGCTACTGTGGAAGTGAGTTCTTTTTAAACACAGAATTTGAGCTGATTTACCACAATAGTATCCGTATGGTCACTACAAAAGACAGTTTGTCTACATATATGATATCCATTCACCGTTGCATTCCCTTCCTACACAGTAAACTGATTTCTTGAATGTTTGTTGTGATCACTATGTGACATTAGTTGCAGTATCTGAGCACAGTTTGTATCAAATGCCCCACTCTTAGCTCTGTGCATGCACCCAGGACAATTAGGAATGGCTTCTGGCTCCTCAAGTAAAACCCTGGCTCTCTTGACATCAGTGGAGGTTTAGCACTTTACTAGGATCACAGGTTTTCCATCCCTATTGAGGCTTTACTTTATACATTTTGCACTTGTGTAGCTGATGAGTCAAAGCAAGCCAGAGTGCCGTGGTTTAACCACAGCCAGCAGCTAAGTGCTGCACAGCCACTCACTCACTCCCCCCAACCCAGTGGGATGGGGAGGAGAGTCAGAGCAAGGCACACTCATGGGCTGAGATATGAACAGTTTAATAACTGAGATAAATTTAATAGAATAATAACAACAAGAATTGTAATAAAGAGGAGAGGGGGAGAGAGAGAAATAAAACCCAAGGGGGAAAAAACCAAGTGATGCACAGCACAGTTGCTGACCACCCAACGACCGATGCCCAGGCAGCCCCTGAGCAGTGGTCAGCAGCCCCCAGCCAATTTCCCCCCATTGATGTACTGAGCACGACATCATACAGCACGGAACGTGCCTTTGGCTGGTCCGGGTCAGCTGTCCTGGCTCTGCTCCCTCCCGGCTTCTCATGTCCCTCCTCACTGGCAGGGCACGGGAAAGGGAAAAGCCCTTGATACAGAGTAAGCACCGCTCAGCAGCAATGGGAACATCAGTGTGTTATCAACATTGTTCTCATGCTAAATCCAAAACACATCACTGCACCAGAAATTTAATTCTATCCCATCCCAAACAAGGACGCAGAGGAAGATAGATTCTCAAGTATATATAATGGTAATTTCCATAGAAATCACTGAATTATTCTATGATTCAAGTCCCAAGTTGGTTTATTGTTTTGTTTCTGTTATGTGGTTTGTTTGTTTTTTCAAACCTACACTTGATACAGAATTAAGTGGTTCATAGACACGCCATGTAGAAAAGAAAAATAATCTAAACTACTCCTTGATTCTCTTGCCTTCTGCCTCTAGGGTTTTTTTTCCTCTCCTGAACACAGAAGCCAACTTCCTATACATTGCTGGCACTTGTTTCTCCTTCCCAATCGTGGCTTTTTGTTAGAGGACAGAAAATAAAATGGTTCAATTCCATTTTTGCTTTATTCATGGAAGTTTCAGGCTTTTACTGTGGCCACCATTGTAGAAGCATAGCCATTAAAAACAGACTTCAGATTTTATTTAATGAAGTCATTTGTGCTCTGTCTACAGATATAAGCCTTGACATGCAACAGTTACACAGATCACAAAGACTGGCTTGCCTTTTTATCTCCATGAAGACATTTAGAAAACACTGATTATTTTAAAAAAAAAAAAAATCACACGTACACTTCTCCACATATCCTATCCCCTCAAATATATCAAAGGTTGACTGAAGGACAAACATCAGATGGAACTAAAAATACCAGAATGCACATTTTATCAAATGGATAGCAAAAAGCAATGCAGGACCAGGGTCAACAGTAAAAAATGATAGATGGTAACAAATACAGGAAATATATCTAGATGCTCACTTTGCCTGTCAGATGAATCTTGTATGCTGCTATACATCTGTAGAACAGCTGGAAAGGTTTCATGAGACCTGTGAAAAATGCAGAGGTATTGTTTGGGAGAGGAAATGCAGCTCTGGAATGTGGAGACATTGCTAGGGACGTCTACAAGAACCCACCATCCTCCTCCTAGGTAAATCAGAAGGAATTCTACCATTGGTTTTACAAGGGAATGGGATTCATCCTTTTGGCTTGCTGACAAGGCAATGTGGAAAAAGGCCAAATGAGAAAAAGCAAAGCAGGTGAATTTGATATGATGTAACACAGCTAAGGCACTGTCATTCAACGTGAACACCCAGGAGTTTTAAATATTATCACAAAAAAACAAAGCTATTCTCTTTTAATATAAATAGCTTTGAAAGAATGTAAAATGCTTTAAGGAAACACAATCAGAATTCTACAGCGTAAAAGAAATCTAGCAAAGAAGAGTGCAAAAGGAATAGAAGACAACTGAAATTGGTTCAGGGGCTGAAGCTAAAAGGAAATAGGACAGCAGAGCCCAATTTTATCAAGTAAAACTGAGTAATCAAGAACAATAGAAGCAATGAAAATATTTTTTTAAATCGAATTATGTGAAAAATGGAAAGGAATCTGAGATCCTTAGGTGAATCAGAATCAAAATGAAGAGTAAGAAAGAGGCTGTTTCTCTGTAACAGGAGAGGAGAAAAGGGAGATACACCCACAGCCATGTCGCTACACTGAGATCTTTAATTACAGAGTGCATGTATACTTCTCTAAAAGACAGCAAATAAACTGGAAGCAGCTATCCCACCTTTCAGGCAGAAATTCTGTCATGAGTCTGGATTAAGTGTTCTTGTAACTACTTGAGATCTACTGTCCTAGAATCTGCTGTGTATGGAATACATTTCCCTCTCTTGCTGTGCTTGTTTGTCAACATTAAAATATTTTCTTTAAACATCCAAGGTAGCCTCCCGCCTTGTATCCAGCTTGTTTTGGCCCACATGTCACAGGAAGCCTGATCTGTGTCACGTATGTGCTATTGGGTCCTTTTTATGTCTGAAAAAAAAATCATGCTATGAGATTCCATGAAGAAATATTTATTGAGTTTAACTACAAAAGCTTTTCTCATTTTATTTTTCCCATTATTTTGAAAAAGTAAAAGTTAAAGTAGCAATTCTTCCAGTGTGTGCTCCCCTATGTACCTCTACTCCTCTAGAAATAAAATCTTCTCGGAGGTTCCCTAAAGCATAAGACTGGAGCTGTGTCATACCATTGTGCTTGCTGTCTCAAAACTACTTATTCCTCTTGCTTTGGCACTCAATTGCAAATAAATTAGGGATTTTATATTACTCTTGGATTTTGATGTAGATTATAACAGTAGCAAGCAGCAGTACATTTGAACAGTGATATGGACAGTCCTCCACAGGTTGCTTTTAATACTTCCTGGGTGTTTATTTAAGTAAAATCATAACTATCAGCCATGGGATTTGATTTATTATCAATCTCTCAGGAACACAGGCAATCGATGTCTTGATTTGGTGGCTTTTCTAGTTTGCTTTTTGGTTTTTTCTGCCTCTTGCTATGTATTTATTCTAGCAAGGGCATAGTTTAAGGAGAAGAAAAGCCTGCAAGATTTGTGTTTGTCCAAAGTCCCCATTCAGTCCATGGTCTCAAGCACAGCCTTAAGAGTTTTACCATCATCAGAAATCAGATTTAATCCTACATAGGAAGGTGCATCATGCCAGTTTTCTGAAACTGCAGTTTCTTAAGATCTTTTACATTTCTGAGGACTCATGCCATGGAGTTCGCTCAAGATGAAGACAGGGATCTTGAACTTGCTTTGACATTTTCACTTAAACCTGAGGAGTAGTAGGGGTAGGATGCTTCAAATATATTCACAAAAGGCTGTCTTTCTGATGAGATATTCTTCAGGAATCTGCAGTAGTTCATGCTTCCTAAATGCTGAAAATTTTCACTATCAGATCTGAAGATCTGGCTCAATAGAAACTCCAGTTCAGAGCTGGTAGGAAGTACAGTTAAGCAAGACCAGCAATAATTGCTTTCTTGCAAATCCTCCCTATCACACAGCTCAGACAGGAAGTTCAGAAGGCAAATAACGCATGGAAAATGAAACTTCGGTAAGGTAATGGAGTATTCTTATGCTTCTTTAATGCAGCACAGAATAAGGTGTAAAACAAAAGTGTGATTAACAAATAAGCTGAAAGCCTTTGTGTTTTCCCTTTGTTTTTCTTAGCTAGAACTTTTAAAGTTCTTCATGGCAAATGATTGATGTCAGTATACATAAATAAGTGGAATCACTAATAGTTTTAGCTGCTTTCAGTTCCTCTTCTAACATTAATATCTCTATTACCATAGCAGAAATGTAAGATCACACCAGGTGAACCTGTCATTGCTTGGCAGGAAATCAAACAGAAATTCCTGTACCAATAATATACCACTAATGTGTCATTAAAAATACAGTAATCCTTTTGACAAAAAAAGAGTTGCTGAAGAACATAGGAAAAGCTGATCTTACTGGAATTTAGCCCTGAATTTGTTGCCATATTCTTTGTGTTGAAATACAGAAAACTTCCTTGGGTTATAACCCTGAGGCAAATGGAGAGAACACTATCCATCCCAGGTGCCCAAGACAAGTTCTGCAGGAGTTGGAGCTATGCATGACATCAACAATTCCATCAAGATATAGTACCCATTATTAATACAAAAATAAAAAAATATTAAGAATCCTATTGCTTTCTTTACTATAAAAGCCAGCTATCATCCTGTCTTGGTTAGATGACCAGCCAGCCCTAAAGATAAAACTACTAAAAATGCAAATGGGAAATTGGAGACTGAGATAAAGAAATGGCAGATTTATTAAGCAATTACTGTATATTTTCTGCCTTTAGATGAAGAAAGAGGATTGATGGACTACTGCATACCATTTTCCATGGTATAATACACTTAGAAATTGTAGTGCACAGATAGCAATGGAAATGGGTCTGAAAAGATTAGTCATATATTAAAATAGACAAAGTACTACATCTAACAATACATTGCTAAGAGACTAAAAGGAAATGAAGATGGAAATGAAGAAAGTTTTTTGTCACACTAGTCAAAGACTGACAAATATTAGAACATTACAACTATTTAGAAAAGAGCCATCAAAAAGACTCCAGTCACCTTACCCAGTCTGACTCAAACCTATCATGACAAACTCTCAATTCACAGCCATGAAAAAGAAAAAGCTTTTTGAAGAACAAGCCTCCTAGCACTGCCCGCGATAGCACAACAGACATGCATTTGCAATATATCTGATAGGAGAGTGCAAAAATGAGAACCTCCTGTGCTGTCACAGCACAGGCTAACTTACCCCGCTACCCAGGCGGGTTTTGGTGCGCCCACTGATCTCTAGCCTGTGGTAACAAAATGCCTGGCTTCTGAAAGTCTTATGACTGCAGAGCAGACACATACAAACCATAGTTTGGCTTAAAACAAAAGCAGAACAAGGAAAGCTCTGTAGCTAGATTTTCTTTTGCCTTGAACCATCATCATTGATTTCTCCATACTATTACTTGGACTGTGAAGTAGATTGAGGTTTGGGGCATTTAACAGTGCAAGCTCACATCATGTATGTTAATATTCTCTTTGGACAAAACAGAATGCCTCTCTCCCATAAACGGTAAAAGATACAGTTTTAAAGAAGTGTCAGTTAAGGATAATGCCATTTTTGCTGTATCAAAACAGTTCAGTATTTACTACTGGAGGAGGGTAGACAGAGTTATGGACAAGTTAATTTAATGTCAACTTTCAGCACAGAGGATCTATTACGAACATTTCACAGTGAGCAAGGGTCATGGAAAATGTGTTTTGACAGAGACCCAACACACATTGAACAGATAAAGGTCATACCTAGCTTACTAGTATCGTTTAAGATCTTATCATTATGGCAGGCATGTGGAAAGATTGTATAATTTGATTTTTCAGAACTGGAAAGAGTGTATCCTGAAGATGACCTAACAAAAATTAAGGCAAGAAGCAAGCACAGCAACTGAGCCCAGCAAAAGTGCACATCTGTGGGGTCAGAGCTGAAGCAGACAGAAGCGGGTGAGTGGGCTGCAGCCTGAACCGCACACTTCCTCGTGAGGAAGCAAAGACGTTCTGCTGATCTCCTGAACTCCTCTGAGCAGGGAATGCCAGATTCGCTGTCTGTGAAGCAAAGGACTTCTGCAATAGACAGTATCACTTTTGCTCCCAGGCAGGGAGATGAAGGATGAGCTGATGTGAATTAAGAAGGGAGAAGAAAGATACCCCATGAATAAGAATGATTGAATTTATTTCCCCTCTGATGCCAAGCAATAACCAGGTTGTAATTCAGAGTCCCAGTCTGATGCCTGCTGGTGTCAGGGCTGTGCATTGTTCTCCCAGGGCTCAATGGGTTGTCAAGAGTTCTGACTAGAGCTGCACCAGACTTGCCAAAGATAGGTTTATAGAATCAAATAAATTTCTTGGAGGGAAAAAAACAAACAAGCCAAATACAACACCAAAACACAGCTTGAAGTTTGTGATATAATTATTTTTAAAGTACAGTACTTTTAGCTAAAATGGTTGTCAAAGTAGGGAAATTTGTATTTCAAAATGCATTGGAAATATGAGCATGTGATACTAATGCAAATCTGCTGGTCTCTAATTAAGCAAGCGGAAATATAATCATACAACAAAGCAGTAATGTGAAATGTAATAGAATCATAGCACCGTTTAGCTTGGAGAAGACCTTTAGGGTCATTAAGTCCAACCATTAATCTAGCACTGCCAAGCCCACCACTAAACCACTTCCCTAAGTGCCACATCTACAGTCTTTTAAATTACCTCCAGGGATGGTGACTCAACTGCTTCTCTGGGCAGCCTGTTTCAGTGCTTGACCACTCTTTCAGTGAAGAAATTTTTCCTAATACCCAATCTAAACCTCCCCTGCCTTAGCTTAAGTCCATTTCTTCTTGTCCTGTTGCTTCTTACTTGGGAGACCGACCCCCACGTGCCTACAACCCCCTCTCAGGCAGCTGTAGGCAGCAATAAGGCCCCCCCAAGCCTCCTTTTTCCCCAGGCTGAACACCCTGGTTCCCTCAGCTGCCCCTGACAAGACTTGTGCTCCAGACCCCCCACCAGCCTCGCTGCCCGTCCCTGGACACGCTCCAGCACCTCACTGTCCCTCTTGCAGCGAGGGGCCCAAAACTGAACATGGTATTCAAGGTGTAGCCTCACCACTGGGGGATGATCACTTCCCTAGCCCTGCTGGCCACACTGTTTCAGACACATCCTGATGTGTTGTTAGAATAGTCATTGAAATTAAACCCCACAGTTGGTTACCAATATATATTCTACTTATAAACACCTTTTAACTGTGGAATTCAAGTCACGAAAGAATCACAACTGCTTCTAAAGCTGTCTAGAATTGTGCTTTCAAAACATGAGATTTGCAGTGCTAGCTATTGCAAAGAAGAAAGCCAGAAGCTGCTCCAGTATGGATGCTATTTGGTGTCCCAGATCTTGTATCTGGGAAATGGAACCAATGGAAAAGTATTCCTTTTCTCAATCTCACATAAATTATTTTAAGCACTTGGGTAGGACAATGGAGATTTACAGAAAAGCCGATGGGTGAATTTCTTTTATATTTGTAGTAGAGTTAGAACAAGGAACAGTAGATAGTGTTGTGTCATACACTGAACAATAAGATTTAAAGGCAGTAAATAATGGATATGAGCATCGCACATTTTGTATGTTGACTAAGCCAGGGGTCTGGCTAGGGTAAGAGCAGTGTGTGACCATGTTAAGGTGGTTACAACTCACATGCTCAAAATGGCAGCGTTGAAATGATCCTGGCTTTAACCATTTCTGAGTTCTTGACTTTGCAGTCCTAACAATGCTGTCAAATTCTTGACAAATGCTCTAATATAGGCCTTAACTAATGCAAAGAAGCCAGTCTGCTTCCTTATACATTTTTACAATGCTTTTTTCCTCATCTTCTACCCTTTCACTTTCCAAATGGGCAGAGATTTATTTCCCCTCAAGTCCAAAATATCAAAGTAACCCAAATGCAATATTATCAACTTCCAGTCATACAAAGGTCTAAGAAAATGCATCACAGGGTCAATGCAGTGGCAGATCTATGGCTGGCAGGAAGGGAAAGCAAAGCTGATACAAGATGGGTGCACAGATCATCTTATTTCAGGGTGTTTCATTGTTTGGGTTTTTTCCTTTTCTCCACCCAAACCCAATGCAAAAATAAATAAGTAAATCTACTGTTGCTCATGGTGATAATAGAACATATCATTAGCAGTCTGCTTTCTGCTCCTCACACCACTGCTACAGGCTCCCCCTTGTAGTCAAAGCCATGAAGAAAGAGGCTCTGATGTTATGTCAGATCCAGCTTGCACGTGGATCAGCCTTGAGGTGGTTTTACCACAGCTGCTTGAAAAACCAGTCATGTTAGTACAGCCACTGCACGTACATGCTTGGGAGCATGTTAAAGAGACAAATCAATTTCTACCAAAGCTGCAGTCCAATAGATTCTTATTATGAACAGATAACAATGCAATTATACTGTGACAATCAGAGGAGTTTATAACCATCACTCAATTATAATGTAAGGCTACCCTTACTCACAAACAGATGACACTGCTTTTACAATCAGTTTAATCACAAGAAAATTATAATCTCATCACCCATTAGTATCAATTGTGCATGGTGTGTCACATCAGTTTGAAGAAATAATTAGTTTCTGTATGGGAATTCCCCAGGTAGAGCGTATTAGCACACATATACATAGTTTTCATTTAAACACAAGCCATGTTAAATCATAAACATACGGGAGCAGAACTAAAGCGCACAAGATCCAGAAATAATTCAGTAGCTTTATATATCCAGATATTTTCATTACCCTCTTGGCAATCTATCACAGAAAACACACATTTTCTTCTCATTATTTCATAGGAAGTTTACCAAAGAGAAAAACCACAAATATTATTTTCTTTCATTTTTTTCGGGGAAGTGTCTATACTAACTGCTAAACTTTATTTCAGGATACGAAAACTGTAGATTTGTGTGTGTTCTTTGTGAGAACACAGGCAAAGCTGCAAGTTAGCCTCGTAGGCACGACTCCAGATACACAGGAAAACCATCTTTTCATGTTGCAGGATGTTAATGATCTTCCTAGTCCTCCATTTAAAAGCTCAAAATGATGCCTTAGCAAATAAATAGCTTTTCAGCACACTAACATACTGGTTTGAGCCCTTAAATGTAAGATTTAGATGTGCTGTTAATGAACTTATATTTATCCCTAAACACTTACTTTCTCACTGCAATGCTAAAGAGATGAGGCATTTAAAAACGCCTTAAAAAGTTCAGGTCAAGTCCTTTGCTGGTACAAATTAATGAAGTGATGTAATTGATGTAAATGAATGATTTTTTTCTCTTTTTGATGAAGGAATAGGTTCCTGTATTGTGAACTGACACCAAATAATAGGTTTAATTTTCTACATTTTCTTTTCTGGACCCTTGAGAAAAGGTTCAGAGATCTGAAGGCCCATAGATGGCAGGTTTTAAGCCACTGCTGTAGCATCCTCCCTTTGTTCCTTCACCATTACAAGCCAGAGAAAGTATCTGAAGCTTGTAGCCTGAGGTGCTCACTCCTAAAGGCAGCTCAGCTGTCTGACGGGGGTGGGGGCAAGGTGGCATCTCTTACCTTCTACATAAAAATGTTTCTGCACTTAAAAAACAAAAGATAAAATGCAAGGCTGTTACACATAGCCAGTGTTTCAGTGCATAAAGGAGAGACATGGCTTATAAGAGCTTGTCCAAGAGCACAGACATTCTTTGTAGAGAAGTGTGTGGGCTCCACAATTCAGTAGACTTTAGGGAAAAAAAATATTATTAATATATTTGCTGGAAAAAAAAGCTGTACCATAGATTTAAGAGAGAGTGAGTTTGTCATTGGTCCATCTAGGTAAAATTTTCCAACAATCTTTTCAAGATGTAATTCTAAATCCTATTTCCAAGAGAGTTACATCTAATACAGGGTTTCAGCTGTGCTCAGCCTCTAGGTGAAGGCTTGTTAGACAAAGAATCCAGATGGAGGTATCCGTCCAGGTCCCCACAAGAGTATCCTGTTATCAGGGTGACTGCTCTGACCATGGGAGTATGATGTAAGCAGGAAGCAACACCACCATCTTTTTATCTGCATCCTGGAACATACAGAGAAGTGAGAAGGGCCCCCATGGTTGACATTTTGAGGGGCATCCCTAGAGCAGAAGGGCCACAAAGGTCCTCTGCAGGACTTAAGCATCACTTGACCTAATTTCTAGATCTTTGCAAAGCTTAGGTAAGAGTCAGCTGGTCAGCCTGGGCCAGCTGTGTGGCTACATCAAGCAAGAATCTATGGAAACACCAGATCAGGTAAGGAGTAGACAGATACTGGTCAATTTAGACAGTGTAGGGGAAGGTGACTGCTGAATGAGCCTTTTTAAACACAAGTATGCGCTTGAAATCTATTTAAATTAAATTTAATGTTCAATGTCCTTCTGTATGTCTTGATAAGACTTTTAAAAGACACCTTTTTATATTATTGAATGTCAATGAGAAGGAAGTCCAGAGTCACTGAAGTACTTTTTTCTTTAGGGTTCTTTCCATTAGTCAGTGCAGCGTAATTATTTATGTCAAACACCAGAGAGATTTTTACAGCAGAGAGATCCAAGACTTTCATATTGACAGTATAAGAGTAAAAATACAATGTTACATGAGTTTTCTAATCCTAGCAGAAAGAAGAATTAAGTATTCTTCTGGACCCTTGCAGCCATCTAAGCTAAATGAGAATATTAAATTCAATGATTAGTCTGCAATGGCTCTTACTTTTTCTCTGTGTACATAATTACTTTTTGAAAGCAACAGAAGTTATTTTTTAATTATTTTTTGCTACGCATCTTTTGTTCATTATTATTTGGCTGTACTTAGGAAAAAAGGATTTGTAAGCCACAATTGTTCTTTGAAGTACATCCAAGTTAATTACACAAGCAGCAATATAAAAATAACATAATTCAAATAATTTTAACACCACACATTCTTTTTCTTTATAGCAACTTTCTCATTTGTATTCTGAGGGCATAATAGCAATCTCTTTTCTCCTACAGACTTTATTGTAAATTGCATGCAAGTGTTGGTAGTACACATTTGGGAATGCAAACCAAGATGTGCACCTGGGAACTGACAATGCACAGAGTGACTCCTGTTCTGTGTGTTCTCCTCTGCTAGTTAGAGATGCCACTGAAGTGCTACAGCCCTGATATTGCTAACTGCAGGAGTGCAGTGCAGACCGTTAAGCTTAGAGACACTTCATTTAATATTTTTTTTCTTTCTTACTCCAATTTGCTACTGGAGAACAGCTGCAGATTTGCATTGCTAACTTTAAAGCAGCCAAGAAAAAGTAAAACACACACTGTGATAAATATCAAACATTTTCTAGTTTTATGGCTAATGGTACAACTTCTGGAACAAAAGAAGAATTTTCAGACCCTCTTCTTGAAACTGAATCAACAACAAAAGGCAAGCTATACTCTGCAATCAACCACGGTCTTTGAAAGTCATCAAGCAAGAGGTTCAGCTGCAGAATCAGGAAACAGAGAAGACCCAACACAGTAAGTTTTTTAGCATGATGCAGAAACTGAATGAGGTCTGCTCAGGGAAATTTAGTATATATGAAAAGAGTGCATGGGGAGGGATAACAGGAAAGAGAGAAAGACAAAGTGGCCAGGTGACTTGCGCAATTCAAGTATCTTGATCTATGCCTCTGCCTGAACCCAGCCAGCGCATGTACGGTTTACTAGTCATTTTCCATTCTGCACAGGAACAGATATCCTGCTTTTCCACCACAAGTACTTCATGATCCATAAGCTCAATTGCCTCAGAATACAGTCCCTTCTAAGGTGATGCCACCACCCTAATTTACAGAAGGACACCCACTTGGAAGTAGCTTCCTTGGAGGTGCTTTTCCTCAGGAGCAACCTTCTGCCAAAACCACACAAGCTGTAGGCACACCAGTCCAACACATCTGCTGCCTTGCTCTCGGGTCCTGAAACCTGACATGACATCAAAGCCTCCTATGTCAGCATTAAGGTAAGCTGAGCAGTCTGGCAGGGACAGAGGTCTCCTAACAGCACTTTATTAAGCTCTCCAATACACCGGCAAAGGCTCAGTCTAACAAAAGCAGAAATGAATGGATGAGCTGTGTTCTCACATTTGCAGAGTGATCAGCGCTGCCTTAGTCATTAACACATATGTTCTTTGCTAATTTTGTTGTAGCTTCTATTAAGTAAACAGTATGAAGTATCTCCCTTTGCCCTTATCAGTAAAAAACATCAGAAGTAATCACAAATTAATATCATTTCAGGTAGAGGAAATCCCATTCAATGCATTTCTGCAGCACCAAAAAGGAGACAATACGACAGGTAGCATTTGTAAAGCATCCGCGGAGATACAGGTCTAGCTAGGAAATCAAGATGGCTTGGACATACAGAAAGATCTGTCAGACCTTTCACGTGTTCAAATGTATCCCAGTGCTGACCTGCAGAAACGAAGCTATTGCTGTTCCACTGCAACAGCAGGTGATGCAGAGGCAGCCACCTCTGCCAGCTGCCCGCGCGCGCTGTGTCGCACAGCCACAGCTTCCCATCGCAGCAGCAGCTGACAGCATAATGGGCGAGTCAAGCTGAGAGATGAAGAGCAGTACATCCTCCACTAATGCATTAAGTATAGCCTGAGGCCTAATGCACTCAATTTAGAGATGTTACAGGTGCTCCAGCACCTACCACAGCTGCCAGGCAATCACAAAAATTGCCAAGCAGCTCTTCCACCACAGATGTGCTAGATGTCAAGGGGAGGAACTTCCATTTCTTCAGCTTCTATCAATTCTTTGAGCAAAGTCCACTCTAGCTTGGAAAAAGGGAAGCAATTTCACTTTGCAGTTGCAGGGCACAGTTTAAATGCATATCTCCCACTGAGAATAAATTATCTTTAAAAGTGCCTGGAGGTCATTAGGTTTATTCTGGTTATAATTACATATTTTTGTCCTATATCACAGATTTTAAAGCTTTTGCTTTATTTCTTCTGTTGAAGAGATTTTTGTTTGCATCTGGTCTTGAATCTTTGCTGCTGTTGTCCTTGTTACATAATCTATATACTTCAATAATTTAGAGCCTGAAACCAGAAAACAAAGCACTTCAAAACAGAGCAGGTTACCTTTCAATACTGTGTATCATATACACATTCAAGTTCAAAGACTAGCATGTCCAGTTAAGCATCTAATTATGCTGAACAATGCCCTTGTTCAGTTAAATACATGCGTCCAGAGTAAGGCCTGTTTCTGCAGTCTTTTATTTAGGTACACAATTATTGATTATTAAAAAAAAAAACAAAACAAAACCAACAACAAAAAACCCCAAAACCTGCATGACCATGAACTGCATGTGATACTTATTTCCACTTCCCTATTTTCTTAAGTACCGCTATTAATATCTCTGCTTTCTCATGTATCAGGTATTTAGATCATTTAAATACAGAGAATAATTGAGTGCTTAGTTAAGTGCACAGTAACCCAGGCAAATTCCAGATATCTTTTACAATTTGTGTTTCTAAGTAGCAGGCATTATGTTTATAAATTATTGGTCTGATAAAAAATACTTTTTTGGTATACATTTACCTCTGCGATTTCAGTAATTTCTAGCAGGCTTTTAGGAAGAAATGGATGACTAAGGCATGACTCCAAAAAGAATAGATGTGTATAAATCAATAAGAAAGCAAAACTACCACTGTTGCATCTTAATTTTGTAAAAGGACAGCAAATTATGGCAAGTAACTTCTATTCTGATGAGGTTTCCATAGCCTGCTTTTATGTTGAAGGCTTAGGTTTTCTTATAAGTGCTTTCATCTGAATCCATAGACACTTTGATAATTGATATTTGTTAGATACAACCTTCAAAAGAGAACCCCATTTTATTTATTTAAAAGCATAAAAATCTGCTAACCAAAATTGTTCCTAAATGCTTAGACCTCCTGAAGTGACGCATCTTACATACAGGGGATAACACTAGGTTATATGCATCTGAATACACTTACTACTTTTCCTGCAGCTTAAATCCATTCTATATGTTTTGCATGTAAAAATTACATTTTGTATCACTCAAGACAAAATATAGGAACAATTCTCTCCACGGTTAATCAGCAGTTTTATGGGTTCCTAATAACATAAATAAAAGAAAACCATGTGTTGTGAGAAGCTCAAGCAAATATTGAGTTAACAATATTGAATTACATTGTAAGCCAGTTACTTAGGAAGTGTTTCCTAGCATGATCTTCATATGAATTGTTGCATGACAGACTTAAGGATTCATTTTTAATCTGATAAAACTGCATATTTTGTGGGAAAAGTATTTCACTACAGTCAACAGGTTGTGTTGATGTGTAAAAAATACCGATTCAAACCTTTGCTTGGCATAGTAATCCTCAGGAAAAATCTGCATTGTTAAATCCCTACAAGAAACATGTATACATATACCAATAGGAAGCCACTTATACATGTTGGATCCTAACTCTATGGAATACCATCTGTATGCACTAGATGATAATATACAACAGGGTAATGGATGAGAAACAAAGCCAGTCATTCATTTAAAAAGAAATAGTTCAACAGAGCCTTCTCTCATGACATCACATTAAATATGATAGGCAGAAGTGGCAGGGTGCTAATTACTCTAGTGATGTGATCCATTTTCTAAGTAGTGAAAACATCAATAATTCATTAGTAGTGTCTGTTAAAAAAATTTAATGTTTGACAATCCAAGCCTGGCAAATAGGAAGATAATCTTTCGTGTCTACTAGTTGGCATTCAAAGGCTTTCCTTTCATTATAAAATATAAATGTATTGTTCCTACTTGAGGCAGTTAAGATTATGAAAGATGACAGATGTATAATGCATCTAGTTTTGATTGTTTCGGGTAAGAAGGCAGAACCCAGCAGACAGAAATGCAGATGACACATATTTGGTGAAAATTAGTTTTACAAATATGTTTAATAAAGTCTGAATGGTTTCTGTTAATAGTAGCACCCCAATTACATGGAAGCGACTATAGCTACATAAACATACAAATATGGAGTAATCAGGTGGTTCTGCTTTCTGAATATTGCACTTTCAGTTAAGAAAAGTCCCCACTTATTCAGAAGAGCTTAATTTAGCTGTTAATGTCAGCATCAACATTTCATGAAGAGAGCGTTAATGACCACAAAGTCCAAGTATATTGCAGAAATGGACTGGTAAAGCATTATCTTTGCTTATGTGAATTTCTAGCTTCTGTATTTCTGAAGCAAAGTAGGCAAAACTAATAAATGATAAAAGCCTTTGTGTTTAGCCTTGGCAGAGTAATTTGAAAATGCGTGTTGTTTGAATAAGAAAGGTTAGAAGGGTGCTGCTGTGTCTCCCAAAAAATTAGAACATAATTACCTGTATAAACCACCACTTCAAAGAAAAGCACTGTGGCTCAGCTATTCAAAAGTATTTAGGCACTTAACTCCCATTCTGGCAAGTACATTCTCGCGAAATCTGTGACAATTAGGTGTTCAAATAAGAATGAGGTTCTCAAATGGCTACAGGCCTATGTCCCAGACTGAAACAGGTTAAAAGCTTCAATTAGAATATAAGTGGATCATAATCCAGTAGTTCAACTACAAGAAAACGGGTTTAGCGGTGCTGCTATTCTCCTTAACTGCTCAAACAAAATTTTAATGAAGGTCTTCTAAAACAATCTCACCATACACAAACTGCTTAAACCCTCAAATCCTTGAATCATCAATATTTCAATCCTCATGATTTTTCTCACCATAGACCAACAGAGAACGCTTTACGTTGTTTTGTAAGTCCCAAATGTAATCCTTCATTAAAATTTAGATTGATTCTTAAAGAAGATACTTCACACATTCTTGCCTCTGAGAACTGATAATTGAATTTTATCACTTATACGAGTAAGGTAGATGCCCAGAGTATGCTCGAACTATTTGCCACATAATGGGATACACCTGGCATTTTTGCTTGCTTTCTAAAATTTCTGTGACAGTAGCTTCGACTCTTGGTTTCCGATAACTCAAAGTAATGCATTTCATCTTAGCATCAGATCAGTTCCTCTCACAGGGGCAAGCTTCTCATAAGCAAAAAGTGCATTAGCCCAGGACCAACTAGTAACTACAGAGACCAATGGTCTTAAATGATTCTGGTTCAGGCTCTTAAAAGGGAACTATTTTGTCTTATTTACTCACCCAAACCACTCCCAGAGCAGCTCAAGCTGAAATTCAAGATATTCAAGCAACAAATAACCACTTCTCAAAACTTTGGGAAAAAGGGAAATTATCTGTTATTCTGAGAATGGATCCATGCAAATGCAGAAGTATTTTCTCAAAACTTAACTCAGAACAGCTTATGTTAGAAGATGGGTGATCTTGTAACATATCTCCATTGTAAAGCCAAGATCTAAATGGGCTGCATGCACATCAGAAAAATTGTATCTGTGAACTGTGATGGAAGAACAGCTCTCAAGGAACTGTAAACTGGCACAAAATCATGCCAGGAAAACTGTAGAAAAGATAATTTTAAACAGCTTGTATAATAAGGTAGGAAAAAGCCCACAAAAAAACCTACAAAAGACCCACTAAAATTACCTAAATTAGTCTAAGCAAACCATTCTCAGTCTTACAGCATATCTGAAATATTAAAAGAAATTAATCCACACCATTTGTAGAGAGATGATACTTTGCATGACCCCCTACCAGAAATACCCAGCCTCTATAATTAGAGGCAGACTTTAATGCTTTATCTTCTGTCTGGATCATTTAAGGTTTATTAACTACTGTGGTTAACAGCCAACCAACTTCCGTAATTGCTTTTCTCTGAAAAAAAATAATATCAATTTTACTTTTTTCCAGTCTCTAAATCAATGTCTGGGAAAAATAAAGATATATTTTCATGCCTTTAGTTTTATTAATTTTTATTCTTGACAGTTACGGGCATCCTCCCCACATGCTGTTTTGCTGTCCAGTCCCTGAGTGTTAGAGATTACTGTGTGAAGACCAAATCTTTAAGCCAATGGCAGGGCTGGGGAGCACAGAAACTCTAGAGATTGTTGCATCTCTTCACTAGGGAATCAGTCCCATTTGGATGGGAAATAAAGATGAGAAAAAAAAAATTACAGAGAAAGATATCCATGAGCCACGTGCTGTCATCCCATCACTTCTGATGATATAAGCTAGGTACCAAAAGGAGAGGTCACCTGAAAATGCTGGTATTTCAGCATGTGGTACCTTTTGAGTCTTTATTTATGGTTCATCATGTTTTCAAGACAAAAATCAATCAATTTCTCCAACAAGTGTTGGGAGAAATGCATTTCTGGAGGTACAAACTTTTTCACTGAACAAAATCCCATGAGTTCTGATTGCAGCTGGTTTGAGTGCTGGATTTCTAGGAAGTCCAACACTTTGGAAGTCAAAGATGAAAAACAATTAAAAGTGTAAGTCAGTAGTAAAATAGTATTAAATTTCACAATAAAATGGATTATTCCAGTATGACAGATTTGTACTGCATTGTATGTGGATATATTATGTGGAATCATGTTGATATGTCTGCATAATATTACCTATGTCTAAATATAACTGAATTTTAATAGAAAATATAACATCCTTAAAATTAATTCACACACACATCTTGAAAATTGATACCAGTATAGACCCAAAGCTTAGTAATCTACTGTTCTGAATATTACAAATTCCAAACTCTATTCTGTACTGTATTTTATGGAAGACTTCTGTAAACATGGCTTCCCATTCTGACTTAACCTAGAAAATTTTTCAAAACACATTTGCTGGTTTGCATCAGCCTACATCACCATCACCTAGTATACTTCCAGCTGCTGCCCTGAGGCTACTCTAGCACAGAATCCTTGTGGCTATACACAAGGATATATAATGCAGTCATTACTTTGCACTACTTACCAAAGTCTTAGTAACTTTTGCTTTACTATTTAATAAAGTTTTCATTAATATTCTTTTTTCAATTAGCAGAAGCAACACTGTGAGCCTGTTGGCATTTGTTGAGGTATTCCTTGCGTTATTACCTACTGAATAGGAATATAAAATGTAACAGTTAACTTTTAACAAGTTCCTAGTATCCAATTCCCAACTATCATATTATTTGAAGACCTACCTAAAGCATTTTTTAAATTATTTTTCCTTGCAGTAGTTAAAATGTTTACTGTGTAAATATCTGCCTTTTATTTCTCAGCGGGTGGTTAAAATTTCACTATTGTGGTAACTCTAAAGGTCATCATCATGCAGCATTAAATTAAATCATCTTTCACAGATGTTTTTCCATAGTAGACTACAGAGAAGCCATCAGAATGTTACTGTGATTTTTTACCTTTGGGGAGTGTTTATTATTTAGCTGTCACCATTAAAAATTCAAATCAGTGGATTGGTGAGACAAGCTTAAATAGGGTTCTCCCCCCACCCACATTTATAGCTAAACAATTGTAAAAAGAGGGATAAAAGAAAAAGTGAAGACGGGATAGGTTGCCCTTAGAAACAGTAGCTTTAGGCACTCTTAACAGCTGGAAAATTTGATTTTAAAAAGCCAGAGATTATAGTAATTTTGTTTCCAGAAACTTTACCCAATATAAACCTAGGTAATTACAAGCAATGACACAGAGGCAGTGATTTGAACAGCATATTAATCTGAACAGCAGCACTGAAATTTGGGGATGACTAAACCCTCTTGTTTTTTCAATTTTTTTTTTTTTTTTTTAAAAAAGGTTCTGCATTGTGTACCATTAAGCCACGCTCAAACTCTTTGCATTGGTGTTTCTCTTCAGTGTGGGACCAGATGACACATTTGGCAAGACCAAACCTTTTACTTTGGCTACATAAGTCCTGTAGGAATGGGTTAAGAAATTCATAGTCATTTCATTGGTTTGAAACCAAGAGTATGTTCTTGAGATACACAGAATACAACCTGCTATATCTGTCCTTGTGCCAATATCCACAGCTGCTCAAAGAGGCTGAGAAAACAAGGCAACTCAACTGCTTTTCCATTGTTGTCATATTTCCAGAAGGAACTCTACAGGTCTGTGTGTGAGCTCCATCTAGGGTGCTCTTTAAGATTTGTTTGGTTTGGGGTTTTTTGGTTTTTTTTTTTTTTTTTTTTTTACTCAAAACTGAATTTACAATTAATTTCCTACACCCTACAAATTTTTAGTAGGAAGCTGCCTGAAGTGGCTAGTGAAAGACACTAAGAGACTAGAAAGAGGGGTATACTTGAAATCTTACCCTTTCCTAAGTTTAGACGCTGATTTATAGGATACAGAGAGAGCTCCTCTGTGAGATCAGGCTCATTAGCACACATATCTTGACTAAGCTATCTAACAGTATTCCATGTTAAAAAAAAATAATATAAAGCAAACAAGGCAAAACATAAACAGGTTTCTCCACCTACCTCACTGCTTTATGCTCGGTGGTTAAAGAACTCATAGAAAAAAACCCAAGAAACCTGACTTAAGTCAGAAGGCTGAAATCTGTTGCTGTTACCCCCAGCACAAACCATCACTCCTCCTACTGAAACCATGACAAGACACAGGAAAGAGTTTAAAGCCTGTAAATTTAAATTAGTCATACCTATCAAACAATTAGTGTTTAGCTAATAGTTCCCCATCCACGCCCAATTAAGTCTCTCAAACTGAGTGTATGTACCCAGAGTCCCTCCATCACCAAAGGAGCAAAACCAGCACCTGCCCCTGCAGCAGTGCTCCCAGAGGCCCTCCCTCTGCGTCACCATGGCGTGCAGAGGGCAAGTTCTCCCTCAGCTTAATCATCGCCATTAGATATCTAAAGTTTGTATGGAAGAAACTGAGTTATAGGATCAGTAAGCATAGGGAAAGACAAGATTTTGTTGGGTTGGGAGCCAATGTCACCATTTGTCTCGCGTTATCCAGAAACATGCCTACACGGCAGGCTGAGTTATACCCCTTCCTGAGGAACTTGATGGCGCAAGTGGATTTCCCTGTCAGAAAATTCATTTAGTCAGCCACCCAGTGAAAACTACTGAATGACCTAATGTATATGCATAGGACATAAATCTTTCATTGGCTTACTTCTGTAATCTACTTGCCAATCATGTACAGTATATTATAAACCTCAGACATCTCAAAATCAAATATCTGTTCTTCATCTGAACAGGAAAGGACACCACCACAACCTACATCTGCCTTGGAGTTTATCAGGAAACATGAAACATATAAAACCTCCTTGCCTAAATTTGAGGATAAAATCAATTCCCAGGTCATTGAGAGAGAAATTAACGTATTCTGCGTATTCAAAGGAGAAGTGTGATGTTTGAAGGCTTGAAGGTTTTTTGGTTCTGCCTGGATTATACTGTTAAAATCTTAGAGTTGCTTAATTAGCAAATTCTATTGCAGGGCCAGGAAATGGTCCCTCTTAGACTGTGACAAAATAGAAGAGATCGAATGTTACTTTTTCCATTTCAAATGGAAACCCAATGGTCAGCTTGATCGGTAGAAAATAAGGCTTCTTTTGCAGACTGTATCATGTGCTCTACTTCTAAAAAGTTATTCTGTTTTTCACAACGTTATTGAATGCCCTGATATGTGATCTTTCTCAATTCAGCAGTCATGAGTGAAGCACATGAAGCACTGAAGGTCCCTAACTAATGCTGCTTTCCACCTATAAAGTGTGAGTCCCCTTCCCCTTTCATTCTGCAATCAGCTCTGCTGTGGGTGCATGCAGAGATGCTCTGAAGTCACGGCGGTTTCATGCTGGTCTCCCAACAGGCAGCAATAACACGTATTACTGAATGTGTGGACATTTGTAAGCATGTGAGGCAGCGGTGCAGTTGTGTGGCTGAAGCCTTACAAGTTTAACATTAATGCCTCTCATTATAACAGAGTCTTTAATTTCTCCTTCCCACTCCTAGGTTCCTGACAACTTCATCTCAGTTTGGAGGCAGTTCATGGCTCCTATCATCTGCCAAGGGAAAGGCTGCGAAGGAAGCAACGCGGTTTGCCTAGGATCAAAAACACCCTCTGAAGGTGCTTATTTTTCTCTCTTTTCTCTTCTAGATACAGAGGATAGAGCAACTCCAATTTTAGGCAACCCAGACAACTGCTTAACATTAGCTCCATGGCATCAATTATCCCCTTTGCTTTTCAGATTGTTATGAACTATAACCACATGCATTTGCTGAGGAGCAGTGGTTGTACCTGACGGATTGCCCCAAAACCAAAAAATGTCCAAAGTAATAGCTCTACAGAGTACAGCTATTTGAGATAATCATATTGTTTAATTCCAGTAGTGGTATTTTTAGATAAATACCGAAACACCAGTTGAAAAGTATTTGTATTTTTCTGTTCCTTCTTCTGGCTGCCCATGTTGTAGTCACTGCCTGGTACTATCTTCAACAAACTACAGAGCACTAGAAAAAATAACTATTATTGTCTGACAAGTTGTGGTAAGGGAAAACTCACCTCTTGCTAGAAACACACAATTTCTGACCTTGTGACTTTGTATATGAAATATGCAGAAGAAAATAACACAGTTAACATCCAATTTAACTCCTCTTTTATTGCTAAGAATCATCCTGGAAAGAATTTTCAAACACATGAAGCGCAAGAAAGTGGTTGGGAATAGTCAGCATGGATTCAAGAAGAGGAAATCATGCTTGACCAACCTGGTAGCCTTCTACAATGAGGGGGCTACCTTGGTGGATGAAGGAAGAGATGTGGGTGGTGTTTACCTCAACTTTAGTAAGGCCTTTGACAGTGTCTCCCATGTGATCAGTGACACAAGGGCCAGCTAGAGGCAAGTCATGAGTCCTGTATCTCAGGGCTCATTACTGGGCCCAAGACTGTTCAACATCTTCATTAATGACCTGGACAGTGGGACCGAATGCATCCTCAGCAAGTTCACAGATGATACAAAACAGGGAGGAGTAGCTGATACATTAGACGTGCCATCTTTCAGAAGGACCTGGACAAGCTGGAGAATGGCTGGCAGTAACCTTATGCAGTTCAACAAGGGGAAGTACAAAGTCGTGCACCTGGGGAGGAATAACCTCAAGCACCAGCACATGCTGGGGGATGACCTGCTGGAAAGGAGCTTTGCTGAGAAAGGCCTTAGGGTCCTGGGTGACAAGAAGATGACCATGACCCACCAATGCATTCTTGAAGCAAAAATAGGCCAACAGTATCCCCAGCTGCATAAGGAAGATCTTATGCAGCAGGTGGATGCAGGTGATTCTTCCTCTCCACTCGGCACTGATGAGGCCACATCTGGAGTCATGGGTCCAGTTCTGGGCTTCTCAGTGCAAGCAAGACAGCAAGACTTGGACATATTTGTGTGAGTCCAACACAGGGTTGCAAAGGTGATTAAGAGACTGGAGCATCTCTCATATGGACTGAGAAAGCCGGGACTGTCCAGCCTGGAGAGGAGAAGGCTCATGGGGGATCTTGCCAATGCGTATAGTGCCTGATGAAGAAAATGAAGAAAAGGGAGTCAGACTCTTACCAGTAGCGTCCAGTGATGAGACATGAGGCAATGGGCAAAAATTTAAACACATGAGATGCCATCTAAAAATAAGAAAACACTTTTTTGCTCTGAGGGTGATCAAAAACTGGCACAGGTTGCCCAGAGGGTTGTGGAGTCTCCACCCATAGAGACATGCAAAACTCAGCTGAACAAAATCCTGGAAAACCTGCTCTGGCTGAGCCTGCTAGAGCAGGGAAGTTGGGGTAGGTGATCTCAGGAGGCCTCTTCCAACCTAAATGACTCTGCATTTCTACGAAAAATTAGAGTCAAGAAATCTCTGACTACTGTTGTTACAGAAGCCATTCCTGCTAAGATACAAACCTTTTATTTCAAACATATAAAAAAATGGGTTACAGATATCAGATTTACTACAAATCTCCCTTGTGATTGCACAAATGTTTATTCTTTCTTCAGTTAATATCTGTATAACTATCTAATCTATTTATATGGTTTTAACTAATTAAATATATTAATAATAGATGTTTAACTAACTATTGTCATATGGATTTTTTTTTTTTTCTGAAGAGCTAAATAAAACATAAATCTCTAGACCAAATTCAACAGACAAAACTTAAAGCTTCCCAGGCAAGTAGATGAAGTGGAGCGGGAAGACGGAATCAGCTGAGCAACAATAATTCAGACTAGCTCAGGATCTTGTTACCTTATCTTAAACAACTTAAAGTCTTCTTTTGCGGATATGTACAGAAGAGTTAATACAGTTCATATAGGTAAAGAGGAAAAAGATAAGGTAAGAAAGTAAGCCAAATTCTATCACTAAATGGCGAAAAATATTTACGTGGATCACCAAAATTCCCCAGAGCCAGTAAATGCAGGGTCAGAACGGGGGCTTTTGCCAGTGTAGCTCAAAAGGGAAAGATAAAAACAGCAGGAATACACAGCTGATAAATGGGATAAATTCCCTTAAGTCAGAATGCTTCTTCTAAGCTGTCTAGCAAATCAGTATCTTTCTGAAAATTTTGCATTCAAACAATATAAGACCTGTTGCCTCCAGAAACTCAAAAAAAAAAAAAGTTCCTTTACCTTATATTCTCATCCTTGTAAGAGTCTACTTGATCCATTCTCTACCAACTTCAGTGCAACACCTGGAATTCACATTTCTCTCCTCCTATAGGGCTCCCCCTTTCTCTGCCTTAGTTTCTTATCTTTTTTCATGGGAAAATGCAGATTTTCAAACTTGACAGGAATGTTGCTACTACAGTGTATTAAAGGATAAAGTTTTTAGATATAATATTGATACATACTGCAAATCTGAAAAGTATTTCTATAATTTGTATTTATAAACACAGTAATGGAAATAATCATACAATTATCTTTGAATTCCACTTTCAGAAAACCATGGTGGTTTGTAATTTGTATATTTTATCCCCATAGAAAAACATGGCAGCTGTAATGTAAACTACAAGAAACTAAACTAAACTTATCCTTCCTGTAGCACACTCTTTCCTCTCTGCTCATACACTGTATTTTCAAATTCCTTTCATCCTATTTGCATTCCTTTGAATTCATCTTCATCCTGCCAGGTTCTCCAGTACCATTCTTTTATTTTTAAATAAATAATGGAAAAAGAGACGTTTTGAGGTTAGGGGTACTGGGGGGGTTCTGCCCACTAGCTGATATCATTGTTCTGTATTAGCACGTGTTCTCAGAAATGTGGAAGCATGACTGAAGAACGCAAAAAAGTACTCTTAAAAAATTGTAACAAACCTGAAGCTGCAGCCATCTGGAGCAAGAGCAATGCCTGCCATGAACTTACATACCTCAAACTGAAAGATTTTCAAGCTGAATGAATTTGCATCTGTCAGAGAAACAGGCAGACTTTTATGCAGTGGAATGCAACATGGCAATTAGATGCAATTAAAATTATAATTAGAGAGCCATAGCTAGTGTGCTCACAGTAATGTGGGATGATTTTTTTTCTGGTACAGACAGAAACAAAGGCCCAGTCTAGAATGGAGATTGATTTAATGTCTGCTGGTAGCTTCTCCTGAGGAACTCACCCCTTCCCAGGAATGGCTCTCACTGCCTGGCATGACCCCAAGCGTGCCCAGCTGCTGTTGCTCCCAGAAAGCTATTTATGTTTGTGAGCAATCATTTTGGGTTCTTGGATATATATCTTTACCAGATAAGGTTACTTGCTTTCCAGCTTTCCAGCCTAAATTTCCTCTTGATATACAGGCTACATAAAAGGCAAGACACATGCTGTTTATGAATGACAATACCTACTGGAAATCCAGATCAGCCCCCCACTCCACACCTGCTCTGTTTGATTCTGAGCATGGGCGGGCACTGCAGGCAGCGTAACCCAGGCGTCAGCCCAGGAGTCTGAACCGAGATCTCGGGAGCGAGGCAAAGCCACCCCGCGTACGCCTGTCCAACACGCAGACAACCGGGCACAGGAGGGATGAAGGAGACTCTAGTGTCCCCCAGGCAGCCCCAGCCGCAGGTGGCCGCTCGGTGAGGAGAGGACGGCCTGGCCAACACTGTTATGGGTGCCGCGCACCCCACACACTAGCTCCATGCTCAAACACCCTCCACAAGGAATTACATTACTTTTAGTATATTTTAGCATTTATGATACTGTCTCTTCTTTCTCAGAATTATGATTTTCTGTGTTAAATCTTTAGATTTAAGATATATATGAAAATAAACACCAAATAAAGTTCAAAGACTAAAAGGCAGTGAAAAGGGCCTATTTTATGCACTGTCTTTTCACAGTAAGGAAAACGGGTGTTTATGCCAGTCTAAAAGGAAGTAACAGGTAGAGTATTCAACTATTTTCTTTAGGGGGTTTTAGAAATAATAATAATTGTGTTTCTAGAGTTTAGATATTTAAGGAGTGATTTTAACTATTTCCAAGAACCTGTTTAAATATGTCTGCCTGAAAGAGACCTAACATCTTTATGAAAGCTTTGGCTTTAAAGATATGAATGCCATTACAGAAGAGCATGGCACAGCCTTACTCAACAAGCTCAAAGCAATGACAGATGATTTCTGAGAGAAAAGTCTGTCTTTTTTGTAGTTTGTGTAGTACTAAAGGGAAGTGCCAGTAAATAAGCCACTGAGGAAGTGTTGAGAAACTGGTATTGTTTGCATGTGTTACATAAAATAATTTTTAATAACTGTCATTAAAGAGCACTGAGCTCCTCATCTGTCGTAACAGAATGACAATGTATTACGCACAAAGCTATAGTCTTATAATTTTAAAACTGAGTCTTCGGTAGGAGAAAAGGCAGGAAATTAAAAGCAAACATATCTTCTGAATTCCCTTTTTGTTCTCAGGCAGACCTGCATGAGATAATTGCATGGTAATACAACCAGGATTCAATATAATATTTCTAACAGTTCTGCAAGAAACTAATCCATTACCACTATGTTTAAATGGCTTTCTAAGTGTTACAGGCAATGATCTACTACTATATTTATTTGATGAGGAAGACTCCGATTCTCTTGTGGAAGGCAAATCTGAGGGAACAGAGCTGGCACAAAATATATACTCTCCGACTATGCTTTTTCATGTTAACAGAAGGCTGCCAGAATTGTCCACCGGCATGAGGAACAAATGCCCCCAAGCTCAGTGGGAGTATTGGTCTATGCCCTCTGAGCTTCTCCTCTAGCCTGCAAACTGGGAAATAAAGGATGATAGCTGAGATTTCCTTAACTTGAATTTCAGACAGCTTGCTTCACTCTGCAACTGAAGTAGGCTAAGAAGGTACGTGCTAGCTGCTCCTATAGCCCAGCTGACAGACAGGACCTTGTCAGGCAGCAGTAACACACCTGAGATCTGCCACAGGCTCGTACTCTGCATCTCGCACAGATTTGCTTTTAGCTCACGTATCCCGTCTGCTGCAGTCAGAGAGCCCAAACCTCACCCACAGCAAGTGTGAATTAACTGACAACTGTGTCCTTTGACTGGGGTCAGAGAAAGTTACAGCTTACTTTGAAACCCATAATTTTTTTCATTCAAGGATGACCTTGTACAATACCATAAGCAGTTTATTCTTTTTAATGAACACATGGCAAATTAAGGTGTTCAGAATGGTTATTGTTTTATGAAAAATGTGCTTGAATGCATAGCTGCTATGCAACTGTCATCATGAAGAAGAGCAGGATTTTCAAGAGCATCCTTGGAAGTGACTCCATTAAGAACATGTGATGCTTTTAATCCATTACCTCCTTCCTTCTGACATGAATTCCTGACTGCTTGAAGCTGGTGGCAGAAACTCCAGACACTTCAGAGGAGCCATGATTTCACTCCTCACATGAGTAAGCTTTTCTGGTTTTAGTAACAATGCAAACATTTGCTATTTCCATACTGTACGTTTCTGCACTTCTCTCCTTGTGTTATCACTAAGTTTAAAGAAATTAGTATACAGTGGATGTGGATTTTGCATCTCTGTTTTAAGAATATCATCTTTCAGTCAAGAATTTGCCCATGGCAAAAAACCTAGTACCAATCTGAACTACATACGTACGAGTGCAAAGAGAATGATCTCAGAGCTGGAAGAGATACTGAAAAGCTGAAAAATGTATTGAAAAATACATTGACTTAATGATAAATATAATTCACCATAAATGATACTTTTTCAAAAGTCACAGATTGATTTACAAGATGGGCCTAATGATGACACCTCAAATCAAAGATAATTAACAGATCAAATTTAGAGTAGCTGAAAAGCATATTTTAGAATGCAATGTCCAACTTGCCATAATAAAGCGTTAAAATGGTTCTTTTCACTGATGTGCAGCTAAACCAGGACACAATTCCAATTCTGCTTTGAGCAAGTCTCCCCAGGTGCATCAGAGAGTTTGCACTAAAGCTGTTCAGTTATGTCCCTTTACTGCTATTTGTGCACGTTATCATTTAAATAAGCCACAATATTTTGTGGTCTTGAAAAACTGTTTAAAAATGGTTTGAGTCCAGTTGCATACATCCCCTTCCTCAGAATACTTCTCAAGCCATCTGTTACTCATCTCCCAAAAGCTACAGGTACCAGTGCCATGTCATTTTTCTAAATTGTATAATGGGAGTGGCTGGGGCACAGCCATCTTAGGCGTCTGGAAGAAAAATTTGGAAATACACCTTCTGCGTTGTTTTATTGAATATCACTGCATGCTCTTCTGACACATGCTAATGGCCACAATAAACCCCACAAACACGTTAGGAAAAAAATGAACTATTACTCTGCTATTAGCCAAACCCTCACTAACAGGCATATATGCGTTTTCATATCTAGTTCATGCAAATTTAATGACCAAAGTTTGTCTTCTGTGTAAGCAAGGGATAATTTGGCCAAAGGATATAAAATCAGTATGCTAGCAATAAAAACGTGCCTATTGAGTCTTTGTTATGTTTCTGCAACATGGGGAATATTGTACCAGCTGAACAGAAAACAATCATCAGAAAGAGATTAGAAAATTGCATGGGAAAAATATTAGTATTGCTGAAAAGGAACCTACATATAAACAGTTTTTTGAAACTACTATACAGATTTACTTTAAATGTATAATATACATTTATACATTTATATACACACATATATAGTAACCATATACAAAATGGAAGTGTGGTAAACGCTGCACATGTACTAGAATCAGGTACATGGGGTATCTGCATTCATTGAAGTCCTGTCTCAGTAAACCCTTACTCTTTGCTTCTGCCTGTGAGCCTACTTGGTTTGCAGGAGCCACTGGGAATCCTTGCCTTGTCAACTCCACACAGTGGCCTGTGCAACAAATCAGGGATGCAAGTGGAGGGTCTTGAGTCAAGCACAGCAAGTCTTCCAAAACACAGAGGGGTTACAACAACAAGCAAGATTAAGAGCTTTGAAGATGGGAGGTTATTTTACTCTGCTACCTTGAATCATTGTTGATGCACAAAAGCCTAAGGCAGAAGCGAAGTATATTTGTATATTTTGAGTTTCATAAATGTAAAGTTACAAAGACTTACAAAAGCAAGTGTTTGGAAGACCAGATTATATATCATAGTGCCAGATCCAGAGACCTCCCTCTTCCCTTCTGTCTCCAGGTGACAAACTCCAGGCATTCACGTTATATAGGTAAAGAGTTGGTCCCAAAGCATAGCCAGCCTGCTAAGGGTGTATTTTATGGAGAATGAATGTTAGGAACATGAGGTTCTTATGGTCATTTTTTTGCCCCTTCTCAGTCCAAATGTCTTCAGAAGGAAAACTGACCTTTGTTTTCAGAAAATGATTCTGCTAGTATTTGGTGAAACCCTAAGCAGATTTTTAGCCCATTTTGAAGATGACTAGAATTTCTCACCTGCACAGGCAATAGTCCTAAGAGAAAGCTGTTGTGTAACATGCTACCAGATTTTTACTGAGCTCAGACATGACAGTACCCAGAAAATCCCAGGTGATTATGGGCTGGGAGATAATAATTCAAGGCCTTGTCTTTGAGAGGTAGAATGACAGACATGTTTAACTGTAATTGTTGTTTTCAGTTATTACAAACATGGTGCTTCCCTGGAAAAGTGCACAGGCAGCAAAGTGAAAAAAAAACCAGAGAGTTTTATTTTTTTCTTACATTTTAATGAAATAAAATATTTGGGGTGAAAGTTGTATTTATTTGGAGGATTTTAATTGAAAGGAAAAAAAAAAAAAGTACTCGCTTCTTGGATTCTAATCCTTGTGTGCTCAGTAAAGACCTCAAATTCACCTAGAAACCCTGTAGGCAACCTGCATATTTTAATAGCCCAGAAGCAGGTTCCTATGGAGTATTATGGAGTGACACTAATGTGTATCAGATTATCTGGGCATTTATTATGTGCAGTAGTCCTCCAAATTTTTTCAGGCTAAAACTTATTTCAGCAGAGTTTAAGCTTTAGCAGATCTACAGACTAGACTCATAAAAGACTTCCATTCAAATGAATATGAAAATGGAGTACATAACTAATTAGAAAAGATCACTCTTTGAAATATTTCCTTGGCTATCCAGCTAGGCCAGTTTTCATGACTTTTTTCCCTGCAGTTTAAGAGAATTGTATTATTACCATTCCCCAGTTGTTGCATTAAAATAGATTGATCTTGTGTTTCAGAAAAAAACAAAAAATAAAAGGAGATCTAAGAAATCAAAAATCTTGCAACTTTTTCTTTACCAACTGATTTTTGCAATAGTTTCAGTACTCTCCTTAATTCTGCCTGTATGACCATGAAAGAGAGAAGTATTGACAAGGTTTAAAAAGCCCTGTAGCTCAACGTACCTTCAGAAAAGAGGTCCATAACCCATGAGCCAAATTACCCACACATCCCAGTGTGATGACCTGTAAGTAAAACCTGGATGTTAAGCAGCTTTGCTTTAACCACAGCTCCATTTTTGCTCTGCCAGTGTTACCAGTTAATAACCCCGATGAAAAAAGAAACAAAGTTAGCAATTACCCAGGTATCCATTTAAGCTGTCAGTGTTAACAGGCACTGCTCTTTGGACACCAGACACCCTAATTGGCTACTTGTTCATTTTCTAATGAAGCTGTCTGCAAGCGTCTGAAAAGTGATGTCCTTGAGACTAGCAGCTTCAATGTGAACAAGTGATTCCTACTGTTGTGGGGGTATTTTGGGTTTTTTTTTTTGTTTGTTTTTTTGTGGTTTTTTTTTTTTTAACTGGCATACCATTTGTTTTTCAAGGAACAGTGTAGAATTACCGCACAACTTTTGGTGGTGCTTCATATGATGTTCTGTTATATATTTCCCATTTCCTCGAACTAAAACACTGGAAACAAACCTTTATTTCTATTTTTTTAATGTGTGCCTATCTCAAGGTTAGGGCTATTTAGCTATTGAACAACATTATTAACATTTTAATAGGCTTTGCATAAGCTTCTCAATATATCATCAAGAAACTCAAGACTATGCTTAATTGTGTGTTTTGTGAAGAAAAATAAACAGAACAAAGTTCTAGTTCTCAGGAAGGCAGAGGATGCTTTATAATTTAATGAAAATTTTGGGGGTTTATTACAATAAAAATATTGTACAAGACTATTTCCATGGGGTTTTTTACTTCTAATGTCCCTAGGTTACAATTCCATTTTATTGTAAAGTTGCTGTTGCGAGAAATCAATTGAATAGTATTAACTGTGAACTCATTCAGTACAAGGAAGTTGTTACTATTCTTGTTTGCAGGGACACACCAAGAGCCTCAAACAAATAATAAATAATATCATAATTATTCTGATTGGCAGGTTGTTCCTGGGGTTACTCAGTGGCTAAATAGGTCTTACTATGTCAAATCTTTTAGAAAAAAAAAAAACAACTAGTAGGAAGTAGTTAACACAGTGGAAAGTTTAGTCAAAGCAGAATGGTTTGGAAGAGGAAAAAAAAAAAAAAAAAAAAGAGATTCAGAAGTTATCCCACATATAGAGAGCATATTGTGGTGTACCATCAGAATAAAACACAGCTAAAATACAAGAAAACAGTATAACTAAAGTAACAAAATAATGTCTGTATCAACAGAAAATGCTATATGCACTAAGCAAGCTGAAGACCTACCTCATAGTTTGTGTCAGCACCATGAAACGTTGCTGGACCAGCAGTTTTCTTTTTATGGATGTTTTCCTTTGACCTTATTAGTTTGGCTTTTACAAAGACACAGCTGTCAAATTCACAGCAAAAATGGGAAAACTGTTGATACTATCATATTATTCACTAGTGCATTTTTCCCTTGTCAGCACTATTTTATATCAAATTAATCATTTGTAGAACAACAAATGAATTACTACAGGGGTAATATTGATATACAATAATGTAATTTAGCATGAATACTTATACTGGGAAAACTTTATTTCAATATTGAGCTACAGAATACTGTTTTCCTCATTCCCAGTTGTCTTACAAGATTTCCTACAAGATTACAGAATCATTTCACATGTATTTTTATTGAATTTAGTTTTCACTACTATTACCTATAGTCACTACACTGGTTGAAATACTCCATCTCTACCTCACCTTACCCAAATATACACTAAGAATTGTTATGAACTTTAATTATGAAGTGGGTTGATCCACAGATGGATAACAGAAATCTCTAAAAGGCATATTATGCTCTTCAAAGGAGACTCAAATTTGGCCCGTAGCATTTGGCAGGGGTGGGAGTGGGGTAGGGGGTAGATATTCAGTCTGCACTCCCACATTTTTATGCTTTTTCCTTTACTCTAGTGAATTTTACATCTCTGTATTAGCATACTTACAGACTTTTTCGTAGTTATAATCAGCTATTGCTCTTAAAGGATACTTTTGAATCATCATTACTTCTTCAGTAAATTTTTAATCATGTTGCTTGATGGTATAAGTTCACTTGTCCATGTGCAGTGTAGACATTTTGATTTTCATCAAGTTGCCCAATCTTCCCTGATATATCCTCAGAGGACAGTGACCCATGTTGAGTCAGTAAATAGGGCAGAGGAGACCCACACTGGTCTGCAGTGGTGGCTGGGGGCAGGCAGGATGCTTTAATGCATCCAAGTTGTCACCAAACACCAATGATTAGGGCAACTGAATTTCACCTTTAGTAATGAAAGAAAAGATGGAAGAACAAAGGAACTTGACCTGCTCACTCAACTTTTATTATCTTTTCCAAATGATGCTAAGGAAGACGGAGTACTGAGCCCCTGCTACGGCAAATAGAAACCTTGGCCGTGCACCTCTGGCAATAGCTGATAAGTAGGAAAGAGACTGCAAGAATCTAGAGGCAGATGTGCAGCAAGGGCGTGTATAATACAGGGAGGGGGGAGGAATGATGCAGGGTCTGTAACCAAATACTATTGAGACAGGAAGCTGTTAGAAACTATATTAGAAATACCTTTCTGACATCTATAAAAATCAAGTTTTCAAATACCTTTTCAAAAGCTGTCCGATTCCTATCACTTGAGATTCCTGACTAGAGAGAACAAGGAAGATTTTTACAAATGTGCTATGAAGAACACACCTGTACTAGAAGAATAGAGACCTCCCGAGCCAATGGGCCTTTTCCCATTTCAACCCACTGTCATATACAAAAACATCCACAGGCAGATTTTTTCCAACACTGTACTTCATGAAAAACATGATTTGCTTTCACCTTTTGTTTAAGCTGTCCTCCGAGTTTTCTTCACAGTTAATTAAGATCAATAAGAAGATGCTACTTTTCAAGGGGTAAGAGCCAGGGGAGGAAAGTAACCAAAATACACTCCATTTAGAAGGGATTTTGTACTTTCTCCAGTATTCATGTGAAAAGTTGGTGGGGAGAATGGTATCTCACAGGACTGAACTGTTGGGTAGTCAGTATCTTCTTGACATATAAACCAGTTCATTAATGTACTCTAAACTTACTAAAATTATAACCTATAAAGACAGGCCAGAGAGTGAATTCCACTTCTCATATTCATCTCAGCTTTTCATTCAGGAATTTGTACTAGCTAAAAGACAAGACTTCCCCACCTGTGAGGCACAACATAAGCAAAATATGAAGCACACTGAGTTGCAGATGATATGGTTCAGCAACTCATACAGAGGCAACTAGACTAAGACTCTATAGATTTTAGCAAGATACTTACCTGCCTAAAAGAGTCTGATCTACAGCCTACGCAGGAGCCCTCACATGCAGAAGCTGATGTGTGGATGGATGACCACCAGTCCTAGTGCTCTGTTGCAGCACAAGCAAGCTATCAGGCTGCAACAAAGCTTTTACCATTGGCCAGAGCCTACTGTCCAGTTGTTTCCTCTTTCCTCCAGACCCCACACCACACCCACACCACACCCACACCACACCCACACCACACCCACACCACACCCACACCACACCCACACCACACCCACACCACACCCACACCACACCCACACCCACACCACACCTCCTCCTCCATCCAACCCCCTCTCCCACCACCCTCAGGGCTATTTAACCACTTAGCAGGAACAAGCTACACCTGCACATCATCCATGTCAATCAACCCATTGCCTTGGAGGCAAGGCCACAGCTGCATGTTATCAGTGCTGATCAACCCTCTGCCTTCACTCCTCTACAACCCAACACTTTTGTACTCATAAAGAGCCCAAAAACAAGTTGGAAAGTGCAGCACTGCTCCCCTGGAGAAGGGTCCAGGAAGGAATTCTCTTGCTGCTTCTCACCCTGCCCTGGCAGCCGTGTGAGGCACAGCACAAAATTCTGTTCCCTGCTTTATATGGTCAGAAAATTGACCCAACACTTTTGCAATCATGCATAACCAGAACTCACATTGGGAAAGTGCAGCACCCTGTGACAGCTCTTAACTCTGGCTAGATTTCTGCAGGCAGCATGGAGCTGCTACCACTGATGTAAGTAATCATCTATCAGGTACTTGCCTCCAAAATTAGTGGCAAAGTATGCCTTTAAAAATGGCTGTATTCATAACTACACAGCACTGGGGCACGTGATGGTCCATACTGTTTGATTGTTGACGTGCTCCATCACACAGTTTGACTTCTTCAGTGTAAAACTCATCCCAGCCAAGCTCAGGCGAGAGAACAGCTCCCTCCTGGCAGTGCAGGCAAAGGCAGCTCACTTTGGAGGCAAGGCAGGTTACCCATAGAGATGCAGGCCATGCTGTACTGCTTCCCCTCGGCTACCTCTGTTAACTAACACGTGTAGCTGACGGGATTAAAAGGAGCTGAAGAGACACCAAAGTTGTCCCTCCTTGAGGATGGCACTCCACTCCGTCACAGTAAGTGAGGCTTAGAGCATGAAGAGTTCATCCTCAGTAACAGTAAACCTTGGGGTAACAAGGTTAAGACATTTAATTAGGAGATACAGTGATTTAGATATGCAAGAAGACTAAAACTGAAAAGCAGAAACTTATCTCTAATGCTAGTAATTCAGCCATAATTTCTCCCACCGTGACCTTCCCGTTAAATGCTTCCATTAGATGTTGTACCTTCACTACGAGCCTGACAGTCACCTGATAGAAACTCTTCTTTAGCAGAACTGAAACAGGAAGTAATTAGCATAAAAATCAATACACAAGTCCTGCTTAATTATCATAAATAACATGGGCAAGTCATGGACAGCAAAGGACTCTTTTTTTGGGGGGGGGGGCAGGGGGGGCGCACAGGTGACTCTTTCTTTGTTTAACATATATAAAAATCACTTTGGGGATTCCTTTTCGCATTTGTGTCACATTCTATTTGGCATAAACCAAGAAATTTCACTGTAATTGTAAAAAGTAGCAACAATTTAAAAACATTACTAGTAAAAGGGAAAGGGAAATTTCAGGGGAAAATTCCCAGAAAAGGGGGCAGAGTGAGCAAGAGAAAAAGAAATTTGCAGGAATTAATAACATAATTTTAGGAATAAGGACAGATGAATGTAAAGTCACATAAATGACAGTTTTACATTAATCTTGTGGCTGGTCATGCAAGTCCTCTGGTTTTGGCCTAACACAACACTCAGGCTAAAGCCCAATATTTGCTGGGAGCTGCACCAGATAAAGTTTGAGTCACTGAGTGTGTTGTCCTGTAAGTTTGAGAGATCCAAATGAATAAATGTTCAGTCAGAGTGAGCAAGAAATGCATATGAGCATGGTAGTTAAGAATATATTGGCAAATGTGAACAAATGTTTCCAAGACATAATTATATCAAGTCTTCATAACCCTCTAAAGCAGATGTTAACTGAGACGGTGCGTTACAACTGAATACTTTCTGTGCTTCTGGGAATCATACCTATGCGTTTGGTCCATTCGAGATTTAAAACATTCTGTGTTTGTGCTACCTACAGACAACTTTGCCTGCAAGAACAAGCAAAAACTGTGAAAAATAACAAAAAGTGTAGTTCGTTGAATCTGTGTACATATTTAACCTTATACATTTATTTATTTAAACAAATATGAGATAAAGATATTTGCATCTAACTGTATCCCACTTAGACATACTAAAGATTTGTGGCAATGTAATCTGCTTTATTTTCCCTGCTGTGAATTAGAAAGTCTCCTCTAAATTTTTACAATTGAACACATTTACTGACTACTTATTTTTTTCCTTTTATGTAAATTCTCATCATGGTTAAAAGAAATATATATATCACAGAAGAAATTCTAGATCTCTCAAACATATATTAAATGAGTCAGCAATGTAAATAATAACAGTGCCTTAGACAAATTATGTTATGTATATAAATATGCATAATTCCCAGCAAAATATATCCTTTTAGTCTGGAAATCATTATTTTTGTTTAGAAGAACACTTCAGTCTGCTGGCATGAAGGAAGAGGAGCATATTCAGCACTCCTTATAGAAAGACAATAGGAGTTAGCTGAGATATTAGAAATGTTTCTTGCCCAGTATTGCACCTTCTGTTTTAGCAGGAATTTGTGTTAAGAAGTCTCATAGCATAGCAATAACCTACTCTATTGAAAAAAAAATAATAAAAATGTAGCAGTACAAGTAGAAGGTTACAGGTAGATGGTCATTCCCAGGAAGACTTTGAATCACATAATGTAAACAAATACACTTCATTCTTGTAAATAACAGTAAAAGCGTTATTATCATCACCATTTTCTTTCACCCACTTGTCTACTAACACTGTTTAGGGTGAAATATCTCAGAATCTCAGCCCTGTGAACTGAAGAAATTGGACTGCCATTTTGAGAAGCTAGAGTGATGGCTTGCAGCCAACTGTAAACATGGGAGATAATATAGTTTTCATGAACAAACTTTACAAAGTTTGCAGGTTTGTGTCTGAGACTTTAACCTGATCATACCCCAGATTGTACAGAAGCAATTGGAGCTGACTACAACTGAAAGCAGGATCTGGCCTTCTACCATCTGAGTATTGTAACGTAACGGCTTCACAGTTATTTTCACAGGACATTACAGCATTATAAAAATTAATGCTAAATTTTGTAGAGCTGTACTGGATCTCATGGTTCAGGGCTTACACTGTTAAAAACCCAGCATGGAAGGATAATTAGCTTTGTGTACCAAGTCCGAATGCTTTTCTCTTAAGCTTTGGTGCTGTCCCAGACAATCGATTGTCTATTTCCAGTTTAGGTATTTGCTTTTCAAAAAGCACATTTCCCAAATTAAAGTACTTGATACAATTTCAACTGGAGTCCACTGTTCAGTATGACCATGATCTAAAACTGGATTTAATCCAAAACTATGACATGCCACTTCTGTGGCAGCCAGCCTTTAAATGATTCAATATAATAAGAAACGCACTTACTGTATAACCAGGTAATTAACTGTATGAATAACCGAGCAATTTTCCTGCTACAGTTTAATTTGTGAAAATATTTTAATCACCTTTAAGTTCGTAGCTCCCATGCAAATACTGTTCGTGTACTGTGAATTTTCAATTTCCTTTTCTTAATATGCATCCTTTTTAATTGTCTCATCTAAATGCACATTTTTTTCATTAAAAATGGCTTGAGTAATGATGTAGGAATTATATTCTTCAGGGCCTTTTTATTTTCAATTCTAGTCACCTGTAAATTATATCTTCTTTAATACTTGAGTGAAGACCTGCCATTAGGAAGACCATAATAAATATGACTCGTTATCAGAATACAAATGGAAAATAAACCTACACTTTAAAAACTACTAGTCCTCTGGGAGGAGTTAGACCTTGATTTGTATTAGGTCCCTGAAGACTCTAAGGCTGTTACAAACAGTTCTCATTACCTGCGCTCTGTCTGTATTTCATCATCTGCAGACTTCAGGGTAGACAATTATACATTTATAATATGCTCGTTACAAAACAAGAAAGATAGAGAAAATTCCAATAAGTATTTACATGGACTTATCCATATTCAAGTAAGAGTTTGAATGGCTAGACTTCTTATAAAAATTATCATAAGTTCATTTGCGAAACTGCTGATACTATTTTGGTTGGAAGAATATCACCACAGACATCGCTGAGGGCAAACAGGGTCTCTCCTAAGCTACTCTGATTCCAGGTCAAGCTGAGTCAAATGACTGGGTTTAAGAATTTTCTCACCTGAAAATATAAATCTAGCACAACTAAGGCTGTTTGCTGTATTTTGTGACCATCCCTATTTATTTGATTATTTTCTAGAAGCAATTGTTTTAAAAGCCAGGGAATTCATTGCCTGTTACGGCTGGCAGCTAGGGCTTCCAGGGTTGGAGTAAACAAGTGCAGTCAGAAACCACAGGCACTTGCCTGTCCTCTCTGGAGGAGCACAGCACGTATTAGTGACCACGGCCAGCACAGAGCCTTGGTTCCAGCAGGTGAGCCCCATGAAATACAGCACTTCAAAAGGGCATTGAGAACTGGGATCCTTGTGGAGAGTTGCCGTAAAGCTGGTGGTCAGGTACAGAGAGCTTCAGCAGCAGCATTTCCAAAAGGCTGAGGAGAACTCTCCTTCAATGAGGTTTCAACAGCTCCAGCAGACAATGACTCGAATGCGAAAAGGAACCTGGATTAATCAGACAAGATCTAAATTGTGGGCTCACAGGGACATTTATTCATTGCCTGAGACACCCCATCGATTTTCCCTGTGTGGAAGGAACTTCAGAACAGGCCGTCACTCACTCCAAAAGCTCACCCTTTTCTGGGGCTCTTTCCTGGACTGTCAGCAGGCAGGGTGATTTGAAGAGGCTTGAATGTACTATCCTGTTTTAGGCAGACAGCATTTGTCTGTCTCTACATCAAAAGAGATTGTAACTTAGGGGAATTTTCCTGAGCCGTGTAATAAACTTTCCTTGTATTTCTCATTTTTCTTTGCTGTGTTTCTCTTTCTTCTCTGCTATGTTTCCTAATATTTTACTATTCAATATCGGATAGGAATACCAGAAAGGTAGAAATGGAGGGAAATCATCCCAATCCTAATTCCAATAAGGTGCCGAGCAAAATTAGCACAGCTAAGCATGTGACTTGTAAGCTGCTTTTTAATTCAACACAAGTTGACAGTTGTTAATCTTAAATATCTCACAGAAATACTGAAACTGAGCGACCTCCGAGTCATGAGAATTTCCTCGAGTTCCATGTGCAGATCATACAGAATGTATTTCTACAGAAAGGGCAAGAAATTAAGAGCATCATCCTTTTTGTATAAATGAGTGATGTGCATTTTTATTTCTAAAGAAAAAAAATACCCAAGCATTTTGTTATAACACTCCCTTCCCTCTTTATTAGAATTCCACATCACAACCTGTCCAGAAAACACCTCCTAGCCTCAAATCAGGTTTTTCCACTTGCTTTTTCAATAGAAATTCATTCTCATGGGATCATTTTGCTCTCATTGAGCTACATCTCAATCAGCAGACAATTCACTGAGGAGACTTGGTTTGAATTCTTGCTTCATCTAGTTACACTCAATTGAACATAGATGCTGCTGATCATTAAAGGCCATGGCCTTCTTCTGACAGTTTCGTGGAAAATGTCCAAAATCTACACAGTATCTGAACTTCATATTCCCTTGAAATTAAGAGGTGCGCACTGCACTGTGAGATGACCTTCTTCTGTTGTTTTCCCCTCAGTACACTCACACTTTGACATTCTCATGCTTACAGCAGAAATAATCAGGAAAATATGACCAGCATAATAAATGTAATAGCAAAGGTTATGGCAAACACTGGATGTTCATATAAAGTAGACATGGTCCAGTTTCCTAGCTTGGCATGCTACAAAGATTGAAATGATATAGAGAACTGAGAATTTCAGAGCTATCTTTCCAAAATTACAACTTAATAAAAACAGTCAGCTGTTCCCATTTAGGAACTCTTAAATGCTGTGTATGTTGGGGCATACATTTTGTGCCTGGAGGAAAGCAGACAAGCTGCCTGTTGCTGCAATTCTCTGGCATGGCTAGGAGGCCAGCCAAAGCCCATCAAACAGCTTTTCTCCCAACTTTTTATTAACCAGACCAAGAAATCCTTAAAAACAAACAAACAAACAAGCAAGCAAACACACCCCCACCCCACCCCACCCACACCGAAAAACAATCAAGGAAAGAAACAAAAACCAAACCTCCCTATGTAACTCCTCAGAAAACTCTCCAGCCTGTTTCCTAACTCACCCTTGTCTACAACTGGGAGAGGAAAAAACAAGGTCAACATAGTGACTACATCTTCTCCTGCCAGCTGCTGGAGGCTGGCTCCTGCCTATGCCGTGCCTATGGCTTATGTCACAGCTGGTGGCTGTGCCTGTGCACTTGCCCATGCCTGTTGGCTGCATGGGAGTTGTGTAAACGAGGGTTGTTTTTACTGTAGATTCCATGACTAAGGAACTGAGACCTACAGACTTTAGGTTGAGTAATCCTACCAGGCACCTGGCATCCCAGCTTTCTGGTAGCACAAGAGAGACAGCTGAAATGCATGGACCCACCAGGTCAGAAGCTGTGATCTCCAAAGGGTATGTAGGTAAATCTCATGTTTCCCCCTTAATGAGTTTTCACGGTGATCCAATCCAGGACGAAAGTTATGTACGCTTGTATGCCTGGGACTCATTAACATAAATGTTATGGATGAGAGAATTGTGTCTTGGTACATTCTCAAAAGGCTTCAACTCAAGATTTCTCTTATCCATAACTTTAAACTACCTCTGGAACATTTCCATCATGCAAAGAAAAGTATTGCTTTGAATATATCAAAGCCATTACATACAGCTCCAAGATATTGAACAATCTCACCTTTAAAATGGAAAGGGAGGCTCAAAACTATCATTTGCATGTATAAATTATTCAGACTCTGCCTTCTGATCTCACATTAGCAAAGATAATGTTAATTGAATCATGGTGCAACAGAAGAAAGGTCCATATACAGTGGAAATTAAATAAAATATTCTGTAAGAGAATGACAGAAATATATTAGAGCTTGGTTGTTGTTATGCTGATCTCAGAGAAGAAGCCAGGTATGCTTTATCCAGAAAAATGAAAGTGGAAATTTATGTTATTCCTAGTGATTCCAACAAAAGTATTTCATAGACATTAAAACCAGAAAATACACACTAGGTCGTGTGTTCTATCTCCTTACCAGGCCAAGATATTTTGACTTACCTCCAAGTCACTTGGGAAAAAATCACATTTTTCATGGTTTATAGTACAACTTGCTTAAATAGCTTTGGAGTAAAAGCAGTATTGAAGCAGACAGAAAAAGCTCATACCTTCATTATTCTATCATTCAGCTGATGAAGATTTCTGGCAAAGGCAGTTTATGGAGAAAGCAGTACATCAGCTCCTGTTATGAATACTGGTTTTGCAATGCAGGAAGCCTGTTTATTTATTTATAAGTGACAGCTTAGATTCTGTCAGCTGCGGTACTGTCAGGGAGCGACAACCAGCTGACTCACAGACACTGGGGCCAGAGCACATCTTGACAGAAAATCCTGCCTGCACAACCTATGGCCAAGAGAGAAATCAGGTTTAATCCAACCCTTATGGTGTCAGATCAGGTTGTAAAATGCACCTTTTTGGTAAAGCCTTATTCCAGAGTCACTGCACTTAAAATACGTCCATACACACTCACTGTTTTCTTCTTTTCAGCGTTACAAGGATGGAGATGACTAAACATAGCATTTTGCTCCAGGTTTTCCTAATCTCTGAGGCTTTTACTGAGGATTTTACCCTCAGGCACTGGTTACCAATCTTTAAGGTAAACAGCCAAGCCCAATAGTAGGACTCACCCTGGTGTACAATAAGATAGTAAGATGCCAGTTCCCAAGGCGTTACACAGGAAAAGAGCCTGCCTACCTTGTGCTTGCCCTGCTCCCTCTTTGCTAGTGGCTGTTAAGGGGCGTCAAATCTCAACGTCACAAACAAAACATATACGAAACTGAACTCATTAAAGTATTCTGTGTACTTTCAGACTGCGTACACAACCATTGGGCAGATATTTTAATTCATAAGAAATAGAACTAATTAGTGGGAACTTAAAGAAATAAACAAGTAGGTTATTAAATCTGCTTACAACAGTAGCTAATAATCCTCATATATAGGTAATGCATCCAAACAGTGTCACTGCAGCTGCTTATAATTTGCTCTCCCATCTCTCCTATGTACACTTAACAACATCTACAGTTACAGCAGTGCAAACAAACCTTCAACATCCCATATCAACAGCTATCGTTCTGTGGACTAGACCAAATAAAAAATGCATGAAGCCCTAAAATCACAGAATGAATGCTAATAAATAATGTCAGTTTTGTTGTAGGATTATAGGACAAGTGAAGAATGTTTATTATCCTTCGTATAATGCTCAAATGGGGTAATCTATATAGACTGAGACTGGAATTGTACAGAATATGCCATTTGTATCTGTAGCTATTCTATTCACAGAACAGTGTGATTTTTCCACACGGTATTTATACAGTGCACAGAGAAGAATTTGAAGTGATTGAAGAGGCTGCCAAACACCATACTCTGCCTTCAGGATATAGATGATACCTTTAAAATGGGTGAAAGGCTAATTAATCTCGAACTGTTCATGGATGATATATAAGATAATATGCCAGCATTTTTGGAGGGCGGACAATTAAAAACTGAGCCATGATTTTCTTGGCAAGACAACATACACACAAAAATAAGACAAGAGAGTTTAATATACAGGCTCATGAGAATTTAAATGCCACTTGAAATACAACTTGAAAGTCAATCTTCACTGCAAACTTTATAGCTAGCTACAGTGCAGACAGGTTGTGTGACAGAATCTACAGCTTCAGGCCATTGAACAAATATTTTAGTGGAGGAAAAGGCTACTATATGCATTTTATTGTAGTATCACTTTCTAGCAATAAATAATCTTCTCTTTTCTAACAGATGCAACTTTCACAGCAAATTACTATTATATTCTTCAATTTTCTCAAAGAAAACCATCAAGATGCATTCAACCCATAATGGAATGACAGTCTTCTTTACTATTTCATTTCATACTTGTTCAATATATGTACATACCTATCATTATTTCCTCTTATTCCTTATCATCTCTAAAATTAGATGACAAACTTCCTAAAACAAAGACTGTATCAGCACAGCAGTCATGACCTTATCCTGAGTGAAATGGAAAGTTTTAAGATCCCATATCAAACTAGTCCAAACTCAGAAGAGGCAGTGTCCAGCCCCAGAGCTCCAGCATGGAGCACAGTAAAAGCTAAATTACGCTGCTTCCCTGATGAATTTTGCAGCTTGCACTGTACTTAATGGCTAGATTGCTTCCTGTACCTGAGCTAAGAGGTTTCAAGTGATTGATAGTAATCAAGCTCTTTTGTGCTATAAAAGTACCTGGCAACTTTTGGAGTTCTGTAAGTAATAGCAACAACAGTGGGTGAGGTTCTGGGGTCTCTTTGTGCACATTGCTAGGCTCTTCAATCATCTTTTAGGTACTGAACTCTAACACATATGCAGGACATAACAAGTTAATGATATAAGTATCTGACATTTTCCAATTGCCTTGATGGAAAGACATGACATCTGAGTATATCAAAACTTATCTGCCAGAAATTTTGTTACAAGACCCTTTCTGGAATGTGGGGGAGGGAAGGGCTGAGACAACGTAGTTTAATCACAGAAGAGAGCACGCTTGTTTAACATACCAATAAAAAGAAATCACCACTTTCACATACTTTTTGTCACATTCCCCTGGCTTGCACTATTTCATGCTGTACAGGACATAACTTTTAAGTGCAATCAAAAGCAAGTTTGTATTTGCATTGCCATTTGGAAGAAAGATTTTTGTCTTTTGCACATGATATCAAGAATGGTGCTTACCTCCTAGTTAATCCACTGGAAATTTGATTAGTTGCAACTATCCAGATGGATGGTTGCAGGTAGCAGATGTCTCATGTGGCTCACACATTTTTAGCATGTCTGTAACGGAAGTATTCTCTCTTGCTTATGTTACCAAAAGTACCTTTTTCAACAGTTTGTTTAACCATGGCTTAATTTGAAATGAACTAGCATAACACTTACTTGCACAATAGAAAGAAGATGTACTCTCACAAGCTTTTTTTTTAATCACAAATGTGTGTGGTTTTATTAAATCCAAACTTACACCAGTATGACATCATGTCCCCACTCTCTCATTTTCAGCTGCTCAGCATGCCAGCAACTAGTAAGGATACATGCTGCTAAACCAGACAAAAATCTTTTATTTAGCATTCACAAATCTCCAGAGATTCAGTACCACTCAGGTTAACATACTTCTCATACAAATTATTTAACACTTAGCTGTTTGAAGGATTTACAATGAAAGCAGACACCAGCTACTTCTCAAGGCAATTCACCACTGTTGAATAAATCACTTATTTCTGCAGTTCTCACTTGTACCATACTTTATACCTCTTTATCTAGATACTGGGATCTATATGAGATGTTTTTATCATCAATATTTCTTGGACGTAAACCCAGATTTAAACAAGTGTTAAATTCTGAAAATGGCAGCCTAGGACAAATTAACATGGTTCACCCAACAATGGAAAGACACAATAGATGCGACATCACTCTTCCATTACTACCAGCCTTTAAAAACTCCCTATTTTCATTTCCTAACTTTTACAGTCATGTAGCTTATTCTAGGAATCATAAATAACTATAACTCTAGCACTGAGATCACAGAATCGCAGAATGGTCAGGGTTGGAAGGGACCTCTGGAGATCATCTAGTCCAAGCAGGTTGCACAGACTCACGTCCAGGTGGTTTTGAACATCTCCAGAGAAGGAGACTCCACCACCACCCAGGGCAGCCTGTCCCAGTGCTCTGTCACCCTCAAGGTAGAGAAGTTCTTCCTTAAATTCCGACAGAACTGTCTGCATTGCAGTTGGTGCCTGTTGCCCCTTGCCCTGTCACTGGGCACCACTGAAAGGGGTCTGGCCCTGTCCTCCTGACACTCACCTTAAGATATTTGTATAAATTGGTAAGGTCCCTTCTCAATCTTCTCCAGGCTAAACAGGCCCAGCTCTCTCAGCCTTTCCTCATAAGGAGGATGCTCCAGTTCCCTCACCATCTTCATAGCTCTTCTCTGAACCCCCTCTAGTAGTTCCCTGTCTCTCTGGAACTGGGAAGCCCAGAAGTGGACACTCCATTTGTGGCCTCACCAGGGCAGAGCAGATGGAAATAACCTCCCTCGACCTGCTGGCCATGGTCCTCCTTATGCACCCCAGGACCCCCTTGGCCTTTTTGGTTACCAGGGCACACTGCTGGCTCATGGGCAACTTGCTGTCCAGCACATCAGCCAGCTCTCTTGGAGCCCCCTACCTTCCAGAGCCCTCACTTGGATTCCTCCAAGTAGGCCCCTGAAGAGGCCAAAATTAGCTCTCCTCAAGTCCCCAGCTGCAGTCCTACTTTTTGCCCTACTTCAAATAAAGATATCAAGAGTGAACTCTTTACAAATCCACCCTGTGGAAACCTCCCTTTCCTGTATAATGATGTATTTCCTCAATGTTTTGAAGCAAAGCTGTATTAATGTTTTCTTCACAGAACCTTACTATATAAAATAGCATAAATTACAGTAAAATATACTAAAAATATGCCTATGCTGTTATCTTCTAGTGAGTGGAAACAGAATTCTTAACTCGTAGAACTGGAGAATTGTTTTTGGAGTTCTGCCATTGATTTGGTAGGTGTCTTTGCACTAGTTCAGTAAGTCACTGAATTGTGAGTTTAATTACTGCTGGTAAAATACTGAGCAGGTTCTGAGCAGAAAAGACTATATAATGTTCTAAGTGCTTGGGATTTATTTGCCCTGGGATTGATATACAAATAGAACATAACTCCCAATTTAACCAAGGTGACAACGCTTGTGCTGTAATAAAACTACCTGGTATTTTATAAACTCAGAACAAAGTCTCAGTCAGTTTTAAGACTTCAGGAATGTTGCTTGTGGAAAGTGAAACCTGGAAAAGGTAAAAAAATAGAGAAGCTGGTGTCTGGCACAGAAGAAAAGGAGACTTTGTTTATCACAGACTTTGTTATCAGAAAAAGTAAAAAGTTGGGAAATCAGAGTCCCTCAAGGGTCATCAAACCCAGACTCCTGCTTCCACAAACAATGTAGATAACTAATGCCTTTTGTAAATGAATCAAAGAAGAGCAATTACTTTTGAGGGTTTGTTTCACCACTGCTCCAATTTCAAGGCAGTTCCAGAATATATCCCCTGTGGTATTTATAATTATTTTTTTTCTCTTAGAATTGCCATCTAAGTTTACTCAGGCTTATTACTATTATTACTTTTAAGGTTTGCTTTACTTTTTATCTTAAGTAGTAACTTTCTGTGTCTAACTACTTACCTTATGGAAGGCATCAACAGGACTTTTAGAGATCCTACCCTCCAATGGACTTGAGTTTTCCAAGCTAAGCAGAGTTCTTTCAGTCTTCCACCACAATGTATGTCCTCTGTTGTCCTGATCATCCCAGACACTCTTTTGTGAAACTATTTCACTTTAAAAGTTCACTTTTTAAAAAAATCTACAACCTGTACTTATTTTCAAGCACAAGCACATTTAAAATAGCAAATGACATAAAATCTGAGATGGGACTAGATCAGGAGTAGTCGTCTGTAGCTATAAAGGGCTGGGGCTGTAAAAAGAAAGATGTGAAGTCACTAGGCTGTGATTTAATGTCCTCTTATAAGAACAAACAAATCTGTCATGCTTGTGAATTACAAGCAATGGTTTATTCTTGCTGGGTTTTGTGTTTTTCTTTGACTAGACAATTCTCAACTTATATGCATGGAAGTATGGTAGCAGTTTTGGAATATGATCTGCCATTATTTCACCAAAACCTTTTACAATAGCACAAATACTTTCCCTATCTCTGAACGTACACATTCTAGGAAGGTTTTTGTCTTTTTCAGAGCTGCATCCCATAATTATTCTATGATTTACTGCGTCTCTGTCTTTATCACTCATTTTCAATTTACAGTAGACTTCTTATTAGTAGTTCTTAAGTACCTGACCTTGTACTAGAACATTTCATTCTATTTCTATTAATGCTGTTTTAAGGTCACTGTGATCTTCCTATGTCTTATTCTCATCATCCTGTGAGTTCTCAGTGTGCCTCAGCTTTGACTGATTACCAGATTTCTGTCTGGCTCATAACATTTCAGTAGTACTTTATTATTTCACATTGTTTAGGATGATATGGATGACCGGAAAACAGTGGAAATAACAGATGGATGCAATACATGAAGCTGGTGAGAAACACTGATTTCACTGACCACTGTAAACTTAGGTGCAAACAGCAACAGCTGGAACGCCACTGCTGTAGATGGGCTCCAAATCCACATCACGTCATTTTCAGCATTTAAATGAAATATTTTATTAGTTCTTATGCTATCCATGATTTTCAAATGAAGCAACTTTCAAACGTGATTCACTCCACTGAAGATCTAAAACACCATTAGAACATGACTTTCTAATTTAGAATCTTAAATTAACTGACAGCGAGGTGCCCACACTTAAATAGAATTACCCAGAAATTTCATGACTAGTTTCTATATAGTACAAATCAACTTCATCTAAACTTTGTTTCACACAGTTGCATTTTAAAACATGAAAATGAAAAAGCAATTTTGATATACTCATTGACATATTGGAATTTCTTCTATGGATTTTTTTCTAGTGGCCTTGGTCCTTTTCATTTGAAAGTGAACATCCATGAAACCAATGATAAAATAGTAAAGTACTGATTATTTTCCCATGTGCGTCTGTGTGCTTGACACTACATCAAACAATACATACAAATCCCATATGTGTAGTATGTATATAAAGTCCAGATAATGGTGTTTGCTATCAAGGCACCTTACATAGAAATCCCATCCCAGTCACACATTAGGATTCTTCTCTCTGGGGTTGGATTAAGAAATATTCTCTAAATTAGGCTTAAGCAGTCCCATTTTATCTACAATAACATATCATTCTCTCTTAAAAGGATAATTTTGGATCTAATTTTATTTATTACTTCTGTTAAAGACATTTTTTATTAAAAGTTTTGTCCGGTTGCTTTGGGTCCAAATGCATGTGTGATATTTGTATAAACAAATGTGAGTGGGTCAGTAAAATCGGCTTTTTTGGCCCTTTGTAAATTAAATACCTTAAAAAAACAACAAAACAACCTGCATCAGTCAATATCGGGTTTTTTAACCAACCCAAATCCAAATGTGCTTGAGAGAAAAGTGGATCTGGTCCCATGCACCTGCACAGACATCCCTGACTGCTGCTGTCAAGTCTTCAGTAGCTAGAAGGATCGATCCCTCTCAGGATCACAAGCCTCTCCGTTTCCCTGGTGGATCCAGGAATGAAGCGTCAGCCCTGTCTGTAACTCACCACGCTCTGCTGCCACACTGCCATTATGAGGTTGTAAAGGGAACATTCAGACTGCAGTAAAGAATAAAATAGGTGGAAAATGGTTCATTTTGTTAAATCAACCAAACAAGTACCAACAGGTACAAAGTGGGATATTGCAACCCAAATTCTATTTCTGTTCTACATTCTACTTTAGGATCATGCATGCTTTTATAAGCTTTCGAAGGCTGAGTAGGCTATAAAGGAATGGAAAGTGATGTGAGCCTTAAGCACCCAAGCAGGAGCTCAGGGAGGACACACGCTCTTAAAATTTGTAGGAGTACAGGACAGACTGGCAGCACCTCGCAGCAAAGTGACACTTGGGAGACAACAGAAGCATGTGTTGCAAGACAGCCAGGGAGAAGAGCAGGGGAGGCTGGATGCTCATTGTATCAAGGGACTCAGAGGCAGACTGGGGGAGCCTTCAGGGTGAGAAACGCAGCACAGTAGCTTTTACATGCAACCACAGAAAGGAGAGATTTGCCTTTCTGAGAACAGTTCCTTCCTTCCCTCAAACCAATACACAGCCCGGAAGGTTGTAGGTACCTCCTATTGAACCAGCTCCTTGTCTCCCCACCTGCATGTCGGATGCTATTCCTGCAGTACAGCTGTTTCCTCAAGGCCAATGCAGCATTGTTCAATGCACATATATCTCTCCATGCTATGCACCTCCCTGTGTAAAGGAGCTGGACAACATCCTTCAAGAAAAAGCTTAAAGCAGAATCACACAGGCAATAGATTTGAATAAGAAATATAGTATTTCCCTTTCATGAGAAAATGAAAACAACCACTCTTCCACAGAACACCCACAGAATCAGCTGAAACATTAATGAGCAAAGGGAACACATAACAGATCCTTCGCCTGCTTTATTGGCTCTGCTTTTCCATGAATGACAGAAGATATAAATATTATTGTTAGCCTTAGGGCTGTCTTCAAAAATGCTTGTCTGCATCAACTCGTATTGTGAAAAAGTGTCAGTAGCGATGTTTAACCACTGCAAGCTGAAACTGAAAAATGGCACAATAATTTTTCCAACCAGTGCATGCAAGATCAAAGCTGTTAAGAGGGGATGAAAGGTGGCATAAACATCCCAAGGCCCTGACTCACTAGAGGCATAACAACATCCACTATAACTTAACAAAACCAGTCCCAGTAAAAACACTGTAAAAAGCAGCAAGTAGCCTGTTACATCTTTGACCTCAGGGTTGTTCCACCAACAGATCATCCGGCAGCCTAGTGAGAAAAGTGTAATTGTATTTTACGCCCACACAAAAGGCTAAATGTGTCAGATATGAAAATATCAGAAAGAGGTTTTAAAAGACATATTTATATTGATTGCAATAATAAAATCAATGCCAAAGGACAATCTATCTGTGGATACTCATCTTCAAAGAAATTTCATCGTTTTACATGACTCTGGTTTTGTTCTGTAAACTAGCAATTTTGTTAATGTTCTGGTGTTCAGGCTTGTAGCTCTTTCTTAAATTAAAATAATTAATTTATTTTAGCTATAGTTAGTAGTTAATGAAGAACGTAATGCATAAGCTATTTGAATGAATAATAATATTTTGTAGCAGATGCTGCAAAATGTCAAAGCTAGACCTCTAAAAAACCATATTAATAGTTGTAATTTAAAAATTGAAAAGGACTGTACTTAGTCTTTGAAGGAAGTTATGAAAATAAAATAAACACTTGTTTTCCTATATTCTGTTATGGGTTTTTTTGGATTTTTTTGTTCCACACCCATAATCATATTTGAAAGAAACCTGTCTAACGCAACAGGTTTTATTCAAGTTGGACTATTTGAAGCATCCTGAAATACATATCAAAGTAGATATAACAGCGGTAGTTAGGTGTCTACTTTGGAAATAGAATCATGATAGAAATAAACAGAAGAAAGAATGTCAAGCATCAGCACTGCACAGCCTAGAGTTAGGTGTTAGTACTTCAGGCTGGAGGAAAACAACTTGTCTTTTCCTACACGGTACATAAAAAGTAACAATATTCACTGTGATAATAACCCAAAGGCCTTAGGAGGCACACAAAAAATGCAAGTTCAGAAACGAAAAAATAAGGCTAAAGCATTATTTATAGAGAAGTGCTTGGGCCCTTAACCTGTAAATAAATCACACAGAGATTTTTCATGTGAATGAAGCCTCAGATTTATTCCTCCAGCGAAAAACATGAAAGCCTTTGTGAAGCAGACCTGGCACAACAGTAGCTTAGAGGCTGAAAAGAGTTCATTTGAATGTTATTTAAGCACCAGCTCTGAAGAGTTTAAAGTGATCTTGTATCAGCCTGCGGAGAGCTCCAAACCTCAGCCCAGCTAAGCTTTGAGGAAAAGGAATAAGCAGAGCAGCAAGGGGAAGGGCTGTGTTCTGTAGGGAACGAGGGCACATGCTCCCAAACCAGGCTGTGAAATAACAAGAAGGTAAAGGGGCCACTGAATGACGGGCATTTTCAGATCCAACTCCCTGATACCACACAACTTCAAGTACTACTCATTAAGTATGGCCAGCTGGGCACGTGATTTGGATGAAGTTGCTTTGCACCACACTACAGCTCAGGCTTACCACTATGCTTTGCTTAACCCAATCAAGGAAACCCACTTCTAAGTCACGCCAAAGAGCTCAAGCTAGGGCTGCTGCGTCACCTGCACTGCCCCGAGGGCACAGACACAGCCAGTGCAAAGCCCCTTGCTGGCATCATCCAGCTGGCACGCAGCGTGCTGCTCCACCGCTGCTCCTGGCCGCAAGGCCAGTCTTGTGCAGAGCTGCCGTGGGGTCCCTCGCTGCTGGGCAGGCAGACCAGTGACTCCCAGTCTGCACGGAGCAGCCTGGGTGTGCAGATTACCCAGACATCTTTCCTGCATAAATGTCAGTGTCAGTGTGCTCAGCGTAAGGACTTCACCTACTAACATGCTCTTCACACGGGTGTTAAAAAGACAAATTTGTTATATTACTGAAAAACACAATTGTTTTATAAACTCCAGATCCTCCAGCTATTCCACATCGTAATTTTGGATGGGCACATAAAACTTTCTGACTCCCAAGTCAGAAAGGTGAGGATAACGTTTGCATGAGAGAAAAAGAAAGAAAAAGCAGTTCCCAGACATTCCCCAGCCTAATCATAAAATTCATTTTGAAAATCCTAACGTTGACTGAATAAAACAGCAAGTCTCAACTATTACACGTAACACCAAACCAGCTCTAAACCTCAGCAAAAGAATGGTTACTGCACTCAAGATGAATTGGCAAATGCTTCCAGTGCCTTAAAATGGATGTCTCTCTCTTGCGCTGGCGACTGCTTCATAATCCCAAGCAGCAAAAGAAGGGAAAAGAGACTAAAAATCAAAGCCCAGCAGGGAGATACTACTCTGTCAGTTTTGGTTTACAACCTTTACTTAATTGCCAGTTATACCCCTTGTCTTTTCTAGCAAACAAACAAACAAACATGAGTATTTCCATGGAACAGACGTTGCTCTTCTTTCTCCTTTCCTTCTACAGCTAAGTGATTATGAATTTAAAAGAACAAGACAAGGAAAAGCAGCAAATCTACTTCCCTTAAATGAACAATGGTTAGGAACTGACAACATGATAGTTCATGTAAGGCAAGTAGTACTTGCCCCAGAAATAGTTTGTGGGTAGAAAGACTGTGCCACTACAAAAATGCACAGTGCCGAACATTTGAAGAAAAGCAAATAATAACATTTTAAAATAAATCAGGTATGCCACGTGTTTTATAGGTGTAAGGATTGCTACGGTAATTCCAATAAGTAGTGTGAGAACATGCCCTACCTGCTGTGTACTCTATGTGCTGATCAGGTTTCTGAAGAGCAGATGTAACTTCAGTATTTGATTTCTAAGAAATCTCTGTTTATCTCAGAGATTACTATAATTTTCTCTCTTTTGAGAGATACGATTATTTTTCTGCCTTCCACCCTTTCATGTAATATTGCTATTTGTCCTGTATAAAACACCTGCTTGAAAAGGTGAATGCCAATGACAAATAATTTACAAAAAGGAAAAACAAAGTATTTTTTCCTAATTATTGGCATAGAGCAATTTGCTTTTTGAAGCAGTAAAATTCCTTGGTGACAACATTGTTGCAATATATTTAAATTAGTAAAGCATTGATCTTACAGGGGAGGGTAATTAGCTCTGCAGAAGTATGGGGTTGAACGGAATTCTTGTGAAGTAACTTGAATTACAAGGAAGTTGTATTCCTATTTTTACTATATATATATTATGCATAGAGTTGCCCAGATTTCAAGGCATTCAGATAGATGGAATAAAGAAATGCGTGAGCTACAATTATTTTTTTTCCTAATAAATAGGTATTTTGTTTAATAGGTATTTCCATTTTTATCCTTCTTGGAGGAGGATGCTGAGGTGAAAAGGGTGCTGAGGTGCTATCCCTTTGAAGAGGGTGCTGAGGTGCAGCCTTGCACATTGGTTACCTGCAGCGCGGCTCAGCTATCCGCGCTGCCAGGTGGAGCACCAGCCAGGATGTGGATGGAGGGAGGAGGAACAGGCTGATGTGACAGGAGAGAAGTGGCATGTGTCCTGAGCTGCTGGCCCTGTTACCAGCTGTCAGGGGTGGAGGAGAGGCTAACACTGCCCACGTGGAGAGCGTTCAAGGAGAAGGAACAAAGACAAAGGCAAGATCTAAATTTTCATTTAAAAATCAAGATGAAAGCCAGATGATGTAGTGCTTCTGTGACACTAATTACAGCTCAAATCAAAGAAGCAAAAAACCAGATGGGTTATCACTGTGATACACTTGGAGTCCCTACAGATTGGTGCCCATGGGTTTGGAAAAAAACCCTGCCAAGGCAACAAAGAGTGGTTTGCAGTGCGGGCAGCACAGTCACATGCTGACAGAGCAGCAGGGTGAGTTGTGCAGCCCAGGGTGCTGGAGAGGCACTGGGGGACATGCACTCAGAAAGGAGCCCTCAGAGCTCACACACATCAGGGATGGCCCCATACACCATGCAAAGGGGACACAATGGGATGCTGGTCCTCTGGGGAGCTGGCAGGAGCGGATCAGAAGATATTTCATCACCTGGAAAGGTTATGGTTTCCCCCATTTATGAGTTATAGTGGAAAACAATACAAAGTCAAGCTCTCCTGACACCAAGCTTTGAAACAAAAGAATGCTAGCACAGTATCAATGATGGTGCCAATGCAGACCTGACAGAAATGTACATGAGTGACCTGTGTAGATTTGGACATCCTAGTGTGAAGGCAGCGCTGACTATGGCAGCATCTCATCCTCTGATTTTCACATTAAAGGAATGCTTCCTCATGTCTGAGATCCTGCAGAGGTAAAAACTGTGGCTCTTTCCACCACAAGAACCTGTGAGCAAACCAACATGATGTGTGTTGGATAGGTTCCATCCAATTTCATTCTATTCTGACAACTGATACAGCTTTCCTGTGATGTATTAATGATTAATAATTTATAATTAATTCATTATTAATTGTTCTGTTTATTTTCTTAATTTTAAGTAATCACTGTGACAAAACTGTTTAATTGAAATCAGCAACGGAATAAGATCCAAGTTTCTTTGGCAGAATGTTTGAATTAATATGAAAAACATATTCTGAGTTGCCATACTTGAACATTAGGGAAAGCTGGTTAATTACCATAAGTCGTTATGACACAGGCTGAAGTATAAACTGAAGTGGATTGAATCCTGTGATCATCAATATGCCCAGGAAGTCTGGTAACAAGGCTTATCATCTAGATAAATTATACTTTGTGAGCTCTCTAACCATAGCTGGCAGCACATCAGAGAGAAGATGCAAGACTGAATGAAAAGAAGGATGGCGGCGGTGGGACCGGGGGCAAGAGAGAGTAGAAATATCTTACAGCTATCATCTCTGTTTCTCCAGAAAGGCATTTTTATCCCCAGATCTAGATAAAAATCCTGGGAAGGGAAAGGCATCACAGTCACCACAATCTCACTGAAGTCCGTGAAGGGAGTTACGACTCACCAGCTCTTGCACTAGCGCTTGTTTTGCTACTACAAATATTGGGACTGCTGTAGCATAACTACTTCTGTTCTTGATTATTCATCTTCTAAACTTCAAAACTTAGCTTGTGCTACACAAAAAATAGAGAAGAAATTGTGGTTTATCATGCCAATTTTCAATGATGATAGTGGCAAATAACCCAAGATAATAAAAGAAAGCAAGTTCATGTAAAGGAGCTTGCCTCTTCACTTACTGTTTTCACAAGAGTGCTCATACCTATGAAGTGATAGGGAAAGTGGAAAGACACTTTTAAGAAGAAATCTGGGTGATCGTTGTTCTTAATTGGATTAAATGACTATGAGGTATATAAATCTTTATAGGAAGAAAGGGAAGACAATATTAAGCCTTAAGATCAAAACTCAGAGAATATTTCTAAAAATTGCCCACTAAATGGGCTTTGAGGCTTGGAAAAAAATTCCTCTTACATTTGAGAACTAAAAAGTTATTTGGAATTAATAAAGACTGTCTCCCTTTGTCCTTAACTTTATTATTTCAGTTGTTTAACAAGCAACTCTTGCTTCATTTCTGCAGACATTGTTGAACAAAAGTCAGGCATGTGAGCTGCCCTAAAGTCAATGAAACTAATCACAACCCATATGCTTATTGCAAAACATGAGCTTTAATTTAGCTGTGTACTGAAATGCTTTGACGGATTTGATTTTGTATAAAGGGGGTGAGCTTATGCTAACACAATATATTCCTTCGGCACCTACTTACAAAAAGCTTTTATTGAAATCTATATGACAAGTCAGATAAGTGCAGACCCTTTAAAGGAGGAACAGAGTATCTGTAGGTCTGCAATTTTTTAATTATCCTCTTAAAAATAATCTTAAAGGCACATTACATTATTAAATGAGCACACGCTGCGCAGATGAGAGCAATTTCTGTTCATACAAAGTTTTCCACTTTCATTTATTAACTTATTACACACCACACATGAAACTTTAAAGCTATTATGCAGTCTCAGGCCAAAGAGGTGCTTTCCCTGACTAATTTGTCTGGTTATTTATTCTTTATTAACCATCTGGATAGCAAATTACTTCCTTCAGCCCTAACGCTACTCCTTACAGCTCACAGTTACTATTGCTAAGGTTACTATGGTATCACCTGGACGTAAGAGAAAGTACTTTCAGCAGTCCTCCTTCCTGAAAGCATTCAGATTTTATCTCCGAGAACAGTGGCACCCTGTCCTTCCCTCCCCTCTCCCTCAAACTAGGGCAAGTAGCTGGGACCAAATATGAGACTCCCTCGCATCCCATTGCTAGAGAGGTGCCCTGTCAGTCTGGCATGGGGTACTCCCTCCCCCCTCAGCCTGATTAAGGTTTCCTTGAGATTGATATACTCCGAGTCATCCTTTTCTGACACAAAAGAAGAAAGAAAAAAGAAGTGTCACAGCACTGGAAAAATCAGTGGTTTGCTCTGTCACCGTTTAAGATGCGGGCAAACCAGCCTGCCTGAAGTGAGAGGCTTTCAGTTACCCACTAGCTACCCGTGCGAAAGCACAGCATTGCTGGCACGCTTATAAACTTACTTCTGACTTTAAACTAAAACTGCAGAACTGCAGATAAGCATAAAGTTTCACACGTTGCTTGAGACAGTAGTGTGGGAATTAGAGGCTTAATGTCATTACCGCACCGAGTACCTTTCTCTGTCCCACTCATAAACACAGATATATACACTTTTGTCAGTTTATGAAGAGCCTGTGCAAAACTGATTCTGAGGAACTTAATCAAGCACTGAACGCTTCTGCCTCTAGAGCTTTTTTAATGTCAGCATCAGATGATTTTCAAAACTTAACAGATTTAACATGGTCTCCCCTTCCCTGACCAATTTGCATCTTTGAAATTTTGTGCAATTAAATTTCACCTAACTTCTCACACTTCAGTGGTGACGAGTTATGAACTGCAGCATCTAGAGGTATGGATTAAAAAAAATAATAAATGTCTTGAGACCAGCATCAGTATGTGAATGAGTATACATCTTAGATACTTGCATCATTCTTTTCCTGGTGGCAAGCAGAATTTTCAAAGAAAAATTACTAGTGGATAATAAACGTGATGCCTGGTGGTTCTACAAAAACACTGGATTATAATACCAAGCTCAATTAAGGTCACCTTAATATAAAATTGATATTACAGGGATGGAGAAAGGAAAGTAAAAGGAACTCTGAATGATGCATAAATCTAGGGAATACAGTTGTACAGAAGGGCCAGTGAAACTAGGCCTCTTTAAAAATAAGGAAACAAGAAAAGTGAGGTATAGAAAACTTTGAAGACATCAGAAAATACAAAGCATGATTTCAGGTACCTATTTCACACAATATGATTGAGGGAGATGTTCATTTAATGAATCCCTGTCTTGTAGTTACTCAGTAATAAGGTACACAAACTGAAGTCATGACAAAAAGGCAGCACTATGCTATTACAGATAAACTGTAGTTTAATACCTGAACGCACACTCTAAATCTTTGATTTGAGAATGTCACTAAAAACCAGCAAAACAAAAACCCAAATCCAATAAGTGTTTCCTTGACAACTGTGAAAGAAACTCTCTGCTAATTATGCAGCTAATGAATAATGATGAAGCTAATCAGAAGCTAAGTTTGTAAAGAAAAAATATTGTTGTGCAAGTTGATAATTGCAAACAAACACAACAAATCAAAATTAAATGGCACCAGTCATTTAATTCAATCACTACCTCCTTACTCACACACAGCCCAGTGCAGCGAAGGGCAGTATGACGGTATGAAACCCAAAACCCATCGCTGCCCCGTCCAAAAATCTCAGCCTCACTACCCAGCAGGCACTGGCACCAGCCATGACCTGTGCAGTGAGGGCAGCTGAGGTCTGGAGAGCTGCTGCTCTGACACCGTGGCCATGCACAGCCAAGCACTGCCTGAGCAGCACAGGCAGCTTCAACCGAGCGGACGGATGGAAAGAAGGAAGGGTGAAGCTGCCTAAAAAAAGCGATGCTACTGGAGAAGCTGACAGTGCAGAAAGCTCCCTGGAAAACCCCTACCTCATTTTCCTGCTCTCCAAAATGAGTCTCATATCCTTTTTACGTCCTTCTGTGTATGTCCCATGCTGACTATTTACCAACTAGAGGAATAGAACATAAAATGAGAATTTTTTAAGTTCACTCTCTATTAAGTAATGACTGTAAAGTTACAAAGCAGAACAGAAGTGTATATATATACTGGAATTTTCTCTCCTTTAAAATTAATGATTATGCTGAAACATGTAATTCCAGAATTTACTTGATTGGGTGCCATGGGATGAGAGCGGATGTAGCATGATACAGTGTCAAAAGCTAAGTGAATGAAAACTTAATAAAAGAAAATACACATCTCCATCTGAATGCAAAATCTATTCAATCAGCAAAGATTTTTATTTAGAAATAACATTGCACAAATGCTTGTGCACAGTCTGGATTATTATTGTCTTATAGACACTATAGAACTTCAAGGAGATCTCTCATTTCATTATTTTTTTTCTTTCTTTTTTTAGGGAGGGGGGCGGGGATATACTGTCTTGGTGATGTCAAGTTTAATTAGGATTTTTAAGATTCCTAGTAAACAAAGTAAATTTTATGTTCGAGAAGGCATTCCAGAGTGTTTACTCTTTGTGCTGAAAGCAGCTAGCTGCTTCTAGGCTTGGACTACTTCTGCAGCCCATGTAAGCCCTGAAATAAAACCAGGATGTAAAAGACAGAAAAAGTTCTTGCCTTGTCAAGTGGCCAACAGAGTACTGCTAATATGGAAGAGAGATGATGAAGCATTTTACACCAGGATGTAAAGTAAATGAGATAAAGTTTTCACAGCAGGTTCATTCTTCAGTGTTAAAAAACCATCACCTTATTAGAAATAAGAAATTGGAATAACATACCCAAACATGTGTGTGTATAAAACTGATTATATATAGCAGTAGACAATTAGCAGTGCAGAATGGATTATATTCTGCCATATTGGCAAAATGGATCAGACAATTTTCATTTTAGAGGTTCTGGCATGATGAATAAAAACCCCAAGGATGATTGTTTTTCTAGTTTTGTTATGAGTTCTCAATGCAAGGATCTAACACAATGTCATTCTTTTTCAAATTTAACCTAAAAATCTTAAATTTAGTTCTTCAGAAGGATTTTTCCTTGCTGTAGCCTAGGCCAATCTGGGAGTGGATTTTTTTCCCTACCTCTGCCTCAGCAGACTGGTAAGCGAGCAGCTGAACACTGTTGCAGGAGATGCCTGTGCCCAGTCCACAAACACAGCTACGCAGCATGAAACCTAGTGGCATTTAGGTGAGCTGCCAAGTCTAAATACCTGCGCAAGAGCTTCACCCATCAGTGATTTACTGATGATTCATTACCTTGCCCTAAAATCCCTTCTTCTGCTGCGTCAGATCAGAATATTTTTCAATCAACTTCTCCCTTTTTTGTATTGTCAGGAAAATGTTGCCTTCCTCTCTCTGCATCCCACTCCTGCCAGCAGCTAGTGGACTGTGAATAAGTTTGAGGCACAATCGAGAAAAGAACGTACTTCACGTGTTTTACACTGTGTTAATATAATTCTGCTGAAACTGCTCTCAGGCTAGGTCTCAGCCTTAGCAGTTTGTCCTTTAGAGCCCGTGTCAGAGTTTTCACCTCCCTCAACCTGTGAGTTCTCCAAAGAATGAAAAGAAGCAAGTGCTGCTTCACTTCTCCTTGCAAAGTACCTCCCTGATTTCATGCATGACTGGCTGGAATACACAGAACAACCCATCTCTTAACAGAGGAGTTACACTGTGCTCTGGCATACAATTTTTTTTCTTTCTCCTTTTGTTACTTCCTAGAATGCAAAGTGAGTGCTATTTATTTATATGGCAAATGTGGTGTTTCTCTTTTTGCAGGACAAACAGTAATAACACTAATATCTTATGCTTCTACTTCTCTGCCATTTGAAAAATTCAAGCTGTTCTCTATTTATTCCTCACAGCGTGGTTTACAGACCTTTGTCCCTGAGAATCTCATAGTGATTTAGTATATCCAGCCACGCAACCTCCCTGCGAGGTAAGGAAGCATTGCAATTATTTTATAGATGCAAAGTTACATCAGAGAGATTATGGGCTAAAACTATGCAAGTGCCTAGGTATCCTCCACAGTGCATGGGAAAATGAGTCTTTTCAAGTAGGATGCACAAAAAGTCAAGCCATGATACTATGTTTTCAGCTAATTAACCAGGAGAAAATGTTGAGGGCGTTCACCCCCGTAAGTCCTCCAGTATGCACAGCCCAAAACCACTTCTAGAAAACTGGTGCCTTCAAAGTGTCACAGTAACACTGTAGAGATAGTTGTGCCATTTTAAAACAGCAAGGTTGTGCTATCTAGCACATCCTTTCATCTAAAAACAGTGGAGAAAAGAGGTGAAACTGCAGCTCTAAGACCCCAACAAGGAGGATGTTGTATATAAAACTGGAGGCAGACTGGTAATGAAAGAATGTCATTGCCTCGATGCTGCCGTTGCAAGCTTGTCTTCCTAGACATCACCTGAATGCCACTGCATGGAGCCTTCCAGGGAAATCAGCTGTAAGATGGTCTACTTCCTAGAGCCCAGCTGGAACCAAAGCTACAGCAGTCCAGCTCAACGGGTATGACTTTCAGAAGGGAAACACACAAACCACTCACTTTACCTTTGATCTCTCAGTCCCAAACTTTAAGGGAGACATAGAAAACATCTTCAAAAAGTAACTCTTTGCAATTTAATTTATAACTCTCTTGGATACCAAATATCAGGGGTTCAATAGAGGTGCTGGTTTTGTGACAGATCATAATCTCTCTCCACATTAACCTCTTGGTGTTTCACAGTCTGGAAATTAAATTACCTACCTTGCAATAAGAACATCAGCATCTTAATATGTTTCTCCCTGGTAATGTTCCATCAGTCCCATAGATTCCCATAGATTCTATACATGTTCTCTCAGTCAGGCTAATTGACAGGTATCTAATGATTTGTGACATGTATTTGCAAAGTATTTGTTCTTTTTGTCCATTTCTTCTTCAAAAAACATGGATACTATATTTTTCATGGCTGCAGGCATACACCTCCTTTATCATAACTGGTCAAGGTCTGTATCTGACATCCTCAAACACTGATGTGATACTTCAGTTCAAACATTAAGCCATTTTTCACATTCACATTCTTCTTATCATCATCCAGACCTTTCAAAAGATCAGCTTTCAGAAATGATCCAGCAGATAACTCAATACTGACCACTCAGCTACCTTTCCACACTTCCTGGGCAGAGCAACCTTTTGCTGAGCTTGCTGCTTCTGAAGTTAGAGGTGAAAGTCAAAAAGGAGCCAAGGACTTTGAACTTCTCTGCTCTGTTTCTAATGGCCATTAGGTCCTTCTAAGCTGAAGAAGAGGAAATCCATATTCTTGATGCTGTAAAGGGAGGGGAGGTTTTCCTGGCCTGAACTGGGAAATAAGAGTTGCATTTGTTCAGTGGTACATACTAAAAATCATCAGACACGGAATAGCAGGAAAGTTTCAGGCAGCTCAGCATACTTCAAACAAACAATAAAAGCTTAATTGTTGACACTACTTATTACACATTTCTATAATCTTCATAACTCATAACACATCTTCATAACTCTTGAGCTTCACCCATTTTTTAAATTTTGATTAACATAGCAATGCAATGAAACTTTCCACAAGCTGCCTCAGCTGTCTGCTGCATTGCTTGGCCACTGCATTTTGACAGGGCGCAATGGGAAGGAGAAACACATGCCTGCAGCAGCAACTGATGTCACCGACTCTCAGGAGCGCACAAATTCCTTGCTTCATTGCTCCTGGGGAGCTGCTCTCAGCTGGCCATAGGCCAGCCTAGGAGGAGGACCTTCAGGGGCGCAGAGCATCTGTCATCAGAAATAAGCTGTATCACTATGCAGAACAGTCTCAAAAGTATATTGTAAAGTTTGTAAAGAAACTCCTAGTATTTTCCAACTTAGAGCACTGTTTTACATTATTTTTTTCCTTGCAACCCATTTGAGAAATGATGAGAGTGACTGTAATAGAGATTCTTGGCATGGCATTGGGTGAATATCAGCACAGTTTATACAGCTCAAAGCATTTCGTTCCAAGTTACAGTAACTCTGACTCAGGAAAGAAACATATTTGCTTATGGAGTGAGTCTGCACAAAGTCAGCTGCAAGAAAAAATAACATAAGCCTCAATCTCCTGGCCAAATTTACTCCCAATTGTTGTTTTTGAGCTGAAAATTTATTTAATTGAGGAAATCAGAATGGAATTGGACAGCACGTTCAACTTAATGGTAAAGCTTCTGCACCAGCTAAAAACACCAAGTGAGGTGCCTTCTAAAGTGTCCTTAAATTAAACACATTTAATTCCCTACTTGTCCCTACTTAATTAAACATATTTTTCATATAATTCCCAGAGCTCCTTTCATTTCTAAACACAGAAATACTTATGCTGTCTCCAGGCAACTGGCCTTGATGCTATTAATTTGCAGGACACAAACAGCAGACCATGTCAGTGAGCAGTAAGAATGTTAATAAAGCACTTCAGCAATTAATTTTATTTTTTTTGAGCTTCCATCAACACAGGCAAAAAAACATAACTGAATTCTGAGTAACTTTTTGGGGAAAGATATCGTATTTTAATTTATATATCACTATGGAGGAAAGTGAGTCAAAACCCTTTGTAAGTATTATTGACTTGTTACTGATATATCTAAAAGGCTTTATTTACTGTTAGGTTTACATCCATTTTATGGATATTTGTAGTTTGCAGGAGAGATAGAAAGCTCTCATTTACTTTCCACTCTTTTAGTTGGTAGCAAGTGCATTACTTAGTATAAGGTAATTTTGGAAATATTTGATAACTACTTGGAGATGGAATAAGAAAGATAGCAAATTAGCACACACAAGTCTGCACAAGCTCCTACACATGCAGTTTTACTTAGCTGAGTAGGAAGTCAGACAATGGAAGAATCAGAGATCTTACAGACAGATGGGTCTCTGAGACAGAGACCTTCCCACAGGCAAAAATCAGGCAAATGAGATTGCTCACAAAATAGACTATACTTGCCAGTCTGAGATCATTTGGATTAAAACAAAATGGTAACATATTTCGCACTGTATCTTTATAAAAGACAGTAAAACTAGCATTCAGCATCAGAACGCTGTCCTCAAGTGCTGATTATGTGTCCATGCAGGGGTTCCTATCTTCAGACTCCAAAAGCTCTTTAAACACAGATTAAATATAGAGTATCTGCCCTGATAAGTTAAGTACTTATTAATGGTCTTCAAAATAAACTATTGTATTTTTAAAAAAAATCCTATTTATTTGTTTTAATTATTATGTATATGTCACCAACTGCGTATTATATATTCATGCATCACACATCATATGGATTTTGTGTCATAGCTGAATTGTTTTTCTTTGATTACTCATGTTATAGACTATTCAAGCTTTCAAGTAAAACTATTTCTTATTTATTGTTGTGAGAATCCAGTCTCTTTGGGTTCACTGTACTCCACCTATTTGCATTTTCCATCTAATAACTAGTAAACTACAGAGAACTACAGATTTGTGGGCCTTACATTAATAAACCTTATTTATAGATAAGTTCTATTCATAACACCTACTCTAAAGCACTCAAAACTAGATCTAAGAGTGGAAAGTGAATTGACCTATTCCCTTCACCAATGGTCCAGTCTCCAAGACTCTTCTAGTCTTCAGTGTGTAGGGGCCAGAATCAAGATTATTTTTATGGTGACAGAAGAAGGGCATCTCTCTCTGAACAGTGTTAAGAGAACCCTACCCACCCAACACAATCATTTATCTTCCTTTCAAATGTCAACTCCCTCTCATGCTGACACATGGAGCACTGAAGCTTCCAAAAGAAAATAATATATAGTTATTAGAAATACAGCTAATAGGCTTGATCTCATTCCCTAGGGGAGAAAAAAAAAAAAATCCTGTGGCATATTTTAGCAGAAAAGGTTAAAATTGTATAAGGTTATTAGGTGACAAAAACATTCCAAGATAAAATGAAATGACCAATTCGGCTGTGGGAAACAATAACAGCTCTTCTTTTAACTATGTTTGTTCCCACCCTCTCAGCAAGTGAGTGCCCTCGCCAAGCTCTTCAGGAATAATCCCCAGCAGTACGTTTAACTAATGTTACATCACAGCACCACCTATCAAAAAACCATTGTGTTCTTTTGTTTGTAGAACACTATCAGGTCGGGGGAGGTGATTCTCCCCCTCTGCTTGGCTCTTGTGAGACCCCACCTGGACTACTGCATTCAGCTCTGGGGCCCCCAATATAAGAAGGACATGGACCAGAGGAGGTCCGGGAAGCTGATCAGAGGCTGGAGCACCTCTCCTGTGAAGACGGGCTGAGAGAGTTGGGGGTGTTCAGCCTGGAGAAGAGAAGGCTCCGGGAAGACCTTACAGCAGCCTCCCAGTACCTAACGGGGGCCCTACAAGAAAGCTGGAGAGGGGCTTTTTACAAGGGCATGTAGTGATAGGACAAGGGGGAATGGCTTTAAGCTGAAAGAGGGTGGATTTAGATTAGCTATTAGGAAGACCTTTTTCAGTATGAGGGTGGTGATACACTTAAACAAGTTGTCCAGGGAAGCTGTGGGTGCCCCATCCCTGGAAGTGTTGAAGGCCAGGTTGTATGGGGCCTTGAGCAAGGTGGTCCAGTGGAAGGTGTCCCTGTTGGAACTAGATGATCTTTAAGGGTCCTTCTGACCCAAGCCATTCTGTGATCTTCATGAGCGCACTGGCTGGAAGAACTGTATTAAGAGTCTGCAGGACAGAGAGAGACTAATTTCAGATATAAGAGCACGCTAGAAACTTGATAGCATAGGTGTCAGGTAACTTACGGTTATAAAGTGGCTCAAAATGAGGTTTCAGTTGTGTAAGAGTTTGGCATATATAAATTTGATAACACAGATTCACAGATTTTTAATGCCAGAAAGGACTATTCATCTGACATTATTCAGTTCAGCCTGCTGTGTATCACAGCTCTCCCTGCAGTAGGACCTATAAATTGCACTTAGCTAGAGTACATCTTCCAGGAAGGCATTCTGTCTTGATCTGAGGACATCAAAGATGGAAAATTCATCTCTTGCCAAGAAAGCTTGTTCCAAAGATTAATAAACCCCAGCACTAAAAAAAAAAGTGATGCATACCACCAATATAAATTTATCTATCTTCCAGCCATGAGTTTATATCATATTTTTTTGCCAAGTATGTTAAAAAGCTTCTTAGTCCATAATATTCTTGAAGATTCCTATTCACAATAATCAAACTTCAAAAAAACCAACCAAACAAAAAACCTCCCCACTTCACAGATTCAGATAGCAATGTCTTTTGCTTTAACATTTTTTTTGAATCAGCTTCGTAATTTATGATCATGTATTATAATACTTTGAAACTGTGAATACGAGAACTGTACGCAATATTCTGGTTACATAGCCATAAATAAATCACTCCTTTTGCTACCAGATCACACAGGGAAGTCTCGGGCAGCTGCATGCCCACTCTTCACACTTTTCCAGGAGACATTACTTTGGACTATACCCAGCCTGGTCTCTCAGACTGGATGCTCCACAAATCAGACTAAAGGATAATGGGATGATTGGGAAACTGATTTCACAAGCATGTTCCTCCTCTGAACTAAGGTACCAACATAGGCACTCTATGAAACCTATGTGGTTTCAAAGTCACTGTTTTCATGGACAGACTCTCTAAACTTGTAGATACAGGCTGAATTCCTTGTCCTTAAATATACAACCTGTATTTAGTTCTAGTAAAATACCCAGTCACAAATTCACATTAACCACCTGCTTCATTTAATTATTGTTTCTGTCAATTTTGTGTCTTTCATGAGTTTTATCAGCATTCACTTTGTAATTCATTTTTTGATTGCTGATGCAAATCATGTGTAGCATCAAGCTGAGTACTAATCCTGTCAGGACCATACTTTAAATATTCCCAAGAAAGGAGAATATGTTCCATCCTGTACTTCAATTGCAACATCTTTTAAGCTGAGGGACCACTCATCAGAAGCATGCTGCAGCTTGCATAGTCTGCCTGGCTCCAGAGCTGGAACAGCCTTGAGGGATCTCACGTAAGACCAGCCTGGTGTGACAGAGAAGGAGGGGTGGCAGGATCATCAGGGAGTTAATTATAATTGGCTCAATGTAAGGAAAACCTGAGCTGCCTCAAGACAGAACCATTATATTTCAGCTGGCAACAGACTCCGAGGGATTTGTCACCAAGAAGTGGCAGACACCTGCTTTGGCCTTTTCCCTTGGGCTGCTCACATAAAAGGGCAGGGAGAAAGAGTAACAGAAAGACTCACAGAGCTAAGGAACAGATGTAAAAAATTTCTTTGCACAGAACAAAACTCAGTAAGGCAAAGTTACCATCCTTACTTCACATTTGCATTAAGAAGGAGCTTTAAAGAAATGGATAATTTATTCAAATAAGCAAACACATGGATTCTTTCAAGGAATGAAAGAATGGCTAATTTGTCTTCACACTTTATGAAATATCAGATTTCAACCAGCAGCTCCAAGCTTTTTGAAAAACAAAGGTAGGAGTGGCATGTTCAAATTAATTTACAGATATTTATAGGTTTGACCTTAACCTATGAATATCAGGTGTGGGATGTATTTCCCATGAGCCGTGTAGTTAGTTAAGTACTCCATCCCTCCGGGAAGACTCAACCCATGTGCCTTTTGACTCAGAATCAAAGGCTTTTATCCACACAGCCCAGCTACCAGGCTCTGTCAGCAGGAATAAAGGGCTGTGATCAGCCATGCGACGAGGACAACTGGAAGGGGCACCAGGCAGGAGGAAACGTACCAACCATTGCTCGGTAAAAGGGTCTGTGAGAAGGTGGCATCAGCAGTGTGAAACAGTGGCAGCCAAAGCAGGAGTTCAAAGGAAGGAGTTGCATGAACACCAGTGGTACCAGAATGCTTTACTACATCACAAGCAGTTGGGCATCATTCTTAAAAAGAGTAAGACACAGTATAGACTCAAAACCCACCAGAAACTTCCAGGATCGCTGGGTTTCTTCCTGTACTTTTCCGATGTGCAGAGGATACTCATTTAGTTTACATACCATTCTCCATCTTCTCTCAAAAATACTTATGTTTCATGGGGCCACCTTGCTAAGATATATTCCTAAATAAACAGGATTTTTTAAACAAAGTGGCACTTAGAAAAGACAGAAAATAATGTATATAATTTATGCTGACAAAGTAAAGTGGGAGTTTAGAGCCCTGAAGAAGGCAGTATCTTCTAAAACTGCTTCTCACCTTATCAGCAGGCAAGGAAACTATCTGAAGCTCAGATCAGTTCCTCCCTCCGTCTCTGTTTGTGAGGAAAAGTAAGGGCTCCAAATATTTCACACTCAGTGAAATAGCATGCACATGTTGTGTCAAGACTAAGACTGCAAAGTAAAATAGCAATCCTTGACTTCTCTTTTCTTATTATTTATTTGTCAGCTGTTATCTGACCATTGTGACAATGGATGATCAAAATATATTGGTCAAATTCTCTTTCATATGTGAGCTATAAAACTCAGCTATCTTGGTAAAGCACTCATATTTACAATTGATCCCCAAAACAGACATATTTACTGTGGCCAGATTTATCTATAATTCCATATTATTTAAAATTAAACTTAGTTCAATTGTTTACAGATGTACTCCAAAGCAGGAAGGAGCATTTCCAATAAACCATATAGAAAGACAGCACACAGAGTTCTTGATCGTCACAGCCTCCTGTTTAACAGGGGATGTGTATCTAAAACACTGTTTTTTCCTCCCTCCTCTTTGATAACTTTGTTTCACATCTTCATGGTGCCTGTTGCTTGTGAACTATTGCTTTTTCTTTATTTAAAATAATAAAGTTGGTTTATCAGGTAAAAGCAGATGCTAAAACTAGATTCTCTAATTATCACATAAAATGCATCCATACATATTTATGACTTTATCAGGTAATAACAGGTACTGAATATTTATCCCCGCAGCCACAATGGCTACACATTACACATTTTTGACTGCACAGTACCTACTGTGCTGCCTCCTTCCAGCAGTTTCAAATGGACAAATCTCACTTATCTCTCCTGGGGCTGTGATGTTTTTTCAATTTGTTTTGGTTTTACTACCTTCAGCTTGCATAACTACAACTGATCATGTCATTGTGGTGCCCCCAAAAAATACATATGTATTAATACCCACCAAATTTCAGGTTTTGCTGCCCAGGACCTGTGTATATCAGGAGGTTAATAAACACACAAATTAATTAAACAGAGAAGCAATGCTTCCAAATCAAATGGAGACATTTTCCAGGTCACCTTGAGATATAGCACTTCAAGCATGTCATAAATTTCCCCATGACGATGGCTGAAGATTAAATCCCTATAGCACACTGTGAAATCCAAAGCTTCCTGTCCCTGGATAAGTACAGGATTATTTTTATATATATAAATATATATAAGTCAATATAAAAATTTATTTGTCCCTCCTTACTGAAAGGAGAAACTTCACAATATGAAATTATGTAAACATGTAAGCCAACCTGGTTACTCCATAAAGAACTGATAATATGATATACACACACTTTCGCACTTTATCAGTGACAGAATACAGCACACATTGATAATACAGAACAGTTCAAGCCTCTGTTACCATGTTCTTATATAGCACGTAGCATTGTAAGGTTACTGAAAAATCGGCTAACAAAATTCCAAGTCAGAAAATTGCTTAAGAGACTGATGGGGCAAAGAAGACAGAAGCATTAGGTAAAGTATCTGACACTGACATCCTGCCCTCAGCATCTCCACAGTCTGCCTCTCAAGCCAAACCAAGACCAAGGGGTCTTCTGAGCATTTCAGCCTTGTATCACAGCTGGATAAATTGTTCTGTGCAATGACTTCAATAAAGCCTAGTTTCCTGTGGCTTTGTGCCCTTTGATCCTTTATTTCTTACCTTCAGCTTCCTTTGCCCTTCCTCTACCTTCTCATGCCAATTCAGTGATTTCTGCATCTGACAGCTATAAATCTGCTGAGTAGCCAACACACCTGTGCTGATTAGCCGCTGGCTACCATCAAGCAACATACAACAGCCAAATTTCGTGTGCCTGCCTTCTGTGGTGGTGCTTCTGTTCCCACTTGTTACCAGTAGCTTCAGTTTTACCAAATCAGCATTCAGGCTGAAATCCTCTTGACAGTGAAACAGTCTGTGTTTCTGCTTTGATGTTGCACCTACACATCTCCACCTGAAAGTACAGGAGCTGGGCTTCCACCTTCCCCAAAACATTTAGTACTAAACAAGTGAAGATAAGCCGATAAGCCCTACATTTGTTAAACTGTTACCCACAATTTTAATGTGTCCTTCTGAGTGAGAAAATATCACATCCCTTACTTCACAAAGTGTTGTAAAAATAAACATTTTTTTTTGTGAAAAGGACAGTCCTGTGACAGAAAAAGTAAGACATTCCTGGTTCTGTCTTTAAAGCATCATTTGAACAAGCTTAATAAATGGGGAAAGGGTCTTTCACAGAACTATGAGACAAGAAGCTGATCATTAAATGAGTGCCACATATTTGTGTTCTTGTAAGCCAGGAGGCTTTGGAAAAATAATATATAAGCAAATAATTAAAGGCTGAGTTATGTTAGGATAGAATATTTGTTTTCTGTTCCTAATGGAAACATTTTCCACGTCATTTCAGCGAAGGCTGGCAATATCTGAAAACGGGCAAGCAAAACTGGCAGGCAATAGACAGCCTCAGCTGCCAGAGAGAAACTAAGGGAAATCATTAAGACTTGCAGTCACCTTCAGAATTTTTTAAATGTATTGACTCTTACTTGGCACTATGGACCATGAGCTGTCTTTCCCATTGTAAAAAAAAGGAGAGTCATACTGAGTGAAAAAATCGGTCAAAATCAAAGACGAATGACAGCTTTCTATCTCTACACTCCAACTGCAAAAATAAAGCCCTCAATTAATTAAATATACATAAAAGCTTCCACAAAAAGTTTCTGCACAGTATACATTCCTCTAAAGCACCACATTTTTTTCTCTAGAAAGTGAGAAAAAAATAAATCAGCTTTGAAGTGCCTAGGAATACCTAGAAATATGCTCAAAATGCAACTATATAGCCAGTCATTTCTTTCTCTCAGGGCTTTCAGTTATTCTACTTTAGTCTGGAAAATAGTATTCCAGATTTTCTAAATTGGGATTTTTCAGTAGCGGATCAGGACTTTCCATTCAGAAAATTAAGGGGCATTCTGGTCCAGTGTTTGTTGATTCTCACCTGTTATCTTAATCTCTGTTCAAAATCCATTCTCTCACATTATGTTACAGTACAGAAATCCTTGGCTTTCCTTCAAGCATGTAACATCTCAGCTTTTGGAAGATTCTCAATGTGATTATGTGTGCATAATTAATTGTGATGAGTGAGATCATCAGTCCTACAGTATTCCCAGCTCCTCACTGGGATTAACAAGGCATCTTTTTGAATAGAACAAGGCAAGCCTGTGAATGAATGCAGCATCCTTGCAGTCTACTATCTTCAAAATGCCAAACCATCTCTCCTCCTAAATTTTTTAATTGTGTTTAGCAAAGTGAAATGTGACATTTTTGCAGTGCATTAGATACCATGAAAAGGCAATTGCAATACGTTTTTTAATTGTTCAGGACACAAGCACTCTTGAATGTAGGTATAGAGAAAGAGGTATTCCAGCTGAGAACTCTTCTGTAAAATGAGAGTATTAGAAAACTGGAGAAAAACGTGGCAAGTCCAGCTGTTTTCTTACTTATACAATGGGTATTGATGGCTTTTCCTCTTTATTAAATCTGATTGAAATGTCTCATCTCCCTTTTTCTGGTTTTAAAGGACAATGGACAAATGATAGAAAATTATATGACTGTCCACCACAAAATATATGCAGTTCTTTTTGATTTCACATGGCTTTTCCTATCCTGTAGTACAAAACAGGTTGCAGGTAAAGAGAAGAAAGTTTGTTTGCATTTGAATAATAGAACTTCAAACTTCAAAGCAAAATTGAGAAATTGACCTTTTGTTGCTGAATGTCAAAGTTATTTGCTCAAAGCCGATACATAAATGTCATCTTCATAACATGACAGTAATAAACAAGCAGATAAAATAAATTAAACTAGCATTGTCTTATTATCAGGCAGTAACAATAGTCATCTTACTCAAGCTAGTATAACACTGCTCTAAAAATGTATTCAGTGGAAAAGAGGATGAGGCTTGTTTCAGGCAATGTGTGCTCAATCTTTTCTTGGAAAGACAGGTTGGGGAGCTCACTGTTTTCATTTTATGCATAATAACCTGATATCAGAGCACGCAGAAAGTCACAGACTTGCATCCGACTCTCACCTCAGCCTTAAACCTACAGATGCAGGAGAAATCTCTTATAACTGCAAGAGGAATCCTCCTGAAAACCGAACACTAATTTTCAGAACGGCAGATGTTCAGGGCCACAGAAGACAAGACAGATTTGATCCACTACCCAACAGGGCATGTTCTGTGGAGTATTCTCTGTTCCACAGACTGCATATTTTTCAATAAGGTGTCATTTCATAAAGTACTTAACGACATGACAGTCAGGGTGACGGCTAGAAAGAGCTTTGTGATCTGCCCACCCCATCCTGACACTTATATTAGGAATTTTGCAACACATAAAAGTGCGCCATCACGTCATGCACCTTTTAAAATTCTGCAGTAATAGTTTTCTTATTCATGTACATAACCCAGTGTTTTTATTATTAATGGCCACGTTAAAATGCTAATAACTGAAGCTTAGCAATGAAATATGCATGTTGGTACATGAAGATATCATTAAAACCAATCCACTTCTAATATGTCATATAATTTGTAGCTTCATATTTTATACCAGCTTTTGGCAGAGTAATTAAAGAACAATCAAGCCTTTCTCACTAATTAACATTGTCAGTATGTCTGTAAGATACGTAAAATGTGATAATTAGTTGAGAACTTTCAGCATTTGGGATGACTTGTGGGTTTTTTTCTCTCTCCTGGAAGGAATTTAATAAAGAAGAATATGGAAATGGGGGCTCCATTATATTTACTGGTAATCAAAGAAGGATAATGAATGAAACAAGAGGTTAGAAATCAGGAGGCATTATCTTCCTCATTATGCTCCATTAAGTGAATCCATGCTATCAAATAAAAATTATGATTTTGAGCATTGATGTAAAATTTTTCATTCCAGTTTGAAATAATGAACTCTAAACATCTGTATTCACTTCTCAGCTCCAATATGTTTATGGCAATAATCTGGCTTTTCATGATTTTTTAACTCAGTTTGGACTGAAACCCCAGAGTAGTTGATATGGGTTAAGTATCTTTAATCAAGGCATTTGAGAACTTTCAAGTAAAAGGTTTTCTTTTCTATACAGTTCAGATATTTCAGCAATGACCTTCTGATGGGAACATGAAGCTTTGGCGAGCTTTTGCTAAGTCACAAGCAGGCTTCCATCAGAAACTATCTTAAGTTTTTATCACCCCGCCAGGCTCTATCCAGGTTCCCAGACTGGGGCTGTTAAAATAACTTCAAGAGGCAGACTAATCCATTCTTGGGAATTTACAGGCTTTCAAGTTGCCTCCTTCCAAAGACAGTCAGATCAAGAGAAACAAATAGCATTTGGGATCCCAAGACCAGCACCCTGAAGCCTTTCTGTGCAGTCTGCTCTTGGGTTCCTAACTGTCTGGCATCGTATCAGAAGGCTGTGTTCTGTTTCAGCTCCAAACAGAACCTGGCCTCCGGCTTCACAGAACCTGACCATTGTAAGTATCAGGCTTACCAAACCCTCAAGATCAGAGCCCCAAGACAGGAACTCCCTGAAGAAAAGAAGTAAGCAAGCTGTTCAGGAAGAGAACAGAGAGTCTGGGATACCCAACAGCTAAACTTAACAATATTATCATTATAAATGTGATATCATACTGTTATCTTCATTTCCTTCACAGACACTTTATGTTTTTCTCATCCAGATCTCTCCTGTAAGCAGCCCGTATTGAAGAGTGCCTATTCCAAACTCTACCTATCATGTTCCAGACCTTATGCTCTGGGCATGTGAACCATACCTAGATGGCCCAAAGTATGTATCTATGCAAAAGGGATGTTTAGAAGGAACAGGGCTGGCTCCAAGAAAAAGGATAACTGAAGCCACTTTTGTGGCAATGTAGAAGTTTGTACTAAACTATGTCAGATAGGTTAAAAAGAATAATAATAAAAAATGGTCAAGAAACAAGCTCAGAAAGATCAGCTTGAAAACACACAAACTGAGCGCGAAGGAAATTGCAGCTGAAGAGCGGCAGGGTTTTGTTTTGTAGGATTAGTTTTTCCACCCAGGATTTAGGTAGATAGGACCAAATTTGCATGCCTGTCAAAACTTTTGATATGTCAAGATAAATACCTAGCATATACATTTTTGAAATTCCTGAATTTTTGTTAATTAAAAACCCAAAAAACTAAGGATGCGAGAAAGCAATAGGATGCAATATAGAAAGCTACTGGCATATTTTGGAGAAGGACAACATCTAGTGAATGAGGCAAGCATCCAAAGAAGTTGATGCTGGATAATGTGCAGGGAATGAGAAATGAAGCTTCACAGAGAACAGATTACATATAAAGAACTGAGCAGATGTCTTAACAAATGCATGTTATCTAACCTTCACGCTAAGCAGGCAAGGGTCTTTTTACAAACAAAAGCAAGTAGCCTTTACAGTTAAATATCAGTGTCAATTGAATTTAGATCACTAACGAAGCATCTAACCTATAGTATTGTTTCACTGTGACAGACAGGGAGGAAAATCAGCTTTCAGAGGCAACATTCACTTTGGGAATTCTTTTCATATTGCTAATCTGTTTTAAAAAAATAATTTGGACTTAAATTCTTAGTGTCCCAGATCCCAGTTGTAGACAAATCTTATGAGACCCTATTTGACACTATATTAATTTTCCTTACAGTTCTACATTCACTACCATTCAGGTTTCTGAAGAAACTTTATCTTCTAGATGGGCAGCAACCCCATTGTCCCAAGGTGCAAATGCTATAATAGCCACCAAAAAAGCAGCAACTCTTACCTGCCCGTCAGCAACCTGGCATCAGGATTAGCATTTATTAATTTGAAAGGTCTAAATTTAATTTCCAAAAGCACTTAGAAGACTTTACTATCTGCCCAGAAAACATATTAAAGCCTCGGGGAAAAAAATGTTGTTTATTTATCAAAAAATTGCAATTTGACAAGTTTGAAATTTGAACATACTACTTCTTTCTATAGCTGGATGACAAGGTAAATGGAAATTTTCCTTTTCACTATAATTAGTACATACAAATGCAAGCACTGAAAAGAAGCACTTAAAAGAGAAAAATAACAAATCTCTATGAAATCTGCCACTGTAAAAAGCTATATGGCACTGATTTTATTCTGCCTACGTTTCACAAGAAAGGTAAATGCCTGAATAGATACTGCTGAATTCCTTGCATTAAATGAACATAGCAAATCATCTAATACTCTAGGGTTTGCTTTTCCATTATTAAAAAGTCAGATACACAGGCAATTATGTCAGTAAAAGCAGTATGCATTTTTATGCATAAAGACAATACTTTAGATCATATATTTTTGTCAAATCACTTTCTTGTTGTTTCAGAAATATTTCTGAATGTCAGACATAAGCTCGTATTATTCTACTCAAGTTGTTTTAAGCTGATTAGATACTCAAATATTACCTACTTAAACGAGATAATGACTAGGAGATTAATCTAAGGCAAGGCAATATGCCACAGACAGAAAGCAAAGGGCTGTGAGATGATTGCATGTTACCAGGGCAATAAAATCAAGAGGAAAAAAGTATGTACCACTAGAGGTTTGCCAATGGGAGTGAAAGTTAAATTAGAGATAATTTAATGAAATATTTATTACTGAATGTAAGATATGGCTTTTGCATCTTCCCAAATGAGGCACATTTGAAAGGTGTATCGATTAAACCATGTGCATTATCACACTCATGTTCATAGCGAACTCAAATGGCTTATCAAAGTTTTTATATAATTATAAAGCCCCTATATATTTTTATAGTTATAATACACTGTTGAATGTGCTCTATTTATAAATGTGATGCTTTAGTGCCTTACATGCAAAAAATGTCACCAAGCAAAGGAAAATATACTAATGTATATTGACAACATTTACAATAGAGATTAGTTTAGTACCAATGAAGCATTTGGTAAGTAGTATTTCACGTGTATTTTGTGTATAAGAAGAGTTATATTGACTCAATTGCTGGTGTAACTGCATTTTATTTTAGCAAAGCTCATGTTCACCTTCCTAAGATCCTCACAGACTGTTTTCCACCATAGACAAAGCCAGCTTCTGAAACAGTTTTTACTTAATGTACTTATATGAACAGGGGTGGATTTGCTGAGGACATGAGAAGGCCACAGTTGCATTAAGACCTTCATTTCTGCAGTATCTGAGCATCCTGCCAGGGGACTGTATCTATGCTCACAGGATCTTCATGCTGCTCTTCAGCATTTAAATGTGACCTGAGACACAGTAAACCAAATAAACGCCTCTTTCAGATTTGCATTGCTTCTATGTATTTATGCTTTTAGGATAGTGGCAACCACAGAATTTTTGGTACCTGATACAAAAAAAAATATTCCTCTGTGTTTAAGATGGAGAACATCAAAAAGTGGTATCACCTGAGCTGTGATCAGAATAGGTACTCATTAAACTAAAAAAAATAGAAAACTTTGTCAACAAAAATTTGTCTAAAACTTTGCGTCACTTCAGGTCTTAGGTCCCTGACTTCAGTATGCAGGTCAGGGCGTTCCTCTACCCACGGTAACAGCTCACTGCTCTGTACAAACCGGTAAGATTGATTTTCCGACCCACAGCTGATGATACTTACCTGCTAGGCAGCACACTGGTGACCAAGAGACCTTGCTTTATGACCAGCACATGACCCTGCAAACTTGCTGTTACACAATTTGAGGTACGGGAAAGCCCTGGGATTGCTCATTTATTTATGTCAAACATAAATTTGAATCCAAACTCTCCTTCTTTAGGCAGACAAGCTATAGATGTACATGTCCCTTTGCTTGCTCTTTCTGGTAAGTTTTTCTGCACTCTGACTAGGCAGCCCAATTTGGGGGGATTTTCTGGAATTCGGTTTTGGATCCAGTACCTGAAGCCTAAAGAAGTCCTACTTAAAGGCTCTTCAGTTCTTATTTTCAGATCTGGGTGCCTAAATATATTACTTCTTTTTGTCCTCAGTAACTTAGCAAAGAACACAGTGAAAATTTAGAGAACTCTGAGATATAGGTAGTGCTTCCAGCATTTTAACCTTGTCTTTAACACGTGGTCCTTTTCTTGTTTTCACATTGAACTTTGACATTCTCACTGCCTTGAGTAGGGAAATTTTTTTATTATTTTTTATTTTTTGTGATGAACTATTGTACAGCATGATTAAGGTTAATGTAATCAAGTACTTGCTGACAAAATGAAGAACAGTTTGTGGCCCAGTTTTACAAAGAGCCACAAAGGGAGGTCTCAGGTTAAAACACTGTTGTTGATCTAAAATAATACTATTCCATTAACAAAGCATTAAATAAAATGAACTCATCTTTAAACAACTGATATTCCTGAATAAATCAGCAATAACTGACAATAATGTTGGCCTAGGAATCTTTCAGAGTAAATCCCTCAAGAAGTACTGCCTAGAACAGTTATTTCTACTCATGAATAAGAATAAAAAGTTAGGACATCTCATGGGTCAGTGAAGATGCAGTGTTTTAATCACTTTCACCCGTGACACAGCACTATGAATTCCCTAGTGTTGCTTGCATTTAAAGTGGTATGTAATCTGTTGATGGGTATGAATCCATGCTCTTTCACTGCATCAGCAGAATTTGTATGCTCATGTTAATTATCCAAAAATCGTATCACACTGGCCATTGAACAAACACAGAATCTGGGTATGAGACAGTACCTAAAGACAGAACTGGAAACAACAGGCTTGTACTGTGATCAGCCTAACATGTTGCGGAGAGACTGAGGAAGGTGGGGAGACACATGCAGATGTTTACGTACAACCTTCAGGGAGCTCTTCCAAAGTGGGAAAGCAGTGCAGAAACACTGCGACAGCATTTGTCTGAAAACTTGGCAAGTGGATGATCAACAAATGATAAAAATAACTACTTGTCCTACACAGAACAAGAGAAAACAAATAGAACTAGGACACTAAGAGCTGCAGAACTTAAAATAACCAACTTTTGTTTGAGGTGACAAAGAACCAGACAAGGGCATTGGGAGGGATCAGAGGTTTGGAGGAGAGCAAGCAATCTAGATAAAGGTTGGAGTCCAGGCCTGTAGCAGAATTCGTTATGAATACTGGTGTGGCAAAACCACATTTGCCAATACCGAAGAAAAGTCATGAGTGATGAGGTCCAGAAGACTTTAAACTGTGGGTATCTTGGAGAGTAGATAACCTATGATACAACTCTATGATATTTTGCAAGCAAACAAGAATGATCCATGTTGGTCATTAAATGAGGCAGTGGTTAGAGAATAATTCAGGAAACTGGACATAAAAATCCATGGGCCCTGATGGGATACTCCCACAAGTTCTGAGGGAGTTGATGTCATTGTAAAGCCACTGTCAATTATCTTTGAATGATCAAGGCAAATGGAAGAGATGCTTAAGGACTGGAAGATTTCTATCTTCAAAAAGGGCAAGAAGGAGGACCCAGAGAACTACAGATTGATCAAACTCACCTCGATCCATGGGAAAGTGATGGAGCAACTAATCCTGGAAATCATTCTAGTCACACAAAGAACAAGGAAGTCATCAGGACCAGACAGCACAGGTTCACCCAGGAGAAGTCATGCTTGACCAATGTGATAAACTTCTATGACTAAATGACTGGCTTGCTAGATGAGGGGAGAGCATATTGCCTTCCTAGTCTTCAGTAAGGCTTTTTTGACAGTGTCCCATAACATCCTCATATAATAGACCTGCTTGAGCAGGGGTGGTGGACCAGCTGACCTCCAGAGGTCCCTTTCAACCTCAACCATCCTATGAGTCTGCCAAGTCAAAAGATTTTGATGAAGGACAGGGTATATCATCTGAGGCACAGCACCACACAACTTCTGAGACATGGCCACCTTTGATTCAGATAAAATTGAAAACATAGCTGTCTGCAAAATACCACATAGGTTACACCAAAAAAAAAAAAAGAGACATTAAATATAACCTCGGTCTCAAAAATCTACCATACGTACCTCTATACTCAAAAATGTCATTTGACAGCATATCAACATAAAACAAATATATTTTTTTGTAAAGCGGGGGCACATTTTCCTGAATTTGTTTTTCGTCTTTTTCCAGCATATTTAGAAGTGTGTTCCTTGGAAGATTACCAAAATCAAACTGAATTAATTGGATTCTGAGAGGTGTATAAGACAACATAAATGCAACCTCACTACCAATTACCTCCTGAATGTATTCTGCTACATACCATGTTTCATCAAGATACAAAGGCTTTAGCCTAGAACACTGAATGCCATTTCTAAAGGTGAAGTTTTCATTTTCATCGAATTGCAGAATCATAAAATGGTTTGGGTTGGAAGGAACCTTAAAGACCATCCAGTTCCAACCCCCCTGTCACAGGCAGGGACACCTTCCACCAGCCCAGGTTGCTCAAGGCCCCATCCAACCTGGCCTCAAACACTTCCAGGGATGGGGCATTCATTTTATCCATTTGTAAGTTTGTTTATCCAGCCTATACTCACAATTGTGCTAATTGATACAGCAAGGCAAAAAAAAAAAAAAAATGGTTTTTGTCTCACACAGATGTCTGAGTTAATGAAAAAGTTTCTCAGCACCAAGAACAAAAATTTCTTTTAATTTTCTTCTACAATATTTAAAATCCTTTTAAAAAATATTCAGTTCTAACAAAAAGTACAATTTTAATTACTTTTGCTGAAGTTGTACAGTATTTCTAAATAGCCCAAAAGTTCTAACAAATTATTATAATTACATATGTACTTGCATCTTAACCTTTTTGCTCACATTTTTTCTACTTTCTTGGCATTTCAGGGCATTAATCAACAAATTTTCTCATTGAAAATGTCATTCATATGTTGTTGTTTGTCCCTCTCATGTTGTCGTCCCATTCTCTGCATGATTTTGAATGACTTCTGATGAGCTCCAATATAGGATCAAAATCTCTATTCATTTACAGAATGTAATTTTATTATATTTCTGCTGCACAGTGAACGACTGCAAAGCAATGTGACTAGGTTAGAGATTAAACTCTGCTTGGGTTTTTAAAAGAATCATTGGCCTTCAGTTCTTTGTTCAGAAAGAAATATAAATCCAAGATTCTTTACAAAGTTGTGAATAAGAGAAAACTATATTTGTGAAGTATCGTATGGTGGAACTGAAACACAGACTGATAATGTAATTGTGTTAACAGCTGGGGTTCAGTGATCTGGATCTGTGTGTTGCTGATCTTCAAACCCCCAACTTCTCTGCTATTTCCTTAGATGCAAACATTGTCTTCTAAAAGTTACATTTCATAGATATCATGCTACCTATATTATCGTACCAGGGGATTACACTTTACGGTAAAACTTCCACTTAGCTGTAAAGGGTTAAGAGATGTTTAATAGATGTTATATGGCACAGAGCCCAGCAGATGAACAGCAGTGACTCTGAGTGCTGATATCCTCTAGTGCTGGATGCGTAACAATTTATAATACAACCTATTTGTGTCCATAACATTTTCATAGCAATTCTTTTACTAAGGTTCATTACCTATTGACCAACGTCCCCTTTTTTTTTTTTCCCCAGACTCAGGATGTGATAATTTAGGTATAACCATCTGTTTTCTCTCTTCTGAAATATGCTCCCATCTGGATACTTCTTGCTTCTTGTGCTGGAGATGTTTCATTCAATGTCTTAGGCATTATTTCCCTTTCCTCTGGTGTTTCTCACTGCATAAGGCTGGCATGGCTGGCAGAAGAGTCTTGAGCAGCATTTGGCTTGCATTTGCTTTATGTTAATGCAGCAGTATCAGCCAGTACAGACTGAACAAGCCAGACAAGAACAATTAAGCTTCCTGACATTTACAGGAAAATCAGTAGGCGATGTGGCAAAACAGAAGTATCTATGTATTCACGCTCAGCTAATGGGAACAAGCAAGAGCAAGAGGCTGAGAAAGAGCCAGAGCACTGGTTCAACCATCATATTCTTAGTGGTATAATGTGCAGAGTCCAATATAAGGAGATTACAAGAGTCAAAGGAAAAGTTGCAATTCAGAATTATTACCTCTGAGACATGATGTCTCCTGGGGTTACTCACAGATTTTCCCTGTTAACTGTGACCTTTTGGTCATGTCCATGTTTAAAATTTAAATGTACTCATATATACCCTGTATTTGTTCCAGTATGCCTGGTATTTTAACCTTTGACTCAGCTCCAGATGTGGTTTGATGTGGATGAACAAATGGGATCTCTGATCACAGCTCAGTCTACCTCCTTGTATTTTAAATTCCTTTGCCTTCCAGTTATTGAGAAAAGAATTACATCAGGATTAGGAATTTGCTGCTAACTCCATCACCATCCAGGAGACTACTATGAGCTCGTTCTTCTTTTATCCCACAGGCTGGAAGGATAACATATCATCACACCTCTCTTTTTGGTGATGGCAGTGTAATTCCATAGCAAGACAATACTGCATCACTCAGATTTTCAAAACAATGTCAATGGAACCCCTGTCTTCCCACAGACAAGTGTTCCAGGGAGTAGGGAGGTGGTGACAGCTAGCCTGGTCACCTCAGGACTGATTTAGTTCTTGATTTTAGCCTCTTCCAAGCAAGTTGTATAATATCAAAACTAGCAGCTAAGACACATTATTACCATCCATTCCCAAACTGAAGAGTTGAGAGTTTCCAATGATCTGACCATTGGCATTCAGAAAAAGCACCAAGAAGGTAGCCCCATGTAAAGCCCAGTATGTAGCTAAATAGCCTACATAAGCCAAAGTCCTCGGGCACTTCAGGGCTGCTGCTCAACGTCATTTCAGCCAGCCCAAGCCTCCAGCTTTATTGTCCTCGCCCTCATCAGTGCCTCTATCAACAGTACTCACTGCTGCTGGGTGATCAACACCAAGACAATGTTGTTGGGCTATAGACATGTAACTGTATTTCTGCTGTAATTCTCAGATAATGGCATATCTGTGCTTGGAAAGTTGAGCAGACCTTCCATAACCTTCAGCACAGAAGTGATGAGTCATCACACTTTGGGCTGTAAAGGGATAACCTTTTCTAGTCAGGGCCACCAACCCTAGAAATTTGCCCACAGGCACTGCTGTTGCCTATTGTTATTGACACATACAAGTCTTACTCCGTTCATGAAGTTTTCTTTGCAATTAACATCTTTGAGAGAGGTTGTCTTTTTTTCCCCTCTGTGTGTCTGCATGTGACCTCCTTAGGAACCCAATCTACTCACAGGCTGAATTTTTCTAGGCAGCTTTCTTCCCTTCCTAGTCTTCTGCCAGTTCTGTATTCTGCAGATGGTCCCTTTACAGCTTTACTTTCCTAATTGCTGCTGGAGACCATTTCTTCCCTGCTATGCAGGGCTTATAGACCCATCACTCCACAAAATTATTATTTCACTGTAGACTGTATTAATACACTTAAGAAGATGTCAAGATCTATTATTTTTCTCTTTTTCTAGAACAATTATGTCAAAGAAGAAAATCAGATGTTTTTTTCAAGAACATATCAGTGCTAGCTTTTACTTATTTTTCAGATATTTGTAGGCTGCTTGATCATTTGTTTAAGTATCTCTTAAGTTAACAAAACAAAGAAGATTGGTTCATCATTCCAGAGACCTCTAACATTCCCTCCATCTGACCCCTAAAATCAGAGAATTCTACACCACAGCTGATATAGTTTTCTAGTATCTCACCTATTTTCCACTACCTCCCCAAAATAATCCTAGTGGTTTTGGAAACTTTGTTAAGTACTCCAGAGTGAATTTCAAATCAGGTATTGCTAACTTGAAGTCATAGTATCTAAACATTCCTTCTTTCCCTGTTGGAGTCTATGCTTCCTCCTTATTGAAATGATCATGCTAATCTTCAAGTCATAATTAACCTTTTTGTAATGTATGCAGTCAGATAAAAAAAAATTAAAAAAAATTTAAAACTACAGCCTTTCTTCTGCATTTCACTTTTCATTCTCCTTCCTTACCAAGTAATGGGGCACTTCCCTTATACTTGTATAGACCTCTTTCCTTTCACATTTCACAATAGCTGTAATCTCTTCATTCCCTACTTCCATAGGCTACCACTTTATATTCACCCTTAGGTATACATTAGCGTTTATTTAATGGTTCTATTCTTTATATTTAAATTACTGATTCAGATATCATAGGGTATATTTAGATATTGTTTTCAGCTTAAAGAAAAGATGAATTCTTTAAGAAGATGAGCAACAGCTTCAAATCTGTCTTTAGACCACACTGCCTTCTATTACTACTCTAGATCCTTGTGCATTAACACCCTCCAGGGAAAAGGCTTTTACTGACAATTACCAGATAAACACTTCCTTCTTAATCTACACTGAAACAGTTTATCTTTGTAAACTGTTTGATACTGTTGATTGGCTTTATATTGGTTCTTTTGATAATTAACCTGCATTCCTGAGCTACTTTCCGATCTCCCTTAACATTTATTCTATAAAGATCCTGCACAATTCCCTAAATAATTAATACATTCTATTGTCATTATTTCTTGTTCTTTCTTCCTTGTAAAGACTGACGTGTTTCTAAGACATGTTTTTGGATAAAGAGAAAATTAAGAAACTTTCATTCCAGCTTATAAGAATACATTGGATACCCAGTCCTAAGGCCCAATATTGCATCATTCTGACGCTTACAGCACTTGGCATTTTACAAAAAAAAAAAAAAAAAAAAAAAAAGCACAGTAGTGCAGTAAATGACTGTTGTAGAGACCTATCCTAGTATAAGTATTCTAATGATACCTTCAAACTGCTGGAGACCAACTTCTAATAAAAAAGGAATTTTTCCACCTTTCTACAGGCTCCTTCAAGCAGTCTTACCCATCTATCCATTACTGCCTCTGAAGACCATTACCCCTTTAAGATGCAATAAAAAAAGACCAAAATTAAATATTTCTATTAAAGACATTGTGCAATCATACATTGTAAAGTGCTGTTTACATTCTTATTTACGTTGACATACACGGTCTGGTTTAAAATGTTCTAATTTCCTTCCTGCATTTTAAATACCTAAAACCTCCTTCACCATAGTTTCAGATTATGCTGCAGGATGGGTCAACATTGCAACTTGCATGGTTTTAAAGAGGTTTTTCTGCATTAGATTTTATCACTTCCTTGCCTCAAAGCTTTTTATTACTCAAATCTCCGAAAATTTTAACAAAATAACAATTTAATCTTCCATTTTACTATACACTTGGAATAGCTGGAACACTACGACAGTGTTGTTTGTGGGTTTGTTCCAGAAAAATCTACACCTTCCACTAGCATTACAGATTTTTGGGTATTGTTTACTGGCAAGTTCTAGTAGACTGTATTTTTTTTAAGAAAAGTTTGAAATTTGTATGCTGTTATAGGATGAAGTGATGTTCCTTAATGGAAACAGATCTTTATGATCAACAAATGTATCTGGGGTGGTCCTAACACAGTAAAAGGTATCTTGTGAGAACTGTATGCTTTCAGGTACATCTATTTAAAACAATACCTGCACTGTAGCAGATGAAAATGTTGATAATTAGAAGCACATCTTGTTTTGGTACAGCATCGATGAATGCCTTTGGTTGGCTACAGAACAATTTTATCATCATTGGCAGCGGAAGTTATTGCATTGCCTTGATTAGTGCTACTGAAGGTACCTTTGAGGAAAACAGAAGTAATTTAGTGCTGATTAGATATTGAGTGGAACTACAGATGGAACTTTTTTCAGCAAAAATACCATTCCTTTTTAACTTTCTTTCCTCTGTTGTCATATAAAACTAAGCCCTTTGGGGTAAGCAAAGGACTTACGATTGGTTTGATAAGACTGCAAAGGTCTTCTGTTGGAACTATTTAAATGATGAAAATTTCAGAGAAGACAGTAGTGTAGTCATCTGCTCAGGACTATCTAGAAAAATAGTTCTTGGTTTCTTTATCAGTTTGTTGTTTGTTTTTTTTTAATGGCAAGACATTGTACTCTGGTCAATAATTTCAGCATCAAATCATCAGAATCTCAGTTTGTAGGTGCTTTAGGTCCTAAAATTATGCTAATTGGCATCTTCACTAGTACCACTATTGATAAGATCTGAAGTAAGTTTTGGTAACATTAATTCCAGCACAGACAACCGAAGGCATGAACATACCACCATAGTTTAAAAAAATATTCCAAACTTTTGATCGTGTGCAACCTACAGGTATGTCTTTTTGTTTATATGACAAAATACAGTACAATAAGCCCCTGACAATAGACTTCTCTTTGGGATGGTTTCAAAGAATCCTCAGAACAAATCTGCTTTTAACTTTCACTCACTTGAACGGCAAAAGCATTACAGAAGGTATATCAATCCTCTCAATCTAGACCATGCCAGCCTACAAGGAAAGGGAAGAATGAGAAAGCAGAGAAAAAGAAGCAATTGGAAATCTAATAAAATGGTAAAGCCATAAATATATAAGAAATCTATCTCTCTGCCTTTTTTTATTACTTGTTTCTGTACTAAAAGCTTTACTATTTCGAACTTTCTCAAGCAAGAAGAACCTCAGCACACCTCAATAATTAAACTATGTAGCTTTGCTGCATGCACTAAGCTGTATCTTCTCTCATGCACCCATCAAGCTGGCAGAGGAGTACGTGAGGGTGCTACGTTACCTTTTACTCCAGATGAACTAACATATTATATGACCCATAGAATGCTTCTGAAGCAATAATAGAATCAAAACTGTTTTCAACATCATAGCATATATCTGAATTTATTCATGTGCAGAAACATTTTCTGCTCTTAGAATTTGGTCCTATAATGCATGTGGTACCACAGTCAAAATTCACCAATAAGTTGGTGCTGGAGACTCCAGCTGGTTTCAGCATCAGTTCACCTCTGTCAGTGCAGTACCACTCTAATCAGTGCAGGACTAAGATTGTTACAGAGCCTCAGTAGTCAGAGACCTTTGGTTTAAGGAAGAAAATGGACAAATAAAGGTAATGTGACCATGGAAACTGTCACTTTACAGTCTCACTCCTGAGTCTCCTGATTCAGATTTTATTGAATCTGTCAGGCAGCTAGCTTTTGCTAAACTGACCACTGTAACTGGAACAAACCAGGTTCTTGGCTGTGTCCATGCGGTTGCAGGGAGCTGGTGGTGAGGTGCAGGGCACACAGCGTGCGCGAGCCAAACAGCTTTTCAGAGGCAAGTTGGTGGGAACGAAAGGCTGGGTGAAGAGCAGCTGCTTTTGTAAGATATAGGCAAACTGCCGGATTGGTCCTGACTATAACTCTAACTGAAATATATCCATACTTATGATTAAATATATATATGTGAATGCCTTTTTTGACAGGGTTATAAAGCCCTGTACATTGTAGCACTAAGCCCCAATCCCAGGATATTGGCTTTCAAACACATTTTACACATCCTGAAGAATCCAATAATAATATGCTATGCTAGTGACACCAGATAATATATCATTCATTATTTCTCTTTCAACCTTATTTCATAAAAACATTTTTATGAAACTCATCCTTCTAACCCCACACTACAAGTCATATTTAATGTCTTCACTGTTGTGAAATAGAAAAAAACTGGTTTATGATCTGAAGAAATATCAGTTTTATAGAAGTTATACAGGGATATTTCTTAACAAATTTGCTTCTAAAGGTCCACTGAAATGAATCAAGTACCCAAATTCTTGCCAGTGATTTCAATGAGCATATTTATGACTATTCAGCATAAGGAAGATAGAGTAGCTCCTTGACTTCAGCCTACAAATGTTGTATAGTTATCTAGCACTTACTACTGTAATAAAGCACTAAATTTAATTGGCATTGCTGGTAGAATGACTTCATAGTTTGATTCTTCAAGGCACAAACAAAACATTTTTACAAGGTTTTTTTTTTATTATTTTCTTGTTAAAAACGTATAGCTCTTCAGATCAATACATACAAAGTTTTGAGATCAAAAGTAGCAGTAAACTCAGTCTTTATATTTTAATTCCAGTCTAACCAGGCTCCCAAAACTATGTGACAACCAGTTTCCTATATGATGACTATAAAACAGATAAAATAATTTTATTGTTATTTGTTTGTTTGTTTTGGTTGGTGTTTGTTTGTTTTTTCCAAGGAAATGCACCAGTGAAGAGCCTACAGCTATATACATTACATAAACTGTGAATAAATAATTTCCATGCTCTCTTAGACCACAGAGAAACATGGGCTAATTCATTAACTGTTGAAGTTGATAAACATAATTCCTCCACTGCTTGTGAAGATGAGGAATACACACCATTCACAGACCAATTTTTGCATATATATAAAACTAAGATCAGCTCAAAAACTGATGAAAGAAGATTTTTTTACAGGAAAATGAAATTAGCTCATTGTTCCATATATAATAACCAATTGTCATTCATAGAGTTGTCCATGTTTTACATAAAATGAAGACTTAATTTCAGTATCAAAAATGTGTAACGCTTCTTATCAAGATTCATTCATATTTTTTAAAGGGGAAACATTTCCATTGTATCTGTTTGGAAAACAAAATATTTGGCACACTTGTAAAACCATTTTTGTGTTGTTTATTCTAATCTATTTTAACAAAGACACCATAGTTTGCTTTGTAAATAGCGTAATATGAAATGCATAAAAACCTGAAAGTTTAAAACATCAGAATAGCTTTTTATGTTGTTGTTTTTCTTAAAGAGCATGTTTTCTAGTTAAATGGTACATTTTAAAGCCAGTAAACATCTAGCCATCTTAATCCATTTGCATTCTGTTGAGATAAGTTATCAGTAGTTCAGTAATTGAATTCTTTCTAATTCATACGGAGTCTGCCTGCAGGGGACACATTAACTGCTAGGCCCAAAATTACATAAACTTTACAACGTTCTGCTAGAAATCAAATAACAGAGAGCCAAAACAAATGCGCACACACCCCAGAGCTCTGAGACAACTGAATTTTAAAGTGTTCTCAGGGTCGGGGAGGGGTGCAAGTGGCAAGTTTATTCTTGAGATTTAAGTCAGCCTGTTTACCAAACTGTGCTAAAAGCTGTGTAAAATCCATATCGGCATCAGTATAGACAAGACACTGACAGTATTCTAAATCAGAGGTAATTACTCTGTAGACCAGCACAACACAACTACTTTAATGGTGCAACGGGTCCGGAATACCACCCTTTCCCCTGGGGTTAGCTTGCTTAATGCCCAATAAAAGTGAGTCATCGAACACCTTGCATGGGGAATGGATATATAAAAGGATAGGTACCTGCACAGACACAGTTCCACAGAAAATGCAGATTTCTACAGTACTACAGCCTAAGGCCACTATTTCTTGAGTATAGCCATGTGAAACAGCTTAGATAGATAACAAATTATAGACAAACCATATCAGACTCCCAGTTGTTCTGAACAGTGTTTACACATCTCTCACCAGTACAATTGCTCAGTTAATGCAATTTGTTGGTCCTGCCTTTTGAGCAAACCATCAGTGGAATTGTAGAAGAAATACAAATCCAGCTCCTCCTCCTCCACTCCACACTCACACCTCAGACTCCATCAGCAGCATGCTGCACCAAGCAGAAGCTGTAATGTTAATGTGTACATCCAAAAGCTACTACTTCCAGCTTAATTTTGTGATTATCACTTATCCTCACACTATAAGGGATTCAACTGACTTTATTTCTCCAGTGATGGCAATTCAACTTGTTTGAAACTGGCACAAGATATCACTGCTGCTGATTCAGAACCCATGATAATGTATATGAAAGGTGTTTTGTCTGTGAAGGTGATCATACCTAGATGGCGTCGAACAGTTTGCAAAGCTGCCTTAGACCCACACTGTAATGGGGCAGGCAACTCCCAATGGCTTATTGCTGGGATTTCCATTTGGTTTTAAGATTTAGAGACAAAATACCACATTTAGATTCACCAACCTAGAACTGGGAGTGACTATAAGGAAAATTTAGAAGCTGCATTAATGAAAGTGTTCTCCAACCTAAAGAGTAAGAGGAGAAAGGAGAGGGGTTATTTCCTGGCTTTGATAGCTCCTTCAAACCCACTGAGCACCTGGAAGGAAGAGTGGAAAGACTGTGACCTTAACACATCTCCCAGATGAAATCTGACTGGACCTGATCAGTACTTTCACAGCAATAAGCTTTATTTCTTACAGTAGAACAAAGCAGCTTTGCTTAAATATATGGTATTGTCAACATTTAAATGTTATGGATCAGAGATGATTCATCACCCTAGGATCACATCAACTTCAGTTTTTCTCATTAGCAGTTGTCTGTTGAGAAATATGACTCCCACTCCTACTATTCTCTGAAAATCCCTGACTGAGGTATCTGGAAGTCATTCCCAGTCTGTGCTGCTGCTGTATAGCTCTGTGATGCAGACATCTGTGCATCCACTGCAAAAGAGCTTAGGGATTTAAAGCCATGGATCTTTTAATAAAATCTTCTTTCTCCCTAATTCCTCTGCCTTCTCAAGCACTTTTGTCATATATAACAAGTTTCTTTATCTCTTGTAACAAAAGCATCAAAAAGTTGTGGCTTTGCCAGAGCCCCAATGTATGACACCTGGTTTGTTTGTTTGTTTTTTCATTCCAGTAAATATTTGCAAGTGGGAATTTGAGTGATCTGATTCTTTACTTTCTCCTAATAAAAGCAGGTGGTAAGCACAGATTATTTAGATGTCAAATGCTGGCTTTCCTGAAGGGTTGCTAGTGCTCCCCCTTGCAATACCTCCAACAACTATTATTCAATGGCCAAGTCACAGATTCAGTGAGAATAAACTGCAAAGACCTTACCTTCCTTTTGCACAGGGGGTATGAAAAGCTCCAGCAGTAATGAGCATAATGCATTAAAGAAAAATGCTTTTGAAATTTTGTATGGTTCCTCTGAATGTCTTTCCTAGAATGTAAATTACTGTTTTTTTTCCCACTTCTGTTGAAAAACAGAGCTGCAGCACACTGAACCTCAAGTTTCTAGGACAAGTTATCTGTCCCTGAACCTAGGCTGAAAACAAATGCTTCTCTAGAATGGTATTTACACAGCCTCTACAGAGTAAATAGGCTGATTCATAGACCCTTCTGCAATATTTTAAGCATATATTTGATGTTTATGGATTAATTTCTCCAGCTTACTGTAACCCAAACTAAACAGTACATTAAGAAATGAAAGAAGAAAGATACCCTTTAGAGTAGCAAAGGTTGTATGAGAGCCTCAGTACTAATCATTACAGCAGCCGAAATGCAAGATAAATGTGTGTTGGTGTAACAGATAGAGAAGCCTACAGAGATATAACAAATCAGTAAACTAAATTAAAGCTGTTAACTGGATATTGATGAGCTGGTTTGTCAGTTATTGTTGGAGGATTGTGGGTAAAGAATCACTGAATATGTTGCTATATCTGAGAATGGGAAAATGAAGCTTGTGGGTTTTTATTGCTGGTGATACAAATTTAGCTGTTTACAATTGATAAATTACACTGATTTCTTCTTTATATTTTCCTTAGTGGCAAAGTCCATAACTCCATCTCAGACTGATTAATTTTAATGAATGGATTGTACATGACTACAAAGGACCCTAACATTTTTAGACTGATGGCCTGAGCATTACTCATTGTACTTGTTTGTTCAGCATGGCTTTATTTTTCATATCACCTGAAGATTGCTGCTAATCTACTGCATCTAGCAGTTTGCAGATCCATTTGAAATAATTACTCATCTGTTTCTTGACTTGCTGTTTTCCTCTGAATTACTTTAAAAAAATAGATTTGGGCAGTGAGAGATAGAGATTATAATTTCAGGTCAGTTGTTACAATCTGTATAAAGTTGGAGACTAAGTGATCTAGATCAAGATGGCAGTGACTGGAATATTAGTACTGATGCTCGTCTCACATTGACAAAACCAATAAAGACTGCGCAAAACTGGCCACAGAAAAGCCTGAAAATCTTAATTTTATACAGGATTTGAGAATATTTCTAGGAAAGTTAAAGGACAGGAACTGATCTAAGGGGCAATGGGAGCCTGGCATAACATCACCCATAAGAAAGTGTAACCACCAAAGATTCTCAAGTCATGCTGGGTGGAAAATGATATATGGCTATACATTATATGTACAACCTTAGTGGTCTGAACTGAGCCAGGGATTCTCAGTAGTATGGTGGGTCACCCAAAACAGAACTACATGCACACCACAGCTTTGCAAGAAATTATATAGAAAGGTGTCTCCCATTTAAAGTATCTGCTTAACTTTATGACGAACATTAAACAGCACAACACAAATTGGGAAAATTATGCAATTGGAAGGCAGTAATGGATTATTAGAAGAGGATAAAAGGAAAAAGCAAAGCACTGATTTCACCAGTACATAAAGTCTTAATGAGGAAAACTAAAATAATATAAAAGACAATCTTTGTGTAGAACTTGAAAAGGGCTTTTCCAAATTGAAATTCCCAAAAACATGGCATAGAAGTTGTCTGTATGGACTTCAGTGACAGACGAAAGAAAGATGTATGGAAATGAACAATAGGCAATGAAGGCTTTCATAGTGTAACTAGCAAAAATAAAATTAATTAATTTCATCATCTCTGAAGACTGAAAACAGCACTATGTATTTTCATAACAACATAAACAGGCATAATTGGATACTTACATCCAAATTCACCAGTCAGCTTAGCCATACTCTCATTAGTTCAAGACACATGAGTGATGTCCAAAATTATCATACTGTCAGAATATTAGGAGACTAAATTATGGCTAGGATTAATATCCTGCAAAAGCAACAGCATGCATATGTGTTTCTGTAAGTCCTGTTATATTACAGAACAGAGTGAAACAGGCAAACCAAAGATAGAATATAGAATTTCTGAGGTATTCAAAATCTAATCAGAAATAGCAGTAACTAGACACAGATTTGAAAGCATAGAAGATTGCCCTTCAATGCTTAAGGAGAAAGTTAATACCAAGTGGAGATGATCAGAGACATAGCAAAGGTGAGAGAATCTCAATAATTCAGAGTATAAACAACTAGACATTTTTTGACTATAGGAAAACAATCATGTCAACTTGCAAAAGGACAGTACACCTCCCACACCAAACCTTCTGACAGAGAACAAATCTGTGAAGAAATCCAGAACCCCACCACAACATTTCGGGTCTGAAAAGCAGGTACTGACAATTTCTACAGAGAATTATTAAAAGATGGAGAAATAGAGTAAAAATCTTTTTATAAATTACTTTCACTAATTCAGAGCTTCAGATGAATTAAAGAAGTCGTGATAGGAGGAAGTCCTACAGCTGTTTTTTGAGAAAAGGGAAGAAAAGTGAAACGTAGCCAAAATGTAGTGTCCCATCTCATATTCTACAGAGTTTCACCTTTCACTTTTTAAAGACTTACTCCTTGCTTAGCTAGATTGGGAGAATATCAGTTGGATTCCACACAGAAAGCCTACCTGCAATCAGGTGTTTTCAGTTCCACAATTATTGGGTAGAAGATGGGAAGATATGTAAAGCATATTTTCTCAAGTCTTTAAAAAAAATGCTTATGATAACAGGTTAGTCTCCAGTTTGAAGTGACATCATTTTAAATCATTGTAAAATTACTAGAACATCTGTATGTCAGTAGGCAATGAAATCTCTTCCACTTCCTCTAAGTAATTTTGGATTAAGCACAGTATGCTTTTCTTGGTATACCCTCACACGGATATGCAAAACTACCAATTGTTAAGCAATTTAAATACTAAAAATACTTGATTTGATAAGAGAAGAAAGCAAGTAAAGGATATCAATCCAGTTTTACTTATTTTGCAAGTAAAATTTACTTGCGCTGGAGATTATTTTTTTATCTGCAACACCTGAGAAAATCTAACTTCAATTATAAAAAGCATTCTGTTCTATGCTGGCATGAGAATGGGGAAGCAATTAAAAGGGAAGAAAAGCATCTGAAAAGGCTATGAAAATGAATTATTGAGAAGATCTTGTAGTAAAAAAGATTTATATGTGGACAAGAAAAGCATAGTATAAATACAAGTGAGAGAATTTGAGTAGGATAAGTATGTACTTAAGATACTAGGCATATTAGGGAAAAACAACGTTTATACAAAATGTTACCTAAGAGCTCTGAAGTTGAACTGGTCTATACAGCAGCGAAAATCATAATAAAATAAATTAAGGTAAGTTAACCACAGTATTTTCTGTTAAGATTACCAACCTGCATCTGTGACAAAATGACAGGCAGCCCTCTACATAGCTAGCTAACATCTTCATTAAGACATCTCCCTGGTTATTAAAACAAAATAATTTCACTGGAAAATACTAAAAGTAAACTAAAAATAATATATCCCTTTGTCAATAAACATATTGTAACCAAAGGAAGAACCTTTATAAAGTTCCTTCTTTGTGAACCTTTGTGAATGAATGTAGCATTACCATTATTAGGCAGATATTAACAGCACGTAGTCAAGGTAGTAATGTACCCATACACATCTAAGAAGTAATTTCTGATAAATTAACTACCTGTGCCCCTAAAATAAGACAGTGTGTAGAGTGAGTGGTTGCAGAATGACAGCAGAAGCCTTGGGAGCTCAAAGTGCAAGCACAGGTTGAACCCAGAGGGGCTAGGACTGTCCACACAGGTGGCCACATTGATCAATCTGAATGCAACCTTCCCAGCACTGGATTTAAAGTATAAGAGAAGCAACGCCCACGGCTTAATTGCGCTGATGAAGTCATTAGCAGCCTTTCAGAAGGGTGTGTATCCTGAACAGTGGTGAGAGAGAACAGGAATCTCCAGCTGAAGGGGACTTCATGGTTTGAAGAATGGTAAAGGAAAACAGGAACGTCCTCTTAAAGTCTTTGTCAGCAACTGTCCAGGGATCACATAACTTAGTCACATCTAGAACTGTGATTCAATCCATGAAAGCTGCCCATAACCGATCATCTGTACAAGTCTGCCACAAAACCTGCTGCTTGTGCTGGCTCCATACTTCAGAATCAGGTACCCAGAGCAGATTGCTCTGCTAATCTGTACCGTACTACTACATGTGCCAGTGCTGTCTTATTATCATCCAAGGGAACTGTGTTTTCACTTTTGGTCTAAGGTCTCGCTGATTGTGTTTGACTTGTCTGGTCACCCAGCTTTGAGGACTGGCTGTTAAATGTGGGTGCAACAGGCAGGCAGCAATTCTTTCTATTTTTCAGATTCTAGCTTTCAGTACTCCAACAAACTGAAGGTATTGCAAGACTGAAAAGTCCAACCTGCTATTTCACTGGAAATAAGAAATTGTTGTACAACACTGTTTGGTAAAAATTGTATGAAGACGATATAGGAGTAGTTTCCAACACTAATGTTGTGTGTCTTATATTATAAGCTCAACTGACCTTGTCCTTAAGAGTCTCATTAAAAAGGTTATTTCTACTTCAGATATTGCCTCCTTGAATTGTGACAGCAAAATTTATTTTACCTGCCTTTAAAGTGATTTGAAAAAGCGATTTTTGATACAGAGGCCTCAAGAAAAGGTGCTGCTCATCTTGTTCAAAATTTCCTCTAAACCTTTTCTAACCTGGTCTATCTCAAAAGTAGCTTATCTTAGTAACTGGAAATGAAGGTTATTTGAAAAATGGGTTGACATTTAGCATACAGGGCCATTCTTTACTGGAAGGAAAGTTTGTATAAGAAGTTATTTACCAGTACACCAGAAATGTTAAAATAAAGTGTCAGACACCAATATAGCGTATCAGTATTTGAACTTCAAAATTAAAAGTAAAAAGGCAATATGTGCAGAGTAATGCCTTAGCTCTCACTGTGGGCTACATCTAACCCCTCTGGCATTTTAGAAAGCTGATGTGTTTGATTACCTAAATTACATACCTGTTTTGCACCAGGAGATGCTGGTTCATTATGATCCCATTAAGAAAGGCACCCAGACGCTGTAGTAAAGTATCCCTTAAAAATGCCATTTATTGGAGCTAAAACTATAAAGAAAAAGAAGATAGTATAGACAATCCCACATCCATTCACATGCTGGAAACCCTGAGCTGGGCAGCACTGACAGATGTCCAACCAGGGCACAGCATGCTCTGCAGATCCCATCCCTGGTAGAGCAACCTCGTTTTGGTCTTCTGAGTTCTAATCAGATTTTTCATAAGAAAAAAAACATTCTACTTGTCATTTTTACTGTCAAACAAAAAGCATTTCACATGATAACTTGCTGCTACACTTTTATATAAAGGCAAAGACACACAGGTGACACAACCAAGTCACTGGTCCTAGGTGGGACCTGCCTGCTAACCAAGTTTATCCTGCAGCCAAGGGACATGGACAGCACAACACTGGCTCGGAGGCCACACTGCGCGTGCAGCACAGCATAGCATGGGGCTGCACCTACACAGGCTCATTGTTATGGGGATCACCAACTCCTCAATGCACAATGGTCTCCCTGTCCAGATCACAGTAACACAGAATTATTCATTTTCAATAAAAGTAGAAAGAAGGAACAACCTTTTCAGACATGTGGTCACAGGACCACAGAATAGCCACGGACCTCTGGAGATCATCTAATCCAACTCCCTCCTAAAGCAGGTTTACCCACAGCAGGTTGCACAGAATCACATCCATGCAGGTTTTGAACATCTCCAGAGAAGGAGACTCCACCACCTCCCAGGGCAGCCTGTCCTAGTGCTTTAGCACCCTCAAGGTAGAGAAGTTCTTCCTTAAATTCAGACAGAACTGTCTGCGTTGCAGTTGGTGCCTGTTGCCCCTTGCCCTGTCACTGGGCACCACTGAAAGGGGTCTGGCCCTGTCCTCCTGACACTCACCTTAAGATATTTGTATAAATTGGTAAGGTCCCTTCTCAATCTTCTCCAGGCTAAACAGGCCCAGCTCTCTCAGCCTTTCCTCATAAGGAGGATGCTCCAGTTCCCTCACCATCTTCATAGCTCTTCTCTGAACCCACTCCAGTAGTTCCCTGTCTCTCTGGAACTGGGGAGCCCAGAACTGGACACACACTTACTAGCTTGACTGAAGTCAGACAATTAGTCTTTGAAAAGTCCAAGTCTAGAAAACCAGTTCCTTGATTTCTGTTTCACAAGAATATAGCAGAACCAATATTTTTTGCACTTATTTGAGTTGCTTGACATTTAACTTGAGTAAAATATGTTCACAGGTTTTTAAAAAACTACAAAAATCTTTTTCCTAGAAAGCAAGCTCTAGAGTGCTTAGCTTAAACATTTTTCATCATGCTACCTTACTCAAGTTGATTCGTGCTTAGTTAACTGGACTTAAGTAGGAACACAGGCTGGGTAGGTACCAGCAGAACATTCCTCTTTCAATTTATTTCACTACTATCTGATAACTTATTTTTTTTTAAAAAGAAACAACAACCATGAAAAACGACAAACTCTTAAAAGCAGGTTTACTACAACTTTGACCTATGTTTATATTAAAATTAATTTTCAGGATTTTTTTGTGTTATGTTATATACTTGGGAAGTAGCGGGGGATGTGGTTCTGGTTTGATTTTGTCAGGTCATTGCCACAAAATACTGAATAATTCTCTATATGCTGGCATAGCTCAAATCATTGACTTAAGAGGCACTCTCTAGCTGTGCGACATTGACATGAAAAGCATCTTGATTTTCTTGCTGAAACTTATTTGTCACAGAGAGACTTTACACAGCTCTACAGTTTATGAATTACTGCACTGTTTCCATGGATACTCCTCAATACAAGCACAAGTAATATCATTAAAGTTGAAATTTCCCAACAATATCACAACTAGACATTTTTGGACTCCGACACCCTCCTGATTGAATTTGAATAAGCCAACTGAAATAGAAAGGAAGTTTCCAGAACGTTAAAGCAGATAAAAAAAGCTACCCTCCTCCTCACCTCCAAACAAAATAATTTGCTTTACCTTATGGTCTGCAGCAATCTTTAAATCATGGTCCTAACTAGGAAAGGTTGTTCACCAAGCTAGCACTGTGTTACTGCACGTCTGTGATTTCTTTAATCTACCTGCTAAATCTATTTTGCATTATTTGGCATTAGCTATGTAATTGCATATACACTAAGCAGTGGAGCTGAACATTTCCCTAGTTTGGAATAATTCTTTGCTACTATAAAGTGTTCTTCATCACTTCTCTCTACAGCCATCGGAGGCGGGAAGGAGCGCAGCCAGAAGACCTTTTAAGAAGAACATGGCACAACCTGCTGATCTCCAACAGGGCAGAGTAGTTCTGGCTGGCGCTGTTCAGGGCAGCCCTCCAATACAGTGTAAGTGTACATAAGAGTATATATAAGAGAGTGTAAGTATCTCAGACTCTCCTGCTTTCCTGCTTCCTAACAGAAGCTATTTACAAATGAGAAGGATGTCCTATGTGTAGAAGTGTATGTAGGAAGGGGGTTGGTTTTGTCTTCCCACACACTCCAAGAGTCAGCAGCTGGGTTTTACCTCTTCCAGTGGCAACATTTTGCAGCCCACATCTTGCAGCCAGCCACGTGTACACAAACCCTCTATTGCCATGACGCCCCAATACCTTCTGTTGTCAGCAGCGAGCTTCCATGGAGGAAAGGGGCTGGAGCACAATAAAGAACTGTGACTACACATTAATGCAACACTGAGCTGGCCTGAAAAATATGAAGTTTAACTGTTGCAATGTAAGTGATGGGTGCTTAAGAGGATGACTGATAGAATGCTAGATAACAGACTAATGCAAAAGACATGTATTATCCGGCAGTGAATTAGCAAGGATCCACATAAAGAAACTAGGCATATTGCACAATGAGGAGGTGCATGACAGAAAACTTTATATAGCATTTGAACATCTCTCATGTGAACTGAATGCCAAAGTGCTGCTAGCACCAAGAGCCCGAGTATGTGTTTAACTTTCAACTAAATCAATTAATGAGTCAATAAAAGCATAAAAGTTTCATGGCAGAAGACGACCTTTAGGAAGTAAATGGTGTCACGTGCAAAGGCTTGTTAAACTTAACTGATAAAAGATGCATAGGCACAAGGAATCCATGGGCTCATTTCTTTGAGCTTGGTCTGCTGGAAAGCTGGACCTTCTTTTGCCACTGGTATTGCTGTGTTCTGGTTTACCATTAGTGCCTGAATAAATATGCCTACATATAATATTCAATCCTGAGTTGTAAGACCCTAAAATACCCAGGTATAATTACGAATTCAGAGAGACACAAGATCTGTTTAGAGTACTGCAGCACACTCCAGAGGAAATTATAGAACACTTTTCAAAGGATAGCTGTCCATGAAAATGTTTTTTTATTTTTTAATTGGGATTTCATCTTTGGTTTTGTTTCCTTTTGTTCTCTTCCTTGTCAACTGAGTTTGATGATTACTTCAAATCTCTGACTGGACTGACAACAATGCAAATGTTTCTCTTCACTGCTGACCTGACACATCAGTCTTTCATTCTGTTTTTTTCAAGTCTTTTTAAACTGAAAGCAGACTGGCTCCCTTTTCTCTGAGCATGAGGCAGTGTTTTAGAGGCAATCTTCAAGCACTTACCCCTGCACATACTAGGTCAGACATTCATCAAACTGCCTAGCTATACTGACTTCCATAGCACCATGCTGACTTACCTTAACCACAAATATGGTCACACTCCCTTGCTGGAGATAAGAATATAAACTACATTTACGACCAGGTCAGTTGAAGATGTGATACTGAAAAAATTGTTTGATTTGTGCTTTTCCAGCAAGCACACAACTGATGTTCTGCCTGACACTGCTGTAACCATAATCTTTTAATTCCTAGCAGTACTTCACCTCCCTAAAAACTATCAGAACTGGCTAACTTTACATGACAAGACACAGTCTAAGGCAGGGGTCCTCAAACTACGGCCCGCAGGCCAGATCTGGCCCCCCAGGGTCCTCAATCCCGCTCCCGGAATCTACAGAACCCCCCCACCCAGGTTTGGGGGGCGGGGGGGGTGGGACGACGACACACCAAGCAGCCGCAGATGACCTCCGGCCACTTCATCCACGCCCTGGCCCCCTGTTTAAAAAGTTTGAGGACCCCTGGTCTAAGGTGTGGCTCCAGCATGCTGGAATAAATAAGATCTAGCTCACCCATATGCAGCATTTGAGAGAGATGAGTGTCTTTTGCTTGAGAAAGGTATCAGTAAAAAGAATGTAAGGGGGAAAAAAAAACCAAACAAAACCATGCTGTCTGACACTATTTTTTCCCTTCAATAACAGATTAAAATCTTAATTATCTCTTTTAGAGTACTCCCAGTTCAACTTCCACAGTATTTCCTGTAACCTGTCATGCAGTTTTAGATAGGTTTCTTTCTCTTCTAGGATTTTTTTTTCCCCCTTGCACTGTTTCTTTGTCACTTTTTGAGATCCTTTGTATCCTGAGCAAAAGTCTGATCAAGTACCTGTTGAACATCTCCTCCTTCATACAAGCGAGAGTTGCAGCTGTGCCGTTCTCAGGTGTTTTCAATATGCCACAATTTATCATTTATAAATTCAAAGAAAAGCTATTCTAACATGTTAGTACAAAAAAAAAAAAAAAAAAAAGGACTCTATACACAACCAAAAGATCTGAGAACATGTCTCTCTCATTCAGACTTCTGTTATTTTCTCAGAGAAAACTAAAGCCTTGAAAATTCAAATCTTAAAAGAAACAGTATGAGATGCAGCTATAGATTAATTTCATATGAAACATCATTGGCATGCGTTTGCTTTGTTATATAATACTTATAGCACCAGTATCATGACTGGAAGATGATTTCACCTGAGGATCCAGATTGATCCATTGATTTTTAGTCAAAGATGTTACATTTCTAGATACTCCATCTCTTTGTGTGTATAAAAGCTGTTGGAGGTTTCATTTGTTGAGATTCACAAATATAGAAGACTAGATCTTCTCCTGCACTACTGGTTGTTTTGCTACTGGCTTTAACAGACTGTCAGTCACAAGGAATAAGCCTTACAGTCAGATAACTGTAAAAAGCTAAGTTTACCTATTCCTTCTTCTAACAAAGTGCAACCAGTATGTGATGTAACATAAAATCAAATCTCTCAGTAAATGAAACCACAAAATAGATTGTATTACCTCTGAAATGAAGGTAAACGCATACACAAAATTCAACAGCTTCACAGGTGGGAGAATTATTCTGCTTCTTACCAAGTATCTTCCAGTCACTGCTAGGATTACAATGGATCATATGATCTTGCCTTCAGGTCAGTCCCACCTGGAGAATCCCCATTTCAACAGAAACAACCCATATGCAGTTCTCATAAACATTCAGTTTTCAATGCACCCAAATATTGAATGTGATTTCCAGGGGATTCTGTGTAGCTTTGGATCCCATGTAGATCTGAAGCACAATGTAGATTCAAGTGCCTTTTTAGAATTTAAGAAAATCCTATCCTGCATACTCAAGGAAGACTTCTAAGAAGCCTTTCAACAGCTTCACTTGACTGTAATACCTCTCTTCCCACAAGGGTTCATGCAAAAGAAAGCAAGTGCCGATGTCAGTTGGCAGAAATTTAACAGAACTGTAGTTAATAGCAATAATGCTTCCATGATTTTAATAATTCTGAAAGGCTGAATTTACAGTGTTTACTTTAGCTTTGTTATAAACATGACATCTGTAAATAATAATCAGGCACTGAGTTTAGACCTGAATATTACGTTGTATTTCTTTGCAACTTAACTAATGATATTCTAATACATGTATTATATTCAAACTGTGCTCTAATTTACAGAATCTTTATACACTTGATAAAGTGATTATACATGAATACAATCTTCTCCACTAAGTCACCAAATGGTCATAAAGGAGAGGTTTGAAAGCATCAGGCCTTCTCAACTACAGACATTTCAAACCTAAATTTCTCTCCTTTTTCCAAACTTTATCTCAGATGTCAGGCTTCTGCTTCAGCTAAATTGAATGTTTTTCCACTGCTATCAGCTATCATTTTTCCAGACATTATCAATGGGTGCAAGAAAATGCTCCATATATTTTTATTCCTTTATAATATATGTCCCCCAGGTAACCATACCCAGAAGATAGCAAAAAGTGGAAAATAATCTAACTTCTATTTCAAAATTACTTTTCTAACAGGAAAAGGAACTGCATTCCCACAAACTTTTTCCTTTCTAACTCTGTCAGTCTCTGTAACAAAATAAAAAAATTCAAAATTTAATGCTGAGGCTTTGTATATAGTCAGGTTGGAAATAGACAGAGAGGATGTATCAGGATGTATTGTATTAATGTTAAGCGTCAGCTCAAAAGAAATTGGGTAAAACTTAGTTATGTTTTATGGCCAGACAAAATGTTTCAGATAAAATAATATCCAGCACAGCCTTCTGTACAACTGTCAAACCAAACCTGCACATACATTATTTTTAATAAAGTTTAGGGTTTAATTGTTGTTGGAAATGGTTTAAAAAGTCCTAGAAAATATTTTAGTACCAAGCTGGAAAATAAAACATGAGTTGGAACTCTATCACTCAAAGTTATGAAAGTTTGTGTTAGACTGCCTCGTGAGAGCTTAGGACCATCACATCGGTCAAGATTTCCAGCAGGGTTAACTCTCCTGTGATATCTAAAGGCCTACACAAACCAAACAACTGCAAACGCAATTACTTATGCAAACATTTACTCGATTGCATTAGGGAAAGATGACTTTTTATGCATACAATCACAGTGCTCATCTTAGACTACAAGTCTTTAAATATAGCCTACTGTAAATTCTTAGGTTTGGGTAAAATGACAAAAGTTGGGGGGGGGCGCCTCCGTGATAGCAAGCAGCTTAACTTAACAGTACATAAAATGATTATATTTTTAAGTGAAATACTGACAGAAAATTAAAATAGGCAAAGCATGCAAAATAAATGTTTTTTTAATAGCTTCTAGCCAATGGTTGGCCACTTTAAAAAAATATAAACAGAAGCAAAAATTACTACCATCTGCAAAAGGAAGGCAATAGGAATCCAACAGCTGAATCATAAGAAGTGCACTAGATTAAATTTTTGTACATATTATAATAAGGACTATGGGGACTAAATGAATTTTTGCAGAAGGAAGATTATCATCTAGTGGTCATTTATTTACTTGATTTGTCTGATTCTCTGATCCATAAACATTTAGGTATATTAAAACTGTAAAATATCACAGTTTAAATGCTTTATATATAATAATGCTATTATTGATGCTAGATTTTCATGCATTTGCTGATTGAAACATACATCTGAACCTGGTAACAGAATAAATTGGATTCAGATATCTATTTCAGGCACAAACATGAAAACATATCCCTAGATCTATGTACGTATCACGTAATAAGAAGAAACATTAGGTTGTTGAAGGAAATATTCAACAGCTAAGAAGAAACTATGTTTTAGTTTTTCTCATTCCTCCTTCACTCTGATCCAGTGCTGTTTACTGTGTTTGCCTAAAATACAACTTTCCCATAGGTATCTTTACAGCAGGTGAACACGAGCCAAGAAGCAGACAGTGTCAGGCAGTCTGACAGTAAGCTGCAGTTCACACTTCATTGTAAGAGGTGGCAAACAAGCCACATTCTGGTGTCAGCCCTTGCCATGTATTTCAACTATGATATGATGCTATGCTGACTCACTCAACACTATTGACTTAAGTGCAGTGCAGTAGGTCTCTCATTTAAATACAGGAACAAACTGCAGAGTCTAAACCACTGTGCAAGCAGAATTAATTTTTTTCAACTGAGATATTACATGTAACAGTCTAAACAGAAACTATAGTCAAGCTAGAGAGAAAATGATACATTATAAAGCATTTCCTACAAAAGGAGTTGAAACACACATTGGTTTTGGCTCATAGAGATCCTTCTTGGTAGACTAGATTTTACTATTGCCTTGACTTCCTGGAGTATGAAAAATCTTGATCGAAGCGTCTCCAAGAATATGTGATAAAAGTAGTGCAACAGAAGTTGAAGTGAAGTAGTATTGCATTTTTGAACCATGGAGACTGACAGTGTAAAAACCCTAAGAAAACAATATATCCAGTCAGACATGATGCACAGAGGAGGAAAGTATAATTGTACATAAGCTAGAGGGCTAAATGTCTGCATCCCAGGTTCTTACAAGAACATCGGTATTGCAAAAGCAATGTACAACGCACTCCAAGGCAATCAGTGCACGAGGGTTGAGGTTTTAGCTGTTTGTTGTGGTCTACAGAGACAATCATATGATTTACATTAAAAACATAGGCTAGTGGGAGAATTAAACCCTTTTTTAAACAACAAAAAGGCATAAATAAAAGGTATTTTTAAAAAGGCATGAATTAATTGGTAACCTGATGTTTTAAACAGAAGGCAAAAATAAATTCAAAGACAGAGGGCAGAAGGGAAAAAGGAAGCAGAAGAGACAGGAAGGCAATGTATGCAAACAGCTTAACTTACTGCAGCTATCAGACTGCTATAACATACGCCTGAAATGGGATCAGCAGGAAAATCATAATTGTTTGAAGGTATATCTATATTCTATAACACTCTCTAAGATTAAAACCCAAGCAAAATAGTAGAATGCTACAGATAACCACTGAAACACAATAAGCTACTTAAAACTTCTCTGTATCAAGTTTCTGCACGCTTTTCAGCTCTTAAATCTAGCACCTTACTTGAACTCACCCTACTGCAACTAGTTCTCAGATCCTCCACCAAATCAGCAATGGTGGCGGCAGCAGCAGCAACATCAAGTAAGGCATGGTCATGAGTTTCCTGCCTCAGACAACCACTCAGAAAAAAGGTCCTTTGGCGTAGCCCTGCTACAGTCCTGTGAACACTGTAGGTAATGGAGGAAAAACTGTCAGTTACTGAAATTCAGTTATAAAATTCTATATGCAGATCTTATAGTATTTAGTCTGTTTTCACCACTTGTTACTGTTCTTTATCACAGAGTTGACATGAAGCCTTTCCAAAGGTCTGTAAAAGATAGGATTGCAATAACATTATATTAGAAAGTAGATATAAATTGATTAGTTTTCCTGTTTTAATGGAATTGTCAAGTAACTGAAGCATCCACATTGGTCTCAGAGCTGACACTAAGCTTTTTATTGCTCATAAGAGTCTGTAAAAATGTTTGTCTTTAAACAGACATAGACTTTTTTTTTAATTACTTGATATCAAGTATCAATAAGATCACCAACACAGATCCTCAACTTATAGCTGCAAGTTTGGGCAAGTCTCCAGAGACAAATTATGCTCAGATCAAAAAAGAAATTCAGCTGATCTAGCATAAGAGGGAACCAACTGGGGAATAAACCAGGCCAACCAGAGCACTGACAAATGTTCCTTAGCTCCCTCCTAAAATGAGGGCCAGAAGACCAACAACCTCAAATGTATGCATACCAATGCACACATACTTACAACGTACGTATACCAACGCAAAAACAGGAGAAACTGGAGCTCTGCATCCAGTCAGAAACTTATGATATCAGGAATAACAGAACCATGGTGGGACAACTCACATGACCAGAGGATTGCAATGGATGGCTACAGGCTGTTTCATAAAGACAGGCAAGGAAGAATGTATGTATACCAATGCACACATACTTACAATGTATATATACCAATGCAAAAACAGGAGAAACTGGAGCTCCGCACCCAGTGAAGAAAGCTTAAGGGGGACCTTATCACCATGTTCCACTATTTAAAGGGTGGATACAAAGAAGATGGAGACTCCCTTTTTACAAGCAGTCACATGGAAAAGACACGCGGTAATGGGTACAAGTTACTCTTAGGCAGATTCCGACTGGGCACAAAAGGAAAATTTTTCACACTGAGGACAATTAACCATTGGAATATTCTTCCCAGGGAAGTGGTGGATTCCCCAACATTGGACACTTTCAAGATTTAGCTAGACAGGGTGCAGGTCCATCTTGTCTAGGCCACGGTTTTGCCAAGAAAGGTTGGACCAGATGATGCCTGAGATCCCTTCCAACCTGGTATTCTGTAATTCTATAAGTCTATGATTTATTTATCTAAATAACAGATTTTTGAGATGTTTCCCCTGCTACAAATAACTAGCAACCTGTCAGTTAGCCTGTCTATGCTTCACCAACCAAATGAATAGTGAAAGAAATAAAAATAAAGGCTTTCACATTGAGAAAATGAAGCACCTTTTGAAACTGGGTGTTTTGTAAAACACAAGCACTATAACATACAAACAATATTAACATCTAAAATAATTGATTCACTTTGTCACTGGACATGATTCAATAATTCTACAATGGGTCTTCATTAAGAAGAGAAAATAAATAGCACACTCCAAGCACTTTAAAATGAAATTTTTCCACACTATTGGGTTAATGGGAGATCAGTTGGAAATACCACTCTCTGATGAAAGTAGCAGCATTTTGAAAACTGGTCCTTCATCCAAAAATTAAGCTCCAAAACTTGAAAAAGAGTACCTCGGAAAACTAACAGGAAAGCATGTGTACACACTATTAAAAACAAAAACATATAATTCCACTTATACTCAAAAACTGCAAAGAGCAAAGGTCTCCTGCAGAGATGCTTATCCAGAGTCATCACAAATAGTGCTAACAGGGCAGGCCCTCAAGAGACCATCTAGTTTGTACTGTTGCTCCTTGTGTTTTGCAAATGTCTTTTGCAAGCTCAGAACACTCCCCTTGCATTTCCTCATTCTCTTTTTCTTTTTTTTCTCTTTTGTTAAATCACTCCAGCTTTTTCACTCTCTGCACACAGTCTGCCCACTCTTTATTCTCTGTTTTCCCACACACACTCTGTGGTGTGGTGTCCTGCCTCAAATTGGATGCTCCCTTCTTATTGGTATCTCACCAAACTGGGTAGAGAAGAAAACTTTGTGTGCCACAGACATCTCTTTGGTTGTGCCTGTTGCTTATTGCAATGGCATGAAACTGCTGACTTACAGACTAGCTAGAAATGCCATGTCCTTTCCCAGAAAATTTACCACTTGTTCTTCAAAAAGAACTTGCGTTGTTGATTACCATTGCTTAAATGAAAGATTGCACTTATCTGTACTACAGTAATCTAATACCATCAATTTTTTCTTACGATTTTCCAAGAATATTTCAAATTCACGTCAGTCCTCTACTGTGTTTATATCCTTAACAAGTATACTCCTTATGCCATTATTTATGTCTGTCTTATGGTCCTAAAAATTACCCTCTCAGAATGTACTGGATATTTTCTTTTTTTGGACAGCAAGTCACCGATAAAATCCCTTTGAGTACAGTTAATCAATGAAGTTTATATTTACCTTCTAACAGTTTCACCTAGAATATGTTTCCCTAGCTTATTTACGAAAATGTCAAAAGAGACAGATATCTCTTATTACGTTCAAGATGAATGACTTCTATGGCTTTGGAACTCATAACAAGGCCTGTTAATCTGTCAAAAGTTAATTAGCTGGTTTTTGACAAATCTATGTTGCCCAATACTGATTTCTTTGCAGCCCTCCAGGTGCTTGCAAATAGCCTGATCATTTTTAGAGGCTGAAGTTAAGTGGTTTGATATAAAATTTACCTTGGTTCTCCCTTTCACTCCTGTATTTCCCTCCTCATGGTATGCCAGTACTTTATTTTGGAAGATAGAAATCCTCGAAGATAACAGCTGACATTTCTGACATGGCATCAGTCATTTTTTCCAATTGATCATGCCCAACGTAAAATATATCATCAGCCTTTCCATTGTGTGGGATTTCTCATGCCTCATAGTCTGGTAACAGCCACTGCCATATATTTGCCATATGCAAATATATTTTTGAAGTCATGCACATTTTTGAACTCTGAATCCACCAACATCAGTTCATAATTAATTCTTCACTTTACAAAATAAAACAAAGTAATATAATACTTTGGAATAAATGCTTCGCTTTCTATCTAAAATTAATTAATCCACCTACTGTCTTCTTGTGTATGTAATAAAAGAGGTTCACAGATACTAAGAATAAGATACAGGAAACAATTTTTTAATCTTTAGGTCATTTTAGGGTCACACAAGATGTGTGGTATTGGTTTACTCTAAAATGAAAAAAAAAATAATACTGCAGTAGTTTCTTCCTTTGCTAGGGTAAAAGGCTGGGGAAAAAAAGTCAATACCCTCCCTGTGGCAAAGCACAGCCAAAAAGGCAGAAGATCTGTCTAACAGAGTAGTTATGCCTGATATGTTGAGACATAATTCTGAGGTTGACAGGGACCTTATAAGTTCTTTCCATCTTCCTGATTCCCCACTTGGAGGGACACCAACCCATGCCCCTCCCACCTCCACAACCTCCTACTCTGTTTTCCATAGTAATGAGTCCAATATACATGGGAAGGAAGCAACTCCCGACAAGTCTGAATGCTTAGTAGAGCATCTGTGAGAGAATGTACCAAGATGATGCTTGCACCAGAGCCTAAAGCTAGACTCTTGGCCCCTTGAATTTAGGTTATGTAGCCTTTGACAGAGGGATTTACTTAAAGAGAAAAATATCAAGTCTAGAAAATTTATGAACAAGGACAAAGCTGTTACTGCACTATAGTATCAGAAGATCTTTTTAAAGCACTTGGAGTACATGGAAAATTCAAAGAGCAAGCATATAATTTAGGTTTAATTTTCAGTGAATACAGTATTTGAGCTGGTGTGCAAAGTAATCACTGAGACGATAGAAATAGTTATGCAAAAAACTACAACACTTTTTTGATATTTACGATATGTCTGAATGTATTCATTATATGCAAAGACTCACTTTCTACTTTACTCAAAGAGTTATTCTCTGTGTTTGCTGTTCGTTCTTCATATTTGATGCTTGTTGATTATGGTGGCCCTTTAAGTCACATGGATTGTGTAGTCCCTGACTGGATGACTGAAACTTGTAAACAGAATCTTCTGACATTTAAACAAACAGAATCTTTTACAATTGCATTTAAAAAAAAAGTCAAATCACTATTCAGGTCACACAAATTTGGATCATTCCACGGCTCAGCACTGGGGTCAGTCCTGTTTAATTTCTTAAATAATGATCTGGATGAGGAGACTGAGGACACCCTCAGCCAGTTTGCAGATGGCCCCCAGCTGGGCGGGAGTGTTGGTCGGCCTGAGGGCAGGAGGCTCTGCAGAGGGTCTGGGCAGGCTGCACCGATGGGCCGAGGCCACTGTACGAGGTTCCAGCAGGCTCAGTGCCGGGCCCTGCCCTTGGGTCACAGCAACCCCCCGCAGCGCTACAGGCTGGGGGAGAGCGGCTGGGCAGGGCCTGGGGGGAAAGGGCCTGGGGGTGCTGGCTGGCAGCCGGCTGGGCAGGAGCCAGCAGGGTGCCCAGGTGGCCAGGAAGGCCGGCAGCGTCCTGGCTGGTGTCTGAAACGGTGTGGCCAGCGGGGCAAGGGCAGTGACCGTCCCCCTGCGCTCGGCACTGGTGAGGCCGCACCTCAGGTACCGAGTTCAGGTTTGGGCCCCTCGCTGCAAGAGGGACAGGGAGGTGCTGGAGCGTGTCCAGGGACGGGCAGCGAGGCTGGTGGGGGGTCTGGAGCACAAGTCTTGTCAGGGGCGGCTGAGGGAACCGGGGTGTTCAGCCTGGAGAGGAGGAGGCTCGGGGGGGACCTTATTGCTGCCTACAGCTGCCTGAGAGGGGGTTGTAGGCACGTGGGGGGGTCAGTCTCCCAAGTAAGAAGCAACAGGACAAGAAGAAATGGACTTAAGCTAAGGCAGGGGGGGTTTAGATTGGATTGGAAAAATTTCTTCACTGAAAGTGTGGGTCAAGCCTTGGAACAGGCTGCCCAGGAAGGTGGTGGAATCACCATCCCTGGAGGTGTTAAAAAACAAACACGTGTATGTGGTGCTGAGGGACATGGTTTAGTGGCAGGTTTTGCAGCCCTGGGTTAATGGTTGGCCTTGATGATCTTAAAAGTCTTTTCCAACCTAAATTATTCTATGATTTTATTCTATGATACCTGGATTTTTGCCATTGTTGCAATTCAAAAAAACCCAAAAGACATAGCTCATCTGCATTAATATGAATAAATAAAAACCAGAGAAAACCCTATTTTCTGGAATGTTTTTTTGTTTAAACCAATGTGCCCCATGTCATTGAAAAAGTTATCTGTTTGGCTGTAGTAACGCTCTCATACTGCTGAGACACTTAAGAGATGAAGGAATATACATTTTGGCACTACATTTATGCAAATTTTACAGATATAGTTGGGATTTAGAGAATTTCAAAAGCAGAAGGACAAATCATCAGATAAAAAGTACAGTCTGTGTTTCTTGCACATTAGATTATATCTTGATTTCTGTTAAGACTGAGTATTTAATCAACAGGAGATCTTAACCCCAGGAGAATACCTCATATTTCATTACTCTCCAGAACTTTACAGAAGTATGGATGATACATTCTTTCTCATAATTAAAATGGTATATAAAACATATTTTCGATATAGTCTTTTTAATAAAACCAGACGGGAAAAAACTTACCGAGTTTTCTACATTACTATTACACCTACGTTCCCTTTATATCTTCTTCAGGTACCTTATAAACTAAGAGTCCTGCATTGTCAACATTCCTATCTGTAGACAGTGGGAACCAATTTCAACTTTTACATTCTGGTTCAGATATTCAGCACCAGTGAAGTTAGAATTCACTAACGAAGTTAAATTTATTCCTGCCAAGATTCTTGTTTAATACGTTATTATATACATAACAAAATCAAATCCACATAATGTGATTGCTGGAGGGACTGGACTGAAAGCAGCATCCTGTCAGAAATTACAAAAAGGGCTGAGTGTGACAATAAAGTAGGCGAGCAATAGAGAATGACTACTGAAGATGGAAAGGGAACATTATTATGGCTGCAAGATCTGGAGAGTACTGTGAGGTTTGAGAAGTACTTTCTAGGACCTGTGAAAACTTTTCAATAAAACAAGTGAGCAGGGAATACTTCTTAACCTGTTAGCTAAGCATATTATTGTGGTGAAGAAGTGTGAAGCAATAACAAATGAAATTTGTCTGAATTGTTCCTTCAGATCCCACAGAGGAATAAACAGACGCAGAGGTAATACAGACTATGGTAAAGATGGTTTAGAGCAGTACATTGCAGTTACAGATCATGCCTCTGTCATTTAAAATGAAAGCTTTAAAAGACTATACTTTAAAATGCTACACTGCTTGTAAAATACATGAGTTGCTTCTTCTACAGACAGCACAGATACTTTACACTCTTTCATAATACATAGCTCTGGCCTCACACAGGTTAATTACAACTTCTGAGGGCAGATAGAAAACACTTCTTTTAAAATACTGCAGTGATCTTTTTTGCTTGCCGTAAAGCCTATCCATCAGCTGCAAAGCTGCTTTATTTTCTAAGGAACTCATTCAACCCGTATTGAAGTCAAAAGTCAGACTGGTAATGGGAACTAGCTTGGGGTCTTAATAACTTTTTGACCCTTGGCACAATCCCAGTTGATGACGGGCTTCAAGAGTCTAGAATTTAACACTGATTTCATTTTCCCCTCCTTTTGAAAGAAGTGGGCAGGTAAAAGGTATTTTTTGACATGTTTGTCTAAAGCATAAGGACTATGGCCAACAGCTCTGTTCCTGAAGCATAATGGCATGTCTTAACCACAGGAACAAAGCTTACCTGTGCGTGACTGACTTTGAGCCAGCCTGATGCTAAATGAACTTCTACAAGGACCAAGAAGCGACTCTAATCTTGCCAGCCTTCATCTTTCAAAAGTAAGACATTCTTTTACAACCTTGCCTCTTGGAACATGTGCTTTCAGAAGCACAAACATTAAAAAAAAAAGGCCCCCATCAAAAAAAAAATTAATCCTGAAATGAAGCTGCCCTACCCACCCCTTGCCATCTGGGTTCTTGAAAGGTAGAGGTTCAGAAGTGGGAGGGCGAAGCAGAATATGCAGTTGAGGTACAGAGGACAATGGTAAACAGGGTCACAAGGGCTGTGTCTTGTTTGGGAGACATGGGTTGAGTAGCTCGGGAGCATGCGAGGAAAGAAGAGCAGAGCTGAGAGTGTGGGATGAGTGGTGAAGGACACAGGTAGAAGGAATGAGAAATTAGAGCTGCACCTATAAACCCAAGACAAGCCTTGCTTAGTTAACTTGCCTCTCCTTACACAGTGTCCTGATCTGGAACCAGGAGAGCTGTAGGGAATAAATGCAATAACTGTACAGAAAGTTTTGCTTCAAGAAGTGAAAGGTACCCATGAGTTCACCTTAAAAACATCACCCCAGTGCACTGCTAAATTTGCAAGTTGTTAAGTGGCTAATAGTTCAAAAGCCTCTAATGACAAAAAATTAACAGCAGATAAAAAAAACAGTGCACCAAAAAGCTATTTCTAAAACTCCAAAGCTGAGGGGTCATGCACTACAATTACAGATTTCTTTAGGTGAGCAGTATTAGCTTGAAATAGGGAGGCTACAAAAAAAAAATCTAAAAGACAAACTGTGGCAAGGATTTAGTGATTTTCATTACAGAAAAAAATTATACTGTGTGTATAACATACAGACTATTGCTAAACTGTCTATAAAAACACACAAATTTATAAAATAACTGAAATGAACAAGAAATCATAATTAAACTTCAAGTAAAAACGTCAAAGATGCAGAAACTGCAAGATCCTAAACTCCCGTAACTTTGTAGCTAAGTGACACTGTAACCAAATGCTATGTCAGTCTGCAAGTGTTGTCTTCATCTGAATGACAGGCTAGAGAGCTTGCACAGTATGTAAAATGTCTGGCAAACTGAAGTCTGTCCTTCCTTTGTACATTAACCCACAGGCACGAAAAAGTGCAAATGTCTAGTACCTCATAAGAGATAAGGAAAGAACTCATAGAATCAAACACAAGAAGTTTTAAAAAATTCTTTGAGAGCGATTCAAAACATACCAAATAACCAATACAAATGAAATAGTCCTCAGACTAGAAATTTAAACAGCTTGTGAAGAATGAGAGAGCAAAGCTGAAAATCTCTATCAATATCACAGTTAAAAACCCAGCTATAACGAATGTCCTTTCCTCTGAGATTAAATTGCTGCAGTCAGGGTAAACGCATGCTGTGTAGAGAAATGTTTTATGGTATGATTTTTCAAAAATTTTTAATTTTCATTTACATAACTGCCACTTTCACAAAAAGGAGAGACATTTGATTCATGGAAGAAACATTTATTCGAACATGAAAATCACCTTAATACCATTTACCCATTTTCTTCCTCCATAATATGGGCTGAATAACCATTGTATAAACTAAATGTGTAACTATTAAATAGTTAAAGGCTAATTTATACCTAGACACATCAGCTTGAAATACTAGGATTCCTTTACTGCTTCTTTCTGTAAACAGAAAAAGCAAACCCATTCTTTATTGCCTCAATTAAAAGGTCTCTGGAAGTAATGAAAAGGCTTGGGAGAGGTCAAATAGTTATTTGTTTTGTTTTTTTTCTTTTAACCAGCATTAAATAAAACAAATTTACTCCTATCTACTGAAAGATTCAAAAAATCCTTCACAAATGATTAGCACTTCCATCTAACTCTCATGTCATTTCCACACACTAACCAAAATATTCCATACGATCCAGTAGGAACTATCACAGATTTGGAGAAACTTCCTCTGATTGCAAGTAGGATGCACCTAGCAGTGAGATTTGCGAGCTTAATTTAATAAAGCAATACATTTGTTTACTTGTCCAAAGACTATCCAAATTTATTGGAAAAGACACTGGACTTCTACTGAGTGTCAAGGAGACACCACAAGTATATGCATTCAGATATTAAAACACAGTATGCACAGATTGTATACCAACAGCAACACAACTGGAATCTGTGTGTCAGTAACTATAGGTAGGTGTTGAGGGTTGACCCTGGCTGGATCAGGCTGCCCAGGCACACGCCAAAGCCGCTTTATCACTGCCCTCCTCAGCTAGACGCAGCAGAGAAAATACAATGAAAGGCTCATGGGTCAGGATAAGGACAGATCACTCACCAACTACAGTCACAGGCAAAAACAGGGTCAGCTGAGGGAAAAATTAATTTAGTTTCTTACCAATCAAATCGGAGTAGAATAATAAGAAATAAAACCAAATCCTAAAAACACTTCCCCCCACTCCTCCCTTATTCCTGGGCTCAGCATCACTCCCAGTTTTCTCTACCTCTTCCCTGCCTAGCAGTGCAGGGGGATGGGGAACGGGGGTTGTGGTCAGCGCACACACAGTCTCTGCCGCTCCCTCCCCTTCACGGGGAGGGCTCCTCACACTCTGCCCCTGCTCCAGCATGGGGTACCTCCCATGGGATACAGTTCTCCATGGGCTTCTCCAACATCAATCCTTCTCACAGGCTGCAGTTCTTCACAAACTGCTGCAACATGGGTCCCTTCCATGGGGTGCAGTCCTTCTGGAACAGACTGCTCCAGCATGGGTCCTCCATGGGTCCCCAAGTCCTGCCAGCAAAACGGCTTCAGTGTAGGCTTCCCACAGGGTCACAACCTCCTTCAGCCATTCACCTCCTCCAGCATGGGGTCCACCCTGAGCTGCGGTGGATATCTGCTCCCCCATTAACCTCCACGGGCTGCAGGTGGGATCTGCTCCACCATTAACTCCATGGGCTGCAGGGGCACAGCCTGCCTCACCATTGTCTTTGCCATGGGCTACAGGGGAATCTCTGCTCTGGTGCCTGGAGCACCTCCTCCCTCTCCTTAGTACCTGCAGAGCTGTTGCTCTCACATATTATTCCTCTTTCTCACTGCAGTTGCACAGGGTTTTTTCCTTTCCTTCTTAAACATGTTATCCCATAGGTGCTACCATCACCAATGGGCTCAGCCTTGGCCAGCAGTGAGTCCATCTTGGAGCTGGATGGCATTGGCTCTGTCAGACATGGGGGAAGCTTCTAGCAGCTTCTCACAGGAGACACTCCTGTAGCTCCCCTGCTACCAAAACCTTGTTATGCAAACCCAATACAGTAAGTTCTTGCCTCAAAAAATGCCAAGTATGTATGTGCAACATTCTCTGTTGTGACCACATCAGCAAAGGTGGTTTTTTTTTTAAATGTATCCATTTGAGTAGAATATACAGACACTACAAAATGTACTAATTCCAATCCTAATTTCTAAATTTTGCATATGAATAATTTCTTTGTGGCAACCACCAAAGAACCAAACAGCAGAAAGGACACTCAAAATTAGCATGAAGGGTTTTGAACAAATACGGTGTATAAAGAATGATCTGGTAAACTTGGAATATGATGCCTCGATCAAATATATACAAAATTCAGGCCTGTCAAGCCAAATATTCCCTCTGGTCTACCTCTAAAAGAAAGATGAGGAACAAATTGGTTTGGGCAAAATATGAGTCTTCTGTGATCTTCACCTACTTTCAGGAATGAACTTCAGTGGAAACACTTTTGAAGAGATGAAGTGTGTTTCTTACTGTTCATTTCCAGCCAAGATAAGAACCACAGAAACACCAGGAAGCGGCCGTTTTCAAAATATTTCCACATTTGAAAGTAAAAAAGCAAACATTCTCTTTTAGAAAGCTTTTCTCAAGAAGACTGTGCCAGACCTGTCCTGGAAATACACAACATGCATGCAGCTTAAGCACATAATCAAATTCTTCAGTGTTTCTCTCAAGTCATAAGGCAACGCAAAGTGCTGGGAAAGTTAGAAACCGGAATTCCCTGAAAGAGTTTCTACCACATTAGGACGACTTTTTGATGACATAACCACCATGCCTTCGCTGCACAACCGAGTGGGATAAAAATCAGATAAAATCCCTAATCAGCTGGACAGTTAGAGCATCTAAAAATCTGTGCCTTCTCCCCTCTTTCTGATCACTGTCACTGATGTCACCTTGCAAGTGAAACTATCACATGTTTCCATTTCAACAGCAGCAACATGGAGCTGTCCAGAAGTAAAATTATTCAGTCTGAATGTTTGAGAAGACAAAAAAATGCAAATAAAGAAAGCTAAACACAGACAGGTCCACGTGCAAAAGAGCAGTTGTACAAGTAGAGGAAATCAGAGCCAACAAGAATATTTTTAAATGCAGCATTGAATTGTTCAGTGCAATAATTTCAAAGTGCATTATTAACAAGAACTAATTTTTCTTTCATATACCTTTTGTAGACAATTATTAGTGTTCCTAATTTCCAAATAGGAACTAGAATAGTAGTGAGCCTGAACCAAAGCCTATGGAAGTCAGCAAAGTGCTGTCAAGAGGAAAGTAATCTATGTGATTTGCCCTACAACAGAGATGTGGGGTACTGACACTCACACCTATGACTCCAGACTTAGGAAAAATGTCTTTTTAACTATCATGGATGTAATTTTTATGCCTACAACAGAAAAATATACCAGGCCTTACTTCAAAGAAATCAGTGTCTATGCAACAGATTGTTGTCAAGCCACGAGGCATCACATTCATTACTAACAGTTACATGAAACCTAACAGACTTTGCCTATTTTTGAGCATAAAAGTTTGAAATGTAAAAAAAAAAATAAATCTTGATGTGATTTTTTTCAACTAATCCTACATGCAGTCAGTTTAAACAGAAGTATTATGAAAACAGCAAATCAAACTACCCAATCTATTAATAGCTCATGTATTAAATCCTAGCCAATACACTTTCATCTTTAAGCCAGAAAGGTTTATCCCTGAAATTGTTTCAGAGAAATCATTCAGAGAGCTATCTGATGTAACACAGTGAGTTAAAATGTATTCTTAAACACCGATATGACTTAAGGAGCTTACCAGAGACCTATATATATATATAGGTAATCTGAAATGCAGGGCATGACAAGAAATAACAGAGTATAGTCACAGAATACAAGCGCAACTATCAGTAGCAGCGAGCTCCTGTCAGTCACACTTGCCTACGGTTCCTGCATGAGAGAAAATATTTGCTCAGATTTCTGTATTTGCCTGCCTTGCTTATTTTGATATCCACCTGACAATCTGCACAGAATGAGTGGCATAGGCAAATGCTGAGGAGTGCCAGCACCAAGATGAGATGAGGGCTGACTACATTACAATCTTAAATGATCTGCCTGCCAAGCACACTGATTCCACTCCTCCCTTACCTGTCACGCTTCATTAACCAGCTCCCAACACAGCTCTGTGCTGTTGAGAGCCCTGCTCAGACCACTGTTCTGGGTGACAGCTGCCATTACGTCGTTCTACAGCAGCAGATTCTCCATCTTCCTTCCCTCCCTGTGCCCAGGGCGCTTGTACCCACACGTGTGGAAAGGCACATATACACGCTGCAATACATTGCACAGCTGAACGTGCCTGGGCTGCGGGAGGTTGTTTGCTATTTTCAGCCTGTTAAGCAAGAAAACCTTGAGAGCTTTGAGGACTACTCCTAGGCTAGGACGCAGGAGAGAAATATTTTGTTAGTCGCTGTGCCTTCAGTGAGCCTCTGAGGCAAGAGAGACAGGTCGTAATACATCTAGCCTGCAGTTCACGTCAGGGTTTAGACAGCAGGCTTGCAGTAGCAAAACACCGCCTGCAGCAAAAGCAAAGGACTTCTCCCTCTTTACATTTATAATTTATGTAATGACAGAAAAATTAAATGGTACCATCAAACAGGTAATAAAAAAGTTATCACTGTGTACACAAACTACCAGATTTTCTTTTTTCCAGTTTAACATTCAGCAGTTGGATTAGCTTCTACTAAACACAAGCAATTCTCTGAGATGAGAGCAAAGGTCCAGTTTTGAAGGGTGCCGCTTAGGAGATCAGTGATGTTTCATTTCTAGATGAACATTCACTAATCCTTCATCTGACTTCTTGCATAAAATAAGCCTATTCCTATACTACACTCAACAAATATTCAAAACCTAGTTCACACAAGACTTGGAAAATTAAATTATTAACACTCAGCGAGTTCAAATCACCTGGCCATTTGGGAAAAAGTGGGCAGGAGTAGTGAGGTAGTGATTTCCGAGTCACCTTCTCTCCCAACACATGATGTCAATAATTAGGAATTAATTCAGTGGTCATACGTGGCCTTGCAACTTACTTGTTTGCAATCCATTTCACTGCAAAGTATAGAATATTACAGTGCATTTTGGAGAGTAAATTTATCAGTCTTTAAAATTATTTAGCCTGGGTTTTCCCATTAGCAGCCATAGAAGTTCAAGATTTTCTTTTTTCCTTTTTCTTCTTCTGCAAACAAAATGTAGATACAAAAAGTGATAGCCAATATAACTAGGAAGAGTTTAAACAGCTAATGACAGCTCCAGTCCTGTAGCAGAAACTGTTCACACCTCTATAAAAATCCCCATTTGTCAGATTTTTAGTGTGCTTAAATATATTTTTGGTACTCTTACTATTAGCTTCTTCTGAGCTTCAAATATTTGAATTTATTCTAGACAGGTTCAAACCCTTATATAACAATGCAGTTATACCACAGATTGTAAACAAATATATGTGAGCAAAATGAAAATCTAAAAATTAGAACTTTTTAAAATCTCAGGGAAGAATTAACAATTTTAATTTAGATAATCTCCAGTATTTTAATAATACAGTTAAAATGCAAGCAACATATAATTGGCTGCAGCAAATATAAAATATGGTCCAAGATGGAAGGACAAAATATCTACCATCTCCTTTGAAATTTTTGTTTACTAGCTACAAAGACAATCAGAAGTTTAAAAAAATCAATGAATTATTTCAGAAATCAGACCAACTCTAAAACTGCAAGCCAGACCAACATAACAGCAGCTAGGTTGCTTTCAGCTGTGGTCAGAACCATAAGAATTCATATACTACACAATTACAGAATCACTAAAGACAGTTCCTTCAGCTCAGTTATTAACTGGGTTTTGTTCTGAAATACGAGCATCTTTATACCATAATAAAACTTTTACCCAGTGTTATGTACTGTGTAAAGGTGAATTTATATCTACTAGTTTAGGCTTTGTTACATCTTTTGTTTTAATTATTATTGCTCTTGTATGCAGAAAATGTATATCAGAAAGTTCTAAATTAATATAACAATTAGATAAGATGCATCGTTTAATAAACTTAACTTTAGGATGAGATCTTGCTTTTCTTTGAAACAAAACACTTGGGCAGAGTGTATGGTGCAAGTTCAGGTGAAGGAAACAGAGTTTCTATATGTGACCTTCCCTCACTGGACCAGGTTTCTGGAGGTTTTAGTGTTTCAAAGTTGTTTTGAGTAAAGGAACTGCCTTAAAGAGCAGGTATTCCCTTCTTCATTTGCCTGCCTTCGACACAACTCCCCAGGAGCCTATATAAGAATAAGGCTTTCAGAGAAATGTTAACATCAGAATATCATTTCTTTATAGCTATTAACTCAGCTTTCCTGAATGATAACCCACAATCACAAAAACTGAGGATTCCTAAACCTATGACAAATCTGTACTTGCTCTGTTTGGTCAGCTTTGTAGCTGCTTCACACTAATAATAAGTAGAAAAAGCAATGCTGGGAAAATCCTCTTGAATAAGCAATAAACATTAATTTGTACTTTCCTAATAAGGAGCTAAAAAGTACCCACAGGAGCAGAACATTACTTAAATACGAGTCAAACCTATAAACAGAGGATGGTACACAGCATGCTACAAAAAACAGACCTTCTACAGTTTCATTTCCATGCTTATGGTTTTCATTAATTCCTTTGCTGCAGCTGCATATATTTACGCAACAACACAGTCTTCCACCAGGAGTTGATTTAAATCGGAGTAAAAGAATATAATGAAAAGATACAGGTACTTCATTCAGGCTCATAGAGTTGATATAAAATTCAGAGACACTGCTTGATACAGTGCCACAAATATCCACTGTAATGCCTCTGCATAATGATGGTCCCTTTGATAAATACGGGATGCATTATAACATTTACACCATAAAGAATGTTTTAGCCCTTGCCTTTCTATAGTTTATGAGTGCCATCCTTTAAAATCAAATAACAGTTACTGACTCCGAGTGGATTAAGGCTTAAGCTTCTTTTCCAATATGAATGATAAAAGGCTTATTTTTTTCTTCTACACTGAAATGTTAAAATGCTGGTAAAAGCATAAATTGTATTAAAATGGAACATTCTGTGAATAACTTAACAGTATCACAAAAAGGCAAGAAAATAATGCATTCATTTTCTCATTCACTTATCAAATCTATAAACTATAGACCCCTTCAGGGAGCATTAGATATCATTTACAGTATGAAAAGGAATGGCTTTCAGATAAGGAAGTTAATCAGCCCGAGTTTTGTGGATTTGTAACTACAGATAATAGTTACTGAATGTTTTTTAGGCCCCAAAAATCAATAAACTGCAGCCATTCTCTCTCTGCCAATTCTCCAGACATTGTAAGACATAGCAGGGCCCTCCAACTTAAGAATTTGCGTCATTGTAAAAAAGTGACATTCCAAACAGTTGCTCAAAAAGAAAAGTTGAAATTTAAACTTTACTACCAAATTTGAGTACATTCTAATTAGTATATATTTTTAAAGCCCTACCCCTACCAAAACAAAACAACCACCTCTGCAAGCTTCCAGTGTCTGCATCTATTCAATCAAATACCTATTCTTATCACTATTGGCCCTAACAACAGAATACCGATTTTACTGCTCAGCTTTCAGGCACTAACACATTTTCCAGGCATGTGCAGACCTGCTCCATCCATCTAAGCTGGGGCTGGGGATCTCACAACCAACAGGATCTCTGAGTGGGCTGACTGCAGAGGTCCTCGTGTCCTCAGCACCAGGTCACGCATGTCAAGCTGCCCTTAGACCCTTCAACTTCTATGTCTCTGGCTCTGGAGGACACTGCTGAAAGCCCAGAAGGTGAGAGCAGGATACCAGTGTTTTTACTGTCTCTGCTTCAGAGCCAGATCCAAAGTTTCAAACTGTAAGATCACGTTTTCCAGCATCTCTGGCCATAGAACTAGCACAAAGGAAACTTTTGCACTCCTGCCATCTGAATATTGAATCAATAACTCAGTCTGTGGGCTCACGCACTTAATTTGGAGTGATCTTGCTCATTTTATTCCCCAAATGATTAACTTTTCACACAGATGTACTGTCCTGTCACTTCAGTGGCTTAAAATTATTTATTAACCCTAGAACCGGAATTATAAAATACAGTCATTTACCCTAAAGGAATAAAATTCAAAGCACTTAAAGCAAGAAATAGATCCATTCCCTCATTTTGAGTCTCTTTCACACATTATGTTCTACATTGGGCCTTGGCAGGATGAGATATGTCTGTGCTGCTGGAGATGCTGTCTTTAAGATAATGAGACATAAGGCCAAAACTGTCACTTACGTCACTAAAATACCTCATAGCACTTCTTTAAATGCTTTTCGAGGACATAAGATATAATAAAGAATGATACCATGCAGAAAAAGAAAAACCAAACAGATAGTCCTTAAACTGTAAAATTATTTTTAGTTGTCTGCAATAGCGGAAAACAACAAAGATCATGCAATCACTAACTTGAATAACTCAAAGAAAAGATAAGGGTCTGACATTAAAATAAGTGAGGAAAAAAGGTTTGATTTTCAGAGGCTCCCACAGAAAAAAAAAAAGTGAACAGAACATAGTGCAACTTTTCATCAGTTTCTCAAAGGGAAAATGATCTCTCTTGAGTTAGCCAAATGGATCCCTCAGCAGGCTCTGATTTAAAAACTAACCAGAGATTCAGAGTGAGTACTAGAGACAGGTCTGACCAAGTTAGGTCTTGACAAAGTTAGCTGTTGAGATGACTTGTTAAGGTTCCCAAGCAGATGAAATAGTAATTTGTAAAAATAATTTTTCCATAAGTAACTGAACACAAATCAGAGAGCACAGTCACAGAGAAAGAAAGACTACTGCACTTCATTTTTGTCCCTCACAAATCTGAATCTGCTTTGGGAGCTTTATTGATACGAGACAGCTTTGCCTACAACTGCCAGAAAGTTGTCACCAGACCACAAAATCTGGAATTAAGTGTTCCAGCTGCACAATCTTCCTCAGTACTATAAAGTTTCCCATTACAGAGTTTGCCTAGCATGACTGCCCATGGGTGTAGGAGTCTTCTGGAAGGGGGAAATCTCTTTTTTTTTTTTCTTTTTTTCCCCTAGCACAGTGCAATACTGGACTGCCATCCCAAATAGCAAAGAGGTCACCTTGCAGCAATGGCAGCGCAATACAGACAAAAATAAGCGTTAACAGATTTCCACAAAAGGATGGTAACCTATATACCATCAGAAAAGGCACTGAGAAAATTGTACAGTCTCTGCTGTAAAAAAAACACTCATACTCCAATTCTTTGTAGCATTTTTACATTTGTTAATAACTGCAGATTATGGTGACACATTAATCTTGTCTCTACTATTTATTCACATTGCACTCTAATAGCAATCCTTTTCTTCGGTCGAAAAATTATACTAAGCACTTGATTCTGTGACAGTACAAAGTCTTAATAGTTAATCACACAAACAAGTCAAGCATTGCATGCCTGAATTAATACAAGATTATGATCATGAATATTTCTAAATATTCTTTTAGATGCCCTGAGAGCCTCACAGGTTTCTCTGAACAGTTTGGGATGCTACTAGAAATGCCTTTTTGACAAGACTATAAAATGACGCAATCATGAATACATATTGCAGTGACTACCACCATAACATCATCAGTTGCTGTAAAAACAGCAAGATTTCAGAGTTCCTACAGGGTTACATCAAAATACAGCAGCTGAAGTGTCAGATCTGTGCACTACAATTGATTTTCTGTTACATTTATAATCGGAAAGCCCAACAGAAGTTTTTGGGGTTTGTGATAAACTCCGCAAGCTAAGGGAAGCAAGTGTGAAGTCTTCAATTAGAAGATCTTAACCTCTGCTAATTTAACACAGAAAAGACACAAGCTGTAGCATTTTCTCCATTTTCTAGAACACCCACACTTGAAAATAGTAATTCACAGAACGTTTGCTGTGCTCCTAAGCCAGGCAGGGAGCTAGCACAACACAGATAAGCTTCTTCAGAAAGAGACCTACCTGTAAATTCCTAGATACACATGAGAAAACTTAGAACATTTCCTCAAGTGGAAAAACATTATTATTCCAAACACTTTTCTGTGAAACCACAATGTTCCTTCCTGGCCCTGAAAATTCAATGCATTTCTCTCAGTTGGGAGAACTGCACAGTCACAAGGAACAACAGCAACTTCATATAAAATAATTCTCTGACAGAAGGCCCCACCTTAGAAAATGGATTTCCAGTTGGATTGTTTGACTAGCATACACCAAAAGCAACTGCACCATAAAACCAAGGACAATACTGATACTTGTCACAGCACTCTCCAAACTATCAAGCTGCAACAGGGTCTTTTACCATCTCATACCAACACACTCTTCATGCCAGTCCCTCTGCTACCTTCTCATCTCATCCAGGGCCCACTGTCTCTTCTCTTGCTTCTTCCTAGCTCTCTGCTTCTTCCTCGGCTGCTCTCTCTTCATTGGCTCTCAACCACTTAACAGAACCAGCCACAGCTGCACCTTATCTACATCGGCCAACCCACAGCTGTATATTATCAATGCTAATTAACCCAGCTTCATTCCTCTACAGATACTACCACCTGTATGGAAAGTACAGGCACACAGGCAGTCTGTAAATGTATTCGTCCAGGCTTCTGAAAGCATATACTTCCAAAACTACTGTGGAAAGCCTGCAGGCTTCATATATTTGCTTTAGATTTGCATTTCTCAGGTCATTAACAGAGACTCCAGTCAGCAGTGTTTGGGCCCATATTTTCAAATCCCCAGGGAATTTATTTTTCATACCACACCAAGGCAGTTCCTCAGCTAGCATAAATTATTACAATGCATTTAAAGTCATGCATGCATGACAGTTTGGATACGTGCAGGGTAACCACTGTACTATGGATGTGCTATAATCATCACAGATTCAAAGCATGCTTCCCTGCTTTATCAGGCCCTCTGAATGCACTACGATGTTTTTACTTAGAAGTCTTACCTAGGATTGTAGCAGCTAAACAGTAATCTGTTGTATTAGGATACTTCTTATTTTGCTGTTCACAGAGGTAATGAATCAACATCTGAGAGCACCCCCTTTCAATTTGGCTGTTAATTCCGGATGTTTTTACAGTGAAGAATCCTCATCTGCAAAAAAGGCCAAGGTATCTGAAACGCCTGGCTGATAGGAGTGGTGGAGACATCAGTAGATATTGCTACTGAAATGAACTGGGGTCATGCAGATCCAGATTATGTACAGATGCACTGGCATCATCTTTGGCACATCTCTTCCACCCATGGTGTTCACTGAGGATGTGCTGCAGCTGGTGCATGTGGAAATGGAGATCATCCATGTGTCACTGATGCTTGCTGAGAGACTTAGCTATTTTAGTTCTCAGATGCAAACACTGATGATCTGGGAAATAAGATGAAGACTGAACATAAAATTAGCATCACAGTGACGAAGGAACATGTCAAAAATGCTTCAGAAGTCACTGAAGTTACTAACATATCCCTTTTTGCTATTCTACTGGAACAAATACAGGATTAATATTTGTAATTTCATATTTGATTGGGAAAAGAGAAGCATGAGCTGTCAGCTTAGTATTTATGTGTTGTAGCTGATAGATCAGTGTGAAAGATGTATATGACAATGTTGTAATTTCCTTGTTTCTCATAAACTGCATTTTGCCCACTTACAGTACACTCCTGCTATTTATTATCTTTGCAGACAATTCTCTATTTCTTGGCCTCTCACTCCCTCTTCCTCCATCATCGTTGTTACATATTTCTGAAAATTTATACAGTGTCCAATTAATACGTATGGTTTTCTACTGAAGACAAGCAACTCTACTGTAAGTTGGATAGAACACAGGAAGTTGAAAGCAAGGCCTTTCTACACTGTTACCTAACGACAAGGTTCAGGCACAATTTTTTCTGTGCATCAGTCTTCATCCTTTAGAAGTCCCACCAAAGTCCCTTAGGACTACATATGAAAGTGAGATGTGATCAGTCCAGGGGAGGAAGTGGGAGAAGGAATACGTTTCTGAAGCTTACTCCGTCACCAATTTCAGTGGAAATAACTGTCAAACATGACAGAACTGGGGGAGCCATTTTTACTGTGGGAACAGGCAGCACATGACAGATGGCAAGGTGCAAGAGTGTCTTTTAGTGAGAGACAGTGTCTGAGTACAGACAGATTCTGCAACTAAATGTGTTGTGAGGAACAGCCAGCTTGAGCAGTCAGCTTGAGGGAAGTGTGCTGTGTTTTGCCTGCTAAAAGGGTCTAATTGCTTTTTTAAAAATCCTTTTTTTTTTTTTTTTTTTTTTTTTGGCACATATCTCAAACAAATCAAAGATCCAAAGCGCTATATGGGATGAGCAGGAATATTCTGAATAGCCGATCCATAATGGAAAATTCTAAGTCTGTAAATTATTTAACTGCTACTAAAAAATGATTATGTTTCCCTGGCCAGTCTTTTGGGTGATAAAACATACTTGTCAGCATCGATGAAGCTGTAGCCATTTAACACAGGCGAACACAGAGATATTTTTACTTGGGAATCAGTAAGTGGGGTTTGATTTCTTATCAGTTTTATCAGCATGGAGCACCTGACAATGGAATTATTACAACTGCAAACAGACATCATATTCACCACCAAGTTTCATTAATCTTTTCAAGCTTCAAAATGTAAACAGGTCAGTATTTTTGTTTAAATTTTTAGCTATATGAATGGTAAGTGAACTCTAGGTCACACCTTCCCTTTCAGTGAATGGCCAGAGAGATTCTAGCCTTTGCTTTACATCAGGGATTCATTTTAGTCAGATGGTCATCATCTTCCAAAGGAAGCAGCTTTTGCTGATTATGATTACACTTTATCTACCTCACTGCAGTGAAAGAATCTTCTTCCCATATTATGCAGCCACCAGGCCTTCATGAAAGGAACTGGTGATGGATTCAGAGAAATATATACCAAATTTCCTCACAGCTCTCACCAAGCTATGCCAAATCTTGTTACACTATGAGTAAAGAAACCCCCAAGAAGCAGGAAATTTATTTTCAATAGAAGGATGAACACTAAGTATAACTTATGAAGTATAAATATATAATTCATTACAATCTTTACTTAGCCTGTTCTTTCAAAGCATCATCTGTGAGAGTGCTCAATAGAAAGATGAAGGACCAACTGCAAATTTAAATGCTTTGACAAGCAGCACATGCATAGTCAGAACTGAAACTGTTCACGAGAGTGGTGTCATGTTTCACCCTTGTCCACATCCTTTAAGACCTGTATCTAAAATATACCTCAATTTGTATAAAATTTGAGCAATGAGGTTAACCGCACATCCTTTCCTATCTTTGGTTTGCATTCTGTGTTTAAATGTTGCTGCCATTCTAACAAATATGCTTCTTCTATTAAGTTCAAAATTGCCAGAATTTCTCCCCACAGTCCTGGTTTGTCAGAATTCCCAGTAACTTCAGAGGAATTTTGACTAACCATAGACTACAGGCCATACAAATCTGCAGAAGTTTGGCCACTTTCCATTTCCTGCAGCATTTGCAAATGCTGCAAAGTGTTTCATTAAACAATGTTTTCTGATTCTTAATTAAAGGATTTGCTATTTTTTCAGTCATTCAGCCTCAAAGAATATATATAAAATATTTTTGTATGTGACACAAATATATTTAACCTGAAATTCAGACAATAAATTGCAGATCTCTTGATAAACGCGTTTTGCATGCACCTCTCCCTCTCAAGATGTTGTACACTGAAAAAAACAAAGTGACACCAAGTGGATTTCTAGTTAAAGAAAATGTATCATCAGAGCAACAAAACTGATCATTCCTATTTTGCTTCAGAAAATTTATAAACGTTTTCCATACACATATACTTGAAGCTACCAACACTATTTCACAATGACATAGTCAAATACCAGTGTCAGAATAGTCCAACTGGTGCATATCATCACAGGCCTCGCCATTTTTCTCTACCCCCGCCTTTTTTTTTTCTTTTTTTTTTTCCAAAGTCTAGTACTAATGGAGGAAGTCAGAGCAGCTCCCAATTTTTGCACATTCCTCAAGTTATTCAAACAGGTGGTTTTTTTTTTCCTCCAACAGTTGTCCTTGTTAATTGTTCTTTAGCTATGCTATTAACGTTGCACCAGATTGCTTTAATTTGCTCATCCCTACTATCATTCATAAGGTGCCTACAGGGTCTCCTAAGACATGTCTTCAGAGAGCATCTCTGGCCAACCCAGCAGACAGATTCTAACACCCGCACTGTAGCATTACAGTAGATGATCTACAGAAAGCATTAGGATACAGATCAACACTGGATCTTACAGAAATGCTGGGATTAGTATGAAGATGTAATGTGTAGAAGTCAGAAGCCTGTTTAAAGCACAGCATCATCTTCATTATGTATTTTCATCTGTTAAGAGAGCAAAGGTCTTAAAGTATAAATAATTTTAGAGCTAAAAGGAATGAAAACTCCAGTCATCAAATATGGCACAGAAGAAAAACAGATGATATCACCAAAGGGAAATCACTTAAATTATATAAATACACACATTTTCAATTAGTGGGTCACTTGGTGGTATCCAAACAGAAGTCTGAAGTTACCTTTCCTTGTCAGCAATAAAATGATTCCAGCATCACACTTGATGTAAGGACAAAATATAATCTTTTCATTTTCTTTAATTAAAAGAAAGAAATCAAAAATATCCTTTGTGTTTGTCCTGACCCCATTCCTCAAATCCAGTGACTCTGGTTACAACTGAGCACTTAGTACGGCTTAAAAAAAGTAGAACTCCGGTTATTAAACCTAATTAAACAGTTCCCTACACTGTACAGCTCCCATATCAATACAATCCTGACATCTGCTCCTTCCCACTAGCTCCATACAGAAATTTTATCTTCTCAGTCCCCGTTGTCACCAGATTATTCATCTCCTCTTACCTTCCAAGACTAGGTGGGGAGAAGTTGTCATGAGCTCTTCACCCACACACCCTCTTTTAGCTCCATATCGTAAAACAGAGAAGAACTGAGCAGGGGAGGTGCTTGTCATCTCAAATGGAAGGACAGACAGAAGAACTGCAAGAAAAGAGAAAGACAGAGAACTACCTGGATTCTTCCATTTGCTAATGACAGGATGTAAAGAAAAAAACTTTTCTGCCTACTACAACAGCAGTTACAAATGGTTTGCTGGGTGTGCCAGATGGGTCAGTCAGCCTTCCAGGAAGGGTTTTCATCCTGGCAGCACATGTTACTTTGCCCACCTACATGGTTTTAAGATGCATTATTTGTCGTGCTGAAACCTGGCACATACCTGAGCACTGGTACTGCCTTGCTTGTCAGCCTCAACCTTCTTACAGAAAAAGGAGGTGAGAGGGAAGGAAAAAAACTGTCAAAGCCAACGATGCTACAGCTTGGCAAACGTGAAGTTTTAAGTCATTAGGCATGAATACAGAATACAGAAGCAATATCTCAAATCATTACTCATTAATACCAACAAATATGTTATTTGGGTTTATTTTCCACATAAACTGAGGTGAAAATTGCATAATAGAGGGCTAACTGACAGAGGTGTAGATGAATAAAACAACTAAGCTCAGAGAAGAGCTTGTTGAAAAGGCAAAAAATGTCACTGATGTGGCTGTTCAGGGCAGATATCTGCTGCTGAGAGCTTTATGTTTGCCCCGAGGGTCTGCTTTTGTTTTATCAAGCTCCCTAAAGCTCAAGCTGAAGTCAGCAGGGATCCAGGGCATGCCCAAAGCACAGAAACTGTAGGATGCAACATATTGACTTTCAGTTCTCTCCCAAGAAAATTCACATAGGGATTTCAGAGGAGACAGCTGCACAGGAGGAGGCACGGGTGACCTGATCTGGGCAGGCATCTCTGCCACGGCAGTGGTCTGCGCAGAAGGGAGTCCAAAGGCAATGGCAGACAGGTGGGGAGGATGGGTCAGACAAATGATGCCTGGGACCTCTGCAGTCTGGGTTAATGACTGTCCTGCACTTTCGACAGCCCTGCTTAGTGCACACATATTTACAAAATCTGTGGAGTATGGTCCTGTGTCACGGGTGTATGGATAATGGAAGGTCAAAGGCTGAAACTTGAGCTTCCAAAAAAAGAACAGTTTCTTGAGGCAGAAATGGAGTTATATAAATAGAGCCTATGTATTGAAGGTATGCAGAATTTGTTTTCTGGGAGCTAAAAGACAGTTCTGCCTTGCTTAAGGGACAGGCCCCACTGTCTCTTACTTTAAGGTAGTGTTGTCTTGCAGAACTGGTGAGCTTTAGTAGTGAAGAGCAAGTCGACAGGCACATGAGAGGATATGCCTGAACCCAAGGTGCTAAATCCTACCTAAAGGGCACACAGCAAGAGCAGAGAGAGCACTGAAGACCATTTGAATCATGAGAGAAGTGAAGAGGTAGCTATGCTTCAAATATCCCTTCTGTCTGCCTCATGGGAGTGCTTTCTTGCTACCCCAGTGGCTTGCTTAGTACAAGCCACAGTTTGGCCTTAGCTCCTGGGACTCTGCGGTTTCAAATGGGCTGAAGATGTGTGTTTCAGCTTTTGCATGCAGGTTGTGTTCCCAAAATGATGAGCAGTGGGGAGAAGCAGCATCTCTATCACCAATGCTGAGCTTCTGCACACAGAGGAGGGCAACCTGTAGCAGCTGGATGGATCTGTCAAGTACCACCCTCTGGCAGCCCCCTGCTAAGTTACAGAGGAATACCTATTAAGTTATATACTACTTCTTTATCAAACGACAGCAAAATACTTCTGAATATTAAAAGAATTCATTATAACGTCACTTGCTAGACACTTTTTTTTCCCTTTGTTGTAACAGGCATGAAAATGAAACAAAAATGCTAATTTCATGTACTTTAATTCACAATGCTTTATAATTAAAAAAATAATTGCAAATGTAATATAATTGTCACAAATTGCACTGTAAATGCTTTAAAATTAATTAATCACTGCTAAATGTCATATAACTGCATGTCATACCTTTCTCATCTACCAAATTTATAGCACATTTCTTGAGCATCTATCCTCTTGTACTAACACAGAAGTGTATATATTTACCCAGATTTATAACTATTCACTTTTATTTACCTTCTAGTTTGAAATTATGAATTCAAGTAAAAAAAAATATTGGACATTGAAATAATGATTTCAAAGGGCATAAGTGATTCAGAAGCCAAAGTGCTATTTTCAGAATTTAAACACAAAACTTCAGAGAGAAACTTCCTAATTGAAATATCCTTGTAGAACGAGTATAAAGATAAAGGGAACAATAGTTCCTTTGCAAAATACTTAGAAATCTATATTAGAATGGGAGAGTACCACTATGTTTAACAAAATTCAGATTTTACTTGGTACAAGCAGACATTCAGGTGACCACAAAACAGAGCCTGCAAACTTAGACGGAATTTAGACAATCATAGCTAGAGGAATCACTACCATTATACACATTGTTGTATAAACCACAACATAATATATCTCCTACATCTTAAATGAGCTGCTGAAAATACAGATTAATTTTATAAGTAATCTACTGCACTTTAATAGCTGTGCAGTTTTGTACATTATATGCAACTCTATGAAAATTAATCTGTGTTTCTTCTGTGTTTATGAATCAGGTTGCCATTTCTGTCAACACCCACTGAAAACGATGCAAAAGATCTTACAAATTTTTCAGTTTCATTCAAAACTCATCTTTACTAGCATATATGTATAAAAATAATTGCAGAAAAATAGAAGAAAAAAGATTGCCTGATACATCTGATATAAGAAAATTATTCAAAATTAACCTTTCTGCCTGCTTTTATGTGATGCTGTAATATGAAATGGCAAACTGTAAACACAATCCCTGTACACAGCATGCATGTCTATCGCTCCTGACACCAGACAGGCTGCCAGGAGGAACAGGGCAGAGGGTCTCTTTTGCTCATGCAGAACTTGGCTTATGAAAGAGAAAACCATCTAAATGCATGTCCAACAGTAAATACACACATACATATGGTCTATGAGACAGCATAAACACATACTGAATCTTGATTACCTCTGTAGCTTAGAAGCATCCGTAACTCAAACCACCCAGTGGTCAGCAAACACAAATGGCTAATCTGAGCAGTTTGGCTTTGAATTTGAGGGAATTTTTCTTGGTTTGGATGGATACTCCAGGTAGAGAAGAGGAGCCATATACATCAGTACAATAGCAAATGTAATTTTAAAAATTTGAATAGTTACCGTTGTGATGCCAAAATGGCACAGAGTAACTGCTCAGAGACCAGTTATGTCTTTAAGCAGCAAAGGTATTTATTTCATGCAATGTTGGGGAGCTGGCCGGTTCACACCGGACAAACTAGCTCCAAAGTTTTCAGTGAAAAGTCAGGTAATTTATACAGTTTTCATGAGAGGTTACACAGCATCTTTACATACATACTCATTTGATTTTGACACCCAATCATTCCATTCACAATAGGCGGGATCTAGGTGGAGTAGACCTTTCGATTTCCTGACTTGATGGTCTCCTTATCTCCTTCAGGTGCCCACCTTATCTTTTCTAATTATTCCGAGTACATTCCTTTAACATTGTCAGTGGAACTTTTCTAATTATTCAGAGTACATTCCTTTCTCAACCCAGAGCATTGTACCAAACTCATCCTGACTAATCTTTTTATTTTAAGACCTTGTTCTGTTTCAGTTGGGACTCCTCACTGACTAAACTTAGCAGACTGATACCTCACCATTTTGAATTCTGATCTACCACAGAGGCTTTATGCTGATGTCAAGAATGCTGAGGTAAATTCAGCACTTTTATGTTTTGTACTTTCAGAAAAAAAAAAAAAAAATACATTCCCCTGTAAAAAGATAGGGAGAGACTACCATTTAGAGCATCTACCTTACAAACAGATTTAATAAGACAGCAAAAAGAAACTTACTAATGTTCTGGTTTTACAACTTTCATCAGAAGATTACTGCATACATAACAAAATGTAATGCTCAGTAGTCTGCCAGAATCAAAAAGAAAACAAATCAATAGCAAGTAAATTAATAACCTCCTCATGCATGTATAGACATGTAAATAAATGCATACTGTTTATACTACTCTAAAGATCAATAACAAATTTAGCACACACGAATTGTGGAATATGTATGTAGTAATAGCAATGTCAAAGAGAAATGATTGATCACATCTGTAGACACTGAAATCCAAGGACAATCTTATGAAACAAACACACAAAGATAAGGGCATCCTGAGGTCTATTCTGGCCTACATATAAATAAAATATAATATCAAAAGTAATACTCTTAATGTACTAAATATAGCACTCTGAGTCCAGAAAAGCTGGAGCAATTTAAATACATGCACTATTTAACCTTTCAAAAAAAAGAATAAAAAAATTAGATTTTTGTAAATTTCTGTAAATTATCATATTGGTTAGATGTTAACCCTATAGATCCCTAATAATTCTTATAGGTGGATTTAGTCCAGGTTTCCAAATTAACCTGGCACCCTTCCTTTCACTGCTTCCCTCCCCACTTGACCATGTCAGATAATGCCAGCACACCCTGCTACTCCTTTTCCAGGAAGCAGTGGCATTTAACCCTTCCAACCTAATCACTCCTGATTATATCATTATGTTACGTATTTCTTTTGTTATAAATCTAGCACGCTTTCTACCTTCTCGTTTTTTCTCTGACTCCACTGCAGAAATTCAAAGACAACAGTGGTTTTACAGCTTAAGAGAAACACAAGCACAATCTAGGAACAAAAGCCTACGCATTCAATCCTAGTTTCTGCAAGCAATGACAGCTCTACATCAAACACTACCCTGGATGCAGTGAGCTCACTGTCTAAAGGGAAAGAGTCCAGGGGAGGAGAAGCGCGACAGGTCTCTGCTCTGGCTGCCCTGCTTCCCTGCCTGAGGGGGAGAGGAGAATCCAGGCATGTCTGGCTCCTGTCCTCAAGGATTTCCCCAGCCCAGACGATCTGCTACATGCTATAGCTACCGCAGCCTATTAGAACCGCTGACTGATGCCAGCATGAAGAAGCATTTTTTAGTCATATACTTCTGCCAGTAGCTTTGTTGACCAGCCTCACCCATCCCTCAAACCAAACCTGTAACTTTCCTAAACTGCTTATGCTAGGTGATCTCCCAGATACCCTTCTTCATCCAAGCAAGCACAGCTAAAGAAAAAACCAAAATATCCACAGAGGCTTGCTGTAACTGCTAATACCCATCTCTTCCCTTTCACCAACACTGGATGCATTCTGCTGCATATTTCTAGAGCCTTGACTTACTGAACGCTTTTATGAAAGGCATGTAAAAGCACAAGTATGAAGTAGGAGAACTTTCATAAAGACAGTTTCAAATATAATATCTTTATCAAGGACCTTAAAAAAAAATCTAACAGAGTTATTCATCATATAACCAGTTACTTTATAAAGAGCTATTACAGCAAACAGAGCAAGCACATCATGGTCACAACTGTTCTGAGTCAGAAGCTGAGATACTGCCACATTTTGCATTTGCTATAATGCACAAAAATAAGATCTACAGCAATCTATCTTCATAATCAAAAGGAAATATACTGATGCTTGCAAGGTCATAACTGGATAAATAATTTTTTTGTTTCATTCTGTAACTATGAAGGAAATTTATTGTTATAGTTTTGTTACATTTTATTTTCTTGGGGTTTGGACATGCTGTAATGTTCTGCATTGGTATTACAAGTAAACTTTTCTTTAGATGGAAATCAAACCTAGAATGTTTTAAGGGGACTTTAAAACAAGACAGGAATTAATCTCCATTTTTTAAGAATATTCAACAAAGAAATCATCTACAAAAGATTTCAATCTAAAATTTTGAATTAGTATATTAGAGTTATATCTACTAACTTTCATCTGTTTGTCTTTCATTCTTTTTTATAATATAGCCCCTAAAAGAAAAGACAGTCAGGTAGGAAGCTACCATAAAACCATGTTCATCCTAATGAAAGCCTGCTGTGCCTTCAAACTCTCATTGTGTTTTCTTCTGATGTACATTAAGCAATTTGAGGTAAAAAGTCAAGTAAGTAAAGTAAATAATCAGCTATATTTAAACAATGTGTAATAATAGTTGGATTAGCATATTTATGATCAAAAAGTTATTCTACTAAACATTTATAAGTGATGTATAATGTAATAGATCCATCCAACAAATCCAAGTTTACATTCACTTTAATGATTTCATAGATTTCCTTTTTCATAATGATTCCTCTGCATACTTGTGAAGGTGCATATCATCATGCTAATTGTCCTAACATCTTATCAGTTTTATTGTTGAATTCTTAACAGTGATGAATACTCCCAGCCAACAGATCATTGGTTCATGTCTTTAGCTAAATCACTGGCAGTCCTAATGTCTGGCGTATTCAAGCTATCCAAAACACAGTGACCTTCTCTTGGAAAATAGCTTCCTAATTATCTGTGTGCCAACACATTCCCACATTGGCATGGATAGGTGATTTGCTTATTTAGTCAGTTTATAAGTCTAAGGAGATGTTACAGTTTGGCTGTTACTATACTATTTTGACTTTATATTTCCAACATTGGTTTTGGAGGAATATTAGTCCAGTCACTTCCTTAGAGAAATCTATCTTTTCTTCTGTTTCAGAATAAGAATCACATTTACCGAAACACTGTTGACGTGGTTTAAATATAGCAGGGTAGGAAAACAAATGAGTGGAGTCAAAAAGCAAACAAACAAACAAAAGAAAATAAGGATGGGGGTAGGCATAAGGCAAGTAGGTGCATTTAGGTTGTTGGGTTTGGGTGATTTCTTTTTCAGGGAAGGTGGTGGTTTCTTGTTTGGGTTGAGGAGGTGTTTTGTTTTTTTTTTATTAACGCTTAAATTTACTTGATTCCATTTTAAGCTTTGCAAGGCATCTTCCAGTGTTGGAAAAGAAGGGTACAATGGAGTAGTGAGAAGAGAATCTAAGTACAAAAGAGAAAATTGGGAAAAGGCTGGGAGAAGCATAAGAGATGAAAGAAGATTTAAAGCCCCTTATAGAATATGGATATTAAGAAAACATAGGGAAGAGGCTGAAAAACTAGCATTCACTGACAAAAGGTCAACAGCTAAGTTCCCAATTGTTGAGTTAAATTCCCACCAAATTCTGCTTGGATTCCACTGGAATGAGTTATTATAAATGCTTGAAGAACACAGCAAAAGGATACTAACTATTAAAGAAACAATAAATGTCCTGAGCTCCTTTCTAAGAAAAGCATGTCCAGAAGTGTGCAAGGAGAGCTTGGTTGTTCTGGTCTGCACAGGCAGAATCATAGAATCATTTAGGTGGGGAAAGACCTTTACGATCATCAAGTGCAACTGAGTCCCATCAAGTCAAATTGCATGGTAGACATACCATTCCCATGGGAATGAAACATTTTTAGAAAGTGTTGAAGGGAGATACTAGCTTAATGAAATTTACATTAGTTCTCATTTAGAATAAATATAAAACAACCAGATAAAGTGAAAAATGTTTTAAATGCATGCCAGATAATGAGACGTGCAAAACTGCAGAGCAGCAAGTTCTTCTCTATCAGATCTGCTGATACCTGATTGTCTTTCCATGAGAACACAGGGCTTTGCACAGGAGAAAAGCTGGAAAGAGAAATGTGGTAGTGACTCCACACACTCCCTCTTCCTGTGAACTCCCTGAACCCAGGAGTGTGCCACATCAGTCACAAGCAGCTTCCAGCAAAGATGAGAAAGTCTACAACAGCACTTGTGGCATGTCCCTCTACAACATAAAACCTACTTTCAGGGAGGATTTTAAAAGACTGCAGAAGCCTAGCAAGAGTTTAGGCTTTTGTTCTGGAAATCACTTCAGCACATACTAACTCTTACTGAATTCAGTAGTGCCTAAACCTGTGCTGAGCCTTTAATGAGTTGGGTGGGGTTCAGAATGTGCTCAGATTTAAGAATGTGGCTTAGGTACACCACTGAAACAAGGCCTTCATTCTTGTGAAATGTTTTTGTTTAGTTTGGGGGCTCTCTTCACACAAGTAGTTTTCAGACTATGGAAATAGACACTAATACACAATCCTACAGACATTCAAGAAATGCCAACAATCCCTAAAGTACATTTACTCTGTATATTAAAGGATTTCATAGTAACAGATTTAAAAAGAAATGTGCATGAATTATTTATTTCTGTTATTAAAGTATTTATAAGCTACTGGAGTCACCCACCTAAGCAATAAGAATTCTTTATGTAAATAATTTACATTTTAGAAATTGTGACAAAATATGTGATGACTTGTTTATGTAAAACCTGATGAGGGATCACTGTTTGGATGGCATAACTGAAAGCCATTACCTACATAGGGAAAATAGCTAGTTAGCAAGTTCCATATCGTTAGAAGCTAGAAGAAGTTCAAATATCAATGCTCCCATAACAACAAAAGCACTGGTTTTGTTTGTATATCTGTCTGCATACATGCAAGTATGCATATATGTACCTATAAACACGTAACTATATATTGCAGGGATGCTGATTTGCCTATTAGCACATTTTGACATGGTTGATATTCTGAATTACTGTTAAAATTGTCCTCGATACAAGACTCACTTGGATATTGAATTTCTTGCCTGCTTTTTCCTTTAATTTTCAAAACGTGTCTCCAGAATCCCTTCAGGATATACTTTTGAACTTCCTCTTTAAATGTGCAAAGAACTTCAAAGTTCTGTTAGTAATTTATGTATAGCATGATGGACTGGGGTCAGTTCACAACTGAATTCCCAAGGCAAGAAAAATAGATGATGGAAAAGACAACTTAGTATAAAATTCCTCATCGCTCAAAAGTTCACACAGAAGCAGGTCTTGCATGCTGTGCTTATGCAGGCAGTCCCTTTGAAACCAGACCGCTCATTGCCTTGCAATTTTTATAGTTGTTCACACCAAGGTGGATAAATGTTAAAGATGCCAGACCTCTAACCTAGCAGCAATTTATCACACTGTGTTCACTGAAACTCCAATCAGACATGGTTCAACGAAGACAGTTTCCAATTATCATTAGACAACACTGTAAGAGTAGTCCAAAAGCTAAGCTGGCCAGCTGCCTGTGCGGCATACCTCCTAAAGCATTCCTTAGCGTTTAGGTCCAGGGTGATGCAGTAGCTGATGCACCATGGGGAGTGCCCTGCATGCCAAAGCCTATTTATCCACCCTGCATGTCCAGCTTAGCCACTCAATCCCCTCCATCCTTGCAACTGAAGCACAAGACAGACCACTGAGAGAACAAAACAGAACGGGTTCCTCAGCAAGCGCTCCTGTTGTGCAAGGCAAGTGCGGAACAGGCTTGTGGGCACGGTGAATTCAGGCTGTCCATAGAGGCAATGTGGTTCAGTCACCATAACATTCCTGTCTGCAGAAAAGTCACTGCGCAAATGGAGGTTTTGCCCGTGCATAAATAACGGTATCAAGATTTTCTTTTGTTAAATATTTTGCTTTTGCACTTCGAAACCTAAAACCAGCTTTTTGCTGTAGCCCATTTGTGGATTAAACTTGATCCAGGATGTTACAGCTGATTCCTCTGGATGAAAATCCTATACTGATCAAAACGTGCCCCTGCAACCATCTTTGTCTTCCCAAAAAATATTTTTGGAGCTATACAAAAATGTTAATGAAACTTTAAATTACATTCCTAAACCTATACTGTGATACCTAAATTGCCTTGACAGAGCTGAAAATAGGGCCACCTATTTAAAGTGTTAAATCAATTATTCAAAGAGAACATCTGCAAAACTGTAACCTACTTCTTTCCTCTTTTGCTTTTAAGTATTCCTCCCACCAGCGTTTTGACTCTTTTCCTGCCTTTGTTTTTTAAACACCTAGCCAGTATTAACACCAAAGAATAACACATCTCTTCTGGAATAATATAAAATTGTTGGTATCAATTATATACAAAATGTGTGTTCTGGGGTAAGAAATACATATGCATTTCTACAATGGCCCACACAAGCCAGTGAATTGGCTAAGTAAATGAAAGATATGAAAAATGTAGATAAAGAAGTGTGTGTGTACTTGCCTATACATAGCAGCTATTGTCCTCTTTAAAATTTGGCACAAAGGACCTGATTCTGTTTCTTGAATTAGCAAGATGATCATCAATGATAATTCGCTTATGATAATCGTATTTTTAAATGTATTTTTATGTATTTAAATGTTTTAAATTTTAAATAGCAATTTAATGACATAAAATGCAGTATTAACGCTGTAATTACTTCTTTCTGTGCATGCTGATGAGCATCCCATGACGAATATCTGCTTACGACAGCATGTCAGCCTCCCATGCCATAAAACAAACCATGGAAATACCAACATATAAAAGAACCCCAAAGAGAGAATTATTAAAACCCATCCATAAATTTCATGGCTTTTCTGAGCTTAAGACCTATCCTCTTACATTAACATAGTTTCCTCAGATCTGCACTGCTTTTAACTGGAAGTGTCTCCAGCTCATTATTTAAAAGAGATAATTGCAATGAGTATAGAATGGGAAGCACAATTAGAAAACAGCTGCTGTTTAGCATTTGCCATAAAACGTCAAGATTCCTAGTAGGTGTTCTTTAGAAAAAGTCAATTAATAATTTAGAGCAGAACAAAGCTCATCACAGTTTCTGTCCTCAGTAGCACCAGGGGAGTTCTCCTTTGATTAGAATACTTGCAGTGGGGGCTTCCTTTGTATCCTTCATAATGGAGTTTATGTTATGAAGGTATTTTTAAAAAAACACTACAAAACTCGGAACGCCAATAGACAGCTCTATGTCTCTCATCTTTATCTCAAAGGACAGGGATAAAGTCTGTTGTCAAATTAGTCAGCAAGGAGTGAGGATAATCCCTAACAGAGAGGCTGTTAGGCAGATCAAGGATGAAAGACTGTCTAAACAGAGGGCTCACCTATGTAATTAATTGCACTCATGCAGAAGTGCTCAACCACTAGCGCAGTCCCTCCAGCCTAGGATATTGATCTCCAGGAAACAAACGATATCCAGTCTGGCAGTTGACCAGAGATTACTTCTTAATATCTCAGCTGGGCATCCAGGGGAGTGGAAAAGCACACCGAGTACATGCTGAATATATCCATAGCCACAGCAAAGAGCAGCCCCCGCTGGTTCATTCTGCCAGTGCTGAACTTGATCAGATTGGGAGGCCAGGGTTAGGTGCAAAAGGGCTGCCACTTGCTTTCAGGCAAGATGTATTTGAAGGCATCCACTATCCCCCAGGTACCGCTCCTGCTTTGCCAGGAGAAATCTAAGAGTAAAACTCTCTGATTACGCGGCACTGCTTGAGCAGCAGAGCATAGCAATGCAGTCTGAAATCTGACATATATAGGCTCTGTATTATTAAACGCCAATCAGATGTGTAGGCAAAAGATACTAGGCACACTGCACTCCTCATTAGAGGCTGCTAGAAAACAATACTGATTACAGATACTAATAGATAAATCTTATTACACAAATAAATTAAAAGGGCTGCTTCAGTAAGTTTCACAAACTACAGATTGTTTCACTTGTACTGATATGAGTACAGTCAGAGATACTGTTCTAATTTCTGTCTGGCTTAAACAATTTTTTTGTTTAGTTATGTACCAAAGTATGACATGACATCTAACACGCACTAAAGCAGTGACAACATGCACTCATATTCAGAATATTTGTAAGATCACACAGCACAAGCCACAGCAGTTTTTAAGATACTTGAATTCACAACTGTTGGTCTCACCAAACTATTCTTGATGGCAAGCTGCAATCTAAATTTTCCCAGTTTCCTGTTGCAGCTCTACGTTCAAGAAGATGAACGGCAATACAGAATAGGACTGACAGGCCCTCTGCAAAGCTCAGAGGTTGTCCTACACTTAAGGACACAAGTTGCAGAGGAGACTCACCACCACTCTTGCTGCCTTTCCCAGGTGCCAGACACAGCGAAGATGGCTCTGCCGGTGGCTGCAGAAGAGATGGTCGTGCTCAACACTGTGGGCGGAGACCAGAATATTCCACAAATGTTCTTCCACCATGTTGATTCTAAGGCCTTTATGTCTCCTGTATGGCTCCTGGAAAGGATGAGAAAAGTCATGCAAAGCTAGCTCCTTCTCCTTGTCTTGGCAAAGACAGTAGAGGATTTCTTTCAGTGTTTGATCATCATCTTTGAGACACAGAGTGTCCCACCAAGCTTATTTCAATGGTTTTGCATTTCCTGTTCAACACATATGTGGGGCTGCAATAGAAGATCATGAACTGACTTGGTGTGCAATTAAATAACAGCTTCAATGCAATACAGAGCATGTTTCTTTCCCAGAAGTTGTGTTACAGAGAATCTGACATGAATTTTTATTTAAGCATTGTTCTCTTTTTATAGACATGATGCTGAATCAATAATTTACTGTTGAATGTTTGGAATATGCTAGCAGAACTACTTCACTTGCAAATTAATTTCTTACCATATTTAAAAGGTGTATGGAATAAGGACTACCCTATGGATTTCTCATTTATTAGCTGAGCAATACACACATGCAAGCAGGAATGTAACTGGAAAATAGACAGCTAAATAGTAAGGTTGTCCTTCTATTTACTTACTCGGCACTTACTATCTGTTCCTGTGATTTCATTTGCAAGGATATAATTCGGCATACATAAATACTGATGAGCAGCTTTTCAGAGGATTATCTAATATCAGTTGGTAATGTAAGGAGTTAATAATATCTGTCCACAGGACTGTTAAGTACACGGAACCATGCATATTTTACTTCACTTGTAGCCTGAAGCTCCGATCTATGTGAAATGCTTAATTAGTGGTAACCAGGCATCAATACAGCCTCAATCTAATTGAGGGGATGGGGCAGCTCTCCAGCTTGGCAGCTACTGTCAGAGGCAGAAGAATGTATTTCTCTATTATTCAGCAATTATTCTTTATTTTCCCGTATCAGAATTTTCTGTTATCTGTCTATAAGCTTAGCTAAACAAATTTGAATAAATCACGTGCGATCAGCTGAATAAACTAAGTTTAATACTCTGAGAAACAGAGTATGAAGAGCTAGTAAGGTCTTTTTATAAAATAACATCATAGAAAGTACTTTATGTATTGATGTATAACAAGATAACACTTTGAAAGCGTTTCTATGTTACAACACAGTATCGCTTTGTGAGACTTAACTCTTGCAGATTAAAAAGAACCATGTTAACATCAGAAATGCACGAATGTGGATTTTAGGAGAACAAGCTTGCCATGTTTTTTGATCTTCTCAGATTTAGGTTGCTTTCTAATACCTCCACTGTATTTTCCTCAGCTAAGATATAATTACACTTGTGAAGGAAATCAAAAGCCAAATTAGAAGTATGAACAGAAGGGATTATGTTTTCAGCTGCCTAAGTATCTTCTGCTTTTTTTATTGTATTGCCTCATTTCCACTGTTGGAGAAAGAGAACACAGCAGTAAGACTAGCTTTTAATGAAAAGCATCTACATTATGAAGAAAACTCACCAGCACTTCATCCTGATGAGGCTGTAATTTCTTCCTTTGTCACAGCTACTGGACCTGTTTAAGATGCAAAAGCTGAAACTGGTAGAACAAGCTGAAAAAACACATGCATCTTCAGGTAGAAATAGACACTACAGAAGCAACCCAGTGAGATCTACAGCCATAAAAACCCACCGTTAGTCTCAATGAAACCCTTGGAGTGTAACGTGCTATAAATCTCCAGTCACATACCATATTCAAAAAATACTACATACTTAATTCCAAAACCTGTGGTTTCTTTCTTTTCTAAAACAAATGGAAGATTTTTCTGTTGTGGTTCTTGCATTCAGAAACCCCATAACAATTTACCAGTTGAAAAAATTTTAGTAAACTACAGCTGGGGGTTAAAGTAATTGCAGATTTCTTACAAAACAAAATGTAAAACAGGAGATTTAAAGGGAATTACAAAGCAAGCTTTTAATAATTTAGAAACTTTACATACTCTGCCCAGAAAATAAAATGCTGCTGTTCTAGTTTTTTTGTACCAGACAACAATTCCAGAAAACATTTTATAAATTCTTCCTAGCCTCATTGAAAAACCTTTCAGGCATACTAGAAATGCTTACAGAGAATGGCTTCATTTAACTGACCATTTAAAAAAATTATTGCATCAGTACCACATGTGAAATTTCCACTGATTAAGAAAGTTTTATGGAGGCATAACCAGAGAAAAATGGAACTGTGTGAGCTCTGTTCATAAATACTGTCAGGACTGACAATTGTTTCATGACTTCTGGTTAAGTAAAATAGTTAAGTAAAATACCACTTTTCATACAGACTAGTATATTCTAATCAAGGCTTTACGGTTCTCACTCAACACACTTTTACACATACAACTGTCCAATTGTTGAATTTCTGTTCTGCCTACAGTCCTTCTTTCCTTTCTCTGTTCTGAGTAATTTTTTTTTTGTTCGTTTCCTTTATTTGGGGTTGGTTGGGTGGGTTTTGTTGTTGCTAGTGAGGGAGTGGGGATGAGGATTTGTAGAGGTTTTCTTTGCAATGATGGAAGAATCTTAGTAAACTTTCCCCCATCTGAATAGGAAAAGAAAAGAAGACAATCTGAAAGAACCTTGACTATTCCTCATTGTAATTCTTTCATGTGGTTATTAACAGGGTTTTGCCTCCTTTCTTGTTTAAAATCAATCCCACAAAGAAAAATCTTCCAAGAAATGGTCCAGAAGTACCAGAGGGTCTCTGGTTTGGAAAACACGTTATATAGTGTAATTTATACTGTGAGGTATCTGGGTTGTGAATAATCAATGCAGAAAAAGTATTTCCAGTAAATATCTCTAGCAATTGGCTAATTCTACTCTAAAATATTTGTTTCGCATCATTTTGTGTCATCTTTATGATGTATCTCACAGCCGCTTGTATTTTATTATGTTATTTTCAGATTTTGCTGCTGTATATTGAGGTGCAATTTGATATTAAGTACCATAAAATAGTAGGCTGTAAAGTAAATTAAATTAATATCAAACCAGTAAGACATTACCAAATACATTTATTGCCACATCATGTGCTATGATATGCCAGAGAAGTACACTCAGCATTAACATTTGTCCTGCTTTCTTTTGGAAATGTCTCTGAACAAACTTCTATTAACAGGAGGTTTTGCAGTAGCCAAATGTTAATTACTTCTCAACCACCTGTGAAACTGCTTTTCTTAATGCATCACATTAAAATCACATTAAAGCAGATGTACTTCCTCTTTAAGTTAAAAAGCCCATATTGGAGACATGGGTTCTCAAGCACTGTCTACAGCCCGTCATTCCACCAAAAAAGGCTGTCAGAAATGAGATCACATTTTACTCTACCTGAGTACAAAATGCAGAAAGATGCTCACGCCATTTTTTCCCACCTTTCTGGGCCAGCGTAAATGAAACCTCTGAGAAAACCTTCTGGTAGCGTTACCGTTCACTTTGCTGCACGAGTTCAGCAAGGTCTGGATCCAGGTCTGTGACCACTAGCTGCCTCAGCACCTTGCTCTGGAAGATTACCACAGGCAGACAGTCTTAGTTAAGGAATTTAGATGAGTGAAGCAGCACCTGTCCTCTATTCACATTCCCATGGGGTTACACTATCACCTCTGGTCATGCAAAGATTGGAACCGCAGCTTGGCAGCCTCCTGCCTCAGGCACCAGACACTGGGGAACCCACCCCAGCTGTGTGGCCGCAGATCACCTGCTGTGTGGCTAGCACAACAGGGATCACCCAGCTTGCGAGCTGATTTGAAAAACCTGGAAGTTACGTACAACAATCAGTGCTTTGAAGGGCTTGAACTTATATGAAACATGTATGAAAAACAAACTGAGAGCGAACATATGCAAAGAAACTGCTTGCTGAGTTAAAACATGATCTCTGAATTAGTTCAGGATGGCTATGACCTTGATTTGTTCTGTGACCTCTTCCTTTAGTTTCCATAGCCCCGAAAGTGGGATAGTGTAATTTTCCCATAATATGGTTATTTAGGCCTAGCTTGTGACTCACATCAGGAAAGTGTCCAGGTAATGAGGTAAGTAGCAATAAAAACTTGGTTTTATTATATCTTAACTGCAGAAATTATTGGGAGATGGTTGCAAACAAGCACAAATCTGGAAGAATGGTGGCCCCATCAGCAGAAGGTCAAAAATTTTCACTGTTCATAGAGATATGTGGTTAGTCGTTACTACCTTGAACCTGCATGGAAACAGGGAGAGCTATGACTTTCTGCAGCTGAGTGCCATCCTCTCAATAGCGCCATCCACCTAGGCTTTAGCTTAAGCTTTTATAAAAGCATGAAGATGACAAGGTACTGTAACAGTCCTAGAGGTAAACAGAAGAATAAAAACACATATTTTCAGAAAGGTCAATCCTTTACTATAATTGTGTGTATTTTTATATTAGAATGCTGCATCTAACTTTCTTTGTAAAGTTTCATAAGATCCCTCAGAGTCCTCCTCTCTGTTATGCCCATACTTCCAAATGAAAGAGTGATGTGGTTGTTTCTGTGATGATTTTTGACCCTCAAACCTATATTTTTTTAAAAGTTAAGAGAAACAAGAAAGGGAAACTGTTAATATGCAAGGTGTGGGAAGCAGAATTTAAGCACCTAATGAATGCATCCCCAGGTGCGGACTATTCAGGCTTGAGGGCAACATCACTATTTTGGTCCTTCCTTGGAGGTTCCATCTCACAAATACATTCAAAGTACAAAGATGAAGTAGAGAAAAGGATAAATTACACTCCTGCTTTTGTTTGTTTAAAGGCAACAAACACTACAAAAGCCAGCTTCAGATGCCAAGAACTTATCTAAAACAATTTAATGATATACTAAACAAAGCAGTTCTTGAAGAGACTGAAGAAACTTGTGTCCAGATGCTGAAAGATAACATATCAATGCAGCACTCTATTTTTCTCCAAGAGCTGAATCTCCAATGTTTTGCTGGAATTCATAAAAAGAATAAATAAATACAAGTTCTGTTACACTTTAGCAAGTAAAGTTGTAAAACTGAGATAGGAAAATAAGGGATGAAAGAAGGAACAGATTATTCAAAAGCTGAAATTTCTGCTCAGTTTGGCTTTCCCACATCTACTGTTACCTTCTTATTCCCTAGCTCAGATACAGTGAAAAGTTGCTCAGACGAGCAGGCAAGAATCGCTTAGACACACAGCATAGATTAAAATGGCAAACCACCACATTCTTTAGCACAGAGGCACAGTATTATAATCCTACCAGGCCTACTTTGGATCCAAGGCAAGTTTATAGGATAACACAGCTAAGGAGAAGTGGTGAAACCAAAAATTTTTTTCTGCACTGAGCTTATTTGTTGCGCCAAGAGCTAGGAGTTGTCTCCCCTAGGACCAAAGGTCTGGCCTTTATACAAAACTCACCCATCCAGAAACCTGTTGAGACACCTCCTGGCACGGTGGTGATAGGCTTGCTGTCCTCTCTTTTACTTCTGCTGATTGCCTCCACATTGGACCTCAGCTCCTCACCCCCTCTTCAGGTGCAGCAATACATATAAAACAGCACCCTTTTTATCTTGATGCTATCAAAAGAGCAAATACGGCCAGTCCTGGCCAGTCCAGCCTGTATTGTTACCATGAAGGATCACTTCTCTTCAAATCACTATCTTCTAGGCCAACTTATATGAGGACTAATAAAAGAATCCCTAATGGATCTCTAAGAACAGAGCTAGCTCCCCTTCCTCTATCTAACAGGAGGAGGGCAGCAATGAGTCTCAATAAATCAATAGCTCTGAGGTCAAAATTCATTAGTTTTAGTGATAACTCAAACACCAATATACCTTAAAGCTCCACTACTTACCCATAGCTACAATAAAAGTGAGAAATTGTCATGTTATGAAGGCCTACACTGCCGGTTTTTCAAGTATTTCTCTGCTGTGAATGAAGGATTACTGGAAAAGGTGCATAGGAGAAGTGTACCTGGGCTATAATGTCTGATAAAGACCAGCTTCCTGAAACTGATGTTTTCTAGAAGACCTAGCTTTTAAAAAATTTAGAAAACACCATGATAGTCTTTGAGTGAGGTGAGTGAACTGATCTGAAAAGTATGTACTGGTAGAGAAATCAATGTTAAAGACTGTTAGTCACTTTTCAGACACTACTGAGGATGGAAAATTGCTTACAAGTGTTTGCAAGATACATTTATTTTTTCCACACTAAATGTCATCTCCTGATAGAATAAAGTGTCTGATGCTTCATGGAAAACATTTCAGTGGAATAATTCTGTTCAGACTATAAGTCTTGTGCAATTTATCTTCTACACATACAGAATATATCCCAAACATCAATAATCCACTGCCTGGTGATAGTACTAGATGTGGGAAATCCGGATTTGAGGTTTTAATTTTATAAGTCAAAGCCAGTGGTGGAATGACATGACTTTTGTTTCTTAAGTGAATACATAATTAATAGGTTTCTGAATGAAATTATACATGCTTGTTCAGTTCAAGTCTGATCCAGTCCAAACCAGGTCTCAACCAAGTTTGAGTGTTCACTGGCACTTACACATGAGCTGTGGCATTTCAATGACTTCAGATTTGGTTTATGGCGCACATTAGCAGCAGGAATCTGAGACAGCAGATGATGGGGCAACTGGAGATTTAAATACAGGCTAAATCTAGCTTTTCTAATGTGCACTGTCCCTTGCTAATGGGTCACTCATTGACATCGTTAAACAGATAGGGTCTCAGGAGTTCTATTTCTGGAATAAAATTACATGTCTAAAGATGGCAAAATATAGCCCATAATTAATAGTTACCAACTTATTTTTTAAATAGTTTTAAACAGGTATATATCCGCCTGACTTCGTTACATTCTGAAACTAAAAATTCCTTGAAAATACAATCTTTCTAAAAGAAATGTTCTCCCTTTTTATTTACATTTCTTTTTATTCATCATCTCAGCCTGTTTCTTAGCATGAGAAGGAAGAATATTCTTTTCTTTTTCCTTCTGGAGAGACCCTTCACCATTTGTAATGGACTTTAAGCATCTGTCCCATCTCCAGGTAAGGTCTTCCCCTCCAAGACAGTGCAGTCAGTGCATTAGGGTTATAATTTTCTTTTTCTTTTGGCTAGACCAAACTAATGACAAATGTTTCTCCATCCAGTTCTTGTAGCTTCACTGAAGTGTCTGAAGTTTAATTTGCCTTGCTTGCCATGGTAATCAAATTAGCTGGTTGTAGCATAGCACACAGAAGTTCTATATTCTCTCTAAGAATAAAAGTGCTACATTAATCCATTCATTTAGGCCAAGCAGAACTGAAAGACTCATCACTAGCCTCATTTTCAGGACTCATCTCAAGGCAGTAGGGACCAATGCAGTCATCAGCCCTTTAGGTTTTGCCTAGGATTTCTAACCTCAACCCTAGGACTTGATACTACAGGTAGGCATGTGAGAAACAGTTGCAGAAAAGATCTGTGATCAGAACATTCCTGAGAGTGATCTAACCTCTTCCTTCTGTGCAGCCCTTCAGTGGACATCACAATGGCTCTCTTCCTTCTACTTACGCTAGGCAAAATAGTTTAACTGCTGTTAAGGGCTGAAAAATTCAACAGCATGGCAATCTCCATGCCAAGAATACAATATGAAATGCCCAGAGCAGATATATTTGACCTGTAAATACTCCACTGCAGCTAAATCTGCCTCTGCCTTTTTCAGTAAGTGTCTCAATACCATAAACAAGGCATCCTACTGGAGTTTTGTTTGTACTTGTGCCAGATACCATGCCATTACACAGGTATAATGACAGTGTATTCAGTGTATACTCTGTAGTTGCAAAATCACATCTGGGCAAGCTAAAGCAGAGACACCACTTAGAATTGTGTATATTGTGAAACTGTATACAAACAAGTACTGGTTGAAAAATAATTATTAGTAACTTATCTTTACTTATTAATTCTTCAGGGTTCACCACACACTCCTCCACCTCCCGTCCCTCAGACTTTGTCTGTATTGAAGCAAATGAAAGAAAAGTAATATGTGGTGTTTAGAGTCCAGAGAACAAGACATATGAGGGAACTGGGGTTGTTTAGCCTGGAGAAAAGGAGGGTCAGGGAGACCTTATCAGTCTCTACAACTACCTGAAAGGAGGTTGTAGCAAGGTGGGTATCAGTCTCTTCTCCCAAGTAATAAGTGATGGAACAAGAGGAAACAGCCTCAAGTTGTGTCAGGGGAGGTCTAGATTGGATATTAGGAAAAATTTCTTCACTGCAAGGGTGGTCAAGCACTGGAACATGATGCCCAGGGAGGCAGTGGAAACACCCAAAAACACATAGATGCGGTGCTTAAGGTCATGGTTTAGTGGTAGACTTGGCAGTGCTGGGTTAACAGTTGGACTTGATGGTCTTAAACGTCTTTTCCAACCTAAATGATTCTATGATTCTACATATATTCTTGGGGAACTTGAAGAGCAGCAGGTACAGGCACCACAAATATGTGCTTCTCCCTGAGCTCCAGCATTACAGGAAACACATGCTGACATTGTGAATGTGCACATGGACGTCTCAGCTCTGAAACTCCACTTCTACTTCACAAAAAAAGAATTGTAGCAAAGATTAGGTTGAATCCCTGGAGATAACAAACTGAGCAACTCAGAAGTTAATCGGTTTGCACAGGATCTCACCAGGTTAAATATTGAAAATCCTCTAAGATAGATATTCCACAATCTCTTGGGCAACCTGTTTCAGGGCTTAACTCTCCAATGGTTCCCAGCACTTCCATGAAACGATGTTCATTGCTGTGAATATTCAGAAATAAAGGTATGTGAAAAATAGCTGGGCATTTCATCTGTGCCTATAACTATTTTAATCTCGGCCACAATATGGCCACAACATTTTATATTACATATAAAGTAGTTTCCACAATGCCATAAAAATAGGAAGCCAGTTCTGCAAAATTTTTGACACATCCTTTAATCTCTGGCTGATATTTTAAAGATCAAATTTAATAGAGAAGAGGATACTAATTCTCTGCTGTGCCTTTCTGTTCCCTTGACTAGAGCCCTATATACTCAAGTAGTAGAATGGTTCCTAAGGGTCCAGACAAATAATTGCTTTCCTGATATTTTTCTGAAATATACTGTAAAGTTTGTTTGCAGAAGCTTGTATTAGCCATAAAAGCTTTTGAGCCTCCTTTCACAAATCAATATTCTGAAGAAAATTAGCATTATGAACAAAATAATAATGCATTCTTATTCCTAGATACAAGAGTTTGTGCCTAAACACTGTCCTTTTTGCATGGCAGCTTTTAACTGCAGAAAGGAGTTCACCAAAATGATTGGCATTATTTAGACTGTGTGCTGTTCTCTGTGCTAAAGGTGTTAGGAAGGGTCTTTATGTGTTTATTTATACACTTTTTCCAAATTGGACAATAAAGTTCCCTATGACGTTGCACTTTTCATTAACCATTTTTTAACATTTGCATATTTTGGTTATTCTTGTGTAATAGCAAATTGCTATAATGACAGGGCTAGAAATACTGGGGAATGAAAATGTCCTTCGTTATCAGGACCTAATATTTGTTTATTATTTGTTAAAAAGACTGAATAGCCTTAATACAGGTTTGCAAATACATTATGTTGGCATTACAGACCCCATGTTCTTTGGAACAAGTTTCATTTTCTGAATAAGTCTACCAATATGTTTAATATGTTTTAAGTCTAAAACATATTAAAGCAAAAGCTAGACTTCAAGGCTAGATTTAGCAGATTTTGGGGTTTTAAGCTCACTTCCATATACAAAGCCATTCCAAATCCTTAAAGGTACATATTTTCTTCTGTATAGAAATTACCATGTTATTTTTTACTACTACTGCAACACTGTAATTACATATTCCCTGAGCCCTAATCATCAATAACAATCCCATTGTGTCAGGCTTTTTAGTAATACTAAGCAGATGGTTACAAACGCATTCATTGCTAACTGTGGTTCACAGAGGTGACATGACACCAATCAATTCCCAGCACAAGACTTCACAAGAAGTCTATCCCATACCCATTATTTTCAAAGTTCTCCTTATTATGTCCTTTGGAGGCATAATGAGGATGCAGATTTGGACTGGGGAGTCTGAGTTTCTTATAGATTCAGAGACTTTTTCAGATGTTGACCAAAAGCAATTACAATGTTTTTCCCTCTGTATCTGTTTTCATGATGGTTCAGTCCCACAGTTGTCCTTACTCCAGCCTACCTGTTTAAAGATGTGAGGACAAGTTGTATAACACTCAATTAAGCTTTTTCCTCTTAATCTTAATGTTAAGGACAACCCAGTTTGCAGACCAGATCAAAGTTTGGACTTCAATTCTCATTATTATGAAGATAAACATGTTCACAAGAGTTTCCCCATGTTTCAATGAATGATCACCATGATTTCATATAGTCACCTACACATTTTGTAAGACTTTTTTCAACTTAACTTTGCCCAACTACCTGAAAGTTTGCAGAAAGTCTAATAATCTTTACACCGATTTATTTTTGTGGTGGAGAAAGCTAATGATTTCATGTTGCACAATCACATAAAGAAAATTCAAGTACTGGTTCAATAACTGAGAGAAAGGCTTTGTTATTTCTGTTGGTTTTTACATTACCATTAACATCAATACTTAAATGGGTATTTATTTGATACTGAATTCCCACCTTTCATTGAGATGAACAAGAAAAAGATGTATCTTAGTTAAAAGGAAGATAGACTGATGTGAAAATGGTGGGCTTTCTGCTGTTACTGTGGAGGGTACAAATCAGACTCATTAAAATGGGATGCTGTTAGGCATATGTTATAAATCTGAAAACAGGCTGCCCCCAAGATCTGCAGTGGGTTTGAGCAGGGATTTTGCATGTAAAGGAAAGAATAGACAATAAAAGCAGTAATGGGATTGCTTTTCACAGCATACAGGAGGAGGAGGTGTTTCTTTAGAAATCTAAAGACAAAAGTTTTTTCTTTACCACATATATATGCCTAGATTTAGTAACACGTGCATTTCAAACATTACCAGAGAAATCAAGTACCATTAAACGGATAATATACTTTGATTATACCATGGATATGGCAAGAAAGAAAAAACAGAAACAATTGCTGAGAATATGAAAAATAAAAAAGGGTAACTTTCAGAGACAGTTCTTCTTTATTTGAAAATTGAGTATTGGAGCTCATCTTGTATGAAACAAAGGCTCAGAATGAAAGATCATAGCAGATCCACTTATTAGGCATTCTTTTCTTGATTCAGCATTCTCTGACACTGCTAGGAGAGCTCTAAAGCAAAGCCTCTTTCAGAAGTTCTCCCTGAAGGCAGTCAAGTAATGGCCCTCTACCGGACAAGCTCGCATCTCAGTCTAGGCTGAGGGGACAACTGGAGACCTAACCAAGGTGGCAAAGAGTACATGCCTGTGTGCATCAGATGGGTGTAGAGCTGATACCGCAGGCAGACAGACAAACAGATTCAAAGCAGGTCTTGCTGGGAAAAACAATGTTTCAGAAACTCTAATGTAAAAGGGGGAAGAACTGGAGGAGGGCACAAAATTAAGAAGAAAGAATAAGGGAAGAACTGAAAGTAGAGCAAAAGAGACCATAATACAAAGGAATATGGTATCCAGATTAGCAATTTTGCTGTCAGTGGCTGAGAAGGGAGGCAAGCACTGAAAAGCAGAGGGAGGGAGAATCCAATTAGCGTGCTGGGTTTGACAAAACATTCCAGCATCCTAAAGAATATATTTTTTTTTCTAAGAAGCTGTTGTTTTTTTTCACAGCCTCACAAATGAAGAAAGTGAGGAGGAAAATAAAATACACTTCAATAAAAGAAAAAAAGAACAGGAAACACCAGATAAAACAAAACTACAATTATATGTGCCACACTCAGGCTTAGGTCTTTTTAAAATGATCAATAGAATCACTAGTTATTTTATTAGCCTCCATAACTACTAATCACATAACTTAAAGGACCCTACTAATGATGCTGATAGTAATTGCAGTAACATTATGGACAGACATAATGGAGGGGATGTCTTTACTGACCCTACCATAGCGCAAAGTAACATCTGCCATTTCTGTTCAGCAGAATCAATGCCACTGGAGATTATTTGTTCCTCTGAGCAGAATATTATGTAATCATTTTCATTTAATCATTTAAGTATCATTTAATCATTTAAACATCAAACCATATTATTAAAAAACCTCACCAGCTTCTGTCAGACTACTGAAGATACAGTCCGGAAAGGATAAAATAGTACTATCCTTTTGTCACCATATTACTAGATCAAGTTTTTCCATCTTGGATCATTTTAATGTTTTGATTATTTAAATACGTGATAATTTTTGATGCAGATAATGTTTTCTTTTTCTCCAAATTTAGCAGTAATATTACTGTGACTTTTGAAATTGATTCCAAACAGTTATTTGGCTAAGCAATTGGTGCTTCAAAATACATGCAAACCCCAGAGCTGCACAGCAGAAGAGTGAACCAATTATTGCTCTTTGGAACATGCAAACAAAGCTGCACAATCATTACTCTTTCAGGTTTTTATGGTTACCCCTGCTGACAATGTGGCCAATGTAAATATTTCTGCTCAACCATTGCTCAGTTTTTCCCTTCTGTCTAAAAGAGTCTGGAAATGTAGTATTGGTTCATGGTGAATGAAGAATGAGAATTTCTTGTCACACTTATAAGAATCAAGGTGACCCAAAGTTCATGACCGAGCTTCATGGTCAAATTTTAACCTATGGAGAATACCATAAAAGTAGCTAGAGAAAAAGAGAGGAGCCCTTCAAACAAATTTCATGCAGCTAGATACAAAAATTCACCCAATTAATTCCATTTTCTTAGTCTATTTATTTATTTTGTTTGCAACCTGTGTTTTTTGTAGAAATACATCTGGCAGTAAGTAAACAGAATGGTACTGACGTATACTGAAGCAGAAAAACTACACAAGAAACAAAGATTCCTCTGACCAAACAGCATGTTATGCTAACAGAGCACATTATCTATACATGGCTCCTGACAGTAGCCTGCTTATCTAGTATCTATTATACAATATTACTGGGGGGGTGGGGGTGGGGTGAGGTGGGGGGGTGGATTTACCTATGGCAGGAAGAGGCAATGCAAATATCCTGACAAGAAGAACAAAAATCAAAGATCTACTTGGGCTCAGGAGTTGTGATGAGCTCCAGGTAAAGCAGACCTGCTTCCCGTTCAGCAAATACCTTTCTTACCCAACAATACGCCTGAATATTATTCAACACTCCCACCATCAACCGTATTTCTCAGTTCTACTTAAGGTCCCAGAATGAAGCACTATCCATTGCTCACTGCTACAAGCAGATCTACAGTAAAGAACTTGCAAAGATAAAAAAGAGCTAAGTGGCGAGTTCCTTCTTCTGGGAAAAAGAAACATGGAAATTTGCATGTATAAAAACTGTTCTAATTTCACTGTATGTTACCTTCCACAGAGGTATTTGGAAAACATTCATAAAATGCATTAAATCATTTTCTCATAAAGTCAGCAATGGCTAATAAAAGATTTTAAATGTACAATGAGCAACATAGGTCAGCAAAAATTCACTTTTTCACCTGGAATAAGTGTGATCTATGTGTAAAAGTGCTAAGCAATACTTCCATTTAACCCAGCTGAATGCATTGGTTCTTTTGGAAAATGTCTGCAAACTTGCAAATTCGTGGAAAGAAAAGAAAGAAAACATAGAATATCTGTAATTATTCAGAGTAAAACTGAACTGCTATCACCAAAGAGCTGACCAAAATATTTAAATTTAATAGCTTTTCCCAATCTAGGACATTTTGTCCTGAAAAGTCTATATTCAAACTACAATAAAATGCAGAAGTCATATTTGAAAATGCATTAAATGGCAGCCATTTTTTAATTTCTTCTAAGTTAAATTTTTAATGATGAAAGCATAGCTCACTGAGGAGAACCCAAGTAGACTGCAAGCACAAATAATTATTTTCATTCACAGCCTTGAAATTCTGCATCTCTGGAAGCCATTCACAGGCTGATGTTTTAGCAACTGCTTGTGAAAGTTGTGGGTTGCCCCACTGAGATCACAGTTTCATCTGTCTTCCAGCCTGCTCTCCACACAGTCACAACCATGGGTTGTCCATTCCATCTGCTTTACTCAGCACTGTTACTGCAGAGCCCATTATTCTCTTCATTTTCCTAAAAATCCTGCTCATGTTCATGTTCTGATGTTTGCCTGCCTCTCCTGCACAGAAAGTGGAGAGGCAACCCAGATGCACAGAGGGCGGCATTTGTCTGTTCAGGTTTGTTCATAAACTTCTCAGTAACTTGGGTATTACGAGTTATATAGATACCACATTTTGGAACAATTAATATCAGATATAAACTCTTTGTGTGGCTGCCTTTCCCCAGGATTTGGGATTGTATTGCTGTTCTCCTACTATAGAGGGCTTTATAATTTTCTCAAAGCAGTATGTGCTAAAGCTGTACAAATGTATTTCATGTTTCTTACAGAAATACACAGTTTAAATTTAGCTAATTAGAGACAGATACAAAACACTCTCAGAGGGTAAAAGTCCCACTCTGCTCAATAGCACAAAGAAACTATACATAAGTTCAATCATAAAATGTGAGATTCTAAAAAAAAAATAAATCATTTAATCAAAAAATATAAAACATTCATTGCTGCTCTATTTTCATTTCCATGTTTTCTTGGGAAAAACACTACCAATTTTTTCAGTGCCTCAAATTTCTATGTGCTTAAAAAATGTGTCCCATCTTGTCAACATGCACATTCATTCATCCAGTTTTTCCCATGTGCAGTTGAATGCAAAGCATATCTTTCCCTGCAGTGCTGAGCTTGGCAAAACATTTATCTGTTAACCAGGTGGCTAACAACATTTGCAGTTTCTTTTGTTCCTGTGACAGCTTAACAATTTTTCTGTCGGAGATCTTTGCGAAGTACTGTTTGTTCTGCTCAGTTTTGATTCCTCCTTTAAACTCCAGTAGCATTGCTTTCCTGACAGCTACTCCCTATTTCCCTTCAAGTGGAAGGATCCATCCATTTGCTGTCAGAGAATTCTCCTCCACAGCTTCTTATACCTTTCCATTTAGCATCTTCTTACATACACATCGAAAGTGAATTATATTCTTTTAACTATTGCCTTCATCTGCATTTTGTATACTTGTTTTACAGACCGGTAATCAAAATCTAATGTGGATGACTGCTAACTCCCTGACCCAGCAGCTCAGCACCTAGGGCTCTGTCTGCAAACCGGTGAGAGGCAGAGACACTGTTCCACACACCGGGGCATTCACCAGACAGTTCAGCAAGTAAACACGACAGAATCAGATGTTCATGCTGCACACATAGTCTTTAGCCTGCACAATATTTCAGGAGCCACAGGTGAGGCAATCAAAAACAGATTATAAAAGACAAAAGCAGAACCAATTTCTCCAATTCCACTTCCCTTTTCTAGCTGCCAGCAAACACTTCTCCATTCCCTTTCCCCCTACTGCAGTACCTAAGCACTCCTGCGCTGAGTCCCAACGACTCAGAGACAGCAGCTGTTACCGTGCTGCTGCTCTGATAGAACAGCACAAAGTTATTCTTGAAGGGGGGAGACCACAACAACTGCAATTTGCATTCACTGTGAAACAACGGAATGTTATGAATGTTCTCTCAGTAGCACATCAGGCCATTTGCTGGTTCTTGATTGCGAGTCTCTCTGTGGCTGTTAAAATCACAGCACTGAGTTAAGTATACTGTGCTTTTATCATCTGGCGCTGTAGCAGGAAGGCTACATTAGCATAACCTGTCTTGCCACCAATTTTAGGTGGCATGCTGACTTCTTTAAAACAAATAATATCTGTCTTTCTTCAGTCACTTTATATTCCTATACTTCTAACAGCACAGAAAAAAAAATGTTACGAATGCTTTGTTGATATGATATCTATATTTGTTGGTATTTCTACCTCTGATAAGCTCGTGTTGTCCTGTCTTTGTAGACAATTTCATAAATGACTGATTGCAGATTTTCAGTTAATTTTTTGGCCAATGATACACAAAGACAGTGATTTTGATGGCTTATTTAGCAAAACCATATGGTTTGTTATTGTTACTATGACATTTAATAATAACTTCACAGTTTCAAAGACATTTCTGTTACTTTATGTTTCAAATAATTATTTCATTACACACCTGTTAATGCAAGAATAAGCACAGAATATTAATCTTAACAAATACTTTGAGTTGAAGTTTCCATAGTAACTTGTATTCATTGCCTTGTGTGCTTACGTGCTCTAATTTATGCATTAACATCCCTCCTCTGCTATTTTATCTACCAACAGCAAGTAAATAAAAAGAGAAAAATTATCATTATTTCTATATGCAGGCACTCAAGATATGTGGTAGGAAAGCTGAATACACATATCTTGAGATAAGCAGAATGTCTCCTTATGATCATACATACTCAGTATGCAACATTAAAATAAACTATTTTGCTGAAAGCCAGAGTAAGACAATGGTTTCTGTTACTGCTGGCATGATGTGTTCCTGCAGCTCGAGGTTCTTAAGAGTAGAGAATATTTCCTCTCATCAGCCTTCAGCAGAAATGAAATGTTATGCTGCTGGGGACATGCCACACTTTCTTTTTTTGTCTCTGAGAAATAGGAGGGTAAAAATACAAGAGGATATGGTTCAGCATGCACAAAGGGGCATGCACAAGGCTTCTTGGGGCTTTCAGACTGCTTTGGTATCCAAGGAAGGGCCAGCGAGGTTTTATCCCACACGAGTATCTAAGACTTCAGACGCACAACAGTTTATTAGGTCCTGGTCAAAAGCAAATTTATGCAAATGGGGAACTTCAAAGTGATTAATCTAAAGTTAAGAAGATGCATAAAACACGCAAAGACCTAGGTTTCTTGTGTTAGGCAAGAACTATTTCAGCATGTGCTAGTACAGTGATAGTACAGTGGGACTCCAACCCTAATTTTCTGGGTGTTCCCACCATTAGAATTGCTATAACTTTTCTATTACTTAATCAGCTAGCATTCAACTGACTTATACAGTACTTAAGGAATGAGAAAGATTCACCACTTTGCTAAAAGAAAGCATAGATCTACATATCCCAAGATACAGAAAAAACTTGAAGGAATTTTTAAGTGACTGTTACTCCAATGATATGACATTTGCTAAACAGTATATCTAGCCTGATAGTCCTACATGGTCATTAACAGCAGAGAAAGGGAAGAAAAAACAGGCATGTAAGAGGAAAAAGAATGAATGAGAAAAAAATAAATGAGACTGGTAGAATATGGGGTACTCATTTCTAAGTCCACACAAACAACTGAAAGGGAAAAGAAACAAACTGAAGAAAAAAAAAGAGAGTAATCAACAGCCTTTCTGTATTTGCATAAATGCCAAGTTAATATTCTACTGAAAGAAATAATGTTATTTTCTGATTTTGGAAATGAAGGTCTTTTCACTGAGGCTATCTAGTTTTTATATGCTCTAAGAAAAAAAAAATGAAAGCAGGTGGAAAATATCCAAAGGAAATACGGAAGATTCTAAACATACACAAGTTATCAATATCACAGGACAAGCAGTTTGAGACACACAGAAGCAAGTATTCCAGGCTTTGGGTTTCCCTTGGAGTCGTACCCAGCACTGGAGTCGTACCCAGCACTGACCAAAACCAGCTCTGTTTAGCAGATGAGACCTGATGAGATAGCCACTCACAAAAAAACCTGCCACCAGCAGAGTTCTTGTTGCTGAGGTTAGTGAATCCCAAGAGAGGAAAAAAACCAAAAGTAAGCAACAAAATAATTCACCCTTGAGCAGTACCACAATGGATTATAAGAATCTAAATTTTTCTCAGTGTTCATAAACCACTAAGTGCAATTTTTTGCAACAATACCTTTCAATGCTTGGACAATGTGACAAAAATTAGTAAGGGTCATATTCAGGTATGCAAAACCTATAGGCCAGAGTTGATTTGACTTTTGTAATTAGAAGAGTTCAAGAGGTATACAAATCTATTTTTTGGTTTGTTTTTTTTTTACATTGCTGTTTTACTGCTTAGAAGTCAGTTATAATTTACAGCAATTGTGTCGTTATTCAGCCATTTGAATTGGTGCCAGTACCACTTTGGATAAATACCAGCCAGTCTTTAAGCTCCACATATTCCTTGTGCCAATTAGTTTGCTCTGAGGGATATGGCAAATAGTCATGGTTAACTATCAAAGCACATATATGTAACAAGAAGACTTGCAAATTATTTGATGTATGATTTCATTTAGGTTCTAAGAACAAATCAATACCATTTCCATACTCCAGTACTGACTTCACATAGATTTGGGGATATAATCAAAGTTGCAAGTGCTTATGTAACTTTATGTAACTTTGTTTGCAAGAGGAACAAAAGGTGTTATTTTAATTTATTTTGGAAGTGTTTTATTTTATTTCCTGCTTTCTGGGCTTCCCAGTGTATCCTGTCATCTTTGTACCTTTCTTATAGAGAGGTTCTCTTCAGCTTGTAAAATAGCTTACATACTATCCCTGTTCAATAAAGAATTATTATTAATCAAATGCATTTATTCATCATGGTAATGATGAATGCAGCAAAGCTTTCAACTTCACGTTCTGTTTCATCAGCAAACTGGGTACTGCTCGACCAGCTCCACATCACCCAAGTCTGCTCCTTCCCCATAAATCTACATGGGACATGTAATGGGAGAGATGCCCTCATTGAAAGGTACTTACCTTTCCTCTCTGTCTTCCTTCTTCTCCCATAATGGGTAGGAGCATTTTCTTTCAATTTTATTGGCCAGTATTAATTAAAAATCTGAACAGAAGCAGCTGAGAGACAGCGTCAATGAACAGAAGACTGGAATAAAATATGGGAAGGAATAGATAAGCTAGAAATGAGAGAGACAGAAATGGAAAACAATTCAACCATACAAAGTGAAAGGGTTTAATTACTATATTCTTTGATGGAAGATGACAAGTTTGAGAAGGAAAAGAAGAAAGATCATACCCTACTATAAATGACACATTTATTAAAAATTATTTCTGGTGAAGGCAAACAAGTATTAATGTTGTATCATCGAGATATCTTCCCAGACTCTCCCTGGTATGGCACCAATTGTCTACCTACCACTAGCATGAATCAACAACTGCTGGAATATAGGTGGAGAGGCTAATGTATTTTTCTAGTTACAGTCATGGTAGTAAAACACCAAACTATTAGAAGAGATATTTAAGCAAAAAGGCAAAGGTCCTGACCATATGGGTTTAAATTAATCATAAACAAGGCTGGGCTTGTAACTAGAGAAAAAGTTAATCCTTAAGAGTGAAGTTCTGGAACAATATTTTAAAAGCAGACCTTGTTGATTTACATGACGTCAGTTGCACAATAAGCAATACTCCTATTTTTTCTTGAAAGAAAGAAAGAAAAAAAGAGGGCTGTAATTAAAAACAAACAACTTTACTGAAAAGAAGTTGAAATATTTTCCAAAACAGGAAAAAAGCTACTAATCCAACAGCTGTTTAATAATTAAGGTAATCATTAGCAATGGTATTTCTTTGATCATATTTAGAAAGGAACCAAAGAAAAAAGGATTGCATATCCTGTAAAATTAGGTATTCTGTATCCAGCTGTAGATACCTGTTGAAAAGAAAATAGAGTGGTAAAATCACCTCTTCATTTTAGTAAGAACAGCATTTAAAATTCAAAGTTTATTTCTTAAATCTATTTTTTCTCATTTCAGTAAGAGTGGCTCAATTTTCAAAACTTTTTATGCGTACAAAAATCATGCATCAGCATTACCTCAGCAGAATGAATGATTACCTCAAAGGGAAAGCAGAGCCTTTCAGTAATGGATTACTACATACCGTTGCTGTGGCCCGTAATCAGGGATTAAGGACTATGACTGCAGCTTGGGAAAATTAATGAAGAAGTGACAGGAGTCATAAAAAATTTATACTAGTGACTACATGGCCAACTACATGGCCTGATCTGCACTGATAAAAAACTTGGTGATGTTGAACAGCACTCATTTTCTCATACTGTTTCAAGACCTCATAACAAATAACCAGAGGTAGAGCAGGTTATGAAACACAGAGCTATTACAAAAATACCAGCCCTAGTTATGTTCCCAAAAGATTTGTTGGAATAACAGTGCATTGAACAGAGACAGCCAAAATATGAAAAGTTTCTGAAAATGCACGATAATCTTGTACCAAGTCCACAAGCAGTTTCAGAAAAACACGTACCCTTTGCCCATATCCCACCATATTAGATCTGTCCTAGCAAATGTCCCTGCAGATTCTGCAAGAAGAAAGAAAGAAAGAAAAATAAAATAAAATAAAATTTTAAAAGTGTGAAATACTACTTATATCTTTTCTTGTTCTCCGTTGAGAATTGTTTTCATACTTGCATCTGGGGAAAAGTTGCCATAATGGCATATTACGTTATTGTGAATCTAATGACTATAGACTAGAATGATAAAAGCCCTACCAGCTTGCAGGTATGTTCAAAAATATTTACTAATCCTTCATTATCACAGCAACTAAAAGACTAAAAGATCATTTTAAACACTCTATTTTATAGACCTTCATGAATATATTACACTTGAAATTCTTATCCTGCATCCTTTCAAGTCAGCTATAAAGCCTTTATCCATTTCAATGGCATGTTTTGTGAACACCTCCATGCTAACCAGAGCATAAGAGGTGTATTTTTCAGGGGTACTTAAGCAACTTTTACATCTCAGTGAAAAATTAATTTCAAAATAACATTGAAGAATTAAAAAAAAAAATAAACATCCTGAACAATTTGAAGTATGTGGAGTTCATTTCTTAAACTATAATTGTTCTCTCATGCAAACGTCTAGAAAAGAAAAAAATAATTGGATTTTCAGAAGTTATAATGGTCAGCAACATCAATTTACCATGCTTTCAGGTACCACCCATTTCTAAAAACTAACTTCTGCCTTTCACAGTACAATAATTATAGGAGCATGTTTTCTGATTGCTTGGTGCAAAAAGTTCCCCTCTTCAAGTGTACCACTGAACTAAATTTAGTTGACATTCTAATACATTGTATATTACTTCAGTGACAATGTTCCATTACTGCAGTTACAGCATCATAGCATAAACAGCAAAAATGGAAGTTAGTTACAGTGTGACGTATGCACTTATGTCTCTAACTCTAGCCTTCTTTATTTCCTCCAAGGTACACTTGAACAGCCTGTTCTTTATTATAATAAATTGTTTGAATTTACAAGACTGGATCTACTGGATCTGAATTGTTACCCACACTTCTCTCTAGGAAAATGACAAGGGATAGGTGGATTTTTAATGGTATAATCAAGATCTGCAACAAAAAAAGCATATTGTTTTAAATTGTGTAGTTGATATACAGCCAAATCTTCTTTAATCAAAAGGATGCTGATTCTGTAGAGGTTCATGAGTGAAGGATGATCAGACACCATTTTGATCAAGTGATAATGAGGGCAATCCAGCCGGCAAAATTTTCTGTAACTTTTTGGACCATTTTCTGAAAAATTAATATCTCATCATTAAGGATGTGCTTCATAGCAGGTGCATTATTAGGAGGGAACTGTAACAGGCATGATGACACACGCAGCTGTGTATCTTCGATGAAGGAAGGCAAAAGTAACAATGCCCCCATAAAGAACATCCCTTTGCTGAAGTGAAAGTGCAAAATTCAACATCAATCTTAACAATTACTTCTGTCAGAAAGTTTGGTTCAGAAAAAGGACCTTAAAAGGCAGTTACAAATTGTTGATTTTGTACCTGCTTTTAATAAATTGATACAAAATGAATTTGAAAAGACTATAGTCCAGGAGAACTTTCAGTTAAAAAGGTTATCTCCAAGTTTTCACATTTTACCATTTAATGCTAATGAATTCATTTTTTTTCTTAACAGACATAAAGGGGTCTGTTTATGGTAAGACACAGGGATTCATTGCTTTACCCTATATATTTTCAAAAGTATTTCTTTAACAAAAGCTTTTGAAAGAACCTACTGTTTAGAGAAGCATCTTCTGTCACAAATCACTGCAGGAAAACTGCTTGTCAAAGCAGAAAAGATGGGCATTTCCAGAAAGATCCATATATTGGTAAATACGCAAATGTTGAATTTGCACTGGAAAACATTGACATTGTTTTGACTTTTGTTTAGTTGCAAAATGTCATAACTTGGATGGCAAGGAAACAGAGAGAAAAACATTATCCCATTATCCCATTTTGCATTTTCTTCAGATAATTGGGGGGGGGGGGGGGGGGGGGGGGGGGGCGCAACACGGGACAGCAACAACAAACTGTTTTCCCTGCCACTTTCAGAGGCTGTACACATTTTTACCTAATACCAATCATTATCTCCAGACTGCTGATCACATGAAAGCCTCTTCCTCCTACCAAGCATTTTCATCTTTCAGAACTATCATCTGATTCTGTACTCTGTCCAAAGCATTCAACAATTATTTGCCGAACCTCCCCGCAACTTTCTGCATCTGCTGTGATCATACAACAAACATTTTCTTTCAATAAACCCACGGATACAGTCATCATAAAGTTCATAGATAAATGTCATCATATTGAATAAGTTTCAGTCTTTTCCACCTGATAATGCTACAGTTTGCATACCAAGTATTCACAGCTAAGTACCACAGATAATAAAATGAGCTCTGCTGATGTACATGAGCTGCTTTGTTTTAAGTATAAATCCCTTTGAAAAATATTTAATAAAACTCTTATACATGCAAAGTATAATATTTACAGAAAAATGAAAAAAAAAAAATCAGTTGGAGACCTACTAGTATCTATCTGTTCTTGAAAGAGTACTTGTGAACATATTTTCATTTTTTTATCTATTAAAAGTGTCTGAAGAAATACAAATTATTATGCAACCATAAATCAGCATGGTTTAACCTTGAATATGTGGCCTTGTAAGTGTGTCCTCCTTTTACATAATAAAAAAAATATTACAACTTAATACTCTATATACAAATACTAAATGGAAACAGTGGGAAATATCTGATTATGTATTATTTTTATGTTTCTGGAGCCAGCTGTCCTGTAGGGTAAGATGATGATGACAATAATTATAATAATGACCATGCAGATATGAACGATAGAGCAATCTCACAGAAGAGGAAGACCAGGCAGTATAGTTTTTCACAGGTGTTGTTATTTCTCTGTCTTCTGGTATTCAATGCCAATGCAATTCAGACTTGAAGTTAGGCATATGCTTAAGCAATCTGCTGAATAGCCTTCATACTTGTCCTGGCTTCAGCTGAGAAGGAGTTAATTTTCTTTGTAGGAGCTAGTCAAGTGCTGCATTTTGGCTGTGATGTGAGAACAATGCTGATAACCACACTGATGGTTTTAGTTGTTGCTGGGTGATGTTTATACTAAATCAAGGACTTTTCAGTTCCTTGGGCCCTGCCAGCCAGAGGGCTGGGGGTGCACAGGACACCGGGAGGGGACACAGCAGGGACAGGTGACCCAAGCTAGCCAAAGAGGTATTCCATACCATGGGACGTCATGCTGAGTATATAAACTGGGGGAAGGAGGAGGAAGGGGGAGACATTTGGCATTACGGCGACTGTCTTCCCGAGTAACCATTACGCGTGATGGAGCCCGGCTTTCCTGGGGATGGCCGAACACCTGCCTGCCCATGGGAAGTGGGGAATGAATTCCCTGCTTTGCTTTGCTTGCCTGCGCAGCTATTGCTTTACCTATTACATTGTTCTTATCTCAACCCTTGAGTTTTACATTCCGATCCTCCTTCCCATCCCTCTGGGTGAGAGGGAGTGAGCAAGCAGCTGAGTGGTGCTTGGCTGCTGACCGGGGTTAAACCACAACAATACTACATACTTATTCGGATTCACTTGTATTTTTCTTTATCTTGTGGCAGACAGAAAGTGGACAGAACCAAGAGACAGAACAACTTGTCATGTTTGCCTATACCTTGTTTTGAAGAGCTATTTGTAAAGAGATTAGAGAAGTTTAATGAAGCCTTAATCTTTAGAAGTTCAAACACTATGGATTGTTCCATAATCTATTATGTCAATAAGTTGTTTGCAACCAGAGGTATTTTTGTAAAAGGACAATCAGAACATCATCACAGAACATGAGACAAATTTGATACGCATTAGATGCTCTTTCAGTATAAAATTAGTCCTGCTTGTTTCTTGTAATCATCTGACTCCTCTGTGCGGATATGATAAAGTCGGTCATGCAATAATTTCATCTGAAAGAAGATTTCAACATAGCACAAATACAAACCTGCAGAAAGATCCAAATTTCAGATCTGCATAGCTACATTAGCTTGGCATTCTGCCTGGGTTTCTCAGCAATATAAGCAGCCCAGGAGAAATGCTGCTACTCTGTTACCAACACTCAAATTACTCATTCTTAATTAATACCTATTAACCCTTTTAGAACTTTATAAATGTACTCCCAGCATAAAGCAGCAATAAACAGACCAGATGACTGTTTAATACCACCACGTTTTTGAATGACTGGTGCACGGATGGGGAGGAAACCAATGTGCTGTAAAATGCCATTTGCTCTTTTATTTTGTGTTGTTCTTCATCTGACAGCACCAGCTTCCTAAAAAATACTGAGACACTGATGCTTTCAGTCTATGGAAGGTCACAGGCCTATCAAGATATTACCTTTTTCACAGATGCAACATACGGCATGCAATACAAAGAAGCTCTACCTGCAGTTCTGCCAGAAGGCACACATTAGGACAAGACAGACATGGACTTCTCTGATTTAGCCTGTGGTTTTGGTGCACGTGGGTGTTTTTGTGGTTTGTGTGGTTGGGTTTTTTGTTTGGGGGTGGTGTGGGGTGGTTGCTGTTCAGTTTTTTAAAGCAATATCCTTTACGGGTTACCTACTGTAGATGTCATTGCTTACTTTTTTTTAGAGGTACAGTTTATCTCAGCCTGAACTGCACAAAGAACAGTTTTGAGACATTCCTCATCCAGAGCACGTATTAAACCTGTGAACTGCAATGCTAGATTTTGAGAAACACGGGTTCCAGAGCAGAATCCCCCAATAAATGCTGAGGACAACACACAGGTGGAAAGCTTTTATCACAGTACCCAGAGGAGACAGACATGCTTTCAGACAGAGGAAAAGAATTTCAAATCTACATAAAAAAATAAAAATTAGGGTTCATTCTTGAAACAGCAGCCCTCAGGGAACTTATCACAATGCTTCCAATCTGTTATCCTTTTTCATAGTACAAAAACATAAAAGAACAAATTATGTTTGTAAGCTAGTGAACCAATGAAATGAGAAGACATGAGGAAAGAGTGCTGGAAAATCATTTTGGCAGCAAGCTTGCTCCTTTAGAGCTTTCTTTTGTACTGTATAGTCTAAAAAGAGAACTTGTTGATTTGCTGTGAGATTTTACTTTGTGTACACTAGTGTTTTATGCATATTTTAGAGGTCCTCAGGGGAATGTTATCTGTTATATTCCAAAAGCATTTCCAATTAATTAAAAGGCTTTTGTTTCTATGTTTTTATTGCATTTTCTGTATCATTTTCATGGTAAGGCTTCTTGAATTATATTTAAAAGCCATTAGTCATAAGAAACTTTTATGAGGATTTTCAACACAAGATTCCAAGTTTAGGTACAGTTGTCTCCCCTTAGACAGTCAAACAACTAGCTTAATTTTAAAACTTACTGAGCATCAAGAAGTTTCAAATTACTTCCTAAGGACCGCCTTACTAAAGGTCTATCTAACCCTGCAACCTGTTGTTCACAGCAACAAGTAGCAGATGCTGAAGAGGGCGTGATCGAAGCACAGCAGGAGCATACAGGGATACCCTCCCAAGTGCCCTGGGGGCATCTAGCAGCTGCAGCTCAAGGCACTTCAGGAAGCAACTTCTCCCAGGGGACTGGGAAAGTGAAGATCCTGTTTTGCTGTGTCTCAAAGACAAAGACATATGTTTCTGGGAAGACTATCAATCACTTCCACCTATGCATCTCCTCTAACTTCACAGGCACATCCTTTTTTTTTTTTTTTTTTTTTTTTTGTTAGCGTTCTTAAATATTTACTTTCAAACTATAAGAATTCTACCAAATCTTTTCTTTTCACTTAGTAAAGTGATCGAAGAGCACTTTTTGTTTTAATCACCTCCATAATATTTCAGCCCTGTCTATCCTATGAAACAGTATAAACAATGGAAGTCCCATCAAATTATGACAGTGAAAATTATATTATATAAAATAACACCAATGATTTATAGTCCAGAGAGCTAGATGTAAGCACATGTTGACATGAACAATGAATTCACCTGAGCAACAACTAATTCTAATAATAAAGAGATACTGAAAAAGTTAACTTTTTTTTTTTTTTTTACACATTACAGAAAAAAAGGGAGTACAGCTTACAAGATAAAATGACAACCTATGCTGTTTGGCAATATAAATACTATTATTTAAGAGGAAAGAATACTCCAAAGCCAAGAGAATTATGAGACAGAACTGACTGATAGGGAAAGAGGATTCATACTTCATGCTTCCACTCGCATAACTTCCCAAACAGTATATGTTGCAGGAAAAATGTAGTAAAAGGGGTTGTTTTTCAGACAGTGGTTTCTGTAGTAACTTAGTTCTCTCTTGCTCCCCTCCACTGCCTCCTCCAAAACAGTCTGGTATCTTCAATGACAAAGAGGAGCTAAAATGCTAAAAATAAAAATACTCGCAGCTTTCTGGAGCTGTTCCCTGACTACATGCACTTTCATTTACTGCAATGAAAAGATAATCTGTGAAATATAACAGGAATTCTTCTGATATGTGCAATTGTGGGTTGAGAAGCAAGAACAAATCTTTGTAGTTCCACTTCATGGTTCAGATTCATGGTGGCTTGAAACACATCACAAATCTCATGAGTATTTCTACAAAGCTGTAAAGATTAAAATACTGTTTAAAATTAAGGCTGATGAGTACTGAATCTGTATTAGTGAACCTAAGGAGGGATTACATAGCACAAAACACTGTGGCACACATGTAGGGACTGGTTCAGGAAAAGCCCCCTGGATTAATTTCAATAAATTCCCCTGCCCTGACAAATTTCTTTTTAAAAAGACCAGACCTACATTAATTCCATAGAGGACTTTTCAACCATCAAAAAAGAAGTCCAGTTTCAGAAGTGCAATATAATACAAGTTGTGAGCTCTCAAGACACCCTTTCAATCCTAGCCCAGATTAACAGTCAAGGGAAATGCTTTCACATTTTTAGAACAAGTTTGGTCGCTAGTCTGAAGATAATAGATGTGCTTGTCACTTGATCAAAAAGTCTGGGTAGCTGGTTTTCTTGCTTTAAATAAATGAATTAGTCTTCTCAGTTTAATTACATGTTTATAAGTGTACTACAATAAAGATGCTAGAAGAGCTGAGTTCATGTCCATAGCAAACATTTCACTTTATGAAATAAAATTTAATTATTTTAGCTACATGCTAGAACAGCTCATTCAAAACCTAAAATTCTGAAAGTGCTATTATATTGCCTTATTACAATGGTGCAATGTTTCATGCTTCTTGAAACACCCTGTGTCCAAACACCACAGTGTCCTCTTCTTGAAGGTCCATAGAACAATATATAAGCAAGTTCATGACTGTCGAGTTTCACAGGAGAGGAAATCCACTGAGGGAAGCTTGTTCCATTGAAGATAGCATGAATATTCACAACTAATGCCATTTTTGTGAGACACCTGCATGTTATATCTGAACAAAATATATTTCAGCTAGCAAAATTTCGCTTATCTGAGAACCTGTGAATTAGCAACATGTGCAAGACAAACTCTAAAAAGTTACTTTTTCTGCAGACAGCAACTGTTTTCCATTAAAAATCTTTCAGAAAAAAGCCACTCCCACTCTCCCTAACCTAGAGTTAAATTTGGTTGTAGGCAACATCTTAGCACAGTGATCAAGGCTGTAGAGCGTAAATGCAAACTTCTTTCACTCCAGTTACAACCATTTAAATAGCTCAGTCTTCACAGAATAAAGTGGCCAAAGTTCCACGCTTTCATTTTTAATTAATACAGAGACATGTTACTGGGGGATATTTCACACAGATTTCTTTAGCACTTTTTTTTTTCTTTGCAAGTGAACTAGATTTGTTGAAATCAAGCTTTTTCCATGAATCATCTTTGAGAAACTAGATTCTTCAATAAAATTTTTCTTTAAAAATACACCACAGAAAAATTCTTCATTGCCTCTATAGCTTGGGACACACGTGCAATATTCTTTTGTGACTTTTAAACTAACACAAATCTTGCAACATAGCACATATAAGTTGTCTGTGCTTCTAGTTCTGTTTTATTCTATTATTTCAGCTTTATCTAATGTCCAGAGGATTTCAGTCAGGACGGAAGACAAAAGAGGTTAGTGGATTTTCTTTTCCATTAAAAAAGAAAATCCTGTTCTTCCAGAAGTCTTACAATACATTGCAAAGACAACACAACTTATACATAATGTAGGGCAAGCAGGTATCAGTATCTCTATTAAAAAATTAAAGGAAGCTGAGAGAAGATATCTTAGACTTTCTCAAGGTCACACAGTCAGAAACAGCCTGCCAGTGGATCGCCTACAAAGCCCAGAAAGACAGACAATACACAGACACACATAAATAGCCATACATCTATGTAAGTTTTCAAAAGATCTTACTTCTGTATTTCTTTTAGTTCCAGAACAATCCAATATTTACAGCCATAATGCTGAAGATAATCAGTTTGCAGGCTAATGATCAAACTGGGTTTGAATGCAGAACTCATTAAGGACTTGGGAGAATTGCACAAATCACCAAAGGTGGTCTGTCACCAAAATTTGCAGTCTGGTGCGTCACGTAGCATGATCCATAGATATTGACGCTGATACAGGAAGAACATCTTGCCTCAAACACCATCTCCCACATAGCTAAACAATCAGAGATGATATCTTTAACTTTCCATCACCTGTTTCTGACTTTGAACAGCTTTGGAGGAAGGTACTGTGGATTCCTAAGTATTTTATTTGCCTTTTAGAAACAAGCAAGTAACCAGGATAACTTCTTAAGTATAGGACCATAGTGAGAGGTAATTTTAATTATTGATTAATATAAAAGCATATTTTCAAGACACAAGATATGATTAAGGTCATACATTACAATGATTAATGACTGCTTTCCGGAAAGCATCCACTGTGCTTGTAACATTATGTCAAACTAAGAATTAATTAATCTAAAAGCTTTGTGAAAACATAAAGGGACAATAATCAGGAAATGGGGTTAGCAGTCTGCTCTAATTTGTAAAAAGAAAAATTTGTAGAATTGATTAGTCTGAGAGCAATTACAGAGCTGGCAAAGCCTTCAAATGAGAACCAACTTAAGAATGGCATATTTGTAATTGGTTTGTATTCATCTTTCCAGCACGCTTATTTGCAAAGTAATATCCAAAATTTCTGTTCCATTTTCTGGTACGCAGAGGAAACAATATTATGCATGTGCAAAAATGTGTGCTCTGAACGCACCCCATTATCAGTCCATTCTGTCTGTGACTAATACTAAGAGACAACTTCAACCACATCAGTTAAACAGATTTGTATTCCAGTTTGGTTTATAGGCAGTCTGAAAAAAACCTCAGACAATATTCCGCATGAAACTTTGAAATCGTTTGCTTTTTATTCTGTGATCTTCAGATGTGGCATGCATGGGATTTTGGTGGCGGTGTTTTCCTTCAGAAGTTGCAGTGATGACCAGATGTCATCAGAATTAATGCTTGTGAGGAACAAGCCTGCTACATCTTCTGCAATTGAATTTGCAACAGTACTGCGTTCTACGTGTAGAAGGCTGGAGAGAAAATTATAGATGTAATACTACATAAAATACTTGATGGGCCACATCTGGCTGGCAGCATAGCAAGTGTGAATTTACCCACAATACAGGGCTTGGAGAAGCGTGTGACAAAGAATGTGGCCACGGAACCATAATGTTCCCACTGCATATAACTTGACTACAGCTGCACATCACCCTTTCTATCCTATTGAAGAGGCAAAATGAATTTCTAACCTGCTTGACAATCTTGAAACAGCAGTGTCTTAACCAGACAAATTCAATCTTGCTAATTAGCACCATTCAGCAGCTAACCATACCCACTCCCCATACAACAGTGCCTTCCATCCAGACTTTGTGACCACGTTTACCTTGGTCCCTCCATCTTAACGTATTCCCTTGCATTTTTGAAACTAAAGATGGAAAACCACTTCCCTGATGTATGCATGAGGTTAGTATGCTGTAAATCACTAAAACAGAAAGCAAAGCAAACACAAACCGTTCCCAGGTCTCTCTATATCCCCAAAACAGACAGCCGAATTTACATCCAAGACAATGCTGCAGAAGCCAGCAGGATCCTTAACAGGATTTTCCTTTGCAACATCAGCACAGAACTGTTGTCATACATTACTCTGGACATAGCCAATTTATCATCGAGAGTGTTTTGTAACAGTGACTGCTGCTTAATAATAAATGCTTATTTCACCTTTTTGTGTCGTAGAAAGGGCTACAGACGATCAAAACCAGAGTAAGATTTTTGGGTGAAGGTACAGTGAATACCTAAGAAAATACTATAATTCAAGATTTGTGGTGTTTATTTGCAGTTACTGCTATGAAAAAGCACCAAATATACCATAACAGAAAATCCAGACTATCAAAAGCGCCAAAGGCAGACTTGTTCACATATAGTCTATGAATACTAAGTCCTTTTGTATCAGCAAACTTTGTAACTGAAAATGACAGAGGACTTTTGTAAGTGATGTGACCTCTGACCAGCAACATGAAAATATTACGGTTTAAGAACTAGCTGAAGCAGGCAAATTCAGAGTTAGCGCTAACATATGCTTTAATATCTTCTGGCTTTCAGTACATGCTTAAATTTAAGCTTGTATATATAGAGTTTTTCCTCAGTCAGGAGTTAGTAGGACATATCAATAGTGAGCCAATGTAGGTGAAGAAAGGGGGGGGAAAAATTAATTTGTTGGGGTAGGGGGAACAGCAGCACTATGAGCAACTGGAGTAAAACTGGAGTGTATTCCCTCCAGACAAATGAAGAACCTATGGAAAGTCACTGGTAAGACTTTTCAAATATATAAAGCGAGCTGTAATACGCCAGCACTAAAACACCAATGGGCATTTATCAACCCAAAGAAGAATTGCAGTAGAAAACCTATTAGCAGAAACTTTAATAGGCTATTTGAACATGTAGAGCACACATTGCAAGCATAAAGTCTTCAGAAGGAAGGGTTTTCAAAGGTAAAGCTGAAATCTTTTACTATGTTGTTCTGTTCTGCATAGGTGCAGTAAGACATCTTAAATAAAGCATTTGAAGATAGGGAAATATAAATTCACACTACTTCAATAATTCTCCTAGCTACAGCTTAACCAAATCTGGGATTGTAACTCTGCAGGCTCTGTAAACAAGGATCAGTAGTGGAAAGGTCCCATACGAAGTCAGTACAAATAATTAAAGAAATTGAAGACTTCCCTATGATCTGGATACACGTCTCCCACATTCTTGCACAAGAGTCCATACTTGATACTAACCCCTAGCTTCCTAGGGAGGAGCTGCAGCATCACCCTACGGTTCCCAACCCAGACAACACCAAATTAGAGTCACCTAGGCAGAGGGGAAGCCAAGGTACTGCTTCTTCAAAACAATTACCCAGCCAGCCATGAAAGCAGCCCGACACGGAAAACCAGGTCATATCTGCAAACAGATTTTCATGTAATCACTCCACTAATTCTATGTAGGACAATCATATTTACAAAACGCTGGTAAAGGTTTTTTAGGAAACAGTTCAAAACTGGTTTATTTTGATACATGCTTATAAGAACATAAAAGAGAGATGCTGTTGGCCCTACTATTTGCACAAGGAAGCAATACAATAGAATCAGCAGGAGATCATTACGGTGTTAGTGTACCACAGCAGACATTCCTGAAGAGATCCCAATTAGTTCACCAACTATTCTCTAACTAGGATGAATATTATTACATCTAAAAATCAGAGTTACTTTAACTGTTTGCATATGATTTACGCTTCCAATTTCTACAAATAGTCCAAGTTCAATATGAAAATGCAGGCAAGAAGGAAAAGGTAGGAGATAAAATACAGATCTGATAAACACCAGGTAATGCATAATAAATAGAGTAATATGAACCCAGAGTCATACTGCTTGAATTTAAATATACTACATCAAACTCAGGGAAAGAAAAAAAAAAAAAAAAAACAAACCACACCCACACACAAAAGGCCTAGGTGCAGACAAGTAAGTTACAAGCCTGTCAAGTTCAATAAAGACAGTAAAAACTGGAAACACATACAGTTGATGAAAACACCATAAATATGCTGGGGGTTTGGGTGTGGTGGTGGTGGGTGGTTTTGGGGTTGGTTTTTTTTTTTGTGGGTTTTTTTTTGTTTGCTTTTTGTTTTTTTTACACACATTCAGATGGAGCGCTATTCTGGTCAGTCTATCTGAGAATAAGTTTTACAGGCAACAAAATCATTCAGAGATAAAGAGAACGTTCAAAACAAATTTGTGAACACAGAAACTACTTGAGAGAAAATAAAGTAATGCTGCTAAGAAGAAATCATTATACACATCCACGGCGGATAAAAATAGAAGAGACCTGTGTCTGTCTGGGATAGAGTTAATTTTCTTCATAGGAACCCAGGTGGTGCTGTATTTTGGATTTGTGACTGTAACAGTGTTAGTAGAACTCATGTTTTGGCTTTTGCAGTTCTCAGTTTCTTACTCTGCCCCTGCCCGCAAGTAGGCAGAGGGTGGCAAGAAGTTGGGAGGGAGCACAACCAGGACAGCTGGCTCTAATTGCCCAAAGGGATACTTCCTGGCATGCAATATCATGTTCAACAATAAAAACTGGGGGGTTGTCTTCCAAAGTGGCCATTGCTCAGAGACGGGCTGGGCATTGGTCTGTTTGTGGGAGGTAATGGATGACTGCCTTTGAGTCACTTGAGTTTTCCCCTGAGCTTTAAAAAAAAGCCAAAAAAACCCACCCCACCATACAACCACAAAAATACCCAAATAAATCACCAGACTTCCAGTGACACACATTTCTTCCTTACACTAAACTGATTATCAAGGTGGAACATTTATTACAGAGAAAAAGACTTCTCTGTTATTAGATCAAAGGATTCCCAAGCATTCAGAAGAAAAATTTGACTTCAGATTTTTGAGATCACTTTTTAATCAGTTTTAGTTAGTATAGTGGTTGATAAATAGGGACAAAGTTTCCTGCACACAAAAATGAACAGTAGGAAAATACTGACAGTATTAAAATATAACACATATGAACAATTAGTTATATGTATCATATACAATATATACATATATACACAATATAAAAATGTGTGTGTATACACAAAGCTTGTTTTGGAAGACTAGGTTCTCAGCTGGTTTTTATATAATTGTATCTACTGATATTGCTATATTTAGTTCAACAGGTCATAAGTTCTTACTAAAATTGAAAGGATATAGTAAATTTGAAAATAGTCATTAGACAAAATCTAAAAGTCAAATTTTTAACAGTATGGTGGCTAGAAGTCAAACAGTCTGCAAATACTGCAAGCCTCACTAGGGAAAGCGTATCTTAAACTGAAGACTGCTATAAAGGAATCTATTTGCTCATACAGACATGGTGACAGTACATTTGTCGGATGGGTTTTTATTTTAAACAGCGCTAGGACAAAATATGACTTAATTGTGAACTTATGTACTGGTAGGGAGCATACTTTTATGCTGCAGAACACTAAATATTTTTTTCTTTTTTACCACTTCTTTTCCTGTACCAGGTTAACATCATCACATATTATTTCCAAAGGTCAAAATTCCATGAGTTTATGCCACCTTCTCTTTCCCTGTTTGCAAAAATTGATGTAACATGCCATGCTGTAGAATCCTTATGGGTCAGATCCAAAGTAAGTTTGGGGAGGGGGGAAATATATTCACTTGAGGAGGCTTTGGAACAAACTACAAATTTGATTAGCAATGAAAATACAGGTTTTAAGATGCACTTGATTTTTCTCTCAGCAGAACATTCACATGATTTTGGTCAGGTAAAACAGGTTAAATAACCCATGAGTATCACTGATAATATATCTACAAAGTACAGGTGTAGTCTGAGTAGCACTACCATGCAACACATACGCAAGTGTCCAGGAGCTGGAAGATATAAACATACACTTACATGTATATTTACACACATGTGTTTGAATATGAACATTGGGAAAAAGTGTAATTTAATGCATGACATTGTCATAGTCGCCTTTGCCCAATTCAACACTGCTAATGATAAAACCATCCTGAAGGAGCTGGTTCCCATCTTGCTATAATTACCTTTCTTCTTTACTTTTGCAATAGAGTTCTGCTTTCCTTGATTTTACCATACACATATCAGGGGACTCTCCAGTATGCATACTCATTGCTTTAAGAACATTGGCCCATAAGCAACTTCAAAACTTTTCTTTGGAAAAAAAATGTTGTTTAGAACCACTTTTCTTAGTTGTTCGTGGCTTTGTCATCATCCGGAATAAAGTGTCCATAGCAGTGAACATCTGATTGTTCCAGTCCTTAAGGTTAACCCAACTACCTGCACTTCGGCCTAGCCATTCCTGCTAAAACATTGTTGCAGTCACCCAAATTCCAACTAAATTTCACCCACCATATTTAGAACTTCTATATGACTCCAGCTGCAAAAAGAAAGACTACTAGCACATAGCTTTGTAAGTGATATTCTATGCCCAGACACCTGGAATAGTGCCATTAAGAACACAAAGTCAGAATACACTGACAACATCAGTCTCCCCTTTCTGGGTTTGGTTATTTCTTTTTTGAAGTTTATTTCACCCAGCGACGAGAAATCAGGAAACTGCTGCTTAGGGACAACCTTAGGGATTCCAACCTTTTAAGGAATCAATGCGAATTTGCCTTCAGCTTACTGTCCTAAATTTGAGGCCTCCATTTCTTCTTGCTCACCCTTTATCAGTTTCATAAGTACATCAGTACAACATTCAAACTTTTCAGCCTTATGAAGAACAGTTTCCTTATATTACCTTTCTCATACAGTACGTTATCAGATTCTGATTTATACTCTCTCATGATCTTACAGTTTCTCGGTCATTTATCTTGAAGTCTAATTGTCGTTAATTACTTCCCTGTGTAGCTTTATGAGCACTTAAAAGCTAAACTTACTGTTTTTCTAGATGATCTCCTACATCAATCAATTTCCCATCAAATAGTTTTTACTCAGAATTGTCTCCAGAAGCATTGGCTGTTCTTTCACATATACTAAAAAAAAAAAAAATCATAGAAAAATACATCCAGGATTTTTCAGAACAGTTTTCTCCATTGAAACTACAATTAGCCTTTATTAGGGCTAGTGGACAAATGGAAAGATTTGGCATTCAGCAAAAGTATCTTTTCTTTCTCCTTTTCAGTTTGCTAGAATATAGGAATTTAGCCTGTAGGACTGATGCCACATAGTAGGGTGAATAAACAGATCTTGTTTAGTATCCATTACTAAAGGCATAAATATACGATTTGTATTTAAAAATTCTCATTCCATGAGCTCCTTCATTTTGCAAACAAATCACCAATGTTAAACAAGAACAAACAAACAACAAGGTGCCTCTAAACCATACAGACACTCCTAGAATTTTAACTGTTCCATGGCAGTCTTCCTAGGAAGTATTTTCTATACAAGGCAACTCAAATTTAAGTACTGATTTTTGTCAATCAACTTTTTAAATTAACAGTGGGCAAGATGGTGAGAGGAGAAATAGTCTATCTGCCAAGAGAACTGGTGGTAGAATAACTGTGCGACACCACATCTGAGTAAAGGGAAACAATCAAAGAAACAGGCTGATATTTCAGCACAAAGAAAAAAAGGGGGAGAGGGATGTTTTGTCTTATTTTACAAACACAACAGATGCTGTAACACAATACAATCATGCTCAACACATCTTACTCTAACAGAAAGGAAGATATGGCAAAGCTGGAAGATGCTGCATAATATTCTGGATGATTCATTCATTGACATCTCATTCATTATTAATAATAAAAAGTGAAATTTTGTATCTGCACCAGCCTATAAAACTTTAAGTCCTGCAAATTTGGCTCACTGGGGTTGAAGAGACATGCTGTGATCTGGCCAAGCATTGATTATTACTGTTGTACTGGTTCTGAACTGGTTTTCAGAATCCCCAAACTCCAGGAAAAGCATTATGTAAGTTTACCTGTGAACTTAAAGCCATTTTTTCCTTAAAACTTCCTGTAGTTCCAAGATCAGTTCTGCATCATGTGGACTGCAACCCTTCCCACCTTGCTGCAGATCACTTGCTGACAGTTTCTTGTAGTATATACACTGGTTCTTTTATCATTAAGGTCTCTATAATTAAGTCTTTTCATAAGAAGATGAAGTCACACTTGTTTTCATACTTCATTTACTGTATTAGCAAAGATACTTAATGTAACTACTATAATTTGTTCCATATTTTGTCAGTTTCTTCTTTGTTTGGGTTTTTGGTCTGGTTTTGTTTGGTTTTTTAAAGAAAATCTATTTGTTCATTCGAACTAGTATCTCATTGGGTCTATTTAGCCAAATTGAATTTTAGAACCTGAAACTGCAAAAAAAAACCACTCTTCCAGCTGACATCGGTTGTTATGTAATTCTATGTAACTCTGAACAATATATTAAGATCAGAGATATGAAACACATTATATTAAACACACCAGATATCATAATATATAGCTTTCATGCTCCATCTTATTTATCATTACATATATATTACATAAATATTAAAGCATGTATTTTCAGATCTTTTCCAAGAAAGATAGGTATGGGTCCATTATTGTACAAATAAGATAACCAGGTTAGACATTGTTTACAAACAAGACTTTCTCATCAGAAGTTTTGTGACAGAATGTAAAGAACTTAAAACAACTGAATAATAGCCGCTTAACTGTAAAATTATTCATCTGTCTGTTTTTGTTCTGAAGAGTTATTCTAAATACTGCACTTGACTATGCATTTTTATATGCCAGAATCTACTAAACAAATTCTATCAGGTTTCCATAGATGAAAGAGATTGAGATGAAACAGCTTCTCACACACAATTTGGGCTCTTTGATTACATTTACAGGCTCTTCAGTCACTCCAAAACCCCACCAGTCTTTTACTACAGCTTTCAAGCTGTGACAATTTAGATAAGTGAAATGTTAAATAGCTCATTATAAGGCCACTTCTGCACCATAGGAATTGATGGCAGCATTGCCACAGACTTCAATGGGAGCTGGATTACAGTTCAAAACACATCATGTATAACATTCATCAGAAAAAAATTAAAATTCAGAGACTTAAAAAACTTCTTCAAATCATTTTATACTGAACCAGCCTTACTACAAATCAGGAGGAGGTGGCAGGCCGGTTCTGTAGAATACTACAAAAAGCTATTGAAATGCAGCTTTTCTCGTTCTGCCATTTTCATCCAAATCGCTTGTTATGACTTATGTGACAAGCAATCATGAGGGAGTGAAGAGCCATTTCCAACAAACACAAAATAATAGAATAAAAACAGCAGGGGACAAACAACCTTCAAAATTGTCTCCCGAGACAGGTAAAATTTTTCTGCTAAAAAACAATCCTACTATGAAATACTAACCGGATTGCACATAATTTAAGGTTCCAGGCAAAGAGTTTTGGTGATTTAGTGTACAAGTAGCCCTGTGTAGTTGGAATAAGACATATTCCAAGTGGTATGCATTTCATTCTCTCTTACATAAAACCAAAAAGGCAAAGTGTAACCAGCCTCCCAAATTCTGTATTCTGCAGAACAGATGTGTTTCTGTTGTCCTGGCAACAAGAAACTGCTAATAAATCTCCCTGTGATAACAAATTAAATACCAGTAATACTGAATATCTATAAAAATATTCAGAGATGAGATTACCTTCTATCTTAATTCACTGTCTTTGACAAATGTAAACATATCAATCTATCCAGTCAGCTTGTCATCTTTTAGGCAGACAGGGGAAGGCCAAAGATTAGCAACCTTCCCACAAGTCTTGCTGACATAGGATTCGTTACATTGAAAGCCCCTTTAAAAAGTGTTAGAATAAAATACCATACCAGTGAAATGGGAACATCGCTCCTTTTCTCAGCATTCTCTTAAAGCGCATGGCAGGGTGGACACAATACAAAGCAGCAGGTAATTCCTCAACGACCCAGGTAAAGGGGAAAGTTGGTGGTGCTCTTCTTGAAAAACCTGTCCTGAAGAAAAACGAGAAAGGTGTCAGGAAATTCCCTGCAGAGAATTACATGAGCAAGGTTTAGAAGTCTGACTTAACTCTTTGCTTAAAAACGCAGCAGTGAAGGCATGGACATTGTAAATGCATGCATTTTTTTCATGTGCAGAAGTTTATGTTTTAAACCTCTTCCCTTTGTTGCTACAGATCTCTGTTGTGTTCACAGAGGCATCATAGTAAAAAAGGCTACCAGTTTCTAGATTACTGTCTCTTAATCTTTATTACTGCAACTTAGTCATCTTTTCTTCAAAACTACTTTTTGCACACGCTACAGGGTATTTGAAAGGTCAGGAAATAGTATTTTGGGGCTGCATTTTTTTCCTCTTTTTTTTTTAACCGTTCACTTGTTTGTACCCACCAATTTTTTTTCACTTTTCCAGGTGAGACATTTAGGAGGGTAGTTTACTACCTTCAGTAGATTGCCTCCACTTAACACTGCCCTGGTGGTAGCTAGAGCTCAGGTACTGTATCATCTTAGAGGTACAATGCTTTCTAGATGACAAAAAGAAGTGAACTCAAAATACAATGCCTAGAATGCTGAAAATCGCAACCACACCTTAACATCAGTTTGAGGAACAGTACAGTATTTTTAAGAAGCTGCACGTCCTCGGAGGTCTTAACTTCTTTTGCTCTGCTTAGGAGTATTCTCATTTAGAGCTCATTTCTTCAAACACACACAACGGAGGGTTCTTTTAGCAATACATGACAGTGATTAAATAGTCATTTTATATGTTGGCTTTCTTTTAAAACATATAGCCTTAATGAATCAAACATCAGCTATTTCTTTACAAGTAGATATTTGTAAGCCCCGTACTAATAATGTAGCACTCACTCTACAGAGTAGCTCTTACATAGATCATAGAAAATAACACAGCAAACTTACGTACCTTGTTGGCGTCAGCCATCCTTGAATCAGGATCAAGTCTTCACATAAGCCTCCAAATCCAGCACTGCAGTTGTACAGGAACAGTACCAAATGTCCAACAGATGTTTGCAAATTACATTCTGAACGTCTTCTCAGATAGTGCTGTGCTTGCCCATGTCACCTTGATTAGCTAAAAGGAATTACAGTTGAATAATCATGACTATAACTCCAGGTCTTTTGTATGTATTTAAGTATTATATTACTATATAGTTCAACTGTGTTTTAGCCTAGCAAAGGAAGTAAACTAAAAGTACACTGTGCACTTAAAATTCTGTCAGTAGCCTGCAAAACATTTCATTTCTTGAATGAAATGTGGCCAAGAAACTCAGATTAACATCACCTCTGTCTTGAGCCTTTAAGACTATGAGTAGTCAAGGTCTGGTTCCTGGCTTCCACTTACTGTTTCCATCCTGCTCACAACCTCAAGCTGTGGTGGTAAGAACAGTTCTTACGGCATTCCAGACACCAGAGCAGAAAAAGATATCACAATGAAGTTGATCATATTTTAAATATAGCAAACCTACATTAAACTACTATTTGTTCTGTTTCAAATTTCCATTTAATTATTCAGGGTATAATTTTACATTACGTTTGTTCACAAAAGCTTTGTGTGTAGCAATATTTTCAGAGGTTAGAGCCTGGAGGTGGAAAGAAATTACACCCACCCTCACAGCTGTCTGCACTTACAGGAAACAGAAGGGTTTACTTTGTACAAGTGAATATATTCTATTTTACACAGACTTTTGGCCTCAAATATGTTCTCTTTCCCGGAGGATTATTAAGCACACATTGCATTTCTTATCTGAGATCTAATCAGATACTATTCTCAGTGACAGAAAGACTAGGGGTTTTTTCCTCAGGTCAAAAGCAACTTTTACGGTTTCCAAAACAAAAATTACTATTTCTTCTCAGTCAAAATAGCCGTATACAGGTCAAGCAGCATTTGATCAGACTAACTGCAGTTATTCTAGGATGTCAGCGAATGAAACAGCAATAGTTAGCACTAGAAATTATTATTCCTTTTCAATTTCATATCTTGAAAGTGATGGTAGGGCATTCTTTGGAATTAACTGTAAGAAAGTAACTAAAATAGCCATCAAATGAAAATACACAGGAAAACTGACTTTAAGCATTCGACAAGAGATATCACCATCTTCAACAGTAACCTAATGTCTAATAGAATTTCTCTTTCATTAACGGGCTAAAACTGAATCTAAACCCTCAAATGCAACACGTTCTAGCAGCAATACTCAGCCAGCTTCTCCTCCCTGGGACATTCCCCAGCCTCAGGGCACCACAACGGTCAGCCCTGCCGAAGCTGGTGGCACCGTACGCCCTTATCACAGCCTAGCAACCAGCCAGCGTCTCAAGGCCACAAGATTTCGCGCTGTGATGAAGCCAAGGGCCAAAAGGACAGTGGAAGCTGATGAGCTAAATGTGCAAAAGATTAGTGTCGCTGCTTTTAAGTCACTCTGTAAAGACTATGTTCATACTGCACAAAACAACAAAAAAAGAAATGCTTTGAAAGGTACAAACCAAATAGACAAGCAGTTTGTGCTACTAAATGGGAGACTTGTAACAAAGCCAGCCTCCCTACTTAACAGATGCTCTCAAAAGAGGAGCACAGGGCCAATCCTACTATAAAACCACTCATGGAGGTTAATCCACACGCTAAATTCAATCTAGAATCTTATTAAAACTGAAGTTGCCATGCCTCTCTCTATTCCTTTACCTCTAGTCATACAGATTGGGTAATTCAAAATGTTAGCTTGTAAGACACAAACTAAATCTGGGAATAACCCAATTTCCACAACAATATGTAAACTTTTAATGATGATACTGCAGGCAGCATAAGCCTCACTGTAGCTCTAAAATTTGGCCTCTTGTGCGAGTTTAAAAAATGCAGCAGAAAGTCCTCATATGAAGCAGAATGGTCCTGGGACAACCTATGGAATTGATGACTATGAATTTTACTGTCCCGAGACTGGTAATCTTCCTTAACATATAAGATCATAGAATGGTTTGGGTTGGAAGAGACCTTGAAGATCATCTAGTTCCAACCCCCCTACCAAGGCCAGGGACACCTTCCAGCAGCCCAGGTTGCTCAAAGCCCCATCCATCCTGGCCTTGAGCGCTGTCAGGGATGGAGATTTCCCAGGAGACTGAAAGGTGTAATTGCAATTGTTTCCATTAGGTTTGTCAGAACAGATTTGCATTAATTCACACTTCTTGTCACCGTACACTGTGAGAGCAGGCTCTGTGAGCACCTGGGGGTGTTTCTTACCACTGCCATTTTCCATGAGCGAACTTTGATCTGTCCAGAAGTGCCAACCTGCAGCACCGTGCCTCCTGCGTTCTTCTTGCAGACTTCTTTTTTGTCCTTTCACCCCGCTGCTGTTCCTTCATTGCTGTTGCTTTCTCTCACCATCTGTCTTTATGCGAATGTCATCACTGCTGCTTTGATGTTTAGGGCCTCGCCTTTTGCTTTAATCAGTGTAAGATATGAACAAAATAAATACCGAGATTCTAGAAAAACAAAACTCCTCCAGAAAAAGGCTCTCTACCTCTGTGGCATACAAACCAGCTTTTCTACTTACCAGGACGCTGGTTACTACATACAAGAAAGGTCTTAACTCCAGACGCCTTTCATTGTACCCTCACACTACCATCCTACATATGCAAAGGAACCTATCTGTTACTTTTTACAGAAGGGAGCAATATTGTGTCATTGACAAATATGAAACAGAAGCCACTGTAAAAGTTCAGAAAAAGTAGGAAAAGCTTGTGGAAAAAAGAAATGTCATCACTTTCCATAGATCCTTCTCAACCCTGCTTAAGACAAGGAAACTGACCTGAATTCCTGAGAAATCTGGGAAGCAGAAGCTTTTACAGAAGGTCCCCCCACATCTGCCAACTTTTGTATGAGCTTTTATATTAAGTGGGCTGGAATCATGTCTTTAAACCAACAATTTAACAGCTCAGACAAGAGCACTAGGAAAGCAAGCAGTAAAACAGAACATTACAGTTTCTTTTGGCATTTTCTGAAATACCTGCTATATATTTGAATTTTTTTAAAAAAATAATTAGTGACAGAGATATTCAGAGATAAGCCTCAGACATTATTTTTAGGGCCTGTCAAACAATTTGGTTGCTCTTGTAAAAGAAATGTGCACTATTTCAGAGCCCAGAGTTTTACTGGCTACATCTCAGCCCCAGTGCTGGAGCACATACCTTGACTACAGCCCAGCTAGATGCTGGGATAAGATAAGGACATGTACTTCAGTTTCCTACAGCAGAAAGTTCAGATGTGGAAAAGCAGCAGTTTCTGTGCACATCCCTGCAGTCCTCCCTTTCCAGGTTCGTCAGGAAATGAGGACCGAGCACTGGATGTGGCTTTAAGCCATGTGGTCTAGTTGAAGGTGTCCCTGTCCATGGCAGGGGGGTTGGAACCTGGTGATCTTTAAGGTGGCTTCCAACCCAAACCACGATTACTGTGCCAACTGTACCTGTCCTTAAGTGTAGACACAGCCATTTTCCTCAAAATGCCTAGAGCGAATTCAGAGAAAACACCACACTGATACAAACTACATTTAGAACAGTTGAAACTGAATCAGCAATTGATGCAACATAAGCTGATTAATGGCATGTATGCAGCACAGGTTTAAGCTTCTGCCTCAACTATAGACAAAAGTTCCAAAATCTGTTATGTCAAAGAATGGACATTTTGAAAAACTGCAGAAGACATCTGGCCTTGAAACGTTGAATATGCTTTGCTTATACAGCTTCTGGTTTAAAGTTTTATTTTGGAAATAATTTGGTTCAATCAACATTTTTAGTAAAGCAACCGACATAGCATTTTATTTCCTATAGATGCTCAGGCAGCATACTTCACTAGGATGAAAGTATGAGACTAAGTATTATACCTTCTAAAACAAATCCCTTTTGGGCAGTACAAATGCCCATTCATAACACAAAAATTAGGTCTATGTATTTGTGTGTGTATGTGCACAGAGAGACGCTTACAAAAGAGACTGAATCAGTTTAGAGGCAAGTGTTAGGCACTTTGTTACATTCAAATGTCTTTTTACCACTTTCAAGGTCAAAGATTTTGTACGTGTCATTTTCAAGTAATCTCTAAGGACTTGAGAATTTTGTACAGCCTGGGTTGTATTTGAAGTACTCAATGTATTAAAGCTGCAGTTAACTCTGAAGTGTACTGATGCCAGAAGGACAAAACATTCAGTTTAAGGTTCAATTTATAGAGTTATCAAATTTTCACAACAGCAAAACTCTGAGGCTGATTAAGTATCACAGCCATTTTAAGATGATGCAAGTTAACTAATTTATTCTGATGTCAATGGAAGCCGATTCAGGCACCTTGCACTGGAAAAGGCAAGGCATTGTTGCAGGAATGCTATATTGCTGTTCCAGAATTGTCTCATTACAAGAAGACTGTGAAGTCAAAACGATTAAAAAAATTTTGATGCCCCCAAAATATGATAATTAATCTTCTTTGACTATGTCTAATAAAGCACATGCCACTTGACATATTATCAGTGGCAATGAACCACGTATATAGAGATTCATTCTTTCCAGAGTCCCCAAAATACATTCAAAGCTTGACAGATAAGATGACAACAATAATAAACCATTTATCAAATTGAAATGCAGTCACCTCTGGGGTGAACTGCAATATTAATATTTCCTCCTGTAAATGCATCATTGTACTCCTTAGAGATTAGCATTATCTGATTGGACCTCAGCTATGAAACTGTTTCATGATCCCTTTCAACAGCTGAAAGAATTTCCTCTAACATATGGTGGAAAAAACAAAGGTATAACAAGTTGCTTTGAGTCTGAATGTCTGCACTGGAGGTAATACAGAATTTCAGTATAGCATGACACAGCACTAACGTAACCTGGTGTCTGGAAAACAAGGTCCTATCAGCCAATTACAATGCTAACACTGAGAAAGCTGCTGACCAGTGTCAGCAGATCTCAGGAAAGTTTTTTAACCTGGTTAGATGAACTTCTAAATTACATTGTCTCCTCTTCAAAATAAGATGATGATCTCTTGCTTTAGAGACTCTAGCCAAGTTTGCCTTTACTGCATTTTTGTCTTCCCCCCGCCCATAAGAGTCATGCCCATTGCATGTAGCTTTTTACCTTCTTGTGAGGTTTAAAGAAGTTCTGTAGGGAAATGGGAATAGAAGTTTAATTGCTCTATTTCTTACCTTTTTTTTTTTTTTTTTTTTAAATCTATTTCTTCCAGGAGTACTTCACAGCATCAAGTGCTACTTCAACTATGTTACTGTACAAAAAGAAATATACCTCACCACACACGAGGCCTGATAGCCAAAGGGACTTTAAATTACATATAAAAAAAGTAAAGTAAGTCTTGATAATACATCTTTTTCCTTCATAAAAAAAATCTTAGCTTTTGAAACACTGATATTAGAGGAGATATGTCATCCTCTGCTTATTTTAAGTACTCCATTTAGCAAGAAATTGGAATGCTGATCACCCCATGTTGCACTTACAGAAATCTACAATTGTAAGAGCAATAAATGGTTCATTAATTCCTGAAAAACCAAATTACTGTTCCCTCTTAAACCAAGAATTAATATGATAACAAGTCACTGTTACTTCTAACGAATATTTCAGCAGGAAGAAGTGTTTTTAATTTGTATTTGCATATTTTTGTAAACAGAAACTGGAAATAATCCAATATTATTTAAGATTAGAATTTCTCTGATGGAAATCCTAAATATGGCAGAACATTGAAGCCAGCAACATTTCACTGAAACATTTGTGCTCTTTGCTCATTGTAACTTATAACCTCTCACCCCTACACTGACACTCAAACAGGGGAGAACAAATTACGTGGAGGAGAACATCACCACTTTCCCTCAGTAGACATCACTTGCCACATGCCTTTTGCCCCAGGGGTCCCATTAATAACTCAAGTTTTAAAATAATTCATCTACAAGACTGAGAATTAGACTTTTTTAATCACCTTACTACTATCAGCTACAATCTGTTGAAAAGCAAAATTGCCAGCATAATACAATGAAACCATTTAACAAATGTGCCTCTGAGGTGCAATCAGGGTTAGTGCTAGCTGCTGTACAGAACAAATAAAGTGACACGTTCCTTCCTTTTTCTCCTAACAAAATTTTGCTATGAGTTACTAATAACCATATGCAATTAATAATGTTCTTTCTATGCCCAAAACATTAAATTATATTTTGCGTATTTTAATGCCTTCTACATAATGCAATTTTTCACAAACTCATACAGCAATACAAGCAAAATGCACTGCACATACTGACACACCCCTGGATATTAAGTAACAAGCGAAATAGAAAAATCCAACTCGTCTCTCCTCAGATGTGCTATTCATTGCTGAAAACTAGGTAATTGCCAAGTTCAAGTCTAGATTTTATCTGCATCAAATTAATTTGGTCTAAAAATAAACCCGTTTCCTGAAAGCATTGCAACTAGTGCAGGCATTCCCTCAAGCCCATAAAATTAGAATAATATCAGCATCAGAAATATTAAAATATCAACACAGAAGTGGACCATTGAAAGGATTCGGGTTGTTTGGGTACAGGTTATAAATGCTACAAATGCAATTCCAACTGCTTATTTTACAGCAATATTACTGTAGTGGATACCCCTCCTAAGAAACAGTCAGTTTTCACTCAGTTTTAGTGGGAACTTTAACGCTGTAAATTCTTACCACTTCGCAGCATTGAAGTGTGACAGAAATGAAATACAGAGGCAATTATTTCAGTTTCTACTGGAATACCAGCTTTATTTTATGAACATTTTGAAAAATCTGGTCCGATATAGCCAGGAGAAGTTTCTTCTCAACTCTTTTTATACTGCCAAGGCTAACCAACACTTACCAGTGATGGGGTTTTTGTGTGCAGTTGATACGATCTACCTACTCTGTCGAAGAAGCTGCTTACTGAAGTCTCAGTTTGCCTCTCCTCCATATAAGCTCTAAGTTTCCCATTTCATTCCCTTTCTCTTCGTGTCTCAGGAGTCACCCTACAACAGGGGGCAGGAGCCGTGTGGCGGGGAGAGTGCTTCAGACACTTCGGTGTGAGCTCCTGGCCCCTCCACTGGCTTCCCCTGTTTGCTGGGGTGAATTCTCTCCTACCTCTTCATCTGTGAGAGGGTAATACTGAGATGAAATGTTAGTAAGGACACTGCAACACATAGATTTGAGATACTGGGAAGTGCTCAGATAACCCAACCAAATAAAACTGACCAGGCAGAAGCCAGCTATACCATAATACTCTGCCTGAGGGACTGTACAATTCCACTTCTTCCAGAAATGATGTTTGCAAAGGTCCAGGTATCTACTGCAGTCTTCTCTCACAGACTTTTATACTATGGAAATTGTACCGATGATAGGGGCTAAAATGCCAGTCATGTAGGACTGCAGCATGGCAACAAGCTCTATTTTGTGAAATAAATAAACATCAAGGGCTTCCAACCTTTGCATCCTAAATCATTATCTGAACCAACACCATTTGAACAAAGCAGAAGAATAATGGATTTGTGCCAATAGGAACAAAAAAATTATGAAGCCCGTTAGTGCTGTGATGATATAACTATGACTATCAAATATTTTTCCTGTTTTAGACTTCTTCTGGTGAGCCACAACAGTAATAGCTGCTCAGATCAGAAGCAAAAATAAAGCACATGTCCACATATTTTTAGCATGATGGTCCATTTCATTATAATGGATCCAGCATTATACATGAAACAGTTTATGGCATTAATTTGATCCAAAAATAAAGCTACCCACTCAAAAAAATACCAGGTTTTTTTGTCCATTTTGTGTGTTTTCTTTTTAATTGCAACACACTGTTTCTTTAGCAGCCCAGCCTTCTGGAAGATGCTTTGCCCAACAGCTGAAGAGAGCCTAGATTTGAGAGCAAAATGAGTAATCCTTCCCATCTCTTGTGAGGCAACAATAATTTTCAAGTGACGGTATTTTCCTTTGATATAATGAGGAAAGAAGCGTACATTGATTCCTTACCATAACAGACAAGAAAAATCAGCTCCAGAACTTAACCAAAACCTCTTCCACAGTTTGCTCAAATTTCTTCAGATAGGGTGCTACTTTTTCCCCTACTGCTAAGGAGCTGTACTTCATGTGATGAAAAAAGCATCCCTGACAAAGGTCATTTTTTTAATATTGTTTATAATTCCCTTTCTAAACTTCCCCACTGTTTTAATCTTACCACATCTGGTAGGAAATTATTCAGTGACACACAGCCCACACACTCCAAGCAGAAAGGTAATCATTTGAGGGTCTGTTCTATCAGTATCCATTATGCCCAAAACCAACCAGTTTTCTTGTTCAGTGAACTGTTTCCACACATTTTGCTGCTTTCCATCCTGTACTTCTCAGGTTACCCAGTAACAGTTCTATTTGGTGTTCTTTTGATGTCTCACCACAGTTTGTTCTTTATCTTCTCATTAGCTACTTTTAAAAAGACAGGTGATGACCACTAGAAACCATTACTGTTCCAGTTGCCTTCCCCCTCCTCTCACTAGAGTTACTCCCATTTTAATAGCATCTTTAGATAGTAATAAGTACTAGTTGAAGCGTAGATGAGTTTGTACATAAGCAATGCAATTTCAAGGTAGGAAGGAGGGAAAATAAGAGAACACATGCTCAGTCACCAAGGATCTGCATAAATCAATCTGCCAGAAATACATGCCTCTCTTCCGGAAGGAACTGGACCGAACCAAACATCATCTCTGCACACACCAAACAATCTATTTTTACCTCCATGGAAGCGTATGAAAAGCTCTCGGTGCAAGCGTTACAAGTGAGTAAACCAGTAGAGCACAGGGTCTAAATGGTGTTTTTCTGAACAAGAACTCTAACACCATTGCTTTTAGCGTCAAAGCTGATCAAAGAGAAGAGTGAAATAGGTACAAGACAGCACAAGCCTCCCTGCCCTGAACCAAGGTGAACGCAGAGATGTCAATGCCCATAGTTTGCTTTAGCAAGATGGAAGAGATGGAACAGGCATCAATAGGAAGAAGGTACTTCTTCACTCTTTCTCCAGTTGCTGCTGCCCAGCCTGAACAGCTAGGAAGAGCTCCTCCAATAGCCATTGTGTCATTTGTTTATCAAGGTATGGCAGCACTGCTTTATAAGAGTCAACAAATTATTGGTGGAGTGGCAGTAGAGAAATAGAGGGTTGGGGTTTTTTGTTTGTTTGGAGTGGTGGTTTTCTCCAGCAATGGAAAGATAACATGGTCACGTTAACACTGTCTTTGTACCCTCTTGGTTCGGCTGCTGTGAGATAGCCCTCCTTGTTTAACAGGGAGGAGGGCAAGGGTGGCAGGTCATTTATGAATTTTATATAGGGCTGTTGAATGTGCAGAAAGCTTCCACCTTATGAATATCTATATATTCTTACCAGGTAACTTTAATTGTCCTGGTTTATTTTCTATCCTCTCTTCTCTTCTTTACTTGCACCCTCTGCTCAGTGCCACACAGCACCTCCCATCAGTGCAGTTTCTGCAGTTCCATTCTGTTTCTCCTCTTCTCTTACTGCTCAATAGGCTTGTGCTGTTATCTTAATTACAGAAGCACAGAAAGGTTTGGGCTTGAAAATTCTGACTTTTTAATTCATTAACTCATTGGCTTTTACCCTCCACTGCCTTTCTCCATTTCATTTCAAGGCTATTAAGATTAGATTTAATTTCTGTTGATTGCTTGGTTTTGTTTGATCTGTGGGGTTTATCAGCTCCAGTAATTTTTTCTCAGTATCTCTGGCCTGATGTTATAGATTGTCATCAATTTGTCCACACACTACCTAAACAATTTCTGACAACGCTAACATTTTATGTATTTTTACAGACTTGTTATATGCCCATCTCATTTCTTTGAAATTCTGACTAACGGTTACTTCTCTGTCAATTTCCACTCTTTTGGCTTAAGACAGCTGATCATTTGCAGCAGTGCTTGTCTGAGCATTTTAAGAAAGTCTTCAGAAGCTCCCAATTTTGTCTCAGTAAGTGAATTCATTATCCAAGTTGCCTGCATGGTCTGGTTTTGATTTTTCTTTTTCCTTCCTTTTTTTGCTTTCTCTTGAATTTAGACAAGTTTCTAATTTAGGTTTCATTTGTCAAAGTTGTTCCAACCCACTACACTGCACTATACTAGTCCTTTTATTTTGGGACAGTTGAATTCTAATTATATCCTGAAGGTAGTTTTTCCTATGCCTTCTATAGAGCTTTTCCTATTACTTTGGCAGTACCAAAAGGCAAATAAACAGCGTGACTTCATTACACCAACACCTTACAGGCAAAATAGCAGGCAATCCTGGATCTGCAAATTTATTCTCCAGATAGACAACAGCATAAAGGAAAATAACAGACTCTGCTTGAAAAAAACAGTCATGTCCAGCAAGTGATGCATGATGTTTAGCACAGGGACATTTTTCAGGTGGGGTGGGAATTACCTGAAGGATGGTGAGGTGAAGAATGGCAAAGGGGAGCAAAGGAGATCAGCAGTTCATGTTGGACAGAGAGTGTGGATCAGCAGATTGGTCAGAATGGAAAACATAGAAATCTAGCTTGAGGAATTTTGCCCTGGATCGTAAGCAGGAGCAGATCTGAGTAGGAAAAACATTTGTATGAAAATCTTTTTTGTTGTTGCAGGCAATTTCCCACTGCTCATTTGAAGGTACAGTGGTAAATAACAACAGCTGTAGCTGGATACAATGTCTCCCTCTCCAGATCTCACTGAAAGCAGGGAGAATAAGGTAGGAAGAATCAGATGTGGTTGCTCTGGCTTTGCATCCAATATTGGCCTCTGTCAGGGGCAGATCATCAGCTTAGCTAGATCTCTAGGTTTTGCTTGCTGATCTCACAAATAAAGTAGTTCAGATGACATATCTCCCCAATATCTCATTTTCTTGTTTTACCTTCTTCTCCTCCTCCTTCCTAAAGCAGGAAATAGCAATGGCAGGGAACCATGCTATTTTTGAGATTCCTCAAAAAATAAATTACAAGAGTGCTTGTTTGAAAAGATACACTGGTCTAGAAAGAAGATTCTTCTGGAAGATCAGCTCCAGATAAAAGAATATGAAACTTTATAGTAAAGCACAAATCTGACATCCAACAAATAAGATAGGTTAAAAAGTAGTTTATCATAGTGTTCTGGTGAGGATATGCTTATTTCCCACCACTATTATATCTTCACAGAGTGAAATGAAACCACGTTTGTGATGTTTTGCTTTCTATTACTGATTTTTAAAATTCTGTTCAGAAATGAAAGAGAGTATTATGTCCCTTACAGAAAGGGACCACCTCCTTTCAGTAACAGTGAAATATTTTTGGAATCCAAGCTTACAACCTAGAGCTAACATTTACCATCTGCTAAATAAATAAATAAGATCACACCAAGTTTAAGAATTTTGCATGTGTTTTGAAGCATTAAAGTTAGTGGTGTATATCAGGAAGCCTGAAATATCTAACAGAATAAACTTGAAGTTTGTTTTTTTATATATGGTATATGTGGAGAAGAGGATGACACTGTTGACTACTATATTGGTAAAAAAAATGTATCAAGTGCTCTGAAAAATAACCAAATCTCTTCTCTCAAAGTAATATCCTCTAGCTGTACCTATAAAATTCATTCAGATAATTTCAGATACACATATACCCATATCCATATATGTATGGTGAATTACAGAAGCAGTCTGTCAATACCGGTATGCTGGAGACAGGATGTCAGATCTAGCAAATCACTGGTTTGACCCACTATGACAAGAATCTTTGTCCACTATACCTAAAGAACTTCAAAACTGCATTCACCAATCCTGACCTTTCTCGTTTTGATCTATACGCCAAGGTTTTCTTTATGTTTTGGTGACAAGTGTTTTCTCAAGTGATCTGAAAGAAAATCCAAACTCTAAGAGTTTTCTGTAAGCAAAATTATTTTAACTTGATTTAGCAAACCTGTTCACACCATTTCCAGTTTGTAGAAGGAATGTGCAGACCTGAATATAATCTTTAAAATTTTGCATTTCTGGTTAGAGATATCATAATATTGAAAAAAATGAGTTCAATCATCACAACAGCATTTTTCCCTTAAAAAAAAAAAAAACAACAAAAAAAAAAACAAGCAGTTGCTCACTTTTTCTTTAAGTTCATCTACCCAGCTCCAACGTGGACATATTTCCTACCTCCAGGACTTACTCAAATTTTGAAAAGAAGTCAGCATTCTGGAATAAAGACACCACTGAAATATTTTTATGGTCGTGGAAGCTCTGAAATGTAAATCTCCACTTAAAAGTATCTTTTGAAGTTACATCAGAGTTCATTTACAGTCAACTGATCGGAAAAGGACCTCTTATCGAGAGTGTGAAAATATTGACTGGAAGTATTTGTAAGTAATAGAACAGTTCTGAAGCGTGCAATTACTGTACGTTTTAAGATTTTCACAAATTTAAATAGAATAAGCATTTAGGAAGTAAGATTGGCATTCTTCATTACCTGAATCAACTGATTTACAATGTAAGAGCTTGCTAGTCTTACTATATTTGAAGACAGGAGGTACATTTAAATCACACATTACAGAAGCTTAGTTTGTTTCTTAGGAGAACTCCAGAGGACGGACTTAGTCAAGCAGAAACTCTTGTTGTTTTTTTGGTTTTCCCCGAGTCTTTAGATTGCGTATGCTCTCCCCTTCTTGGTCAGGAAACACTGTAACTTCATCTCTAAGACAGAGGCTGCTCAGGCTTGACAGCGATAACCTACTCATCTTGTTATCGATTTGTTAAAAAGTTAAGATTGATTGACTTTATTTGTTTGATTATTTGATTTTATAGAGTTAATTTATAGAATAGAAATATAGAAGGATAAAAATATATTTTGAAGAAACTTATGATTATTTAGTAAAAGCTGTTATGAGACCCTCTGTACATCTTGTACTAAGGCCAGAAGAATGGGCTGGAATCATTGTTGAAACTTAAGTAATAATTTAGGGTTTGAAAGGTTTCTTTGTATCTGACCAGTCTTCTGTATATAGAAAGTGTATTGAGATGTCAGAATATGAAATTAATGGAAATTGGGAAGAGTCGACTGGAACAGCTTATAGTTGCATGCCAAGAAACCGTGAACTTTAGTAAAAGGTAATTCCGGCAGGGGGAGATCGCGACCACCGACTCATATACCACCTACCCAAATCGTAGCCCAGACCCATTTCTAGACCTTTCTAAGCTCTACTGCGCAGAATCGGATATAGGAGGAGAGTATGTTAATGATTTACTGGAAATATTATGATTATGTATGAATACTTAATGAATATGTATGAATAAGTTCTATATGTGGTATTTGATTTTGAGACCTGGCGTGCGTTGATCGTGAGAGGACTCACTCACGCACCCGGCTGTCAATAAAGAAGTGTCTGCTTATCTACATCACATTGGTGTCGATAAGTTCTTCATTCCGAGATTTCGGTAACAATCTGCTCTTGAATACTTCAGGAAGTTCAGGGAGAATGAGCATCCTTCACACTTACTGGGCTTTCTTAGGGACCACGTAACAGTTAAAGCAAGCAACATGAAATTTAATAAATAATTAAATAGTCTCACTTCCATTGCAGAGATCAATGAAAAAATAAAAATAAGTAATAAAACAAAAGGCTACCTGAGAAGTCCTGCCAACATTTTGTCATCACTGATACTTCTTTAGGTTTCTACACACGCACACAAAGTACTTCTCTTGTCAACTGTTTTCTCCTTGTCTCTTCTCTCACTTCTAAAATGACTGCAAAAAAAAAGAAAATCCTCATTTTTTTCACTCCAGATCTTGGCCTCATGTTAAGTCAACGTTATTGGCCCAAAAGTAAATGTTATTTACAAAAACATACTGCAGCAGACATCACGTTGTCTTCCGTTCAGTTCCCTGATACTACTGACATAACGTCACAGTATCATTTATGAACTGTTTTAAGAACCAGTAACGTGACTATAAAACTATCAAAACTGGTATCTACGACCCCTTTCCTCATCTGCTAAATGAAATAGATTTTTACTCAAGCTGCTAAAAAAACCATAATCACTACAGAAATGTGAACTGAGCATTATGCTGTAGAAATAGTTTCTATTTCCTGAATTGTAGCCAAAGCAATCTAGCATTCGGTTGTCCGTCTGCAACAATCTCTCTCACCTGAGGAGAGGTGACCACAAACCACACCTTTCAAGCCCAGAGCCTTCAGGAACAGTTGCCAACCTAGAATATACAGATGGAAATTGATGGAGCAGCACAGAGCAAGGTCTGATCTGATGCAATAAATATTTTCTAAACCTCTAAAACCTGGCATGTAAGGAACAGTACATAAAAAAGCGAAGTCATAAAATCCCGTTAGATAAGTCATACTCCAGAAAATCCCTATGCTGCTTTCGCCTCTTATCCCCAGCTAAAGAGAATCATAGAATCACATTCATGCGTGACCCTTTCAGCTTTGAAAGAAAGCTCAGACTACAGCTTTTGTACCTAAACAGGTTTAGTGGAAGGTTAACATAAGGCCCGTGCCTCCAACACCACCATTACACTAATGATTGCCTTGATGGCGAGCACGTTTTTGGGTCAGATGGCCATTCTGACCTTGGGGAAATGGTTCCTTTCTTCTGTACTCCTTCCAGGTGCCACGCGGACCAGACTCGCAGTAGAGAAAAACATTCTAAACCTATCAATAAGTGCATTTCAAAGTGGGGCGCGTTTCCATTTTAAACACCCTCCTGTGTTCTCTGAGCACAGACTCATATCTGCCTAAGGGTGATACTCTGTACCATGCTCCAAATAGTCACCCTTTTCAGGTGTGGAGGGTGGGGGAAGTCTTGAAATGCCTTTCCAGACATACTACAGGGAAGCTATCTGCATGCTCCGTTTCAAATGACTTCCACAGACTGACACAAACTCCAGAAACAGAGGCTTTCAATTGGAGCAAGCACAACTGAGACCGCTCTAATAAGCTACTTGATCGCAAACACTTAAAAACCTATCCTACTTATGGTTGGCCATCAGTGAGGAACGACTACTTGTGTGTATCAAGAACTTCTGGCACACTGTCAATGAAGAGCTTAGGAGCAGTTGAGGATGCTCTTGCCTGCGTAGAAGTCTCCAGCAGCATACGTAGAGTGACCAGAACAACCTCAACAGCCCAGATACCCCGCTTCGTGCTTCAGGATCTAGATGTATTCACCAATCACATTTAAAGAGCTGTTAGGAGTGCACGAGTACCCGCCATAAACCAAAACTAGAAGCAATCTCTGAACTCCTCTCACGCCGAGTCGACCTGGAAACACTGAAGCCCACCGCTGGGATCCAGGCACGGCCCCAGCTATTAACCATTCTCTGGTACAGGGCCAACTTGCATTCATAACTTGCTCAGGATCACCAACAACTGGGCATTTCTTTGGGTTCACACTTACTTGATATAAATAGCCCATGACTGTGCTACCAGTTGTCTCCTACACCCGTACCCAGAGATGACTGAAAAAAAGCCACACGTCACAGATGTATCCCACAGGTCTCTCTCCAAGGGAGCTCTCACTCAGCTGATTGCAAGGCTCTCCGTTTCACTCTGCCCTTGGGACTAGAACAGAGGCTGAAATACTTCCCAGTGTGTTTGTACTTAAATGCTATCTACTTCCAGATCTCCAGAAGGAGATTTCACCTCCTTGACAACACCTTGGAGTTTAATTAAGATCAGTAGTAAATGATATAGCTTGTTGCAGTTACTTTACAGAAGGCAGGTTGAAAAAGTTTGAGAAAACCCCATAGAAATTAAAAAGCAGTTTGTTTCTTGTTTTGGTTGTCTTGTTTTGACAGTACCTCCAGCATTTGCAGGTCTAATTTCTCTTTCAAGCTAGAGGCATGAAGCAAAATGCCAGAGAAAAATATTTTGTCCAGCCTCAGCTAGTAATTTTGAGGTAATTACAGTACTGAATGTTCAGCCTGAAGTTTTCCAGATAATTAGAGGTTTAGGTTAGCTGCCTTTCTTTACCAAGTATTTCAATTCAACTCGCCTCTGTTAAAATAACCCCCCAAACCACACAGAGAATGACATTCCCTGGGTTACAGTAAACAGATTTTTGTCATGCAGCAGAATACACCTATAGCTTTGCTAGAGATCTAGGTACAGAAACTAATCTACTTATTCTGAGTTAGAGAAGGGCTCTGTATGATAAAGCACGGCACTGAAGTACTTCTGAGGCCACAGAAATCAGTTTTTCTATTTATTTATTTTGGAATATTACACCAGCACCAGAGAGGCAGTCACAGTTCATCTTGCCAGATGCTTCTACGTTAACAACTAGTGTAGTGCACAGAGAGAATGGCCAAGGTAAATTTTGTTGTGATGTGTTACAGTTCTAGGCTCTACCGCATCACTGTTAACCAGCAGTCAAGTTTGCATCATCTGCTAGTTTTAGTTTGCAGACACTAGCGCAGACAGAGCAGCCGCTGGGGAGCCTGGCACCCTCTTCCACTCAGGACGCGCTGAATGGGATCCCAAACCAGGATTTCAGACTTTGTTTCAAACGGAGCACCCCACTGATGCACTTGAGTGCATGCTGCGTGAATCCGGGTACAAAGACCAGGCAGCTTGGTTCCCAAAGAGATCCTTTCCAAAGTGCTGCACCATTCAAGTACGCGCTCATTGTCCTCGCTAGCAAGTCAATGTTTAATGTCATTCCAGAGTGAAATTAATGGTGTGAGTAGAACTTTAACTTCTGGTCTCCACCCCAATATTTTCATTTTCCATGACTTGCATATAGCAAGGATCCTATGCATCTGTTATGCATACAGTTGTAACTGACCTACATATGCAAACTTTAGCAAGGTATCAAAGCAGAGCAACAGGAAGCATATGCACAGATCAGGGTAGAACTGATAAGCAATCTTTTTATTTCATACAGTACCATTCCTCCAGACAACATCCCTTGGTCAACCAAAGTGAAATACCCTGCCAGGTTTTGAGATCTTTCCAATAAATACTTTAAATAGGACTGAAATAAGCACCTACAACTACAAATATTTTGTGTGGGTTTTATAAAAAAATTACAATATTTCAAATATTTCAGTTATTCAGGACTTAGAAAAAAGTGATCCAGTTAAACAGACACAAATTTGCAGACTGCTTCAGACTACTTAAACATACTCCCCCCCCCCTTTACAATATCTGCTAAAAATGTCACTTCGACCTACTTGAGAATAACATTAAAAAGCGTATGCCTCACATGCATCAACTGTATATACTCCTGAAGAGAAGGAATCAAGTCAGTAATTTTAGAAATCAAATTATATATTATAAATAAATAACAAATACCAGCAAACTTTAGCAACTGCTCTTTGGATATCCAACCTGAACACCGAGAAGACCACAAAAATAAAAGTATCTTAACCATTAACAATGGTAAACCCCACACTTTAGCCATTAATTCTGGAGCCCTACGTAGCACTTTTGTATAGCACTTAGAGCCAGGAATATGGCTTGGAGGATTAAGTTTTGCACTTTGACAAAATACCAAACTCCCTACCAAAGTAGCACCACCATAGCCAGTAGAGGAGGCTAAAAAAACACAGCAGTGCAGCAGCTACCTAGTTCTCAGTCTCTTTTTAACAAATTAAGAGCCCAGTGCTGCACCACTGATTTAACAATCACCTTCATCTCTTACGTTAATAGCATCTTTTCAGCTCTGAAGAAACAATAATATATTATGGATTCACAATCAAGAAATGCATTGTGACTGCAAATTCTGTTTCATATATCCCTCTGTATGTAATTAAGAATTAAATTCCTTGCGCTGTATTTGAGCTATAAGCAACCCTCTGAGGGGTTTTAAATGAGCTTTAATGATTGTTCCACATGAGGATTTTGAATACTAACATTATCAATAAAAACAGGTCTATAAAATATGCCAGCTCCAGAGATCTGTTTCTCATAATATAATGTGATTGGTATCAATGTGAAGAACTAAATCATCCTGCAGGCAGGGGTAGGTAGGATAGCATCCATTGTAAAAAACAAACGTTATATTGAAAACAAAATTGCAAGGCTCATTAGTATTTCCTGCTGATATACCACTAAGGCTGGAGTCCAGCAGCCCTCTCCTTGTTTACTTTGTCTTAAAAACATTTATCCCAAGGATACAAATCAAATACCACCGAACATTCAAGTAACATTCTCATAGTGCTCCAGTATGCCCATGCTCAAGGACAGCTATTCCCTTTCCACCTACTGGCATATCCCCCCCAAGGATTTTTCCCTATAGCAGTAACATCCTGTACTGGTTAGGCATCAGCATCTGCAGTTCCTCATCGCTGTAGCTTCAGTAGCAGTGCTTCCCCTCTCAAAAAAACCCCAACAAAACCACAACCAAAAAAACCCCAAACCCCACAAAACACAAACAAAAAACCAAAACCCTACAAAAGTACTCTTGATTATTCATCACGCAACTTTTTATAACATCGTATCGCTTTCAGTCTACTCTCTACAAAACCACAATTTCTTCTTAATGCACAACAATATTTATAGCAATTCAGCTCTAACCTTGGTCCCACTCCACTTCTCTTCCAAGAGGCAGCCGACAGAGTCCTGGGACAGAGCTGCCTCTCAGAGGGCCCCAGGCAGATGAGCGCAACGGACCAACGAGATCCTTATGAAGTTCAGGGGAGGCAGATGTAAGGCCCTGCACCTGGGAAGGAAGAGCAAGACAAGACAGGCACCACAGGGCTTGGGGAGCAGCTCCACAAAGAAGTCCCTCGGGACCACCAAGCCTCCCAAACCTCACGGGCGTACCCAGACAGTGGGGTTTACTGACATTCTTGGGCTTCCCCAGTCATCCTGTCCTCCACACACATCCATCCCTCAGGCTTCAGGGCTCACCAGCCCAGGCTGATGTGTGCACTCCTGCTGCTGCACCAGCCCTTCCTCAGACTGAGGTTCTGCAGCCACCCAAGCCCCAGAGGGTCTAATGGCTGTCCTCCCCACATTACGGATACCCGTGAGCTCCGTAACTGTGCTCAAGACCAAAATCAGATTTCTGAAGGAAACTCGTGCTGGGGAGAGGACCTTCAGAGACCTCTATATTCCTGAAATCAGGATCAGCCTTAACTTCCCCCTTGTTACCTTCGTAAGAATTTACCACAGAATTTTGTAGTACGAGTAAGATTTTCACTAGCCTGGTGCTTTGGATATTCTCATCAAGACCACAACAATGAACCTCTTCATTCAACATCAACATCCAGAGGCATGCAGTTCCCTAAAACTATTTTTATAAAACATAAGGAAATTAGAAGTGTGTTACTTTGAATAAAGCATATTCTCATGTATTTAAGGTATGACAGAACTTGCCTACTAAAGAATAGTTTACACAAAACATATTGAAATCTTGCTTTAAAAACGATGTGACCAATAAAATATGCAACCATGTATTATAAAGAAGGCTTTCGTCACTAGAAAAGGAGATTGTTCACCGAGAGCACACCGGAGGCAAAGAATATGTCAACACATCGATTTAAATTGTGTTCCTTACAATCTCTGCGCCTCTGAAAGATCATTTTGCTTTGTTGCAACACATTCCTAACGACCTTTTATACACTGACACATTAAAAAAATAGAAAAAAATAGGGAGTCTTGAGTTGATTTTAAAATCAAGAGGCTTTTGAAGTCAATGAACACCCCCAGAAAGAGCCAGCCCTTTACCTTCAACCTGGCACACAGAATTGCTAAGCAATTTTACTTTCCAACAGTGCTGGCACACTCCTGGCAACGGGCAACAGGCTGGGCAGCAAGACAGCATTACCTAAAGAACCGCTGCTGCCACAGTGCCCTGCACACCCGAGAGGCAGGACTTGGACACAGCACAGCATAACAGCACCCGATTGTTGGGACTTGGTTATACTGAAAACCCTGAAACACATCACTATCTGAAACTCTCTCCAAAACAATACACTATACATGTGATTGTACAGCTCTCTCTATCATTTATTATTCTTTATAAAACACAAGTTTCCTTCTGAGGTCACCTGCATCCAAATAGGAGTTGAGTTTTCACAAAATCCAAATTGAAATGCAGCAAACACAGTACTCCCATAGAAGTCAATATTCAGTCACCAGGATGTTTAGCTGTACATGGGGCTGAATGCAATATGAGCTGGGCAAAAGTACACATCTCGCAAGTTTGCAGGAATATCTGTATAGGTCAGAGATCAGTTCAGAACAGGCTTAATGGACTTGAGCATATTTAATAACAGTAATACTGCTTTGACTAAACCAGTCCTTCTGTCTTAGACAGTATTAGAAAGCATTCTGTATTTAAAAGGTGATACTTTTTTAAGATTTGCCTTCACAAGTGTACATTATACTAAAATAAATGTATGCATCTTTGAACTACCTTTTCTCATTAGCAAGTGCATGCAAGCACTCTTCTCCTTCAGCTTATTCCCAAAAAGTTCTTCACAATAGCAACTGAAGTCCCCAACAAGCTATTTTACAGCATCTCGTATATAGAATCCAATCTCAAGGATCGAGTCCAGAAAACAATATCTACACTCATTACACTTGTTATTTCTTCCCCCCACAACGGCAATCTCCAGTTTTTCTATACTGAAACATAGTAGGGTACAGTCTCCAGTAGTGGGGAAAATGGAAGCAGCAGCTTGTGGTGACAAGTAGATCTAAGCGATCAAATGGATGCCAGCCTCCTTTACACTCAGAATTATTAGTATTCCCTGCAGGGATGGGGTGGCGGGTTGTAGTAGTGGTGGTGGTGTGCAACTTCAGTGAGAAACAAATGTGATTTACAAAATGTGCATTACACAATATTTTGTTTCCTGCAAAAAAAGTAGCCAGCAAGATGTACACAATCCCACAAAAAAACCCTAGTTCTTTCCAATCACTGTCATCATACTTTTCTTCCCTCAGTATTACACTTGACTTCCTTCTCTATGACAATGGGCTGAAAGTTAAAAGTTTGTGATAAAAATCACCAACACATCACAAAAATGATGCTATAGCTACCAGCAGTAAAATTAATGAACCTATTTTTCATTCAGAATATTCTTTCTGGCACAGAGGATACTAAGATTGACTTTGTTTTCCCATGGTGGGTGGAAGGGAGCTTATTTACACAAACCGATATATGTATCATTTGTTATGCAAGAATTTACAGATATTCTCATAAACAACATTATGTTCTTTTTCTGTAAAGCTAAAGCCAAGTATATCATGTAACTGCAAGACAGTTCCTACTAATGAAGAGAAGACTGGAAGATGTCTCCTGGACCACAAACATAATTTCTATTTCAGAAGTCGCATATAACATACTATCTAGATTTATGAAGGCTCCTGTCCAGAAACGAGTCAGGATTCTTTTCTCCCACTCCTGTCAGGGTATGTACAATAGTCACTTTCCTCTTACAAGTAGACTCTGTCTCCCAATTTGTAACCTAAGTAAATCCACTGTCTGCTTATACAGATTTGTCCTCACTGTCTACTGCCCTCTGTCTTCTTTTATTTAACACTGCCGAGTATGGCATGCCTAGACAGGCTTGGTTTTGCTAGGTTAAACAAAATCCAAAAGTTCTGGATCCTAAGAAGGCTTCAGAAGCAGGGGATGGAAAACAGCTTTGACTTTGTCATTTCAACAGTGTACACATTAATGCAAAGACTTCACCTTTTTTGCTGGCATTAGTATTTCAACCTTTCCTGACAGATTTCTCACATAACACATCTTCAGATCAGCTGCATCTTCCTCAATATCTACAGCCATTACAGCACATACTTTTCCTATGATTTACCAGTGCAACAATGTGACAAGCCACATCTCAGCAAAGTTTCCTTTATTCTTAAGGGAACAATCTTGTGCTCTATAATGTTACGCTTCACCTGGCTCTACTACTATAGCCCTTTTTCTAAACATCAGTGCTCTTTAAAACCAACAGCTGTTCTGGAGACTGACAGCTTTGTGTCAGCAGTAAATGCCCTCTAATCTTTCCCGTTTTTGAGCCCAGGTCATCTATAAAGACAGGCGAGACCCAAAATGACTACAATAGTGTGGCAGGACAGATGCCATTTTAGAACTCCCTGGACTTCTTAAGCATCTCTCCATATTAGCTTATCTACATGATCTATCGTATTTGTCAAAAATTAGAGTGAAGTATCAAACATTTCCCAATGCTACCTATTTTTAATTAGTAATCCATTACTGAAGGGGTTTTTTTGGTGGCTCTTCTAAATCCCTAGGGCAAAGTCTATTATCCCAAATGGATTTTTCACAGTAATGCTAAATCGAGCATCCCAAATTTGTTATACACTAATTTAGCTCAATTTGATAAGCCTTTTTTATCAGCAAGCCTCTAAGTGCTTGAACAGGAGAGACATGGTGGTGTTCAACATGAGTTTAACTCTGTAGGTTTCATATTTAAGAAGAATACATGAGCTGGATTTCTCCTGTAAGGGTTATTATTCTCATGCAAGAAAGGAAATCACTAACAGAAGTGAAAGGAACATGACAGCTGATATATACCAAAATGCAAACACACGTACTCTAGAATACCAGGGGCAAAGGGGTATGCAAGCACAAAGCTCAGAAGTGACTCTCACACCTCTAACTTCATTTGTCATCTGGTAGGAGTGGAAGTTGAAAGCAAACACGAAATGTAGGTATTGTTAATGTATTAGTCCCACTATTTACTAAACCTATCTAAAGCAAAGCACATTTTATTTGAAATATTTTCAATCAGAATAAAAATGTTACATAGTTTCCTCCTATACAGTAAAAATAAGCAAGCTGATCGCAGGTTAGACATGACAAGCCAAAAGGCCTCTCCCTGTCTAAACCAAGCATGATTTATCACTGATGATTAAATAAAAATCTATTAGCAACTTACCCACAAAAGGTGGATTCAACAGCATCTAGAGCCCTGATTTCAGCTGCAGCCTTCTGCACCAACCGCTTTCAAAAAAAAAACAAACAAAAAAAAAACCACACACCACACCAAAACCCCCACCAAACTCCCCAAACACTACAACAGTCAAGAGTCATTGCTGTCCAAAGCAACTGCTCTCCCAAATAACATAGTGAGAATGCACAAATTTCCTGAGTCTTTTGCAATCAATAGCTTTAACTTCAAAAGGTTATTACCCTCTACTGGATTTTAAGGCGACCCAGTGTTCCAGAAGGGTATTTTGAATGCAAGGAGGTGCTACCCTTGTGAGCCCCTTCGATGTCCCACTTACTAACACTGCTGCTTCAGAATCAGATCCACATTTTACTATTCCCTTTCTGTGGCAGTTAGTCAAACAAAGAACATAAAGTTAAACCATAAGCTTTCTTCAAATTCTTTCTAAAACTTACAGTCTAAATCAAATTACGTCAGTCTTTGAAGGGCTTTCAGTCTGTGCTCTGGAAATAGTAGGTGCACAGGACATCATGGAAGTCTTGAGCAAGGGAAGAATCATGCTGCCAGCCACTAGGACCAGACTCCATAAGTAAATCTTTACCCCAGATGCCTCTGAGAGCTCTTTCTTCACAGTGACTGTTCAGGGTTGGTACACAATGCGGCATCTCTTACTGAACAGGGGATTTTGAGAAACTTGTTTTAAATGGACAAAAAAGCACACAGTTCACAGACATCCACAGGCTTTCATGCTGCACCTTCCTCAACCAAGATAAAAACAGGCATTTTTCTCTATATTTTGTTGTGGCTGCTACTTTTCTCCATACCTTCATCTTTGTGGAATAACAAATTCTTCCATGATGTCACATACGCATCCGAGAAGAGTGAGTATGTAATACATAGCTATGAACTTACTGGTATAGTAAAAGAGCATCATAGTTCATCTGATAGCTATCCTGGATATTTCTATATTGTAGACATTTAAAACAGTCCTATTTATCATCAGTACAAGGACTGTTATGATAAACCACAGCGTTGTGCCAGAGGGTTGTGCAACTTAACTGGTTCCTTTCACTAGTGTTAGAAGTTATGCTCAGTAAAATAAGTTTATTCTACGGTTATTCAGAGACGGTAGGGTGCTAAACTTACAGCCACTCTCCTCTCCAAATATGTATGTACAGAATCATGTATAACAAAGATTGACATTTATTCATAGCACACAAACACAGGAGGTCTTTTTGTTGTTAAGAAGACACTGCTCTATCACTTCCAGAAGTGGTGAGAAAGCAGTTTTTCAAGTCTTCGGTTTGCTTTCATTGTCAGGAAGGATACTGAGTCTGAGGCCGGGCGGTTACTCAAAAACAGTGAAGAGCTCAGTGGTGAGCAACTATTAAAGCCCTTGAATCCTGAGGACAGCTGTGTCAGCCAACCTGCAGCCCAGGCTTGTCGGTATTCATTATGCTATTCCCACAGCAGAAAAGAGCTTAAATGCTCATTAAACCTGGAAGTCTTCCAGACATTAAAGCGGTATGCTGACTTGTCTAGCCTTTCAGATATGCCAGCATCATACCACCCTCTGGTTTTTATGATTATATCACCTCCTACACGGAAAAGCCCCAGATCTAGGCCACTTCTTCAATTTTTTAAAAAAATAAATAACATCTGCTATGCTGTTACTACTTATGGTTAGTCACACACAAGTATATGGGGCATATTATAAGAATTAACCAATCTTTATGATAGCACTGCTTGATCATTTAAACACAGATGTTCTCCAATGGCAGTTCTTCATACTGACTGATCTTATGATACTAGCTCACAATAATTTCCAGCAGCTAAATTGTAAGGGAAGACAGGTAAAATTCATTCAGTACTTTCTCAATATTCCTTAGTCATATAAGCAATTGCTGTTTTACCCTAGCCACCCAGCGCGATAGTAAACAGAAGAAGATTGCAGTCAGGTCCTTCAATCTGCTCCTGCTGTGCCACATCAATACACTACGACTTACCCTGAGCAGAGTGCCGAGGCAGGCTCCAGTTCTGACTGCCACTGCTCCCCCTCGGTTTAAAGGTTATTTTTTTCCTGAATGAATCCCTGCACTCCATAAAGAAGAGCAATGTCTTGTATTTCATCTTATTCAGGGCTCATTTTTAGAACAGCACAAAATCCAGCAACTATAAATTGCCTTCCTATGTTTTATGCTATTTTTTGATAGACATCACTTACAAATGAATAGACAGGCAAACTATACCAAAAGAGCAGGCATAGGAGAAGGTTTCCTAAATCAGCATTCGGTATGAATTGGAACAACTTACAAAACTTACAGGACTCATAGGAGCAGCTCTCAGCAACTTAGTCTGAGTTATTAGTTTGACAGAGATGGAAGGGTATTCCAAAGCTCAAAGTGAAGCTTATATCAAGAAAGGAACACAACAATTGTGGGGGAAATCTCCACAACAAAACACAGACCATGAAATAAAATTAAAATCCTTACCTACACAGGTCCTTCGAATCACAGGCATTACCGTGCCAGCTAAAACAGCCATGAAAACAACCACAAGAAAAAAGAAATGCCTATCCCTGTTTTCTCCTAAGGTAAGCATAAAATTGTGAGGGACTTCCCTTCTTCATTCAATTTAACATAACTCAAAACCAACACATCCCGATACCACACACCATTCTCCTCCCCACCCCCTTTACGTATTTCAGAAAACATAACCACTTGGTCGTCAGCTGAGATAGTTCTTCCTACTGCCACCTCCTTATACTTTGCCATAGCTTCACCTGTTCCCTTCAACCTTCCCTGGAACACCTGATCTGGCCTGAACCTGTCATGTAGATTAACCCTTTCCTTTCCATGGTTTTGATTTGTTTTACACATGATTTTGATTTAACAAAATTATATTATGAGTCTGTAACCAAAAAAAAAAGGCAGCTATTTGCAAGTGATGGTTCCAAGTTCAGACTGGACAAAGACAACATCCTTCTCTTGGGTAAAGATGTTGGACAAAATACAGTATAACCATATAATAAAGCACAAGAATAACATTCAGAAGCCTTTGGTTTGTTTCTTTTTTGTTGTTATTGGTTTCATTGCACCCACAATCAACCATGAAATGTAGAAAGCATGCAGGATAACATCAAAAAACTGTATTTTGAAGCCAAGGAATAATGCTGATGTCTGAGCCAAGGTATGTTCTGGCCACATTCTCAGTCTACAGTGCATCTGCCAGGCAGGTGGCTGAGCTAGAAACAGCTTTTTTAAGTCATGTTAATATATGATACAAAACTGCCACCACCCCCAAATCAAACTTGAACTCACAGCAATACCCATAAGTATGTGCCAACACACATTCAAAGTAATCTTCAAAACTTCTTTTAAAAACAGATGCCTATTTTTAAAACAAAGGTAGTGGATAACACCAGTGTAATTGATTAGCAGCAAAGACAATTAGCTATGGAAAACTAAAGGCTCAGAACTGAAAGATGTAGAGTTGCTAACTAAAACAGATTTCTTCTGTTATAAAACACTGACAACAGTACAATACATTTTACATGGTCTTTAAAGAAGACTCCATACATCTTAGAGGAACCATAATTACAAACAAAATACGAAATTGCAGCGAACAGAACTGATATGGAAAAGAAATGGAAATAAATTGCTGGTATTTATAGATCACAAACTACAGCAGCTGGTCAGAAGTTTGCCATTGATGTTTGTTAATTTCTTGCTTACATTTTGCCTACTAATTTCTTCACTTTTATATTTCTTCTATAACTGCATAACAAATTTTACTTGTGCTGGTTGTTCTGTTCTTACAAGTGGGATTCATTTGTGTAAACAAACTACAAATTAAACAGACATCATACAATGTCCATTGAAGTGGGTTAACAAAATAAAAGCACGTGCCATTGACCCATACTGCATGCCTACACAGAATAGATCCCCCATCGTGGACTGGTAGATAAAGGACACAGAGCTGAGGAGGAGCCAGAGCCACAGGGTTCCATTTCCTTGTGTGAAGCAGAAATGGATCTGTTCTCAGCTGCCCTGTGGCATGCTTTAAATCTTCCTGTAAGAACCACAGAGGTACAATACAAACCTGTTTGAAAGTCACCATCATAAAATTTCTGTGAGCCACAGGCACTCAGGAAGTGTATGAATTCTAGCAATGGTGCATCAGGCAATTCTCTTCCTAGATATCTCCCACTCTTCTCTTCAATACTCAGTTTTCTATGTTGTACAGTAGCTTTCACATGTCATTAATCACATTGACAGAAGCATGTTGATGCAGTGCACGAGTTCACCTCCCTATAACCTCTTTTTTACCAGTGACCAGCTGATATACCACTTCTTCAATTTTGTGATGAGCAACACATTTTTCAGTGTTGTCTTAATTAAGACCACTGTTTACCCTGATATACTTTTAGAGTAAAAAATGAGTCCAGAGTACCACACCTGGGAGTGAATCCCTCTGTAAGCTATGAAATAAACATTGTGCCTTCCTCATGCCCCTGCAGAGAAGGGTGGTGGCCAATTGAGCATTTAGAAATCAAAAGCCGCATCATTGGATATAGTTTGGTGACTGCCCAAGAGTCAGAGCAAAGGCAGAAAAATAGATTCTCAAAGACATGGTTTCTCTTCATACAGCAACAGTTTTGCTAGTGGCAAAATATCTTCCTACCATTATGCCTAGATCATTTGCAGACAACCTCTTTCATTTGAGCAATTAATGCAAAAGGAATAGGCACCTTTTAGGAAGAGAAAAAAGGTAACCAACTCCTATGACGTTTTGGGGACTACTCCTCAGAAATAATAGGTCACAGGATGTAGCGAGAGACAGTGATGACTTTCAGACAGCTCTATAGTAAATGCATTTATTAAAATACAAAGTAAAACCTTTTTGCATCATATAAATGGAGATATCTATCTTGAGGAGTTTAGAAGGGATTTTTGTGTTGACTGCTGCATGCACATCACTGATTCCTCTTTAAAACCAGAGACTGCATCTTCTGCCTACTAAGAAAAATGGTGTTTGGCTACAGAGGCAAATTAAGTGTTTGCACTAGTCTCTAAACTTTAGTAATGTTTCCACTAGGTGCAAAAGGAGAGTGCAATTAAATACAATGTAGAAAACATTATTGTTTTATAAATCAGAAAACATTATTGTTTTCTAAAAAATTCTTCACTGGTGAATAGCAGACATCTGCATAAATACAACAGCGCTCAAGCGAATCAAACTCCTATCCTACTCCTTCCCTAGCAGACTGAATAGTGGAATATTTCTTTTCTCACCTGAAACTTTATTTTTTACAGCCAAACCTTTACTTTAATAGTGCTTGGCATTTTCTGATTCACACAAACCTAAATTCGTGCACTTTCATGGAGGTAACTGGCAGGAAATTACATTTATGCTAATATAAATAATATGAATAATGTGCAGCTTTCATAGCTCCATACTGACGTAGACAGGATGTCGCCCGAGCTCAACCTCACTTAAAGACCACCTTGTTAAGCAGTGACTCTAGAAACTGCAAATATGGAAGTTATAAAATGTAAGTTGAGCTGTGGGCTGAATCACCAGGGAAGCATCGCACCAGTGTTCAGTAGGAACCAAGACACTAACTAAACTGAGCAATACTCACGGCAGATCAATATACCATACCAACCTGCAGATCAAAAACTGTTTTCCCTCCGTGTCAGCTGTCAGCTCCTAGTAGAAACTTTTGATCAGAAACAGAAAAAGAAATTACAACTGCTATTAAAGCTGCAAGAGAGAAACCAAAGAGATTTCAATCATAGATTTAGGGCCAGCTGTTCCAACCAGGCTGTATATATGAGCATGGCGGTTCACAGAAGGAGAGGACATACTTTAAAAAAAAACACAAACTTTTTCAGAAGTCTAGATTGTACAGCTATGTCTACTGCAGACTGCTGAGGAGACTTGGCCCTTCTGCATGGTCTTGTTAACCTCTGAAGCTGAGCTGACTGAAACTAGAGATTACTGCCAGTGGCAGCAAGTAACTAGATGTCCTATGATTCATTTTTCTGATTTGGAGTGCAAACCAGTTTTCAAAACTCACCCTGATGAGGGAATTCAGACACACATACACACACCAACCCTCTGTTTTGATTTTGTTTTTTTTCCATTCACATATCAATTTCAAAAGATATATCCACCTCAAAGCTTTGTTTTCAGCTATTTTATGCATCCCTGAGTACTGTGCCATTTCACTACGACAAACAATGAGGAATTTGATCCAGGTCAGAAGACTAACTATTTCAAAGAGTATTCTTTAATAACCCTTAGTAAATTTTAGAAATTATTAAAAAAAAATCATTAAAACATTTCCAGCATATATAATTACTTTGTCCTACCTATAAATAAAATTGCTTAGTCTGGCAATACAGAAACATACAGTAACTTAAGAACAGATTTAAAATAGATATATCCAGAGTATTAAACATGTTCAGGTAAAGCTTGCAAAGCATCTGCATTGGCTGAAAGCTCATCACAGCCTTATAACTCAAGTATTTATTCAGTTTGTGAGCCAAGAAGGAATTCTTGCCTTTAACAGCTACCCTGCCCTGTAAAGAGCTGGAATAAAAAGCACAAGCAGATTTGTTGTGGTTGACTTGTATTGCTCTACAAGATTTTGGAGATACACATGCATTTGAATGAACTACTGTGTCATGAAACTTTTCAACTCATTAATCAAATCAGATTCACAGGAATCACTTAATAATTTAAGTTCTTGAAAAAAATTATTTTTTAATTAAAAAAAATGTTTAGAGATGTCACCTGTCAATATGATTCTCCTCAGCAGCATATTTTTTATGTTCTCAGAGCTTTAAGAAATACAGAAAGAATGCAGACAGCATCTTCACAGACCAAACACAACAAAAAAAAAAAAAAAAAAAGACTGTAGATTAATAATCTGCATTCAGACAAGTATTTTTAAACTTTTCAATAAAATAAACAATCTCAAGAATTCTTGTTTGAATGACAACCATTCCTATTTGTTCTCATCTCCCCTACTTTTAGGAAGCTGAGCATCCCTCAGGAGGTTCTGTTCCTTTGGTTTGGGTTTTTTCCCTGGATTTTTTGGTTGTTGTACTTGTTAGTTTCTACACATTCATACATAGTATGTTGCTTCTTAGCACAACAAATTTCTGTTTAGCAAGACAGGGTGTTTGTGAGGGGTAATCTATACTACTGTCTGATACCATCCCAAATGCTGTTTTCAGTCCTCAGAGTGATGTTTACGCAGTTACTTTAATCCAACTGTTACCAGTGGAATTCCTTTTTAGCATCGTTCCTTATGTGGCCCTGAAAGCAGTAAAGACTGTAAGGTTGCAAAAGGCAAAAAATATCACCACCAAAAGTAAATTTAAAAATTTAATAAGCCAATGAACACTGATATTAACCAGGAGTTCCAGATTTTTGTCAGGAGCATGATAATAGAAGAACAGGAAATAATCAATTAGGCTGCTAAAGGCACTCCGATTTTTCTTCTATCAAAAATTTTGTGGGTTTGTGGAGGGAAGTTTGTTCCAGCACTTATTCCCTTTCACAGCTGGTATTTTGTTTCCATGCAGTCTCTTCAGATTGCTTCCCTCGAGGACTCCAGGCATAAGAATATTACAGAGCAACAGAAGTCCATTTCCCAAGAAAAATAATGGGCAGGAAATCTAATTTGTCTTTTCATCATAGATTAACTTGTACACCCATATAGTTATCTTTAGTCAATCACTAGGAATCTGTGGCTGCCAGGATAGTTATTTTGGAAAAAAACAAAAACAACAGTATTTGCTAAAAGAAATCCATTCACAATTCTTTAAGAAATCTTTTTAAAGCTCTTCGTTGAACCTACAGTATGTACTACTCCAGCAATGAGTTGTATGTTTGTCATCTCAATCAGATTCATTTACCTACTGTCTCTAGTTTATTTAGGTTTTGTATATGTTGCAGCTCAAGATCAAGAGTCAATATTAAGTAGAGCAAAGGAAAAAACATTCAGGTTTTTGTTAGTTTAGTCCATCACCAGGTATTAAACCTACAATAGCAACCAGAAAAGCCATATATGACAACATTCAGTATGCTTTTCCAGGGAAATTAAGAAACTGAAAGATAGCAAAACCAAACTCATCACACAAGTTTAATCATTGCCTTTGCCTCACCTTGGTGAAATTTCTCTCTCTAAAAATGCAGATAAAGAAAAAAGTAATATTTTCCCCCTTCAAATATTGGTAGTTTCTCAAAAATCGTAACACTGACCCAACTTAAGCCACGTGCTTTGTCAAACACAGGTTGTCTAGGCCACACCTAACCCAAAGTCACCCTTACAGCCCCTGGGAACCCTGTTCTCACGTGGTGCCTCTGGCCAGAACCCAGCTCTTAGCTCCTTCTTCTCTAGGGCACACTTCCACATACACAGCTCTAACCACTAGTTACAACTTGGAGCCTCTTTTCCACCTCAAAAACTACTTAATTGCATACCATAGCCCCTCCTCTGTTCACCTGAGTGCCACAGGTTTATGTTGTTGACTGAAGTCTCACTGATATACCAATTAATAAACAAAAAGACATTAAACTACTCCCTCCTTTAGCCTGGAGGAAAGAGTTCAGACCCAAACCATACCTGTAGTCAGCACAGAAGCAATTCAGCTTTGTGAGTTTAGAAATCAAGATAGTAGGAAGCAGTAAACCATGAAGGTAAATAATACAGTTAACTTATTTGCACAACTGTTCCAGCACTCTGCCATTTTTTCCCTTCCTCCTACACATACACAAATTTGAAGGGAACTGAAAACACAATGTATTGCAGACTTTTTTTCAGAATTGAAACGTGACTGCATATGCAGAACAGGTATCCACATTGGCAAAATATTCAAAGATGGAAGGATCACATTCATCTCTCTCACAGGAACTAAAATATATGATTTATTTAGTTTTATGCAGTGATTTATGTAGTTCAGTCTAAAATATTCATACCAGCTACAGTTAAAAATCTGGAAACATTTACAGAAATATTTCGCTAAGAAATCCAAGTACTGAAACTACGAAGAGAAGAAGAGGGAAGAATCATAAAGTAATATATTGTTTACTAGCTGTTCCATCACATGCATGGCCATCTAACTTGCAATTACAAGGCCGTGACTGTTGTTTGTATCCCTTATTCCCCTCAGTTTTATTAGCTCTCCATTCCTCAGTGTTCCAGTGTTCCTGAAAGCAATACTTGACCACTACAAGGAAGATCTTAATGGTGCTTTTACAGAGCTGGATTTTCGTACAGACTGCTCAGCTAATCCTACCCATCTGCCACTTTCATAATAGCAAGCAGTATAATGGAAATACATATAATCATAAATCCTGCTTCCTGGCAATTCTTTTCAAATACTGATCTCTTTTTAATAATGACTACATGCAATATATGTGCACAAAAGTAAATATAACAGAAAAAATAATTTGTGATCAGATCTTCAAGTAAATATTGATAACATTATATTTGTTTATGAAACTTATTTTCTTGCAAGAATATTTTATTTCAAATAAGTACTGAAAATACCATACAACTTTGTACAGCATGGATGAAAATCCCAATAAAAAAGTACCATTGCCATCCAGAGTAGTTGTAATAATTTTCTAGTACATATCTATTGCATACAAAACTATGTGCTCCAGTTTTACTACTTATTTAGGTCAAGAATTTGTATTCTAAGCTGATTATAATATTGCATATGGCACCACTACTAAAATTCCTCATAGTACATACAATGTTTTCTATGGTAAATTACACATATATTTGTTTTACATAGCTGTATGCGACAAAATAGTAGATAGTGCAATAATATCAGGTAATTTTCTTATTTTTAAGAACTTTTGGTTTCATAATCTTCCTGGTCTAGTTTTGCCTGTCAAAAACTCATCTGGAAAGAAAACAATAATGTATGCTCCTCCTTGGTTGTTTTTCTTCTTGTTTAATGCCAACTTCCTTCCAAGGAGTAAACTTCAAGAGAACAGTGACAACCTTTTATACCCTATTCCTTATCTGTTGTGTAATTATATTAATATTTCATCCAAATTTGCCTTTTTTGTATAACAAGAGCCTCCTCCCAAAGACACATTACAGTATTTCCACTGTCAGAAATTTAAGACAGATGATATATTCTGTATCCATTTTTTAAAGAAGGAATACCTGATGTCAGCAATTTTTTTTTAACTGGAGGATGTTTCCCTACTATTCAAAAATTCAATTACCTTTCCTTGATATGAAAAAGTCTTTTACATTATTTTATTTTGCAGTTTCAAAATTTCTTCCTGCTGATTTTTGCTTTGCTTGCTTATTTAAGTCTGCCTGCCATCTTTTGATGATGTGTCAGCAGGGGAAACAAACAACAGTCAAGAAGTAAAAAGCAGCTTCAGTTCACACTTTAAATCAAGTTAAGGTGCAGACTACTTCTCCTGCCAAGATTAAATCCTTCTAGAAGCAGATGGAACAAAAGTGACTCGTCCCTCACTTTATGTTCCACATGTAGGTGACTCTAGATCTTCCCCTACCCTCTTCAGCTGATCTGGGAGAAAACAAGTCATAAAGGCAAGACACATTTGCTCCATAGTTTTAGAAAATGTGCCAGCCTGGAACCACGTGAATTAATGTTTGCATCGTTAAACGCATGTATATCCTGTATTTTGGGCTGGCTGGTTCTTGGCACCTACCACTTTTGCTGGTTTGAGCAAGATTTGTCAGCACTTCACATCCATCCCAGCAGCACAACTGCACCACACCTGGCAGATACTCACCACATCTTTAACTGTACATCCTCTGGGAAGCGTGATTTCCAGGACCCACCCTCCCAAGCTCATACTCCTCACAGCCACGTGCCTTCATGCTCCAGCATTAATCTGGCTGCCTCCCACCTCTGCCCTACTCTTCAGCAGTTGTGCATGTTTAGTGTTTTGGCGTGTGTATGGATTAGCCTGGCATCACTAGAACAGCTAAAACTTCATCACTCCTGCATAGCATCAGCTGCAAAGAGAGGTAAGAAGCAGCTAAACAGAGTTTGTGAGCGAATAGCTGCTGACAGGCAGGCACTGATGCACCCAGCTAGGTTTCATTCATCATATCCCAAAATAAGATTAAAAATGTGAACTTTCCTATGCATAGATAGGTTCTAGAGGTCATTAATTCAGCCAATATTTATACTTGAATAAAAAATTCCACTCGGAGAACTGAAATACTCATAAGCCACAAATTACTATTATCCTAACATAATATGAAATGACCAGTGTGAACAGTCACTCATTTTTTATATACATGGTTTTCATACTGTCTAAAAATAAGACACTGACTTCATGTTTACAGCAGGCCTATGCATTTCAGCCCCCAAGCAATTCGCACTGTTTGCAGTTATATTTAGACCTGCTCTCAAAAACCCAGTGTACTTTCTCTCCATCGCCACCTCAGATGTCAAGCTCCCCTATCTCTCCCAGCCAGAGACTCTACTGATAAAAGACCAACTTCCACTGGAGTACAAATCCTTCTCTAGAATTGCCATTTCTGCTGCATACATTTTGTCACAGCATAAGCTGCATTTCTTTCCTGTTTCTCATTTCCCAGACTGGCCTCTTTGTACTCTTAGGTCTCACCTTGCTTGGTAACAAGGACTTAGGAGTACAGGTTAGACAAACTGTGTGCAAGAGTTCAGCTGACCTGTTCTCATCAACAACCTGTTGTTTGGTGACAGCAGTCTCTTCTTCATAAGAAAGTGTTCTACTCTGAAGAAAACCTGTAACATTGTTGTGGTTTAACCCCAGCCAACAGCAAACTACCATGCAGCCGCTCCCTCACTCCCCCCACCTCTCCAGTAGGATGGGGAGGAGAACCAGAAAAAAGTAAAACTCATGAGATAAGAACTGTTTAATAATTGAAATAAAGTTAAATATAATAATAGTAGTAGTAGTAGTAGTAATGAAAAAGAAAGAGGGGAATAAAACCCAAGAAAAAACAAGTGATGCACAACACAACTGCTCACCACCCGCTGACTGATGCCCAGCCAGTCCCCGAGCAGGGATCGGCCCTCAGCCAGCTCCCCCCATTTAATACACTGAGCACGATGGTCTGTGGCACAGAACGTGCCTTTGGCTGGTCCGGGTCAGCTGTCCTGGCTCTGCTCCCTCCCGGCCTCTCATGTCCCTCCTCACTGGCAGGGCACGGGAAAGGGAAAAGTCCTCGATTTAGAGTAAGCCCTGCTCAGCAACATCATCAGTGTGTTATCAACCTTGTTCTTATACTACATCCAAGCACTGCACCAGCTACTAGAAAGCAAATTAACACTATCCTAGCCAAAACCAGGACAGATGCCATTTATTTATATGAATTCCTCTGAGACACATGCTGGTAGAAATATGGAGTTGCACTTTTAAAAACTGAAAAACAGAAAGGGAGGTACTGTCATTCTGTACCTTGCTAAGAGAAAACAACATTTTCACAGATGTTGTGATCCACTAAGGATACATCTCCCTCTACTACTGCTTTGGGTGAGTTTAAAATAAAGTGAACTTCTTCTTTCCAAAGTCAATAGATGACAAATAAGAAATCAATCAAGAAATAAAACCATGTGTGCCACTGTATGTCTGTATCCACTGTTCAGGCCACTATATCTCTGTTACACATTTTTGGCCAATGCTTGCAAAGTATATTCAGAAGCACTAGCAAGATACTAGGAGATAAAAATGGATCATAAGCACCAAAAGGTTTCCAAAGATGTTCTACTACATTTCTAATATGGGGTTTCACCTTCTTTTTGATTACTCCTTGTCTAAAGTCAAATTAACAGAGCAAAATAATGGCATGCATTTAGAGTCAGTGAATATATTCTGAGTTATACTATTAGATGTCACTATCATTTAGAGGAACAGTACAATTTAGGTCTAGGAGGACTTAATAAATAGCTTATGGGTAAGTGCCTTCTAGCTCATCATATATAGAATACTTCCATTTTTCTAACGGTTGTTAAAGATGACAAGTAAAATGACTTTTGGCATTTCACCGAGTTCCCCAGGGAATGTGAGTCAAATTCAAAATACATGCAATAAAAGAATGTTGTATAAATGTGCTACTGACTTTGACAGGTTGAAACAATCTCGGTAGCATAGCAAGGACAGACTGAAACAAAACAGGCCCCATAAAGGTGTCCACAGTGTTTGGGGATTATATTATTCAAGTGGCAGATGATGGAAAATTAAGATACTGCTTCCTTATAGAAAAAAAGTTTCATTAATTTGATTTTGGTCACCATGTCTGCCTCCCCCCAACTCCCGACCCTTGTTTCTAAGCTAATAACAGCTTGTGTAAAAACATTGTAACATGAATTTGTACCTTTACCTTCCAAACTGTTAAATGCAGTCCCGGTATGAACTAGCAATCTTCAAAATCGTTCCTGGCCAATACACCACTCAGACATTAGCACAGGATGGGGACTGTTATGAAATCTGCAGTTTTGCAGCAGTTGGGAGCCTCTTGTTTCAAAGGCTAAGAAAATTCAAAAGTAGAAGCAAAGGCTCTTCTACGTCAATTAGTTGGTTTTGGTGCTCAGAAACATGCCTGGGCATGCTTGACTTAGTTGTGTAAGTATACATACATACAGCCTAGACATACAGCTACTGAGAAAACCTTATACTGCAAAGAACAGATCTCTTTAACCCTTCATCTACACCAAACAAGAAATCAGTTTGCAATTCCTTATTTCCTCTTTTCCCCATCCCAGAAGCATATAGGGATTGAGAAGACTGTGCTAGGAAGAATTATTTTGTGCCATATGAAGTTACAGCGAGGCAACATGGCCCCAGATGCTCTCTTCAACTATAGGCATGTGATCCAAGAAACTTTTCCACGGACAGATAACCTCATATTACATACACAGTATGTTTCTTTCACACCTTTAATTACCTAGAAGCCTGATTAGCAACTGAATGTATGCCAGAGACCCAGCACTTGGAGGCTTTAATAGCCCTGGCCAAATCTTTTCTGGGGCCAGCTCCCACACCACAGGCCCTGGCACTTGCTTCGTCTCAGCCCAGGGGCAGCAGTTCCAGAGGAGAACCAGCCCCCAGCTCCACCACAAAGCACACAGGTCCAGACCCCGACCTGTGGACTGAATTCCCAGCCTGACCTCGGCCCTGCCTCGTCACCCCAAACCCGCCAGGCAGCCTCGACCCTTGCTTGAATTTGTCTGCGGGCCCTGGGTCTGCCCTGTTTGTCTCATTCAGGTGGCAAGGGCCAGGTCCCCGGCTGGCCACACTGTCATGCCCAGCTTCCCACCCCTCAGAGAGCAACCAGCCCCTGCTGCTGCCTGACAGTAACAAATCTTTTCATAAAGAGCAGATTTCACTTTTCTTGCAATATTTCTTTTGAAGTTCTGTGCCACACATAGTAGCCCTATCCACCACGCAAGGTTGAGGTGGCTACATCAGCCACATCAATCAGCTGAGCTGAAATGAAAATTCTCAGACTAGAAGAATGTTGCTACTGGAGTTCCTAGTAGGTTGGTTTAGGGAACCGTCTTAATTAATATTTCCACTCATGGCCTTGCCTGAAGGAGTATATAGGTACTAAGGAAGTTGGGTAGTGGCACAAAGTTGACATACACTGAAATGAAAGCAGTAATATGCTGGGGAAAAATAACAAAGACAGCCTGGAAAACTGAAATACTACAAGCTCAGTGAGATCTAACACTACCAAATGCAAGCATGGGAAGCTAGCAGTAAATAAGCAAGTAAATAAGTAAATAAAAAGAAGCAGAGCACAAATAACATCAGTTGAACGTGACAAGGGAGAGACCCTAGTTCAGTGTCTGGTGACTGCACACCAACGCTGTGAAGTCACTCTGCAGAAGAAAAACGTGAACTGAGGTAGAGCAGATGAAGTATTATCAGGAAGGATGAGAACTAACACAAGTTCTGTCGGGGAAGGAGTTTATGGGGCCTTATCCAATACACTGAGCTCTTCCCATTTCTCCATGCTGAAGAACATAATGGGAGGCAGAAAAGGGACCGGAGGAATGCAAACCCCATTTTATTAAGGGACGTTACATTAACTTAGCTTATTAGCCAGTAAAATAATGGCTGAGGCTGAAACACAGGAGGCACATATAAAGACCAGAAAATAAGGAGTTTTTTGAACACAAGTTTGGTCCAACACAGGCTGTGGATAAACAGAAAGGAGGTTTCCAAATAGTAAGTTTCTGGAAACACACTGCATTAGAATCACGGGAGGAAAACCAACCTGTACCAGCAAGACCAAGCCCAATTCATGGAAAAGGTCGACAGCTGCGTGTGTAGCTTCTGTCAAGATGCAAAAAGCAAAGGGATATACCACAGTTAGAACTGTGTAACTTCACAGGGATACACCAGCCCAGGTTAGCGCACTTATCAGCCCCAGTCACACTTCATCGGTCACTAGTAAGAAAGTGCAGGTAATTTTCCCCCTGAACTGAGGGACACATGCAGGGCAGCCACTGGCACCGTGTGTTGTGTGAGCATTCCCACTGCCAGAGGGAAACACAAGCTGGGTCTGCCTTAGCAAGCAAAGCAGTCCAACGGGAGGAGATCTATCAGGCAAAATACTTGGTGCTGGGGATCTGGCATCCACACTGAAAATATCTCAAGAGTTTTCCCCTTTGTGCTAACCACAGTCCAACTCTGTTGTGTCCAGAGTGCATCAGATACATTCCTGGAACACATATTGCGGTTAAGCTTTGTCCAAAATCAGTTCACACTCTGAGACACTTCTCTGCAATGCAAACCAAAGCTCAGTAAGAGGACACAACCAGGAGACTTGCTTCAAAAGTTCATTCTCCATCAAAATTAACACATGAATCTGTTGTCATTACAGCATGCCAGCCTTAAAGCTACACACAGTTTGAGATGGACAAAGCCTTACCTTTCCATAGACCCAGGTATGCTTCCTGAGATTAATCTACAGCACCGATGATTTCAGCCAGTGCTCCCAACCTTGGTTTTGCCATGATGAAAACATTTGGCTCGTTCCCCCCCACTAATGGCGTAAGAGAATTTTCCAGCATAACTGAAAACACAGGTACAACACATCCTCTAACAGCAGGCATTACCGTGTCTTACTTGAGAGGTGGGGTGATAGTCACTTTTCTATCCTGCCCTACACTCATTAAATATAAGCTTAAGAAAGGAAGTTTCAAGGTCACACCAAATTCATTTGTAAGTGTTTACTGGTCTGCAGCGTTTTTTTCCTCCTTTCCTTTAGACCATCAATAAAACATTAGTTGTGAATGGCTGATTTGTTCCAGTTCCAGAAGGTACACTCCAGGCTCACTGCAAGGCTTTTCATTGTGAAAACACTTTTGACATGACATTGCTATGTTACCATCTGCCTGAGTGACAAATCCCAGATAAACAGCTTTATTGGGACACTCTCTGTCCCTTAACACACAATCTATGCTAAACTTCCAGGGGCGGTTTTAAATATCCTAAGACCAAAAACAAACACTGAAACTAGCACTGTATGGAATATCTTGAAAGGTTCTACTAGCGGATATATACAGTATGGAAGACCCATACAGAGAAAGGTAAGTGGAAAATAGGTACTATATTTACTATTTATTAAGAATGAGAAAAAAAAACAAACAGCCTACAATCCGAGCCGTACTGGGGTTTCATCTCATGATGGATATCATAAGGAGCGGCAAGGAAGAAACAGGAAAGGAAGAAGGGAGTCCTTTGCCTTGGAGATGGGGTTGGAGTCAGAAAGCTTTCTCTGCTTCATAGTATATGCTGAAAGAGCAAAGGTCCTTTACTGCCATCACCTGGAATAGATGAAACCAGGAAAAGAAACTTCCTCTTCAAGCAATACGTTCAAAACTCATTATCTGCTGTTATGCAGATACAATGACAACATAGGGTTGGTTCCTCAGGAAAGCAGTCAAAGCAGCAGTGAAAACAGAAAATGGTATCTGTCAAGAGAAACGGATATATCTTCATTCAACCTCTGCACAATGAAACCAAGCATGATCTCTGGAAAACACAGATAGCATTCTACATCCCAGCAGGGCCATTAAACGTGCAGTTACCAAGGTGGTAAGGAGAAAAAAAAAAAAAAAAAAAAAAAAGAGACAAAAGACTCCAGAAGATGTAGGAGAAACTGGAAGAGTCTGAAGAGTAAAGCAGAATAATCAGGTGTATCAGACAGAATGGCAGTGGTGGTCTCAAATCTCCATTTGCTGATTATGGTTAAATTTACCTAAATGTTATCAACTTCCTTTGTCTTCCACGCTGACCTCAAAATAAATGTAGGTGATGTTTGGAGAGAAACAGACACAAAACAATGTTCTAATCTACACATATATATGCAATTTGTCTGCTTTTCAATAGATCCCATATAGAAAAAATACCTTGCAGCTTCACATGACAGTCATTACTACAGCTGAAAGCAACAAAGGAATACGAAAGACAACAGCCATTGAATGCCCCTCATCCTCCATTGCACAGCCATTCAGAAGTAGACTGGTCTGTTAAATATTGAAGAACTCTTACACTGAGAAACAAGACCTTCCCTACTTAAACAGGCACCTCAACACATTCTTTGGGTCAAAAATAAAGATTAATCCAGTAGCTTTGAATCACTTCTCAGAAGGTTTAGCATTCACTTTTTTAATTCACTGCAGTGATTTAGCTCTAAAAAACACTCAGATGGTATATGGAGCAGTTCTATGTTGTCTGTCATCCACATGTATCATTAAGGAGTTTTAAGACTCTCAAAATAACACAGGAAAAAGTGTCCATAATTCTTTGAATGAAGTCTGTGCTGTCAGGGGGGAAAGCCTTCCGTAATTATGATGTTCAATCAATTGTCTTTTCTGTTTCAATAAGGTAAAGAAAAGTTTCACAAAAAACGTGATGCTGTACTTCAGAGTCCAAAAGGATGAGATTTCAGAGGTCCTGGAAATTCAGAAGGTAGAAAACGCAAAATATGGTGTGTGTAATACATTTCTCCACTTCCCTAAGTGTGCCTTAAAGATCAAGGGGGAACAGATGCACAGTAACTGGCATTTTGATGGTTCTTGAACACCTGGCAAAAGCTCAGCTGCAGCTTTGGTTTGGATAAACAGCAAATAGGCTAACGATCTGTTTTCACCCAAGTCTTGTGGATGCAACACTAGCTAAAAACCTAGGTGTAAAATTCCTCAGCTGGTATTCATGGCTCTTTCACATGAGATATCTATTGTTATTGTTTCATTATGTCCTTTTTCAAATCGAGTCAGAAAGAGAAGTAGAGTGAAAGCAAAAAATGAAAATAACATCAAAATGTGTGCATGCTCAATTCAAGTTTTAATTAAATCCTTGTGTCCATCTTCTGAAAACATGTCTTAGCTGTAACACCTATCTCAGGTCAAGAGTAACAGGCACCACCAACCGAAACCCTAAAGTATTAAATATATTACATGAGAGAAACAAAAATAGGAAGCATAAGAATAGAAAAGCAGCTCCGTGGAGCTGGAGTGCAAGGAGCACATGCTCTACAAGAACAGGCTGGCTTGTGGCGGCACACCTGAAATGGCAGGCTTGTGTGGAGGTACGCTACACTACAGTCTTGCTGCTTGCACTGGGAAGATTTTCAAACGCACTGTTGAGCACTTACCTTGACAACAGCCACTTCACATTGGTTCCCATGGCCAACTATGAAAAACAGGAAAGGAAATTGTCCCAAAAAGAGAACCCTCAGTGAAGAAAAATCTTGAAAGTAAACTAAAATGCCAACACTAACTATGTAAACCAGCAAAAACAAAACCATAAGCATAACCACTAATTTGAGTTTTGCATCCATCTCCTTAGCTTAAATAAGTAGCAAAGTGTCTAAGGGAAGGATTTCAGCATCTGCTAAAGACTTTAGAAGCCCATATCTCACTGGAAGTCACAGATTTAAAGGAGATTACTATGCTATTAATATAGTGTTTATTTTGTTCAAGGTCCTGTGGGACCAGCAGGATTAACTCCCAACTCCTGCCTTTGCCACATATACATGCATGCAAAGCATGGAATAATATATGTTGGAAGATACTTTCGGAAATCATCTAGTCCAAGCCCCTGCTCAAAGCAGGGCCACTTCTGAAGTTAGAGCAGGTTGCCCAGGGCCTCATCCAGCCAAGTTTTGGAAAGCTCCAAGGATGAATATTCTGCATGCTCAGCAGGTAACTCGTTTCATCTTTGGCAGGGCATTCAAACAATGACTCCCACCTGTAAACTGCAATAAGGACACAACCTCACTTCGAGCAGTTGTATGGCAATAAATTCAGTGCCTGTGACACCTGCTTACCTTGATTAGGAGATCTACATGCACACATAAGCAATGTCTCTAATTCCCATGCATCTGAACATCTCTCTGCTAATATTTAAGGACTTGGGAACGTAATTTTAAAAGGTTGTGGGCGTCAATTACTTCTGAAAGGCAATTCTGGTTGAAAGATCCATTTTGGAATGCTTTTGAATACTGAAATATTTGAAACCGTAAGAGAAACTGGAATCACCTGTTTTATGAAGGTCTGCAATACATTTATTTTTTTTTTTTTACGATGGTAAAATCCTCTTGAGAGGAACTGTCCGCTGCCTTGTTTTCACACAACACTGCAGAACAAACCTTTCCATTTTCCTGCCTTATCCATATTTTAGTTCAGGCCTTTTAGAGCTTATAATAAATGAATTCAGACTTTATAGGTAATTGCTTTTCCCATAGATTGACCCTCCCTCAATTCAGGCACAGCTGCAGAGTGCCAAGCAACAACAACTTCAACCTACAACATATCCTGAGAAACTTTCTTTGGATTAAGTTAATGACCCTAAATCATTGCCTCAGGCCATCAACCCTCTCAATCAGTCATTAATTCCCAGAAATTGCCCAGGGCCTCAACCGTTATTGCTTAAACACACTAAATAAGGTTTTGAACAAACAGAGCAAATGAAGGTCAATATCACAAAACAGAATTCAGTGAGAATTAAAGAAAATTCTGAGAAGTATCTAATAGGTCTGGACCAGTTCAAGGGATACAAGGACTTCATCGCAAGGTCCTCTGTGGTTACTGAGGACAAGGCCAGACAGCCAGGGGGTTTACCTCTCACTTCAGTGGGCTTTAGGTCAGATGCTTAATGCTCTGAACCCTCGCTTCTGGCACGAGGTCAGGTCAAAAAAGGTGCCTGTAATGCCAAAATGCTGAAAATAAAATATAATTGCATGATATTTTTAGTTATCTTGGTGTAGACAATGCATTTCAACTACACTCTGCACGGGACTCTACGATAGTGGCAATATTTCTCTCTAGACTTTCCAAAGAGAAAAAGTGTTCAGGAGCTACCTTTATGATGGATTTTGCTTAACCCCCTCCCTCCCCCCATACACACACAAAGCATACTGCTCTTCCACCTGACAAATTATATGCATGCTTCCTTGTGAAATCCGTTGTTTCCTTTCCTCTGTTCATTCCCTTAGTCCCATTCCATTGTTCATTACTGTTGCCAGTAAGCAGTTATCATCAACTCTCCTAACCGAGAAACAAGAGCTTTACTAGCCCCTTGAAGCTGGTTTTTTTTTCCTTGTGTGGCATAGTCAGATGGCGGTACCTGGCCTGTAGAGGACTTCTGCACAGGAATCCTCCACTTCTACAAACCAAGTTGAAGTTGCACGATTAACACCATTTTCACCCTCAGCTCCTAAGGAATTCATACAAGAGTGTGCACAGTAGCAGCATATGGGCTAACAAGGCTTAATGGACCAGAAACAGCTAAAATACAATGCAAGCATCTAACAATAATAAAGCAAAAACTGCACAACATTAATAAGCCTAAACCAAATAACACTCTTCTACTTGTGGACTTTATTATATACCTATATAGCTCTTACAGACATTAGCAGAGTAGAACTGCAGCAATTCAGAACCTGAAAACATTTATAATAAACTGATACTGTGGAAGTACAAAACACAACATGTAACATTATAGAAAATGTCAAAGTCATGATTTTATATGCCATTAAGTAACCAGTGAAATGTGCAAGTTAGTTAATGCCAAATAATTAGGTAAGCAGCACTTAATGTGCCTTAAGTTGATCACTTCAGTCCATACAGGGTAACTAACAGGACAGAGGGCTGATTTTCACACACATTCAGCATTTTCCATGTATTTTTGAAATGCTGTACAAATGCTGTACAATAAACCTCCTTCTTGTTTTTGCATGGCCCCTGCTAGAGCTCCTACATGTTACCACAGTACCAACAAATCACTAGATTTGCACAAGTAGATCCACTGGCTACTGCTACAACAAAAGCAAAGATTATGCCAAAAGGTTTGTCATTTTCTCCTAACAAATACATGCTTTTTGTTAGTGATACCTGGCTTTTACAGCTTTCCAGTGCAGTGTAACAGCACAGGAACTGTGTGGGCATTGGTCACACATGATCTATATTGCAAAAAACAGCTCTTGCTACATTTTATGAGCATCACAGACTGTGCCTGCCATGGAACATGACAGATAGGGTGTTTCTATGCTGATTCCCACTTTTGTCTCAGCTAAATAGTGCAGCAAATAGATAAAGACCCTTTTATCCTTAATGGTAAACCCATTCTGCTAATAAAACCCAATATTTTTACATCTGACTTAGATAGTTAGATCTCGGGGACATCACATACTCTGTTTAAAATCTATCAGTGTTCTTCCATGACCCACTGGCCAGTTCTTGCATCACTTCTGAGCTTTACCAATTCCCTCCTCGTGCTTCCCAGAGACCCTCAGAACTCCTCCATGCCAGTCTCCCAAAGCTTCCCCTGATCCCCAGCCCCACATCTTTCTCTGACCTCTGCCAGACCCAACTTCACTGAAACCTCCTAATACATCTAAAGAAATATTGCATGTTTCTACAGAGAACTGGATGCACAAACTACTTAAATAACACATATATGGGTTTGTTTTCTTTCAGAAAACCAGCAGAAACAAATATATGGAAAAAATCCATAAAGAATTTGCCAAGATAAAACCTGCTATATTTTTGGCCCACTTTTACACTCTTTTCCAGTCACCTACTATTGGCTGTTCACAGGATCAGGAAACTGTCTTGGATATGCAATTAGTCTGACACACTTTTACAGTCATGGTCAAAACCAAGCAGCTATTTATGAAAATCTTTAAAGCCACTCACCTTTCACAAACATTTTTTTTTCCTCTGTTCTTCTTTTGCTTTACATTGTTAGAGTTACTAATCCTGTACATTTGACTTCCAAAGTAGTTGCCATGGAAATTAAGGTGACCTGGCAAACTGTAAACATTATTTCCCTCTAAGAGTGTAGGGAGAGAAACAAGAGGTCTTGTCTGAAAGTGAAACAACCAGTTCTGTCTTGAGCTAGACAGTCACATTTCACTCAGTGGTAGAGTAAGAGTCACAAGCCAGCAGAAACCATCATATCTCTACTGTGGAATTTATACCTGACTGACTACATTCTCCCTCCCTCCCTGAATATTTTATAGTAATCTTAAAATCAGTTTAGAGTTGAATCATTAGTTATTCGAAAACATTCATTTCTGTTTATTTCAAATTTGCTGTGGTAAATAAAAATGGACCTGAATTCACACACCACATGTTCCAAAACTGCAGAGAGAAACAAGGAATTTCAGTATTAATCAAGTTAGAGGTATGCAAGTGGCAAAACAAATTTTAATTTTTTTTATAGTTCCAATGCAGACAGTTTCTGGCACAAACCTTTTAAAACAATGTTGCCTTCATTAATGTAGTTGAGCAAAATAGACTGAAGTACTTAGAGCAGTTTTCACTCACTTCTTCCTATGTGGCACCTCCTTCTTCAATGTTTGCATACAGCTGGATTTTATGAAGTTATAACATGGCTACTTTGCTGTCTAGTCTCAATCACAACACTTAAAATACTAACTTTTTTTAAAAAAAAAGCTACTCTCCTGCTTCTTCTCTGGAAGTTGCAAGGAGAAAAATGTGCCCTTAACTCATGTTCCCCTTGCCAATGAAAGTCAGGGCCTCTCCACATCACTTCTTCAGAAGTAGGTTCTCTTCTCCATATTCCTAGTAACAGCAAACAACAAGGACACAGAATAAGTGAAGCAGCACAGCTGATCTGTGCTGGGGATTGACAGTATTTCCATATAGTACTCTGGAAAAATTTGGTGATAAGCAATATTTCAGAGGAACAAGACAAGGAGTAAAAACCCATAAAGGCTTATGTATACATTCAAACTATGATCAGAACTACATGAAGATTTTAAATATTAACATTTTTTAGCAGGAGCCCTGAACACCCAAGAGTGCCCAACACCAAAAAAAGAAGTGTCCAGTCTAAGGTATGGGGAAGATAGTGTGTAATATAAAAATGAGAAATTCATACAAGCTATTTATTTTATCTGTTATTATACATGCATTGCTATATATGTAAACAAAAATGGAAAGAATTCTATGAAACGAAGTACCTAAATTAACCTCTGAAGAAGTGATATGTTCTGTAAGCACTTACTTGAAGCAAAAGGCTTCAACCTCTGTCTTTTGTTTAGGCCCAGGTAAAAAGATTAACTGTTGATTTAGTAAACTTGTGACAGAGGACCTCAGTTCTCTTGGTTATGTTCTCATACAAAACTTTCTACCAGTTTGGAAGCTCCCATTATTTTATGGATCTTCCACTCCACATGCAGAAAATTCCTCAAACTGACAACCTCCAAATTAAAACACAGCAAGGGCAACTACTGTACTTATTTGACCATTGGGATTCATACCTCATTACTCAATATAGTTTTACATGCAGCCTGTGAATAGCTAAAGTATCCCCCTATACACACTTTGTTCTATATTTATTGACTTCTCTTTCTTCAAACTCCTGATTAGCTAGAGGCATCAGAACATTATGTCACCCCTTCATGACTGCTCAGAAGAAATGCTAATCAGAATTCTACCTACTATATCTATACCAGCTCCACTTAACATTTTACCTACTTAAGGTTATTTAATATTAGATTGTCAGCTCAAGGGCATCTCATCAAATTTGTAATATATTCCTATCTTATAAAAGTTCAGCTTAAACTTTGTACTTGTGATAGAAAACAAAAGCTTTTGCTATTTGCTTCTGTATTTTAAGCTTCAAAACCTGCTAGCTACAGACTCAAAACTGCAGTTACTTGCAGCTTTAATTTTTCTGGTTGGTTGTGTATTATTTTGTGTGCTTTTTTAAACAAGTAATTAATTGCTGGTAGCCAAGTTTCAAAATGAAGAGCGGTTCATCTCCATTTTTTATAGGTACCATGGCTAAGATTTGAAGGGAGTCACTAGAAGTGTAGCAAGTTTGAAAATCAGGGTATCTAATTAGGCATGAAAATGAGATTTGGAACTACATTCCAGGCATTTCAATTCTGAAATCCTGGAAACAAAATTCACTAGTATACCATCAAATTACCTTTGCATCAAGGTTCTGCTGTCATGATAATATGGTTCTTATAAGATTTCCAGAATTATTTGCTTAGGAACCATAAATGACAACAGTGGAAAAAAGGAGCAAAGTTTTTTAAATTTCCAATTAGATCCATATGTTGGACTGCTCTGACCTTAAAATTTTAGGACATTAAAACCTAGAACTCTGACTTAGCTTATCAGGCAAGGTTGCGTAACATATCTCTGTATGGAAAGTGAGCACATATGCAGTGGATCATAGAATCACAGAATTGTTTAGGTTGGAAAAGACCTTTAAGATCATCAAGTCCAAACATTAACCTAGCACTGCCAAGTCCACTGCTAAACCATGTCTAAAGCACATCTACACATCTTTTAAACACCTCCAGGGATGGTGACCCAACCACTGCCATGGGCAGCCTGTTCCACTGCTTTACAACTCTTTTGGTAAAGAAATTTTTCCTAACAGCCAATCTAAACCTCCCCTGGAACAACTTGAGGCCATTTCTTCTTGTCCTATTGTTTGTTACTTGGGAGAAGAGACCAACACACACCTGCTTACAACCTCCTTTCAGGTAGTTGTAGAGAGCAATAAGGTCCCCCATGAGCCTCCCCCTCTCCAGGCTGAACACCCCAGTAACCTCAGTCACTCTCGGTAAGCCTTGTTTGCCAGACCCTTTGATGCTGAGTGTATTGCTATTTTTTCATCTATACGCAGTATTTGAAATGCTTTTAAATATAAGACAGTATTTTGGCCCCTTGGATTTTTCTCACCAGCCTAACCAGACAGTGCAGAAGTATAAGACACGTACACATAGCAAAGAGAGAAGGCCAGAGAGCACAGTGCATTAGACTCCACTTGTGGGCTGGTTGATGATCTGATTCTGGAACTTTTCCCCCAAAAATCTCATGGAAGCTCTATCTTATCTCCAAGGAAAGTATCGTTTGTTCTGCTGGATTTTTCACTTCCTTCCCTTCCAACTATACCTATACAAGTAAAGAAATAATAGTTGGAAATACACCAGATTTTGAAAGGAAAAAATAATATTATCTGCCAGAACCCTAAGAGCAATTTTCTTCCTTTCTTTCCCTTCCCTTCTTTTCAGTACTGAAAATACCAAAAGTTCAGCCTATAGATGTAGCCAAGGACTCAGTCCTGGGAGCTTAATTCAAGCCTTTAGTGTCATTTCCCCTAAAGATAAATAGTAAAACACTTGGTTCGGTTGCCTACACTTTCCTCTTTTCCTATACTAGAAAGAAGTGGGATATTAACAGAATAGTGAAGTACTTTAATCTTCCTTTCCATTAAACAGTGCTCATAATTACATAGCTGTGGGAGGACTGAGACAATACTTGTCACCCATTGTACTTCGTCCTTTAAGGATTCAGCAGCTTCCATTTACCCTTTTTGAATGCACAAGCATTGCCAGAAAAACCCCAATGCACTACTTGCACATTAACTAGCCAAATGTGTGTAATTATCTAATAAAGAGACTGATGGATCATTTTGGATAATTTTCTTCTAAAGCACTGCCCAGATCATCACAAAGTGCAAATGATTATGAAAGCCGTTTAACTTCATTTACAGCATGTATCACTTTAAAAATTTAGGCAGATTTTCACAGCATTATTAACAGCATTAACAGCAAGTCCAGAACCTGAATTTCTAGCAATCTGCTGAACTGCACTCAATACAGCATGTGTTCTACACAGCTGCATGGCTACACTGGTTTGAAAGATGCTACTCTACAAGTACATGCTATTCAGGTGTTTATTTTTCCAAAAAGTTCTGCTCCAAAGCCAGAAAAGTTGTATCCTTCCTGCAGCTAAACAAATTTAAGCTAATCCACATGCATCAGAACTAGGTTGGCACAAGTTGAAAATAATTCTTTTACCAAAAAAAAAAAAAAAAAAAAAAGAAAGAAAACTATAGATGACTATGTTAAATGTTACTTTCCTAACTATTGTACCTGGTAGGATCTAAAAGGAAATTCTTTTACCAGGAAACCTCTATTTAATGAAAAATGCTTAGGTATATTAAAGCATTATACTTTCCTAAGGTCTGAAAACATCAAATTCCCCTGAATTGTAGCACTTTAAGTCTAGTGTTTAAATGATCAAGGTGTCTGTACCTGCATAAATGAGTCTCCTACTGAAGATCAAATCATAATTTCTCCAGGCCTTTTTCTCTCAAACTGTAAGAATTGTTCCATTGTAGAAGCAGCCAAGTTTCAATAAGTAAGTATGAAATTTAGAGAAACATTCACAATTCCCTCAATTATTCTTCTGCTATTCTAAACCCTTCCCAACTGTTTCAAGATGTTTCTAGACAGAATAATTGACAAAAGGACATAATGCTCAGCCATAATATTAATAATCACAAATATGTAGCTTCAATTTCAAAACTATTTCTAAGTCAATTGCTGTGTATTAGGCCCTGTAAGGAGCTCTCATAGTGAGTTGCCAGCAGCACAGACCCTGACACTAGCTACAGCATCAGTAAGAAAGATGAGGACAGTCCTTTGTTAAAGAAATTTAATTTCACTGTGTGCTATGCTCTTTACACACCTCTAAAACAATGCTGGGTTTGCACTGCACTCCTGGGACAATCAGTAGCAGCTGAAAAATTTTGGGATGGTAGGGGAGATTTGCATAAAGGTCACGGTGCAGCAGCTGAGCCATCCTGTGTCAGAAAGCACAAGCTACCAACACTGCTGACTACTAGCAGTCAGTCACTAACCAGTGTGCTGGGGATGGTGGCTGCCCTCAGCTGGAAAAGGCACTGAGCAACTTGCTTTAACTGGAACTGTTCTCATCCTCTTTAAAATAGCTTCAGGGCTTTTAAATCTTTACCCATCATCTGATAGTAAGAAGATCCCGGCTCCAAGTGATCTGCACAAGACACACGGACCATTGCTAGATTTCCAGTAATGGGCATTTGTTACTACAACAGGGTCCTCAGAAAGGACTGCAGTGAAGTAAATTTTATGTGGGTGTGAACAACATCTTTCCCCATGTAATTATCTGTGGTAACATATTTGACTTTGTAAGAAGCTTATAGAAGAATAAGTGAGTCAAGTAAAGTGATTATGAAGTTTTACCATTGTAGCTTCAGAGAGTTCTGACAGAAGAAGCTGGTCAACCTGAAAGACGTGTGCTAATTGAGACACAACAGAAGAGAAAATTAAGATTTCACAACACGGGCAGGAACTAACAACTGAACAGTAAACTTCTATTATCCTGTGATTTCCCATTGCCTAATCATTGCTGGGGGGGGAAAATCAAAATCATTTACAGAGCTGGAAAAGAAGTGCATGTTTTCCAGACTGGGCAAGAAATAGGATTCACAAAGACTTTTTTAATCTGCATTTGTGGTGGTTTGACCCTGGCTGAATGCCAGGTACCCACCAAAGCTACCCTGTCACTCCCCTCCTCAACAGACAAGGAAGAGAAAATAAATGGCTCATGGGTCAAGATAAGGACAGGGAGATCATTCAGCAATTACCATCATGGGTAAAACAGTCTCAACCTGGGGAAAATTAGTTTTATTTATTACCATTCAAATCAGAAAAACACCTTCCCCCCACCCCTCCCTTCTTCCCAGGCTTAACCTAATTCCCAGTTTCTCTGCCTCCTCCCCTCAAGTAGTGCAGGGGGATGAGGAATGGGGGTCACAGTCAGCTCATCACACATTGTTTCTGCCACTTCCTCCTCACACTCTTCCCTTGCTCCAGTGTGGGGTCCCTCTCACGGGAGACAGTTCTCCATGAATTTCTCCAACATAAGTCTTTCCCACAGGCTGCATTTCTTCACACACTGCTCCAGCCTGGGTCTCCCACGGGGTCACAAGTCCAGTCAGCAAATCTGCTTCCGCGTGGGC